>NC_058522.1:239937583-240561801 GCF_904849725.1 Hordeum vulgare subsp. vulgare
AGAAGGAGAAGGAGAAGAAGAAGGAGAAGGAGAAGGAGGAAGAAGAAGGAGTAGGAGGAGCTCCTTCTCCTTCTCCTCCTTCTTCTCCTTCTTCTTCTCCTTCTTCTTCTCCTCCTCCCTCTCCTCCTTCTTCTCCTTATTTTTCCTCTTCCCTCCTTTCATTTTTCCTCTTTTTCTCTTCTTGTCCCCTTCTTCGGGCTAAATTGGCTAAGAATGCCTTTTTGGAGCTAATTATGTCATTTCGAGGATAATTAACTAAGTATAGGTCATTTTTTTATTAAATAGGCCATTTTGGAGCTAACTACGCTAATTATGTCATTTCGTAGGATAATTAGCCAATTTAGCCTTTCTTGGATAAGTCTAAGCTACGTAGAAGAAGAGATAGAGAAGAAGAAGTAAAATAAGGAGGAGGAGGAGGAGGAGAAGAAGAAGGAAGAGGAGAAGAAGAAGAAAAGAAGAAGGAGAAGGAGAAGAAGAAGGAGAAGGAGAAGGAGGAAGAAGAAGGAGTAGGAGGAGCTCCTTCTCCTTCTCCTCCTTCTTCTCCTTCTTCTCCTTCTTCTTCTCCGCCTCCCTCTCCTCCTTCTTCTCCTTATTTTTCCTCTTCCCTCCTTTCATTTTTCCTCTTTTTCTCTTCTTGTCCCCTTCTTTGGGCTAAATTGGCTAAGAATGCCTTTTTGGAGCTAATTATGTCATTTCGAGGATAATTAGCTAAGTATAGGTCATTTTTTATTAAATAGGCCATTTTGGAGCTAACTAAGCTAATTATGTCATTTCGTAGGATAATTAGCCAATTTAGACTTTCTTGGATAAGTCTAAGCTACGTAGAAGAAGAGATAGAGAAAAAGAAGTAAAATAAGGAGGAGGAGGAGGAGGAGAAAAAGAAGGAAGAGGAGAAGAAGAAGAAAAGAAGAAGGAGAAGGAGAAGAAGAAGGAGAAGGAGAAGGAGGAAGAAGAAGGAGTAGGAGGAGCTCCTTCTCCTTCTCCTCCTTCTTCTCCTTCTTCTTCTCCTTCTTCTTCTCCTCCTCCCTCTCCTCCTTCTTCTCCTTATTTTTCCTCTTCCCTCCTTTCATTTTTCCTCTTTTTCTCTTCTTGTCCCCTTCTTCGGGCTAAATTGGCTAAGAATGCCTTTTTGGAGCTAATTATGTCATTTCGAGGATAATTAACTAAGTATAGGTCATTTTTTTATTAAATAGGCCATTTTGGAGCTAACTACGCTAATTATGTCATTTCGTAGGATAATTAGCCAATTTAGCCTTTCTTGGATAAGTCTAAGCTACGTAGAAGAAGAGATAGAGAAGAAGAAGTAAAATAAGGAGGAGGAGGAGGAGGAGAAGAAGAAGGAAGAGGAGAAGAAGAAGAAAAGAAGAAGGAGAAGGAGAAGAAGAAGGAGAAGGAGAAGGAGGAAGAAGAAGGAGTAGGAGGAGCTCCTTCTCCTTCTCCTCCTTCTTCTCCTTCTTCTCCTTCTTCTTCTCGTCCTCCCTCTCCTCCTTCTTCTCCTTATTTTTCCTCTTCCCTCCTTTCATTTTTCCTCTTTTTCTCTTCTTGTCCCCTTCTTCGGGCTAAATTGGCTAAGAATGCCTTTTTGGAGCTAATTATGTCATTTCGAGGATAATTAGCTAAGTATAGGTCATTTTTTATTAAATAGGCCATTTTGGAGCTAACTAAGCTAATTATGTCATTTCGTAGGATAATTAGCCAATTTAGCCTTTCTTGGATAAGTCTAAGCTACGTAGAAGAAGAGATAGAGAAGAAGAAGTAAAATAAGGAGGAGGAGGAGGAGGAGAAGAAGAAGGAAGAGGAGAAGAAGAAGAAAAGAAGGAGAAGGAGAAGAAGAAGGAGAAGGAGAAGGAGGAAGAAGAAGGAGTAGGAGGAGCTCCTTCTCCTTCTCCTCCTTCTCCTTCTTCTCCTTCTTCTTCTCCTCCTCCCTCTCCTCCTTCTTCTCCTTATTTTTCCTCTTCCCTCCTTTCATTTTTCCTCTTTTTCTCTTCTTGTCCCCTTCTTCGGGCTAAATTGGCTAAGAATACCTTTTTGGAGCTAATTATGTCATTTCGAGGATAATTAAATAAGTATAGGTCATTTTTTTATTAAATAGGCCATTTTGGAGCTAACTACGCTAATTATGTCATTTCGTAGGATAATTAGCCAATTTAGCCTTTCTTGGATAAGTCTAAGCTACGTAGAAGAAGAGATAGAGAAGAAGAAGTAAAATAAGGAGGAGGAGGAGGAGGAGAAGAAGAAGGAAGAGCAGAAGAAGAAGAAAAGAAGAAGGAGAAGGAGAAGAAGAAGGAGAAGGAGAAGGAGGAAGAAGAAGGAGTAGGAGGAGCTCCTTCTCCTTCTCCTCCTTCTTCTCCTTCTTCTCCTTCTTCTTCTCGTCCTCCCTCTCCTCCTGCTTCTCCTTATTTTTCCTCTTCCCTCCTTTCATTTTTCCTCTTTTTCTCTTCTTGTCCCCTTCTTCGGGCTAAATTGGCTAAGAATGCCTTTTTGGAGCTAATTATGTCATTTCGAGGATAATTAGCTAAGTATAGGTCATTTTTTATTAAATAGGCCATTTTGGAGCTAACTAAGCTAATTATGTCATTTCGTAGGATAATTAGCCAATTTAGCCTTTCTTGGATAAGTCTAAGCTACGTAGAAGAAGAGATAGAGAAGAAGAAGTAAAATAAGGAGGAGGAGGAGGAGGAGAAGAAGAAGGAAGAGGAGAAGAAGAAGAAAAGAAGGAGAAGGAGAAGAAGAAGGAGAAGGAGAAGGAGGAAGAAGAAGGAGTAGGAGGAGCTCCTTCTCCTTCTCCTCCTTCTCCTTCTTCTCCTTCTTCTTCTCCTCCTCCCTCTCCTCCTTCTTCTCCTTATTTTTCCTCTTCCCTCCTTTCATTTTTCCTCTTTTTCTCTTCTTGTCCCCTTCTTCGGGCTAAATTGGCTAAGAATGCCTTTTTGGAGCTAATTATGTCATTTCGAGGATAATTAACTAAGTATAGGTCATTTTTTTATTAAATAGGCCATTTTGGAGCTAACTACGCTAATTATGTCATTTCGTAGGATAATTAGCCAATTTAGCCTTTCTTGGATAAGTCTAAGCTACGTAGAAGAAGAGATAGAGAAGAAGAAGTAAAATAAGGAGGAGGAGGAGGAGGAGAAGAAGAAGGAAGAGGAGAAGAAGAAGAAAAGAAGAAGGAGAAGGAGAAGAAGAAGGAGAAGGAGAAGGAGGAAGAAGAAGGAGTAGGAGGAGCTCCTTCTCCTTCTCCTCCTTCTTCTCCTTCTTCTCCTTCTTCTTCTCGTCCTCCCTCTCCTCCTTCTTCTCCTTATTTTTCCTCTTCCCTCCTTTCATTTTTCCTCTTTTTCTCTTCTTGTCCCCTTCTTCGGGCTAAATTGGCTAAGAATGCCTTTTTGGAGCTAATTATGTCATTTCGAGGATAATTAGCTAAGTATAGGTCATTTTTTATTAAATAGGCCATTTTGGAGCTAACTAAGCTAATTATGTCATTTCGTAGGATAATTAGCCAATTTAGCCTTTCTTGGATAAGTCTAAGCTACGTAGAAGAAGAGATAGAGAAGAAGAAGTAAAATAAGGAGGAGGAGGAGGAGGAGAAGAAGAAGGAAGAGGAGAAGAAGAAGAAAAGAAGGAGAAGGAGAAGAAGAAGGAGAAGGAGAAGGAGGAAGAAGAAGGAGTAGGAGGAGCTCCTTCTCCTTCTCCTCCTTCTCCTTCTTCTCCTTCTTCTTCTCCTCCTCCCTCTCCTCCTTCTTCTCCTTATTTTTCCTCTTCCCTCCTTTCATTTTTCCTCTTTTTCTCTTCTTGTCCCCTTCTTCGGGCTAAATTGGCTAAGAATACCTTTTTGGAGCTAATTATGTCATTTCGAGGATAATTAAATAAGTATAGGTCATTTTTTTATTAAATAGGCCATTTTGGAGCTAACTACGCTAATTATGTCATTTCGTAGGATAATTAGCCAATTTAGCCTTTCTTGGATAAGTCTAAGCTACGTAGAAGAAGAGATAGAGAAGAAGAAGTAAAATAAGGAGGAGGAGGAGGAGGAGAAGAAGAAGGAAGAGCAGAAGAAGAAGAAAAGAAGAAGGAGAAGGAGAAGAAGAAGGAGAAGGAGAAGGAGGAAGAAGAAGGAGTAGGAGGAGCTCCTTCTCCTTCTCCTCCTTCTTCTCCTTCTTCTCCTTCTTCTTCTCGTCCTCCCTCTCCTCCTGCTTCTCCTTATTTTTCCTCTTCCCTCCTTTCATTTTTCCTCTTTTTCTCTTCTTGTCCCCTTCTTCGGGCTAAATTGGCTAAGAATGCCTTTTTGGAGCTAATTATGTCATTTCGAGGATAATTAGCTAAGTATAGGTCATTTTTTATTAAATAGGCCATTTTGGAGCTAACTAAGCTAATTATGTCATTTCGTAGGATAATTAGCCAATTTAGCCTTTCTTGGATAAGTCTAAGCTACGTAGAAGAAGAGATAGAGAAGAAGAAGTAAAATAAGGAGGTGGAGGAGGAGGAGAAGGAGAAGAAGAAGGAAGAGGAGAAGAAGAAGAAAAGAAGAAGGAGAAGGAGAAGAAGAAGGAGAAGGAGAAGGAGGAAGAAGGAGGAAGAAGAAGGGGAAGGAGGAGCTCCTTCTCCTTCTCCTCCTTCTTCTCCTTCTTCTTCTCCTCCTCCCTCTCCTCCTTCTTCTTCTCCTTTTTCCTCTTCCTTCCTTTCATTTTCCTCTTTTTCTCTTCTTGTCCCCTTCTTCGGGCTAAATTGGCTAAGAATGCCTTTTTGGAGCTAATTATGTCATTTCGAGGATAATTAGCTAAGTATAGGTCATTTTTTATTAAATAGGCCATTTTGGAGCTAACTAAGCTAATTATGTTATTTCGTTGGATAATTAGCCAATTTAGCCTTCCTTGGATAAGTCTAAGCTACGTAGAAGAAGAGACAGAGAAGAAGAAGTAAAATAAGGAGGAGGAGGAGGAGGAGGAGAAGAAGAAGGAAGAATTGAAGAAGAAGAAAAGAAGAAGGAGAAGGAGAAGAAGAAGGAGAAGGAGAAGGAGGAAGAAGGAGGAAGAAGAAGGGGAAGGAGGAGCTCCTTCTCCTTCTCCTCCTTCTTCTCCTTCTTCTTCTCCTCCTCCCTCTCCTCCTTCTTCTCCTTATTTTTCCTCTTCCCTCCTTTCATTTTTCCTCTTTTTCTCTTCTTGTCCCCTTCTTCGGGCTAAATTGGCAAAGAATGCCTTTTTGGAGCCAATTATGTCATTTCGAGGATAATTAGCTAAGTATAGGTCATTTTTTATTAAATAGGCCATTTTGGAGCTAACTAAGCTAATTATGTCATTTCGTAGGATAATTAGCCAATTTAGCCTTTCTTGGATAAGTCTAAGCTACATAGAAGAAGAGATAGAGAAGAAGAAGTAAAATAAGGAGGAGGAGGAGGAGGAGAAGAAGAAGGAAGAGGAGAAGAAGAAGAAAAGAAGAAGGAGAAGGAGAAGAAGAAGGAGAAGGAGAAGGAGGAAGAAGAAGGAGTAGGAGGAGCTCCTTCTCCTTCTCCTCCTTTTTCTCCTTCTTCTCCTTCTTCTTCTCCTCCTCCCTCTCCTCCTTCTTCTCCTTATTTTTCCTCTTCCCTCCTTTCATTTTTCCTCTTTTTCTCTTCTTGTCCCCTTCTTCGGGCTAAATTGGCTAAGAATGCCTTTTTGGAGCTAATTATGTCATTTCGAGGATAATTAACTAAGATAGGTCATTTTTTATTAAATAGGCCATTTTGGAGCTAACTAAGCTAATTATGTCATTTCGTAGGATAATTAGCCAATTTAGCCTTTCTTGGATAAGTCTAAGCTACGTAGAAGAAGAGATAGAGAAGAAGAAGTAAAATAAGGAGGAGGAGGAGGAGAAGAAGAAGGAAGAGGAGAAGAAGAAGAAAAGAAGAAGGAGAAGGAGAAGAAGAAGGAGAAGGAGAAGGAGGAAGAAGAAGGAGTAGGAGGAGCTCCTTCTCCTCCTTCTTCTCCTTCTTCTCCTTCTTCTTCTCCTCCTCCCTCTCCTCCTTCTTCTCCTTATTTTTCCTCTTCCCTCCTTTCATTTTTCCTCTTTTTCTCTTCTTGTCCCCTTCTTCGGGCTAAATTGGCTAAGAATGCCTTTTTGGAACTAATTATGTCATTTCGAGGATAATTAGCTAAGTATAGGTCATTTTTTATTAAATAGGCCATTTTGGAGCTAACTAAGCTAATTATGTCATTTGGTAGGATAATTAGCCAATTTACCCTTTCTTGGATAAGTCTAAGCTACGTAGAAGAAGAGATAGAGAAGAAGAAGTAAAATAAGGAGGAGGAGGAGGAGGAGAAGAAGAAGGAAGAGGAGAAGAAGAAGAAAAGAAGAAGGAGAAGGAGAAGAAGAAGGAGAAGGAGAAGGATCTTCCTCCTTCTCCTTCTCCTCCTTCTTCTCCTTCTTATCCTTCTTCTCCTCCTCCCTCTCCTCCTTCTTCTCCTTATTTTTCCTCTTCCCTCCTTTCATTTTTCCTCTTTTTCTCTTCTTGTCCCCTTCTTCGGGCTAAATTGGCTAAGAATGCCTTTTTGGAGCTAATTATGTCATTTCGAGGATAATTAGCTAAGTATAGGTCATTTTTTATTAAATAGGCCATTTTGGAGCTAACTAAGCTAATTATGTCATTTCGTAGGATAATTAGCCAATTTAGCCTTTCTTGGATAAGTCTAAGCTACGTAGAAGAAGAGATAGAGAAGAAGAAGTAAAATAAGGAGGAGGAGGAGGAGGAGAAGAAGAAGGAAGAGGAGAAGAAGAAGAAAAGAAGAAGGAGAAGGAGAAGAAGAAGGAGAAGGAGAAGGAGGAAGAAGGAGGAAGAAGAAGGGGAAGGAGGAGCTCCTTCTCCTTCTCCTCCTGCTTCTCCTTCTTCTTCTCCTCCTCCCTCTCCTCCTTCTTCTTCTGCTTTTTCCTCTTCCTTCCTTTCATTTTCCTCTTTTTCTCTTCTTGTCCCCTTCTTCGGGCTAAATTGGCTAAGAATGCCTTTTTGGAGCTAATTATGTCATTTCGAGGATAATTAGCTAAGTATAGGTCATTTTTTATTAAGTAGGCCATTTTGGAGCTCACTAAGCTAATTATGTCATTTTGTAGGATAATTAGCCAATTTAGCCTTTCTTGGATAAGTCTAAGCTACGTAGAAGAAGAGACAGAGAAGAAGAAGTAAAATAAGGAGGAGGAGGAGGAGGAGGAGAAGAAGAAGGAAGAGGAGAAGAAGAAGAAAAGAAGAAGGAGAAGGAGAAGAAGAAGGAGAAGGAGAAGGAGGAAGAAGGAGGAAGAAGAAGGGGAAGGAGGAGCTCCTTCTCCTTCTCCTCCTTCTTTTCCTTCTTCTTCTCCTCCTCCCTCTCCTCCTTCTTCTTCTCCTTTTTCCACTTCCTTCCTTTCATTTTCCTCTTTTTCTCTTCGTGTCCCCTTCTTCGGGCTAAATTGGCTAAGAATGCCTTTTTGGAGCTAATTATGTCATTTCGAGGATAATTAGCTAAATATAGGTCATTTTTTATTAAATAGGCCATTTTGGAGCTAACTAAGCTAATTATGTCATTTCGTAGGATAATTAGCCAATTTAGCCTTTCTTGGATAAGTCTAAGCTACGTAGAAGAAGAGATAGAGAAGAAGAAGTAAAATAAGGAGGAGGAGGAGGAGGAGAAGAAGAAGGAAGAGGAGAAGAAGAAGAAAAGAAGAAGGAGAAGGAGAAGAAGAAGGAGAAGGAGAAGGAGGAAGATGGAGGAAGAAGAAGGGGAAGGAGGAGCTCCTTCTCCTTCTCCTCCTTCTCCTCCTTCTTCTTCTCCTCCTCCCTCTCCTCCTTCCTCTTCTCCTTTTTCCTCTTCCTTGCTTTCATTTTCCTCTTTTTCTCTTCTTGTCCCCTTCTTCGGGCTAAATTGGCTAAGAATGCATTTTTGGAGCTAATTATGTCATTTCGAAGATAATTAGCTAAGTATAGGTCATTTTTTATTAAATAGGCCATTTTGGAGCTAACTAAGCTAATTATGTCATTTCGTAGGATAATTAGCCAATTTAGCCTTTCTTGGATAAGTCTAAACTACGTAGAAGAAGAGATAGAGAAGAAGAAGTAAAATAAGGAGGAGGAGGAGGAGGAGAAGAAGAAGGAAGAGGAGAAGAAGAAGAAAAGAAGAAGGAGAAGGAGAAGAAGAAGGAGAAGGCGAAGGAGGAAGAAGAAGGAGTAGGAGGAGCTCCTTCTCCTTCTCCTCCTTCTTCTCCTTCTTCTCCTTCTTCTTCTCCTCCTCCCTCTCCTCCTTCTTCTCCTTATTTTTCCTCTTCCCTCCTTTCATTTTTCCTCTTTTTCTCTTCTTGTCCCCTTCTTCGGGCTAAATTGGCTAAGAATGCCTTTTTGGAGCTAATTATGTCGTTTCGAGGATAATTAAATAAGTATAGGTCATTTTTTTATTAAATAGGCCATTTTGGAGCTAACTACGCTAATTATGTCATTTCGTAGGATAATTAGCCAATTTAGCCTTTCTTGGATAAGTCTAAGCTACGTAGAAGAAGAGATAGAGAAGAAGAAGTAAAATAAGGAGGAGGAGGAGGAGAAGAAGAAGGAAGAGGAGAACAAGAAGAAAAGAAGAAGGAGAAGGAGAAGAAGAAGGAGAACGAGAAGGAGGAAGAAGAAGGAGTAGGAGGAGCTCCTTCTCCTTCTCGTCCTTCTTCTCCTTCTTCTCCTTCTTCTTCTCGTCCTCCCTCTCCTCCTTCTTCTCCTTATTTTTCCTCTTCCCTCCTTTCATTTTTCCTCTTTTTCTCTTCTTGTCCCCTTCTTCGGGCTAAATTGGCTAAGAATGCCTTTTTGGAGCTAATTATGTCATTTCGAGGATAATTAGCTAAGTATAGGTCATTTTTTATTAAATAGGCCATTTTGGAGCTAACTAAGCTAATTATGTCATTTCGTAGGATAATTAGCCAATTTAGCCTTTCTTGGATAAATCTAAGCTACGTAGAAGAAGAGATAGAGAAGAAGAAGTAAAATAAGGAGGAGGAGGAGGAGGAGGAGGACAAGAAGAAGGAAGAGGAGAAGAAGAAGAAAAGAAGAAGGAGAAGGAGAAGAAGAAGGAGAAGGAGAAGGAGGAAGAAGGAGGAAGAAGAAGGGGAAGGAGGAGCTCCTTCTCCTTCTCCTCCTTCTTCTCCTTCTTCTTCTCCTCCTCCCTCTCCTCCTTCTTCTCCTTATTTTTCCTCTTCCCTCCTTTCATTTTTCCTCTTTTTCTCTTCTTGTCCCCTTCTTCGGGCTAAATTGGCTAAGAATGCCTTTTTGGAGCTAATTATGTCATTTCTAGGATAATTAGCTAAGTATAGGTCATTTTTTATTAAATAGGCCATTTTGGAGCTAACTAAGCTAATTATGTCATTTCGTAGGATAATTAGCCAATTTAGCCTTTCTTGGATAAGTCTAAGCTACGTAGAAGAAGAGATAGAGAAGAAGAAGTAAGATAAGGAGGAGGAGGAGGAGGAGAAGAAGAAGGAAGAGGAGAAGAAGAAGAAAAGAAGAAGGAGAAGGAGAAGGAGAAGGAGAAGGAGGAAGAAGGAGGAAGAAGAAGGGGAAGGAGGAGCTCCTTCTCCTTCTCGTCCTTCTTCTCCTTCTTCTTCTCCTCCTCCCTCTCCTCCTTCTTCTCCTCATTTTTCCTCTTCCTTCCTTTCATTTTTCCTCTTTTTCTCTTCTTGTCCCCTTCTTCGGGCTAAATTGGCTAAGAATGCCTTTTTGGAGCTAATTATGTCATTTCGAGGATAATTAGCTAAGTATAGGTCATTTTTTATTAAATAGGACATTTTGGAGCTAACTAAGCTAATTATGTCATTTCGTAGGACAATTGGCTAATTTAGCCTTTCTTGGATGAGTCTAAGCTACGTAGAAGAAGAGATAGAGAAGAAGAAGTAAAATAAGGAGGAGGAGGAGGAGGAGGAGGAGGAGAAGAAGAAGAAGGAAGAGGAGAAGAAGAAGAAAAGAAGAAGGAGAAGGAGAAGAAGAAGGAGAAGGAGAAGGAGGAAGAAGAAGGAGTAGGAGGAGCTCCTTCTCCTTCTTCTCCTTCTTCTCCTTCTTCTTCTCCTCCTCCCTCTCCTCCTTCTTCTCCTCATTTTTCCACTTCCCTCCTTTCATTTTTCCTCTTTTTCTCTTCTTGTCCCCTTCTTCGGGCTAAATTGGCTAAGAATGCCTTTTTGGAGCTAATTATGTCATTTCGAGGATAATTAGCTAAGTATAGGTCATTTTTTATTAAATAGGCCATTTTGGAGCTAACTAAGCTAATTATGTCATTAGATGGAAGTCTAGCTATTTTGGAGCTAACTAAGCTAATTATGTCATTAGATGGAAGTCTAGCTATTTTTTATTAAAACACTAGAAATAACATACCTAAGTTAGGGTGAAGCACGGTGGCTCTCGCTTGTTTCACCTGGAGATGGCTGCCCTGGAGAAGGCTCGACTGTAGAAGGGTCGTGCGATGCGTTTCGGGACATATTCTGCACCAAACATCGTTTGCAATGTGTAGTTAGCATGAGGACACTCTTAAGATCACTCCACTGAAATGAAACTCACCGTCCCCGCCACGTTAATGACTGGCATCGGCGGAGGGACTTGGCCGTTCTTCTCGCACATAGACTGTACATTTGGTTTCGACAAGTCAAACTTTTTATTTATTAATGAAACGGACATTCAAATGCAAGATTTGAAATAACATGAAGAAGAAACTTACCACGAAGAGCTCGTATATGGCCCTGGTAGACGCTTCATTCCGTGCCCTCTCCGCCTCCACCAATGCAGTCGTCCTCTCCTCCAGCTCCCTAATTTCCTTATCCTTCTCCGCCATAGCCGCCTGCATTGCCGCTCTCTCTTTCTGAATAGCAGCCTGCAACACAACTCATTGTTAGCAATGTAATCATATTGGTTCCAACGCACAACATAATGCGGAAAGATAGATGAGTCCATTAAACTAACCTCGATGGCGAGCTCGACTGGCCGTGGACGACGTGTTGTCTCCGGACAAGAGCTCGTTTGGCGTGCCTTTATCTGCCGGAGAGTGCTAGGACAACGTATAAGGCCGTCTCCAATGGCGATCGAGCCATGGGGCCTCCCGTTGCCAGCTATCATCACCAGCTCTGGATCAATAGTCCCCTCGCTCGGGTTAAAGTCCTCCCCTTTCCTCGCCTTCCCGTGATCTCTGTACTTCACGAGCTTGTCGTGGGAGGAGATGTTGGTGAAGTTTTCTGGATGCTCGAGGTCAGACTCACAGAATGCCTTGACCTTCTTGTACGAGGCAATATGGGCCGTCGCATACAGGTCGTACATCTGTGGCGCCTCCGTCTTATTGTGACGCGCCTAAAAGAGAGAGAGCAGAAAATTGTATTGGTAAAGGGCTCAAGATAGCATTAAGAATGAATTGCATGAGGCATGAAGCAAACCACATACCCAGTTCTCGCCAAATTGGATTAAGTTGACGCTCCCTTGATGGTGTGGCACGCCAACCATTTTGCCACGCCTCTCCTTGGTGTTGTTGTGGCTGGTCTCCCACGTTTCGGAGCACCACTGGTCCACCAAGGCCTCCCAACAATCCATCTTATCCACACACCATCTAGGGGGCACCTAAGTTAATAAAGAGAAATTTGAGTGCGTAAGAACCAAATCAAGGAAACTAACTACAAAGCCTTAATAATATGTAATTACCTTCATGTAATGCTCCTTCTCCATCTTAGCATCACGGCACTTCGTCTTATCAATCCTAATACGCCGCGTGGCATAGTAGTCTCGAACAGCCTGCACCCGAGCCTCGTGCCGAAAGTTTTGAAGTAGGCGGTGACATTCGGTTTCGATAACCTTTGCCGCGTCGTCCTCGTATCCCTCCTCACACCTGTAGAAGGTCTGCAAACGAGACAACACCGATTAGTACAATAAATAGCTATGGTTAATTTATAATTGTGTGAAAGAGAAATTACCCAGAACTTTCGGATCACCATGTCCTCCCTCGTGTCACACAAAACACCGTCGATCTCCACCTCCGGCGGGGCCGGGGCACCCAAGTAGTGCTCCCAGGTCATCCCTACCTCTCGCTCCCGACTGGGCAACGTAACAAACCCTGGGAAGTTTTGACGGCAAAGAACACCGAGGACGCTGTTGGGCTTGCGGACACCCTTGGCAACAATCCAACCCCTACAGTATGACAAATTAAAGCCAAAACATTAGATATTTGAGAAAACGCGAAGGCAAAAGGTTAAATAAGAGTAACTTAACTTACTTGTCCCCATTTGGCCTAATCGAGCACCTCTGCTCGGGGGTCGCTGGCACGAGCGGGAGCCCCGAACTACCACGCTGGTAGAAGGTATCCCCCTCACCCAGCTCCTCGTCGCTACCAGCATGGCCAGTTGGCTCTGGCCAGGGATCCCACTGGGTCTCTTGGGACGTACCCTCATCCCTGCTGTGCTCCGCAGTCGTGTGGAAGGAAGCCTCTGGGACACGAGTCTCGTGGGTCAAAGGCTCGTCGACCCGAGGCTCGTGAACCGGAGACCGTGTAGCCTCCACGTCAGACGAATCCACCCTAGAAGTCCTCCTGTGCTCAGGTGAATCAGCTTGGGGTGGTGGCGGAGACCGTGTAGCCCTACCTCTCCCGAGGCCACGTGTTCCTTTAGTACAACATAAATACCAACATGAGTAATAAAATGTATATAAATACCAATATGCATACAACATGAGTACAACATAAATACCAACATGAATACAACGTGTACCTTTAGTGCCTCTCGGCTTCGCGGGTGGTCGACCTCCTCTCACGGGGGCCACTCCTTGCATAGTAGAGAGCAACACTCTCCGAAGAGGCGAGGCAGGAATGGAAGTACCCATCCCATCACCCGCCGACGAAGAAGGAGCCGCGGCATGCTTTCGACCCTTTCCCACCATCTTTCAACACCTGTCATGACAAAGGGTAAATGAAATTAGTACAACAAAAATACCAACATGACTAATAAAAATTGAATACCTACCATGAACTCAAAATTTATATATAGTATAATAGTTGAATACCTGACATGAACTAATAACAATCGTCCTCGTCTATATATGCTTCGGGGTCAATAAATGCATCATGATCATCACTATCATCAATAAATGCATCATCATCATCACTATCTAGAAGAACATGTGGAAGGCCACCATTATGTAATCGGTCAAGAAGTGACAGGTCATCCGCAGCAGTAACCTCTTCTTCTTCCAGCTCTTCCTCTTCGGGCTCAGGGGTTAAGACGGATTCACTGTCGCTGTCTACTTCAATGTTCTGGGGTGAAGTAGAGCGGTTCTTGAAACGTTTCTTGGACATACGTGTTTCTTGGAAGAATTCTCCTTCATATGTGTCTGGGTTAATGTGAGGTTCGTAATCCTCTACATTGAGGGTAGGTGGTCTAAAATGTGGTGGCACTTCATAAACGACATCCCAACCTTTGAGATTTGGATCAGTTTGGCAGGCCCACGGTAGATAGAAAACTTGTGTCGCCTGTTGAGCCGTAATATAGACATCGGGAACATCTAAGTGGGTGTTTTGGTTGATTTCGACTAGTCCTATATGTTCATGAGTCCTTCTAGTCTCCCTCGGCTCAAACCAATAACATTTGAAGACTATGACGGTCGGTGGGTTTTCACCATAGAATAGAAGTTCATAAATTGCTTCAACCCTTCCATAATACTCGGTGTCTCCTTCGCCGATAGTAGAGACAGAACAATTTGTAGTCTTTAGGTCGGGCATAGATAGCTCTTTGCCAAAGGTACGAAAGTGATACCCGTTGATGTTGTATTTGTCAAATGAACGGACCTTATAGTCAAAACCATTAGCGACTTGTCTCAACTCGGCGTCCATAGACTCTGCATCAGCCTACAAGTTTAATACGAAAGAATGGATGCATTAGCCGCAAATTAGACCAATAAGTCAAATGGGCCCTTAATGGTAATTAATTACCCTTTGTTTGAACCAAGAGATGAAAGCAGGATAGTCGCCTCCATGCTTTGCGAGAAGCTCATACTCTTCGACGGAATCCTTTTCGATGACCGCTCCATCCGAGAATTCGGCGACGTATCGACTATATCAAATATCCGGGAATAAGAGTGGTTCAAAGCAATTAGAAGTTGCGGAACAATAAATTACCGAGAACTTACTCGATGTACGGCCGCACTTCTGTTAGGTTGGTGAAGATATACAATGAAATGGTCCGCCATTCTTCGACATCCAACGCTTTCCCTTTCGAAGCACCAGATGGTGCGAACTTAACTTTGAATAGGCTGAGGTTGGATCATACTTTTTCTCGATCGCCATTATTGTACCGAGGCTTCGGGTTATGCAAATAATAATTTTTGGCTTCGTAGTGTGCTGTCACGAAGTTTGCCGCCTCCTCAGTAATGAATGCCTCGGCCATCGAAGCTTCAATTCTACGTTTATTTTTACACTTAGCTCGAAGCGTCTTCTGCATCCTCTCAGTTGAGTAGCACCATCGATTTTGAACGGGCGCCCCCATTCTTGCCTCGGTCGGGACATGCAAAATCAAATGTTGCATTGGATTAAAGAAGCCCGGTGGAAAGATCTTTTCTAATTTGCAGACCAACTCCGGCGCCAACTCTTCCATTTCATCTAGCACGCCAGGCGATAGTTCTTTCGCACAAAGAGAACAGAAGAAATAGCTCAGCTCTGCCAGTACTAGCCAGTCATCCTCAGGGATAAAGCCACGCAACATCACCGGCATTACCCGCTCAATCCATATGTGCCAATCAGGACTCTTGAGCCCAAATATTTTCAATTTCTGAAGACTCGCTCCCCTCTTTAGATTCTCAGCATACCCATCGGGGAACATCAACCGCATTTTCACCCACAATAGCATTTCCCTCATAGCTGGCCTTTCAAGATTGAACCATGCCTTTGGCTTCGCTATGCTTTGCTTTCCTTTCCGTTGTCGCAAGTTTTGCAACGGTCTATCACATAGAGCCTCCAGGTCGATTCTAGCCTTAGGATTATCTTTTGACTTCCCCTCTATGCCGAACAATGTACCAAAAATGGCCTCCGCAATATTCTTTTCAGTGTGCATCACGTCAATGTTGTGTGGGCAAAGGAGGTCTTTTAAGTAAGGGAGATCCCATAAGCATGACTTGTGAGTCCAGGCGTGTTCCGTATTATACCCTTTGAAGTATCCTGGACGCAAAGGATCGGGCTCGAGAGCGTTTAACTGATCAAGGGTCTGTTGGCCTGTCAACGCAGCTGGTGCAGTGTTTTTGACAACTCTACCTTTGATGAAATTCTTCTTGTCTTTTCTGAACTTATGGTCAGGATCCAGGAATTGTCTATGCATGTCGAAGCAAGAATACTTGCAACCAGCCTGCAGCCAACGGAACTGAAGAGCTGCCTTGCATGTGGTGCACGGGAACCTTCCATGCACACACCAGCCAGCGAATAGCACAAACGCCGGATAATCATGCGTCGAGTACATGTACGACACATGCATTTTGTAATTTGTTTTGTTAGCCGCGTCGTAGGTCTTGATCCCATTATCCCAGGCTTCTTGCAACTCATCCTTAAGCGGCTGCATGTACACATTCATATTCTTCCCCGGATAGTTAGGCCCTGGAATTATCAACGTCAGGAAAATGTTCTTCCTTTTCATAATCTCTCCGGGTGGCAAATTTAGTGGAATGACAAATATAGGCCAACAACTGTATTGTGCTGCCGTCATACCATACACATTGAACCCATCCGTGCTGATGGCAACTCTAGGTTACCTTGGATCTTCCGATTTATCCTTATGTAATGCATCGAAGTGCCTCCACGCAAAACCATCTGAAGTGTGTACCAGCAACTTGTTCCCATCCGCATCTAGTTCGGTTCTTTTGCCCAATTTGTGCCATGTCATCTGTCTGGCCGTCTCTTCGACCATGAAAAGACGTTGAAGTCTTGGTACGATTGGCAGATATCGAAGAACACTAATGGGGATTTTGGTCTGATTCTTCTCACCCATGCCGTTGTCTACCACAATATACCTGGAAGAATTGCAAATGGGGCAATAGTTCAAGGCCGCATACTCAAGCCTAACTAAGGCACATCCATTCTCATAGGCATGTATCTTCTCATAGGGCATCTTAAGTACACGGAGGATTTTCTCTGACTGGTACAGGTTTGCAGGCAGTACATGGCCTTTGGGTAGAAAGCGTCCAAATATCGTCATCATCGCGTCGTAGCATTCTCTGCCTAGGTTGAATTGAGCCTTCAGAGCCATTACTTGCGCGATGGCATCCAGCTGACAAAGCTCAGTCTGCTCGTGGAGAGGACGTTTTGAAGACTCCAGCATTTCATAGAAGTCCTTTGCAGATTCCTCCATCTCATCGTCCGAATCCCGAGCATCATCAAAGTCTTGCACCATGTCTTCAATCCCGGTACCATGCTCGTCGGTGCGACGACGAATCACCTCAGCTCTGGCACGTTGGTCAGACTCACCATGAAAAGTCCACACCGTATAATTAGGCATAAAACCCCACTTCTGCAAGTGTTTACCCATTTCAAACTCTGTCTTCTTTTTCCAGTTGTCGCAGTTGGGACAGGGGCACCATGTTTTTTGCTGGCCATTTGCAAATGCAGCTCTCACAAACCCCCTGGTTTTTGTTAACCATTCATGGGTCATGTCTTTCTGACTAGGGTGACCAGTGTACATCCAAGCACGATCACTCATGTTGCCTAGCTACCTATGGGGGCACAAGAAATAAATACATAATTCATCATCTATATTCATACGCTAATCAAGTTTGTCAGTTTTATTACGTCCATGCAACCTACACGCTAATAGGTAAAGATTGGTCCTAATCCCACCCGAGTATGTGTAGACTGGGTTCATTTTCCCATGCTCTGCTCCAGATGCGACGCAGAATTTCGGCAGCACCTCCCCGCTGTTCTCCTGATACACGTCTCGGCAATAAGCAGAGAGGATGTGTACCCGGAGAACAACAGGGGAGGCACTGATGAAATTCCGCATCGGATCCGGAGCACAGCATACGGGAAAACAAACCCAATCTACACATACTCGGGCTGTCCATGGATAATGTTGGACAATTCGAAAGGATGGCGGTTATAAATATGCAAAGAAATGCATATTTATAGATGTCACCCTTTCGAACGGGAGACGCATACTGGTCACGCATACTCATGATTGAAGAAACCTATAGCTAGCAAGTTTCATCGGCACGAAGACCGGGACAGAGCAAATTAAGGGGGTAGGAGGAGAAGTCATTTGTGCTCACCAACAAACGCAAGGGCGGAGCTCGTCCAACGCACGTGGAGGTCGTCGAACAACTGCACATTGAAATTCACCCGATCAACACAAATACGATGTTTTTATAATTAACATGATCGGAAAATATGTGACCTAACTCATAATTTACAAAACTATGACCCCGTGGGCCTCTGGAAGGCCGAAAAGCACCTTCTCGTTCAAAAGAAGGCAGAAGAGGTGTCGGGGGTTGGTGGCGTCGAGCGTCGGGGGTCGGGAGTCGTGGGCCGAGGGTCTGGGTCGGGGGAAGTGGCGTCGGGGGTCGGGGGTCGGGTGTGAGTGGCGTCGGAGGTCGATGGTCGGGGTTCAGTGGCGTCGGGCGTCAGGGGTCGGGGGTCGAGGGTCAGTTTCGGGGTGCCGGGGTTCCCTTTTCCTCTTCTTTCTTCTTCTCCTCTCTCCTCTTTTTCTTCTTCTTCTTCTTCTTCTTCTTCTTCTTCTTTTTTCTCCTCCTACTCCCCCTCCTCTTTTTCTCCTTCTATTCTTTTTCTTCTTCTTCTTCTTCTTCTTCTTCTTCTTCTTCTTTCTCCTCCTCTTTCTCCTCCTCCTCCTCTCCTCTTCTTCTTCTTCTTCTTCTTCTTCTTCTTTTTTCTCCTCCTCCTCCTCCTCTTCTTCTTCTTCTTCTTCTCCTGCTTTTTTTTCTTCTGCTTTTTTTCTTCTAACCTAACTAACTAACCTAATTAGCCTAATAATCTAACCAAATAAACTAACTAAATTACCCTATATATAATAAAAAAACTAACCTAATAAACTAACTAAATTAATTAAAATTTTTTAAAAGAAAAACAGGAAAAACTCACCGGCAGGGGGCGGCGGCAGGGGGCGGCGGCAGGGGGCGGCGGCGGCAGGGGGCGCGCGGCTGGGGGCTCGCCGCAGGGGGAGTCGGTGGCAGGGGGCGGCGACGGCAGGGGGCGCAATGCAGGTGGCGCGCAGCAGGGGGCGGCGGCGGCAGGGGGCGGCGACGGCAGGGGGCGCAATGCAGGTGGCGCGGGCGCGCGGCAGGGGGCGGCGGCCGTAGGGGGCGGCGGCGGCAGGGGGCGCGCCGCAGGGGAGGTGCTCACCGTGGGGGTGGGTCGCCGCGGGGAGGGGATCCCATGGAAAGGGGGTCGCCAGGGGGGGTGGGCTCGCCGGGGGGGGGGGGGGGGGGGTGGGCTCGCCGCCGGGAGGGGATCTCGCGGGGAGGGGGTCGTCGCCGTGGAGAGAGAGAGTGGTCGGGGTGAGAGAGAGAGAGAGAGACAGTGAGCGAGGGGGGGGGTAACGGCCGTTATAGGGCTGCCCCTTTGCCGTCCGCCCCCCGACGGCAAAGGGCCGTATGGCAGACGGCAAAGGCCCGCGGATGGCAAAGGCCCCCGGATTTCGGACACGGCAGGCATGGGACCCACGCGTCCCCTTTGCCGTGTGCCCTGGGGCTCTTTGCCGTCTGCTGGCAGACGGCAAAGGACCCACACATGGCAAATAGTATTTTTGCCATGTGTCAGTTCTTTGCCGTCTGTATTGTGTCAACTGATGGCAAAGAGGTTCTTTGCCGTCAGCCAGCAGACGGTAAAGAACTGGCTGACGGCAAATTTCTGGATTCCAGTAGTGATTGAGGTATTGCACTAACACTAGCACCCAAGTCATATAAACCATGATAACAATGACCTCCTAGCTTAACAGAAACCACAGGCATGCCAACAATAGGCCTATGTTTGTCTCTAACATGAGGTTTAGCAATTCTAGCAGCATCTTCACAAAAGTGAATATTATGTCCCTCAACTTCTTCAGACAGAAGATCTTTGATAATAGCAATGCTAGGTTCAACTCTAATTTGCTCAGGGGGTGTAGGTGTTCTAATGTAGCCTCTACGTATCACAGTTGAAGCTTTGGAATGATCCTTTATACTAACAGGGAAAGGTGGTTTCTCAATGTAAGCACTGGGAACCACAGAATCATTATCGGCAATGATTTTCTCTTCAACTGGAGTGAGTTTAACTATATTGACTTCTAAAGGAGGATGAAATTTAAACCACTTCTCTTTGGGGAGATCAACATGAGCGGCAAAAAATTCACACAGTGAAGCTACTATCTCAGAGTCAAGTCCATACTTTGAGCTAAAATCACAAAAAGTATTTGTCTCAACAAAGGATTTAACGCAATCAAAAGTGAAATTCATACCTGACTCCTTACCTTCTTCAAGCTCCCAATCTTCGGAGTTGCGTTTAATTCTCTCCAATAAATTCCACTTGAAGTCAATGTCTCTCTTCATAAAAGAACCGGTACAAGAAGTGTCAAGCATTGTGCGATCATCATGAGAAAGCCGAGCGTAGAAGTTCTGAATGATAATTTCTCTCGAGAGCTCATGATTGGGGCATGAATATAGCATTGATTTCATCCTCCCCCAAGCTTGAGCGATGCTTTCTCTGTCACGAGGCCAAAAATTATAAATATAATTCCGATCACGATGTACTAAATGCATAGGATAAAACTTTTGATGAAATTCCAATTTCAACCGATTGTAGTCCCATGATCCAGTATCATCACATACCCTATACCATGTCAACGCCTTATCCTTCAAATATAAAGGAAAGACCTTCTTCTTGACCTCATCCTCGGGCACACCTGCAAGCTTAAATTAACCACAAACTTCATCTACATAGATTAGATGCAAGTCTGGATGTGTTGTTCCATCTCTTGTAAAAGGATTAGCCAGCAGTTTCTCAAGCATACTCGAAGGAAATTCAAAGAAAATATTTTCAGTAGGTGCAGCAACTTGAGGAGAAACTCTCTGTGCTTCCGTTCGAGGTGAAGATACCCCGAACAAGCCCCTCAAAGGATTAGTATCCATAGTGACAAGTGACAAGAAATTTCAGCACACTATATGAATGTTTGCTTACCAAGTTCCACTTACCAAAGGCGCTTCACTCCCCGGCAACGGTGCCAGAAAAGAGTCTTGATGACCCACAAGTATAGGGGATCAATCATAGTCCTTTTGATAAGTAAGAGTGACGAACCGAACGAGGAGCAGAAGGAACTGACAAGTGGTTTTCAACAAGGAAAAATCTGCAAGCACTGAAATTGTCGGTAACAAGTTATTGTGTGGTGAGATGATTCGTAGCAAGCAACAAGTAACAAAAGTAGAAACGGTGCAGAAAAGTGGCCCAATCCCTTTTGTAGCAAGGTACAAGCCTGGACAAAGTCTTATAAGAGGAAAAACGGTCCCAAAGACACACAAGAATTTATGTCATGCTAGTTTCATAATGTTCATATGATTCGCGTTCGTTACTTTGATAGTTTGATATGTGGGTGGACCGGCGCTTGGGTACTACCCTTACTTGGACAAGCATCGCACTTATGATTAACCCCTCTAGCAAGCATTCGCAACTACGAAAGAAGAATTAAGACAAAGTCTAACCATAGCATTAAACTAGTGGATCCAAATCAGCCCCTTACGATGCAACGCATAAACTAGGGTTTAAGCTTGTGTTACTCTAGCAACCCATCATCTACTTACTACTTCCCAATGCCTTCCTCTAGGCCCAAATAATGGTCAAGTGTTATGTAGTCGACGTTCACATAACACCACTAGAGGGAAAACAACATACAACATATCAAAATACCGAACGAATACCAAATTCACATGACTATTATTAGCATGACTTATCCCATGTCCTCAGGAACAAAAGTAACTAGTCAGAAAGCATAATCATAATCATGATCAGAGGTGTAATGAGTAGCATCAAGGATATGAACATAAACTCTTCCACCAAGTAATCCAACGAGCAACAACTACAAAGAGTAATCAACACTACTAGCAAGCTTACAAGTACCAATCGGAGTCGCGAGACGGAGATTGGTTACAAGTGATGAACTAGGGTTTGGAGATGAGATGGTGCTGATGAAGATGTTGATGGAGATGAATCCCCTTCGATGAGAGGAGTGTTGGTGATGACGATGGCGACGATTTCCCCCTCCGGGAGGGAAGTTTCCCCGGCAGGATCGTCCTGCCGGAACTCTAGATTGGTTCTGCTCAAGTTCCGCCTCGTGGCGGTGGCGAAACCACGAAAAAGCTCCCTTCTGATTTTTTTCTGGACGAAACCCTCCATATAGAAAAAGAGGGGGGCAAGTGGGCGAACAGGTGCGCACAAGCCCCCATGGTGCGGCCTGGGGGGTGGCCGCGTCGTGCAGGCTTGTTGCCACCCCTGGACCTCCTCCGATACTTCTTCGGCCCAGTATTTTTTATATATTGGGAAAAAATCTTCGTTGATTTTCACGGCGTTTGGAGTTGCGTAGAATAGGTATCTCAACTTTGCTCCACTTTCAGGCCAGAATTTCAGTTGCCGGTATTCTTCCTCTTCATGTAAACCTTGCAAAATAAGAGAGAAAAGGCATAAGAATAGTACCGTGAAGTGAAATAAGAGCCAAAGAAACGATAAATATCAACGTGAATACATGATGAAAAATGGACGTATCAGTCCGCGGCGGAGTGACTGGGATGGACTTGCTCGAAACATTCCTCAGTCAGCGTATTCAGCCTGTTCAGGCGAGGGATCACGCCATGTGGCATTATTCAGGCACTCGGGACTCCACTTGGTCACACCCAGAGGAGGTCTCTGAAGAAATCGTGGCGCAGTGGCTCAAAAGCATCACTCGGGCCTGTGACAACCCTGTGGGGGCTAAACGCGTCTTACCCTTCTCTACTGAGAACAAGCCAAAGAACGCGGTGAGTCATATTTTTGCTGAATATCTTCATATTATTGTCAGGTGATCGAATCTTCCATCGGTTGACGTTGCAGTATGTATCTTGCAGGAGTGGATAAACATGCATTCACCTGTGCTGAATGGAGAGAAACTTGATGTTGGTGAAGAGAGTGCATGCGACAGTGTGGACAACGATTACATTGAGGACAGCGAGGATAGCGAAGGTGACTCGGAGGAGAGTGAAGAAGAGATCCAGTTTCCTCCTCGTAACTAGCCTCGATCCAAGCAACGACATGATCTAGCGGCCTCCGCAAGCAAGACCTTAGTGTCAAGCACTCAGAACACCAAGTGGGTCAAGGGAGCAAGCACTGAGTCGGCAGTGAAGGCTGCGAAACAGCCCAAGCCTGATGCCCCAAAGCCTCAGAAAGCTTTGCCTCGAATGGGAATCACTATACCTGTCACCTCAACGTCAGTGTTCATCTTCTTTCCTTTGTTGTTGTGAAATTTCATGCTTCTTTTGATCAAATGGAATTTGTTTGTCATAACTGCTACCTCGATGATGTCGCCTCCGGAAGACGAAGAAGATCACATGGACGTGGCCACCTCCCAACGAGGTGTGACAAGTTTTCATTCTGTTGTGTTTTCTGTATATGATTCGGCGATTGGACTAACTGACACTGTCGATTGACAGCCAGCGACATCATCCACTTGGATGATGATGAACTACAGCGGACGACTACTGAATTAGCTAAAACTATGCCTGAAACGCCGCTGCCGAATGCTCCTCCAGTCAGTTTGATTTTTGTGACTACAGTGCCGACTGAACCTGCTACCTCTGCTGCGATGCCGACTCCTCCAATGCCTGCATACACTCTGCACCGGGTCCCAAAAGACCAAACTGGAGCTGCTAAGGAGGCCATGATTCAGGCTGAACAGATGATGTTGCAGACCAAGGAGGCGTATGAGGCGAGCAAGTTGGCGTACAATGCCAGCTCGGTGCTTCGAGCTAATGTCTGAGTAAGTGCGATTGTCAGTTCATTTCTGATTGAACCCTATCCATCTTGACTTTGCACCCACTGGGTATTTTGTTTTGTTGTATGGTGTCTTGTTTCTGGTCCAGTGGGGGCACACTGAGTGAACCCACTGTGTGTAGTCCCCAAGACCGTTGTCGAATGACGGTGACATTGGCCGAGGTCTTTGATTGGTTTTGATAGTCGTTAACACTCGACAGGGCAGACCTGATCGAGTGAAAATTGGTCCAGTGGGGGCATGCTAAGTGCACCCAGTGGGTGTAGTCCCCGAGACCGCTGTTGAGTGCTTGCATCCGCAGGGGTCTGACTGATAGACACACTCTTTTATTTGACACAGACAGGTCGGACCTGGTGGAGTGGTTTTGTATCCAGTGGGGCTACGCTAAGTGTAGCCACTCGGTGTAGTCCCCGAGACTATTGTCGATCGTTTATGAAGGGCAGTAGTCTTAAGAACTTGGACTCATGGTCCTTTTTTGTACTCGGAGTAGTTTTGCCACCCTGTCTGTCGAGTAACTACTTTTTCTGCGCTTCTTCACCACTGAATCTTTGTCTTAGGAATGGAAAGGTGCAAACCAGCAAGATTTATCCTACGAGTTTCATGGACATAATTTCCATCAACCATGATATGACACTTTGTAGGGGAGTGAGGGTGGGGGCGTCGGGCTGCCATTCAGTTGACTGAACTGCACTTAGCCACATGGGAGTGGAAAAAAATTAGTGTCGATTGAACAATTTCTTTGATGATTTAAGAAAACCAATGAGATTGGAACCAAGTATGTCGACTTGGAAAAAGAGAAGAACCAGCTTCCGCTGGATTTGGAGGTGACCACAAATGATCTGAACATCTTGAAGATGGCACTCGTGGACATGGATAAAGCACTCGCGGAGGCTAAGGAGAAATCTGAGGCCATAGAGAAGAAGCTCGTTGCAGTCAGCAAAATGGAGGAGGAGAATGCCAAACTGAAACAAGAGCGAGTCGAGTGGAGCAAGAGGCTTGAACAGATGACCAAGAGGAGGAACGGTCTGGAGAAATATCTGGGGGACTTCGTGGGTAAGATGCTCGGCATGCTCACTGGTAAGTTTCTTCCATCAACTGAATTTCCTCAAACTTCGCCTAATGAATTGTGTTTGACTTTTCATTTTTCCTTTGCACATAATTCTACCAGGATTTCGATAAGGAGACTGAAGAGGTGGAGCCAAATCTGTACCCCGCCAAATCACCTGTTGCAGATGATGTGGCTATCAGCATGTTTCGCCTCAATGCTCGTCCCGGGAAAGTCCAAGGATATGTCGCCCGACTGAGAACCGCGTTGGAGAAGATTGACAAGGAGCTGTGGCCGGAAGACACCCTCGAAACTGACCTGGAGTCAATGATGAACCGCTTGGACAAAATTCCCAGCAGGGTGCAGGCATGGAAGAAGTCAGTTGCCCGTTGTGGAGCCGACGTGACTCTTTCACTCATTTGAGTTCATTGCAAGGAGGCTAGGGAAATAAGATGAAGGCGATCCAGGTGACTAACACAAAAAAACTTCAGTTCGAGGACTTCATCGAGACCTACATTGGCAAGGCCACTCGCATTGCTGATGGGATTGATCTAGACACCTTCGGTGAGCCTCCGAGTTCTGGTGAGCCTTGAAGAAAAATTCGATTGCAATCCAAACTTTATTTTCCTCGGTATGCCGAGTGTTAATGTAATCGTTCAAACATTGTTCGAGTGTTAAGCCCGAGTACTTTCATTCGCACAGACAACTCTAATACATGTTGGATATCTTTGAGTTTATCTTCATTTTGTTGAGTTTGTTTGATTTTTAAATGATCTTGACATTTAGGAAAGTTCTTATACCCACGGGAGTCTAACTTAGGAGAAGGCTGATTCGCTACTGAGTCCCTGAGTGAAGTTGTTATTATGCACTTGGAATATTTTTAAACTTAGGCGAAAGTTTGTTCGCAGCTAAGCACCCGAGAGAGAGGATTTTTCGTCACTTGGAGTATTTTCGAACTTAGGTGAAGACTGGTTTGCAGCTAAGCATCCGAGTGAATAGGTTCCTATTCACTCAGCGGGGTTTTTTACTTAGGCGAAAGCTTGTTCGCAACTAAGCCTCCGAGTGAGAGGATTTCTCACCACTCGGAGTATATTTTGAATTTAGGCGAAGACTCGTTCGCGGCTAAACATTCGAGTGAATAGGTTGCTATTCACACGGCGGGGTTGTAACTTAGGCGAAAACATGTTCGCGACTAAGCCTCCGAGTGAGAGGATTGCTAAACACTCGGAGTATTTTTAAACATAGGCAAAGACGGGTTCGGTGCTAAGCCTCCGACTGAGAGGATCGCTCACTACTCGGAGTATATTTTGAACTTAGGCAACGACTAGTTCACTACTAAGTATCTGAATGAATGGGTTGCTATCCACCTGGAGAGTTTTTAACTTAGGAGAAAACATGTTCGTAGTTCAGCCCCCGAGTGAGAGGATTTCTATTCACTCGGAGGTTTTTTAACTTAGGCGAAGACTGGTTCGTGTCTGAGCCTCCGAGTGAGAATATCGCTCACCACTCGGAGTATATTTTGAACTTAGGCGAAGACTAGTTCACTATTAAGTATTCGAGTGAATAGGTTGCTATTTACCCGAAGGTTTTTAACTTAGACGAAAACATGTTCGCAGCTAAGGCCCCGAGTGAGAGGATTACACATCACTCGGAGTATATTTTGTACTTGGGCAAAGACTGGTTCGTGGCTAAGCATCCGGGTAAATAGGTCGCTATTCACCCGAAGGGTTTTTAACTTAGGCGAAAACATGTTCGCAGCTAAGCCCCCGAGTGAGAGGATTTCTCACCACTCAGGAGTATATTTTGTACTTAGGCGAAGGCTGGTTCACGGCTAAGCATCCGAGTGAATAGGTTGCTATTCACCCGGAGGGTTTTTAACTTAGGCGAAAGCATGTTCGCAGCTAAGCCCCCATGTGAGAGGATTGGTCACCAGTCGGGGTATATTTTGTACTTAGGCGAAGACTAGTTCGCGGCTAAGCATCACAGTTAATAGGTTGCTATTCACCCAGAGGGTTTTTAACTTAGGTGAAAACATGTTCGCAGCTAAGCCCCCAAGTGAGAGTATTTCTCACCACTCGGAGTATGTTTTTGAGTGCGAGATTGTACGATCAGAATCGACAAAAACTGTAGGAGTCATAACATTGGCAAGCAACATTGTTTTGAAAACTGTTATTACATCAAATCAGTCAATTATCAAGCGTAAAAACGCCAGAGTAGGTCTGCGTTCCAAGCACGTGGTTTGTCAATTCACTTCTTGAGGTTGTGACGACGAAAGGTCCTTCCCATGTGGGGGTGAGCTTGTGAGGCCGCTATTGATCCACTCGGAGCACCAGATCACCTTCATGGAACGTCCGACTCCTGATGTGTCTCGCATGGAAGCGACGTAGATCATGCCAGTATATCATCGATCGTATCAAGGCCAATTCGGGCTCTTCTTCTAGGAGATCCACTCCGTCCTGTCGCACCTATTCCACTTCAGCCTCAGAATAAAGATCCACTCGGGGAGAATTGTGAAGAAGATCACTCGGCAAGACAACTTCAGCCCCATACACCAAGAAGAAAGGTGTGCGTCCAGTCGATCGGTTTGGAGTTGTTCTCAGGCCCCACAGAACAGACGGTAATTCAGAAACCCAAGCTCCAGCTACATGTTCCAGGTCTAGGATGAGTCGAGGCTTAAATCCTTGAAGGATATGGCCATTCGCTCGCTCAGCTTGACCATTAGTTTGGGGGTGTGCGACGGACGCATAATCCACCCGGGTGCCTTGGGCACAGCAAAAGCGTTTGAATTCGTCCAAGTCAAAGTTAGAACCATTGTATGTGATGATACTGTGGGGAACTCCGTACCATAATGTTATTTCCTTCATGAACTTGATCAAGGTGTGTGAGTCCAACTTCCTTACAAGTTTGGATTCAATCCACATAGCGAACTTGTCGACTTCTACAAGCAGGTGTCTTGGGATTTTGTCTCCACGATCCTCTCGAGGCTCTTCTGGTTCAACAAGATCCCAAACTCTTTCTTCTCCATCCCTTGGATGGTGTTGATCAAGAAGGAAATCTTCTCAACTCCGGTTATGGGGTGTGGGGTTGGAGTTGGAGCATTCCTAGGAGCCTCTACCACTCCTGCCTCTACTGCATCTTGAGCAGTAACTGAGTTGGGATGGCTTTCGTCCATCACAACTTCATTGTCTTCAAAATCAGGCTGAAGTGGCAGGTGGGGACGATCAAGTGGATATGCATGCTTGCCAATCTTGGCATTGATGAGCATCTGAATATATGGAGCATATCCACACGATCTCTTCTGATCTGCAACAGTCCTCTTGACAGTCTCAACTATCAAGTCCATCACTCAGAACCGGGTGTGGGTGTCTAGATGATGTAGCATGTTGATGGAATAACTTCTAATCATATTATCATCTCCTGATTTGGGCATGAGGGTGTATCTCATGATGGTGTTCGTATTAGGTATTCCCGCTTGCAAGAAATAGACAGAACCAAACATGTGCGACAACACAAACTCATGGGGCAGTGGCTTGTAGATGTTGGCCATGGTGTTGTGATTCATCTTGAGTTGTAAATACACATCCAAATCTCGTTGTGGCTTTGGAGCACCAATGATAGTGGCCCATTGGTCAACTATAGACTCATACCGGTGACCCTCAGTCATCCATACAATTATTCCATCAGAATAGAAGTGAGCAGTGGAATAGAGTTGCATGATCATCTCATCATTCCAAGCAGTCATCTCTTTGCCAACAAAATCTTCAGTATCAACCATCCTGAATTTTTATCTCACATGGGAAAAATAATCTCCATTGGCCTTGATGTATTCCCAGTCGACATATCTCATGTCGCTGACTGCTGGACTCTTATCAAGCAAAACAGTTTCATAGAAATCTTGTTTCTCCCTTGTGTGAAAACGGGGATCAACTGCAGTTCTCCTTCTCAGAGCATATGGATCAATAGACCTCCATTTCCTCGGACCTTGATCTTTCCTCTTCTTCATGTCCTCACCACCAGTGTGAGAAGTATCATGGGTTGTCAAATGATCTCTCAGCTTCATAAGCACATGGGCATCCTCCTCTTCCTATATAGCAAAATCTATGGATGCACAACCTTTGTTCTTTTTAGGTGCGGGAATATCCTTTGTAGTCCTTTTGGGAGCTACAAGCTTCTTGGCCTTAGGTGCTGAAGGCTTTGGGGCAGACTTCTTAGGCATAGCATCAACCATCAGCTTTTTGTTCTTGTGAGGAGGAACCTGAGCTGGAATTTGTTCTTCCTCATCATCAGCAACTTTTGTTGGATCTTCATACATTGAGGTTGGCATACCAACAACATGGACAATCGTCTTTCTGCCTCTTTTCTGACCTATCTTCTTTCCAAGCCTAGCTTCTGGATCTCTAGTGTCAGCAGATCTGGCATACTCCTTCCTCGGAGTTTTCATGTCAGTGGTCTTCTCCTTCTGCTTTTGGGAGCGGATTCCATAGGGATGAAGCCATCATCTTATTCATCAGAATTGATCATCCTTCTGGACCTGGTAGCAGGCTTGGGCAAGCAATGGGATATAGGAGTACCTGGGTTAGAAGGTGTCCTCTCATGACTAGTGCCTGAGTCAACATTGGGCTTAGTGAAGTTGTTCTGACTATCTTGTGAACCTAACATTCTGGCAAGACCAAGCAGAGTAGTAGACTAGCACACAAGTAGACAAGCAGACCCTTGATAATCCCCATGTGCAAGGAATCATCATAGAAATTTCCATAGGTGGAAGTGATAAGTATGGAGTGTCGAACCCACAAGGAGCTAAAGGTAAGATCAATATTCTCTCAAGTCCTATCTACTACTAATACGACTCTACGTACACCTAACGTTTGCTTCCAACTAGGAACGAGAAATAAAACGAAGTTGTGGGTAGGAATATAATAAATTTGCATGACAACGGCGAACTAGAATATAAACATACATGATGTTATAATGAAGTTAGAATATATTATTATATATTACAAACTAAGTTGAGTGTGGAATAATGATGGGTCGGTGTGCGGAATTGTCCTAGGCAATTGTTAACAAGTTCGGTAATCATTATTCCAATTTTGTTTGAGGGAGAGGCATAAGCTAACATACTTTCTCTACTTGGATCATATGCACTTATGATTGGAAGTTTAGCAAGCATCCGCAACTACTAAAGATCATTAAGGTAAAACCCAACCATAGAATTAAAGCATCAAGTCCCCTTTATCCCATACACAACACCCCTTACTCGGGTTTATGCTTATGTAACTCAAGCAACCCACTATAAGCGAATCATGAACATATTGCAACACCCTACAGCGGGAATCCTTCACGTGTGTGCGGCACGGAAGGCACCATAGGACATAACCAAAAATAAATATACAACTCACACCAATCTAGATCATCAATCAACCCAAAGGACAAAATAAATCTACTCAAAACATCATTAGATGGAAACACATCACTGGATCGTAATATGTGGCATAAAGCACCATGTTCAAGTAGGGTATTAGAGCGAGGTGCGGGAGAGTGGACCGCTCAAAGAAGATGAGGATGGTCATGAAGATGGTGATGTTGATGAAGACGATCACCGCGGTGATGGTTCCCCCGGTGGCACTCCGGCAACACCGGGATAGTGGGAGAGAGGTTCTACCCCTTGTGCTTCCTCCTCCATGGCCTCCCCATGAGCGGGGAGAGGTTATCCCTCTTGTCCTTGGCCTCCATGGCGATAATGGAGACCGCCGAGATGATGAAGATGGCCTCCGGTGAAGATGACCCCCTCCGGCAGGGTGCCGGAGAGGGCCAAGATTGGTTTTTTGTGGCTCTGAAGACTTGCGGCGGCGGAATTCCCGATATATCTTTAATTTTAGAGGTTTGAGTACTTACCGGAATTTTTGGCGTCGGTCTCACGCTAGGAAGGTTCCCGAGGGAGTCACAAGCCAGGGGGCGCGACCTAGCGGGGGGGGGTGCAGGCTTTTGGCCTCCTCGGTCACTTCCTGGACCATCTTTTTGCTCCAGTATTTTTTATATTTTCCAAAAATATTCTTCTTAAATTTTCAGCCCATCTGAGAACTTTTATTTATGCACAAAAACAAAACCACGGGTGTTCTGGTGAAAACAGCGTTAGTCCGAGTTATTCTAATAAAATCAGACCAAAATCATATAGAATTATTGTAAACATGGCATGAATACTTCATAAATTATAAATACATTGGAGACATATCAGCATCCCCAAGCTTCATTCCTGCTCGTCCTCGAGTAGGTAAATGATAAAATAAATAATTTATGAAGTGTGAATGCTAGCAAGTGCACATGTTTGGTCAATCATAGTTCCAAACACTTTTTCTATTATGAAGTATGAATGCTCCTCCTCGAGTGTTAGCATCATTATATATCATAAACAATAGCTCGTCTCATAAAACTTCTGATGAAGAAGTAACAAGCTATTCACATGTGAAAGTATAGACCATAAAGTTTCTTGAAAACTAACAAACTATGCTTTCAGTCACCAAACAATTGCAATTCATCTTATTTTCAGGAAGGGTCTATGTAAGAGCTTTTGATTTAGCAAATTCCACATACTCAACTATCATATAGTCTTCCATGATTGCTAACACTAAAAGCATATTTTTAGAGCAAATAGCATCCATCAAACACAAAGAAAGATAGGGGCTTAATGTTTTGCCTCCCAACTTATTTATCATATAGATAATTGTCAACAATAACAATTCATGATCAAATATATTTGTGTGGATATATATTTCTAGATCATTCCCCAACACATGACGCTTGCCAAGAGAAAAAGGCGAAATATCGGAAGTGGTGAAGATCACCATGATTCTTGCATAAAGGTAAGTACTAGAAATTAAAAGATAGGCCCTTCGCAAGAGGAAGCAAAGGTTGTCATGCGCTTTTAGTTTTGTATGTGCAATCCCTTAATGCAAAGGAACGTCATGTTGTATTGCCCTTTGTGATAGCAACATTTATTACGAAGTCTGTCGCTTTTATTTCTTTACCATCACAAGTTCGTACAACGCTTATTTTCACTTAAAATAAAAGATCATACATATTTAGGAGCAATTTTTATTGCTTTTTTTGCACCGATGACAAATTACTTGAATGATCTTACTCAATCCATAGGTAGGTATAGTGGACTCTCATGGCAAAATTGGTTTAAGGATGTTTGGTTCACAATTAGTATTTCTACTTGGTGCGGAAGTTTTGTCTAGTATGAGGTGGAAGCAAGCACCACATGTTGGAGGATCCATGACAATATAACTTCTATACAAATATACCCAAGCATAACTCATTGCGTAGTCTTCATTGTCCAACTTCAACTAATTTGCTCAAGTTTGAAAATAATTAATGGGGCTCACAATCCTAGAAGATGTCCAAGATAGTATGTTTATATTTGGAATCTCTCTTCCTTCAATATTCTTTCATGAATTGTTCAAGTGACCAATGCGATGTTTTCTAACTTTCAATAAATTTACCTTCTGTACTTACTATGTGTGGAATCATTACTCCCCATGGGATAAGTATATGAAGCATATTTAATTTCATATTTATTATATTCAATTCATCAAACCATTTACTCATAGGATATAAGTGAATCATGAAGGTAAATGACAAAACTACTCCAAAACATATAAGTGAAGATCAATGAGTAGTCAATTAATTAAATATCCATGTGAGGACTCTCTCTCTTATTCAGAATTTCAGATCCAATGCTTTTATTAAACAGAAAAACAAAATAAAAGTGACACTCCAAGAATAGCGTGCCTCATGCGAACGAATAAAAATTTAGGCTCAACATAGGCTAACCGATAGTTGACGAAGAGAGGTGGGATGCGTAGCATCCCCAAGCTGAGATGCTTGAGACTTCTTGAAATATTTACTTGGGGTGCCTTGGGCATCCCCAAGCTTGAACTTATGTATCTTGTTCAATCCTCTCGTATCCCTTTTTCACCTATTCTCAAAAACTCCATCGACACAAAACTTGAGAAGAACTTGTGAGATATGTTAGTACACCTAATAATAAATCAACTCTTTATGTACTGCCAATACAAGTTGCATAATAATTTTCAAACATTAGGTACTTTATACTATCATTTCCACATTTCATATCTACCAATATAGGCTATGGAAACTATAGGATAAGTAGATAACAAAACTATGACAGCAATTTGTCCAAACAAAACAGTCCATAGCAATTTATAAAAAACGTGTACCTATGTAACTCAAACAATTATGAAAATTTAGGACAAGCTATAAAATTTATATGACAACACCGTAAAAAATTCAGAAACTTTCCACGTTCCAGTAAAATATGAAAATTCAAACACTATAGCAAAAGCTTGTGTTTTTTACACATCACACATCAAAACATACAATGCAAGCATCCTAAGATCAATTCTTGGAACTTTTTACTGAAAAACAAGATTATGAGTAACACCTAGTAGAAAAGAAAAACAAAATATAACGACAATCCAACCAAAGCATATATTATGTCATGAATAAAAATATAGCTCCAAGTAAGATATATCGATAATGTTGAAGACAAAAGAGGGGATGCCTTCCGGGGCATCCCCAAGCTTAGGCGCTTGTGTGTTCCTTTCATATTATCTTGGGGGTGCCTTGGGCATCCCCAATATTAGATTCTTGTCAATCCTTATTCTCCTCATATTAGTTTCTCATCCAAAACTTGAAAACTTCAGTCACACAAAACTTATCGGAACTTCGTGAGAAGGGTTAGCGTAATAAATAATTATCATTCACTTAGGTACTGTCAATAAAAGATTCATAATTGTTCCCACATGATAAATACTGTATTATACTAGTCCCATAATTTATATCACTGAATATAAGCTATGGGAACACTAAAACAAGCAAACTATACATGCAAAACAGAATCTGTCAAAAACAGAATAGTGTGTGAAGATCTATAGTATAGCCATACTTCCCTATTAATAAAAATTCTAAAAACTTTGGAAAACCAGAAATAATTCTATATAAAGACTGTGTACAAATTTCATTTCATTATCACGCTCTAGTAAAAAACGAAAATTCTTGTACTGGAGTCAAAAGTTTCTGTTTTGGTTCAGCATCTATTCTACTCATCTTGTGAGTAATCCCAAAGGCTTTACTTGGCACTTTATTGAAATAAAAGACAAAAAACTTGATTACTACAATATCTTAATCATATGAACTCATAAACCAGAAGGTAAAAGTGTTAGCTTGTCTCCCAACAAGCGCTTTTCTTCAATGCCTTTCTAGGTAGGCATAACATTGACACACTTCCAAGCCCAATTCCGATGGAATTTTTATTCATACTTTAAAAGATATAAGTGAAGTTCATAGATCATTCTATGATTAATATAGATCAACCAATATCCAGGATCAAAATATAAAAGTGAAGCACACGAAACATTCTATAAGGCCATACTCAAAAGATTTATGTGAAGCACAAAGCGCATTCTACGAAGCCATACTCAAAAGATTTAAGTGAAGCGCATGAAGCATTCTACAAAGACATACTCAAAGTATTTAAGTGAAGCACATGAAGAATTCTATAAATCAATGAAGGACTGTCTCATGCTAGAAGGGTGTGTAAAAGGAAAAGAAAAACACCATCATGTGAACAAAATAAAAACCAAGGTATACGGATAATTGTTGAAGAATAAAGATGGGATGCCTTCCGGGGCATCCCCAAGCTTAGATGCTTGAGTCTCCTTGAATTATTTTCTTGGGGTGCCTTGGGCATCCCCAATCTTGAACCATTATCTCTCCTATTCTTCTTATATTGATACCTCCTCGATCTTCGAACACTTCATTCACACAAAGCTTAACAAATCCCTCATGAGATCCGTTAGTATAATAAAGCAAAATACTACTTTAAGTGATGTTTTAAACTCATTAGAAATTCATATCAGCATTATATTTACCATAGTTGAACTTCACCATGGTTCATACCCCTTGATACTACCAATAGATTCATCAAAATAAGAGAACAATGCATAGAAACAGAATCTATCAAAAACAGGACAGTGTGTAGCAATCTGGAAACTTCGCATACTTATGTATCTCAACAAAATCTTAAAATTTAGGATTAATTAAAACAATTGTGTATAAGTACTTTGTAAAAATTTCAGGAACATTTGACGTTCGAGTAAAAAATGGAAATTCATGCACTACAGTCAAAGTTTTTGTTTTTTCACCGCACAAAGCAAACAACCTATCTAATCATCCTAAAACCAAATCTTGGTTCATTATTTTTGTAATACAATGGATATAAACATGCTATAATTATTTTCGAGAATCTTCCATGAAAAATACTACACTGTTTCCATTAGAATGAACACAAGTGTTCAAGGTCGACCCTTACTTCTCGAATGCACAAATTTCCAATCACTTCTCTTTTTGAAAAACTTCTTAGGCATAAGAGGCAATTAATTATTTTTGTATTTTTTTCATTATTTAATTTTTTTGTTTCACCCACAACTACATAAAGAAAAAAGGGAAAACAAAATCTTCTTAGTGAAGAAAGCAAACAAGCAACACGACAAGACCAACCCCACGCCATTGCTCCCCAGCAACGACGCCGGAAAAGAGCTTGATAATCCCCAAGTGCAAGGAATCATCGTCACAATATCCAAAGGTGGAAGTGATAAGTATGGAGTGTCGAACCCACAAGGAGATAAAGGTAAGATCAATATTCTCTCAAGTCCTATCTGCCACTGATACGACTCTACTTACGGTGAATGTTTGCTTCCAACTATGAACGAGAAATAAAACTATGTTGTGGGTATGAAGAGAACAGATTTGCATGATAAAGGAGAACTAGAATATAAAAATAGGTGCTGTTATAATAAAGTTAGAATATATTACAATACATTACAAACAGCTAGTGTGGAATAATGACGGGTCGGTGTGCGGAATTGTCCTAGGCAATTGTTAACAAGTTCGGTAATCATTATTGCAATTTTATATGAGGGAGAGGCATAAGATAACAAACTTTCTCTACTTGGATCATATGCACTTATGATTGGAACCCTAGCAAGCATCCGCAACTACTAAAGATCATTATGGTAAAACCCAACGATAGCATTAAAGCATGAAGTCCCCTTTATCCCATACGCAACAACCTCATTACTCGGGTTTATGCTTCTGTCACTCAAGCAGGCCACTATATGAGAATCATGAACGTATTGGAACACCCTACAGCATGAATCCTTCATGTGTGCGTGGCACAGAAGGCACCATAGGACAACACCAAAATAAATATACAACTCACACCAATCTAGATCATCAATGCCGGGACCCCGATCCTAAGTCATAAGAACCCAACCTGTAACACATCACATCACTTTGTGGCCTCACGCACGGTAACTCCACGGCTGCCACCTTACCTTGACCGGGACCGTTTGCGTCTTTTGGATCACGTATATGAAGGTGACGCTAGCATTCAAATGATAAAGAACCCAGGTTGACATGACTAGTTATAAACCCAAGTGGTACATCCATACAGGGACAGACATACATAACCCAGCAAAGCAGGTGTCGGTCATCAGCGTGTGTAGACGAGTCGTAGCAAGCTACAAGAACTCCATCACACCGCGTGACATTTCCCCGAAGGGACAGACACAGCAGCAAAGAGATACATGCCGGTCAATAAATGTGTCCGGAGATGTAGCAAGCTACCAAAGCTTGGTGGAAGCACAAAGAGGCATTTCCCCGTAAAGAGTACTACTAAAGGCACACAACTATGTGTCGAATCCCACACACATAATGCATTTCATAACATACACACAATATGCATGATATATGTAGGTATGACATGGCATCACAACATAACTCTATGACTCAAGCTTTTATTAAAGACTCATAGAAGTCATCATAGTATGATATTACAAACAGGGGTCTCGTGACCCGACACTCAAGTCATACAAACATCAAGCGGAAGCAAAACATGCGTCGGTACAGACATCTATTAAAAATGGTTGGAGGATCCTGAAAAGCTACCACGACCCTACCAAAGGAACAAGACCTCGGTCTGGGATCCCCAAGCTATTCCGGTCAACATCGAACACATCGCGTAGAAACCTTTAATGAGACTAAAATCTTCTGTGCAAAAACATAAATAAAGCAATCGTGAGTACAAAGGTACTCAGTAAGACTTACCTCAGAACTATCTACATTTGCACCAGTATCAATGAAAGGATTGCGGGGTTTGATTGCAGCAAGCCAGCTTTGACTCTTGGCTAACCTGTACTATGACTACAAGTTCTTTCTTTGAGGTGGGATAGCGCACACGAGTCCACATATTCACCAATCAATACACCACTATGGATCCACTCTCGTCTCAATACGAGAAGTCCGTCCATAGCACTCACACTTATCTTGCATGTTTTAGAGTATCCATTTAAATTGTCTATGTACCACATAATGTTTCCAAGTAGTCCATATCCGAGGATGCAGCTATTCGAACAGGTTTATTCACCCTGCACGGGTATACTTCTTCACACACGCTCTCACCACTTATCACCATATGCACGTCATGCATCTCGGCAACCTTCAAGCGGAAGCACTAGCGTGGGTGTCGGCCACGACCGTTAACCACACAAGACCCTAGTCCAGGTTTATCGCCTATTCGAGACTGAACCCGCAAGGAATTCCGGTCGAGGTTGCCTCTACGGCCCCAAACGATGTGCGCAGGGTTCCCAAGCCCACCATCCGAGTAACACTTGGTACACCGTGCCACTGTGTATCTACCGCACTGAAGCCTACCCCGTCGCGCAAAGCTAAACATGGCTGCCAACACTTTTCCTACAAACACCAAAAACTAGTTGCAACTCCTGGACAGAGATCTAGGCGATTAATAAGTCGTGAGGGTCCATTGGTTTCAGGCTCAATGCATGGTAGTATCTAATCTTGGATAACATACACAGAACTCAGTTCTTAAGGACGGTCCCAGTGAGACAACCCACCATGTACTCCTACATGGCCTCTCATCGCTACCTTTACCAAATCGGATTCACACCTTTACTCCCAAACTGTAGAACATGAACACAACCATTTCGATTAATCGCCCAGATGAATCAGACCTGACACAACTCTAAGCATAGGAGGGCACAGTAATCAAGCCTGGATGAGTAGGCACAACAAGGCTCAAGAAATTGCTACTCATGCTAAGTGGTTTCAACTATTTACTTTGACAAAATGAGGTCATGCAGAGGAATGGGTTCAACTACTGAGAACATGTAACAGTTGAGTCGTGTTTGTCCTAATACAATAAAAGAGAGCAGGAGTGAGAGAGTGGGTTTATATCAGTATGCTCAAGTGGGTTTGATTGCCTGACAGTTCTGAAGATAGGAATGAGTCTTCATCAATGTCAACTATCACATCGTCTACTGAGAGGGAACAATATTTACTTCACAGAAATGCAACACTATGATGCATGATGATGACATGAAAATGAAATGTGGCATGGCTAATGTAGCTACCATTTCTTAAGTTGAAGCTGGTTTGAATCAAAATTCAAATATCACATGAAACAAGGTATTTTTCAGATACTCTTTTAATTGATACGACCTGATGCTCAGGCATAACTTGTTTTATCATGCATGAGGATGGCATATTGAGGTATTGAGTTTCCTAGCTCAAAGTTTGGCCTTATTAATTGAAGTGGAATTCAAGTGATGTTAACACCAAACTATATATTAAATTTATCCTAATCATCATTTTGCCTACGTGGTGAGGCTAACTTTCTCAAACATGTATGAAAATGCTATAATCAGATTTCTTGAATTTTTCTGATCATTTTTCATATATAAATTATTTTCATTGGACTTACATACTATTTTCTATGATTTTTAGAAGTTTTCAGCATTTTCTGTAATTTTCTTGAATTGATTTAATTCCAGAATATATTAATTCCATCAGCATGACGTCAGGGTGAGGTCAACAGGTCAACTAAGTTGTCCAGTGTCAAACCAGACAGCGAGGGCCCATCAGTCAGTGGCACAAGTGTTAAAAAGAGTTAAATTTAGACCTTTTATTCCTAATTAGGGTCTGGACCCACTCTCAGTGGGTCATTAAGTTAATTATCTTAGTTAATTTATTTATGTGATTAATTAAAATTAAACAGTGGCTAGGCCCCACTTGTCTGTGACTCATGGGAGTCAACCCCCTAGTCAAAAGGGGCGAAGCCACTAGCGTTGAGCTGCCGGCGCTACCAGGCTCGGCGGAGCTCGTCGAAAATCTTCCTCTGACGACCAAACGTCATGCAGAGAGGCCCTACGGAGAGCTCGCGACGCGCTGCATCCATTCCAACCCAGCCACGGGCCACGAGTTGGCCGGAACGAGGCCGACGACGACCTCGGGCGGTGGCCGGAGTCGTCCATTGTGGGGTTGGAGCTAGGACGCAGGAATGGAACGGGAAAATGGGGGAAACAACGGAGAAGCTGGCGGGAGGGCTGATGGGAAGCTCCATGGGCTCGGGGGCGCTCTGGACGTCACGAATCGGGGCCGGCGGCCTTCGGTGGCTGGAGGTTGAGACGGCGACTGTGGCGATGCTCCAAGGCCTTCGGGCTCGATTCCTTCAGTGTGGAGAAGCAGGGCATCGAGGCGGTCCTTCTGGGCTTCTCGGAGAGTCGAGGGGCGACCGGAGGCTGCCAATGGAGCTCGAGCCCGAGCTCGGCAATGGCGGCGAGGAGAAGGTGAGAAAGCACGGGGAGAAGGGGGAAATGGGGAGAGGAGGAGGAGATAAGGAAGATATGGGTGGAGCTGGCGCGGTGGAGGCGAGGGAGAGCACCAAGGCGAAGGAGGAGGTGGCTAGGAGATGTGGCCGTGCTTTCCTTCTCCTCTGCCTACTGGCAAGAGGAGGTAGACGACAGGGAGGCCTCCTCGTAGGCTGGGCCGCAGGTGCACGCTAGGTAAGGGTTTTCTATTTTTATTTTGTTTTCTTTATTTCTATTCTGTTTTCTAACTTTTGTGTTTGATTTTAATAAAATATCAAACCATTTTGTAAAACCCTAAAATACTATTATGTGACATAAAATAAGTATCCAATGCCACACAAATATTTTCAAAATTTATGAAACTATATTCTATCTATAGAAAATATAATTCCACTCAAAATAATTGTTTGATTGAAACAAAAGTCCAAAATCAAATGTTTCTGTGATCAAAGATTTTGGTTGACATTTTTATAACATGCCAATGTTTTCACACAAAATTTGGAACATTTTCTTGGATCATTTTAAGGAAGTTTTTATATTGCCTTTTTGTCAAAATTAGTTTCTAAGGCTTGATCACTCCTCATTTCAATTCCAAAAGAAAAAAAATGGAATACATTCATGAGATGCAATGACAAACAATTCTAGATCTGGGGCTGTGATAATCAATCAACCCGAAGGACCAAAGAAATCTTCTCAAAACATCATAGGATGGCAACACATCATTGGATCATAATATGTGGCATAAAGCACCATGTGAAGTAGGGGATTACATCGAGGTGTGGGAGAGTGGACCGCTTAAAGAATATGAGGATGGTGATGAAGATGGTTATATTGATGAAGACGATCACCGCAGCGATGGTTCCCCTGGTGGCACTCCGGCACCACCGGGAGAGAGGGAGAGAGGTTCTCCCCTTGTGCTTCCTCCTCCATGGCGTCCCCCTGAGTGGGGAGAGGTTCTCCCTCTGGTCCTTGGCCTCCATGGCGATTATACAGACCGCACGGATGATGAAGATGGCCTTCACTGAAGATGACCCCCACCGGCAGGCTGCCGGAGAGGGCCAAGATTAGTTTTGCGTGGCTGTGAAGACTTGCAGGTGCGGAACTCCTGATCTAGGTTTCATTCCGTAGGTTTGGGTATTTATAGGAATTTTTGGCATCGATCTCACGCCAGGAAGGTTCCCGAGGGAGTCACAAGCCAGGTGGCGCGACCTAAGGGGGGTCGCGCCCTGCAGGCTTGTGGCCTCCTCGGTCACTTCCTGGCCCATCTTTTTGCTCTAGTGTTTTCTATATTTTCCAAAAATATTCTCCATAAATTATTAGCCCATTCCGAGAACTTCTATTTCTGCACAAAAACAACACCATGGTAGTTCTGCTGAAAACAACGTTAGTAGGGGTTAGTTCTAATAAAACCATACCAATATTATATAGAATTATTGTAAACATGGCATGAATACTTCATAAATTGTAAATATGTTGGAGACATTTCAACCCTCTAAAAAGATATGGAAGAGCTAGAATGGATGAGCATCACAAAATTGCAGAAAGTTTTGTCAAATTTGAAGTGTGAATAATTAGTTTTAACATTCAGCAAAAGGGGATTTCGGTTCCATTGAGTCAAAAAAATTGGAGCCACCGAGACAGATGTTCGAATTAACAGAAACTTGGCACCCTTTTCAGTTTCATCAAAAAGGAGAACTCGGTTTCACTGAGAACATTCTCAGTAACCCGAAAACCAAAATTGGTAATACCGACTTTTATGAATCGATGACACCGAGATTCAATTTTACAAACTTTTAACCCTAATATTTTCTTTGCTTGCTAAAATATGGGAATTCTCTTCACGATAGAATTAGTGCAATTGGACAGATTTGTGAGTGCCTTTTTTAAGATTAAGGTTTAAGAGAGTGCAAAAGGTATCATATATGTACCCTAACTCGACAAGGAGTTCTCTACGGTGGCAACGAGAGTGAAATTTCAATTGGCGGCGAGGCCTCCGGTGGCAACGTCACACGGGAGGATCAAGAAGAAGTCGATGGGACTAGGGCGCGGCAGCGAGGAGTGGCTACAGACAATTTTTGAAGAAGTATTTCAACCGTCAGGTTCTGCTGGATATATATATATATATCTCCTAGGTGTTGGTGACACTGAGATTGAATTTCCGGTGCCACCGATTTCCTCAACTGTGAGCTAACACAGAAACTCGGTGAGGCCTAAAAGAAAGATCTGATGGTACCGAGATGAGAAAACCAGATCAACCCTAGGCTTCGGTGGGACCGATATTTTGAGGTTGGTCACACTGAAATGCATTTTCGGAGGTTTTGGAATTCAGCCCTTCTCGAGACGGATCTCCGAGTGCTCCTCACACAGAGTATCCATAAAGTGCTTGCTCAAATTTTGTGATGAAGCATGAATAGAATTTGAGACGAGAACGCATAGATAGCTAGAGAAAGGTACTTATGCATTCTTGTATATCCAATTGGCCAAAACAAATATAAAGCCAAATAACAACAATTGGATATCCTCGAATGGGAAAAATATGCATACCAACATGCTCACACAATAATATGTCAAATATAATATGATGGACATGCACAAACATTCTAGCATCTATCAAACACTTTGGCAATGACCAATTAATCTATATATGAGTATATTGACTTAGGAGCCAAGTAAGAATATTTGATCATATGTCATACTCATCGATTAAGCACAAGTGGGGTTACCACATTTACATAAAGCATTAATGTGTTCACATCATTTAGGAGACACTTATACTCAAGTCATAGAGTAAAGCCCCCCCCTAAACATGGCATCACCCCTAAGAGGGATAAACTAACCTCGGGTTTTGTCATAGAACACTTCAAGTAGGTGTAGTAGTGGTGGATGCTCATTGTTGATGAAAATCATCGTAAGTTGGGAGGATATCTATGGACACAGAGTGAAATACATGGGAGGTCCTATCCAAAGATGCATTAACTACTTTTTCCTTTATCACCTTTGAGGGAATGTGTGACTCCTTGAACTAATGCATATGGTTGGAGTTGATTGGATATAGTTCTTGACAAAATGAATAAGAGTGAATTTCATTGGCGGAGTCACCCCTCAAGAACTTTCTAGTTCTTCCTCTTAGGGACACCCTGATGGGGATCCTTGGAGTTGTGGTAGTACTAGATGAGGTAGTTCTAGAAGTGTCCATGGGAACCCACTCGGCCTTGGCTTGGGGCTCTTCCTCAAATGAGCCATACTCCTCTTGAAGCTTTTCCTTTCTCTGGTGGTCTTGTGGTAGAAGGCCATCCTGAGAGATTGATCCCTTGGGAGGTGTAGGATCATAATTCTCCTCTTGAGGAACAAACTTGGGAATGGGATATGGACCTTCTTCCCAAACATCTTCGCTGACATTGAAGTAGCCAACACCTTGCTTCTTTTGATGTCCTCCTTGCTTGCGCTAAATTTCCTCGAATTGATTACTTCCGGCAAGACTCTTGAATACACCTCTCTCTATAATCCCGAGAAATAAATCATTTTTTTGCTCAAGTGTAACTTGGATAAGAGAATGATCAGCGGAATCAAGAGAGCTACTAGCAACAACATCATCTGATCTAGCTTTAGCATTGTTGTTACTTGATGAAGAAACTTTCTTGCCTTTGTTACTAGTTATCTTAGGTTTAACTTGTGGAACAAGAGTAGAGAAGAGTAATCTTTTGGATAGATAAGAAGAACACTTCTTTCGAAGATCATCATTGATTACTTTTAGAAACCCATTCTCTTGCTCTAAATATAGCTTCTCGAGGCATAGCTTCTCATGAGTTCTTGCAACCTCTCTATGATCTTCTAGAGTAGTTTCATGAGCTAACTTAAGAGTGTTTAATTCTTTAGTTAGTCATTAATTTTCTCTTATCATCATCATTCTATTTATCTTGACTAGCATAATTATTTTCAAGTTCATTTCCAATATTATCACTAGTCTTATCAAAGAGTAAGTCATCTTCCCCTAACAAGTCATCCTCATCACTATCAAAGTCAAAGTACTCGGGGTGTGAAACCTTGGGGCCTTTTTCCATGAAGCACATCCCTTCATTTGGTGAATCAAATAAGTCATAGGAGTTGGAGGAAATGAGTGCAAGACCGGCATGACCTTCATCTTGACCGTAGTCGGAGTTGGAGTGGTAGCTTCTCTCAGATTTGTTGTCAGACTCGAAACTGGAAACCCATTCACCAAGGTGAGGTTTATGTCTTCTTCTTGAACTCATCTTGGTGTACTTGTCCTTCTTATCCGATTCTTTCCCTCTCCGAGAGTGTCTTCGATCATAATGATCTTCTCTACTCCTTCTTTTGTGGGGATCCGAGCACTCATTGGAATAGTGTCCCGGCTTTCCACAATTGTTGCATTTTTGGTCATGACTAGATGAACGCTTCTCATCGTATCTTGAGCTTCAGCTTCTCTCATTGCCTCTACTCTTGTAGAAATTGTTTAATTCTCAGACCATGTGGCTTATCTCTTCATTGGTAATAAGGTTGTCACTTGAGGTAGCAGGAGTGTCTCTTGAAGTTTTGTAAGCACAACTTGACTTGTTGTGCAACTCATCTTTGTCCTTGAGAGACATTTCATGAGCAACAATCCTTCCAATGACTTTAGTTGGCTTGAGATCCTTGTAGTTTGGCATCATTTGGATTAATGTGCACATGGTGTCATATCTTCCATCCAATGCTCTAAGTATCTTCTTGATGATGAATTTGTCGGTGATCTCTTCACTTCCTAAGTTGACAATCTCATTTGTGATGAGAGGTAGCCTAGTATACATCTAAGAAACTCCTTCACCATCCTTCATCTTGAATTTGTCAAGCTGACCTTGAAGCACATCCAACTTAGATTCCCTGACATAATCAGTACCTTCGTGCATATCAATCGAAGTATCCCAAATTTCCTTTGCATTCTCAAGGCGACTGATTTTGTTGAATTCTTTGGGACACAAGAAGTTGAACATGATATCACAGGCTTCAGAATGGTATTGCAACATACTCAACTCATCCACTGTCACATCACGATCTGGTTCTTTTCCTTCTCCAAAGAAATCACCTTGCAGACCAACAAGAACAATAGCCCAAACGGCAGGATTATGACCAAGAATATACATTTTCACCTTATGCTTCCAACTAGAAGAATTAGTACCATCGAAGTACGGACCTCTACGGTGATAATTTCCCTCACTAGACGCCATACTCTCCTAGGTTGAGAAACCAATGCAATGGAGACCAAAGCTCTGATGCCACTTGTGGGATCGAAAGTATGTATAGAGGGGGGCGATTAGACTACTTGAAAAGATAAAAAACTTAGCATTTTCCCAATTTTAGTTGGGGCCAGTTGTAGCAATTATGACAAGTTAAGTTCACCCTACACATGCACATTTAAGGGTATAGCATTGGAGAGTAATGACATGCAAATGTAATGTAGAGGGTAAGGTAGGGAGATCAAACGCAAAGGTTGACACGACGATTTTTGGCATGGTTCCGATAGGTGGCGCTATCGTACGTCCACGTTAGTGGAGACTCCAACCCACGGAGGGTAACGACTACGAGAGTCCATGGAGGGCTCCACTCACAATGGGTCCACGAAGAAGAGGCCTTGTCTATTCCATCACAGCTTCTGTCCATATAGGACTAGAATCACTCTCGGTAGATCTTCACGAAGTAGGTGATCTCCTTACCCTTACAAGAATCTTGGTTCAACTCCAAAACATGAACTAGGAGGCTCCCAAGAGAAACCTAACCAATCTAGGAAGCATCACCATCCAAAAGGTAATAGATGCAGTAGAACGATGAACTCCTTGCTCTTGTGCTTCTAAAGATAGTCTCTTCAACACTCAATAACTCTCTCTCAGACTTGGTATGGGTAGGGGAGATTGATCTTGTGGAAAGCAACTTGGGGAGGCTAGAAATCAAGTTTTAAATGGTTAGAATGGAATCTCTTGATCTCAACACACGAGTAGGTGGCTCTCTCTCTCAGAAAAAGGGATATGGCAAGTGTAATTGTCTTCTGAGTGCTTCCTATACAAATGAGAGGTAGGTGGAGGGGTGTATATAGGCATCCCGCAAAATCTAACCATTACAACATTATTTCTCAACTCGGTGACACCTAAATGAATCTCGGTGGTACCAAGTTGCACTAAATGTGGCAACTTTTGAATAATCGGTGATACCAATATAGGAATCTTGATGGTACCGACACGATGACCTAGACCAGTTTCGGAATCTCGGTGAGAACGATTTCAAACTCTGAAATTCCGATTCTTGAAATCTTCTCAACAAAAGGTTGGTCACTGAATCTTGGTGGAACCGATGTGAAATTTGGTGGTACCAACATGGTAGGGTTTGGTATAGGTTCTGTCAAGTGTAAAATCGGTAGGGTCGAATGGAAATAGTTGGTGGCACCGCTTTTGCAAGTTTGGCTTTGGACAGAGATATTTTGTGGGAGAATGGCTGGGTCTTTTTGTGGCTACCTCTAAGAACTTGAGCAACAAATTCATCATAGTAACTCACCCCCTTTTAATAGTATTGGCTTCCCTATGAAATCAAAGTGATGTCTCACAAATGTAAAATGTAGAGTCTTCTTGCTTGAAACTTGATCCAATCCTATTCCTTCCTTGCATCAAGGGGCATATCCTCACAATCCTATAGCCAAGGCATCTTTGAAATTTTCTGAAATATACTTGGATACGATCATTAGTCCAATGATGCATATGTTGTGATTAATTACCAACACCACCTTAGGGAGCAATTGTGCTTTCAAATGCTTTTCTTGCCGTCGCATTGAGTGTATTTGGACTCAACAATGCTCCTCTATGTGGTGGCACCTTTGTGTCTGATGGCATGAAGTCCTGAGTGAACAGATTCTTCTGGCAAGGAACAACACGTTCCTGTTGAACAAGCACATCAACTAGCATACATTTGAATGCTTCGACGGGACCAGTAGACATAGGTCCATCAAGATTGCACATGGTGGCAGCTGATTTCTGATATTCGTCAATCTGGATATACTTATTAATTCATATACAAGATACAAATTTTTGGCATGACCTTTGCTAGAAATATGACATATCGGTTGCGAGAAATTTGACAAAACGGAAATTAATCAATGTTTCGCCGAAACATTGGCAACCCTATGCATTCCATACAAACAATACACAACCAACTACATTTCCGTCGAAACAAAATTTCAACCACATACATTTTAACCACGTACAATTCCTCAAAATTTTAATCACTTACCGGCAGAATCAAGTTGTTGGTACCGACGAGTCAGGTGGACGATGGGGGGAGGGGGTAAAGAAGCCGCGGGCAGGTCGACGTCGTTGAGGCCGGCGGGAGAGGGAGTAAAGGCACATCAGCGAGGTTGAGGCGATTAGGGGTGACGATGGCTCAAGTAGCACGATGACCAGAGTGAAATGTGGGCAACAACAGGGGACGGGGTAAATAAGACATGGCGAGGTGTAGGTGGATGTGGCCGGCGGCATGACTGTGGCTGGGGGGAGAGGACGAAGGGGACAGCAGCGGCGCGAGGAGCGGAGGGTGTGAGAATTGACAACGACAAAGGGGCAAATAGCTATGGCATTGGTGACGACACCAAAGACATATGTATTTTTTCTATGATGTTGGTGAATGTTGGAAATATGCCCTAGAGGCAATAATAAAATGGTTATTATCATATTTCCTTGTTCATGATAATCGTCTATTGTTCATGCTCTAATTGTATTAATAGGAAACAGTAATACATGTGTGAATAAATAGATCACAATGTGTCCCTAGCAAGCCTCTAGTTGGCTAGCTCATTGATCAGTAGAGGATCATGGTTTCTTGATCATGGACATAGGATGTCATTGATAACGGGATCACATCATTAGGAGAATGATGTGATGGACAAGACCCAATCCTGAGCATAGCACTAGATCGCGTTGTTCATACGCTAAAGCTTTTCTTATGTCAAGTATCGTTTCCTTCGACCGTCATATTGTGCAAATCCTGGATACCGTAAGAGTGTTTTGGGTGTATCAAACGTCACCACGTAACTGGGTGACTATAAAGGTGCACTACGGGTATCTCCGAAAGTATATGCTGGGTTGGTACGAATCGAGATCGGGATTTGTCACATCATCATAATGAGCTCAATGTGACTAAGGAGTTAGTCACGGGATGATGTACTGCAGAACGAGTAAAGAGACTTGCCGGTAACGAGATTGAACAAGGTATAGGGATACCGACGATCGAATCTTGGGAAAGTTCTATGCCGATAGACACAGGGAATTGTATACGGGATTGATTGAATCCTTGACATCGTGATTCATCCGATGAGATCATCGTGGAACATGTGAGAGACAACATAGGTATCCAGGCCCCGCTGATGGTTATTGGCCGGAGAGCTTTCTCGGTCATGTCTGCATGCCTCCCGAACCCGTAGGGTCTACACACTTAAGGTTCGATGACGCTAGGGTTATAGGGAATTGTTGTACAAGGTTATCGAAGGTTGTTCAGAGTCCTGGATGAGATCACGGACATCACAAGGAGATCCGGAATGGTCAGAACGTAAAGATTGATATATAGGATGGATGGGTTTGGATGCCAGAAATGTTTCGGGCACCACCGGCAATGTGTCGGGACCACCGGAAGGGTTCCGAGGGCCCACTCGGAGGGGCCACCAACCCCGGGAGGCTACATGGGCCAAGTGTGAGAGGGAACCAGCCCCTAGGTGGGTTGGTGCGCCCCCCACACCCAGCCCAGGAGCACCACAGAGGGAAGGGAGGGGGAAACCCTAGCGCTGGTGGGCCTAAGGCCCACCTAGGGGTGCGCCACCCCCTCTCCTCCCCTGGCCGCCGGCCAGCCCCTCCCATATAGGGCTGCCACACCCTTTCGGGGTGGGAACCCTAAAGGGTGCGCCTCCCTCCCCTTCCCTCTATATATAGTGGAGGTTTTGGCCATTGGAGACATGTAATTTTCTCTCTCTCTCGGCGCAGCCCTGCTTCTCCTCTCCCTCCTCTCCCACGTTGCTTGGCGAAGCCCTGTCGGGAGACCTCGTAGCTCCAACGCCACCACACCGTTGTGCTTCCGGAGCTCTTCCCCAACCTCTCCTTCCTCCTTGCAAGATAAAGGTGCGGGAGACGTCACCGGGCTGCACGTGTGTTGAACGCGGAGGTGCCGTGGTTCGGCACTAGATTGGAATCACACCACGATCTGAATCGCAACGAGTACGACTCCATCAACCGCGTTCTAGCAACGCTTCTGCTTAGTGATCTTCAAAGGTATGAATATGCTCTCACCCCTCTCTCATTGCAGGTTTTCCATAGGAATATCTATGTATGGCGTAGGAAAATTTTGAACTTTTGCTACGTACCCAGCAGTGGCATCCGAGCCAGGTTTTCTATGCGTAGATTCCTTGCACGAGTAGAACACAAAGGTTGTGGGTGGTGATTTTGTCAATTGCTTGCCACTACTAGTCTTATCCTTTTCTAGCGGTATTGTGGGATGAAGCGTCCCGGACCGAACTTACACGTACGCTTACGTGAGACTGGTTCCACCAGCTGACATGCACACGGTGCATAAGGTGGTAGCGGGTGTCTGTCTCTCCTACTCTAGTCAGATTGGATTTGATGAAAAGGGTCCTTATGAAGGGTAAATAGCTTTGGCATATCAACGTTGTGGCTGTCACGTAGGTAAGAAGGCGTTCTTGCTAGAAACCCACATTAGCCACGTAAAACTTGCAACAATAATTAGAGGACGTCTAACTTGTTTTTGCAGGGTTTGACATGTGATGTGATATGGCCAAAGGATGTCACGTTACATGTGTGATGTATGAGATGATCATGTTCTTGTAATAGGATTCACGACTTGCATGTCGATGAGTATGCCAACGGACAGGAGCCATAGGAGTTGTCTTAATTTATTGTATGAGATGCAATGCCATGTGTTTACTACTTTTACTTCATTGCTAACGGTTAGCTATAGTAGTAGTAGTAGTTGGTGTGACAACTTCACGGAGAAACAATGATGGAGATCATGGTATCACACCGGTGATGATGATGATCATGCGATGCCCGAAGATGGAGATCGGAGGAGCAAATATGATAATGGCCATATCATGTCACTATATGATTGCATGTGATGTTTATCATGTTTTTCATCTTATTGCTTAGAACGGCAGTAGCATAATAAGATGATCCCTCATAAAATTTCGAGAATGTATTCCCCTAAGTGTGCACCATTGCGAAGGATCGTTGTCTCGAAGCACCATGTGATGATCGGGTGTGATAGATTCTAACGTTCGCATACAACGGGTGTAAGCCAGATTTACACACGCGAAACACTTAGGTTGACTCAACGGGCCTAGCATGTAAATACATGGCCTCGAATACGAGAGACCGAAAGGTCGAACATGAGTCGTATGGTTGAATGCAATCAGCATGAAGATGCTCACCATTGATGACTAGTCCGTTTCACGTGATGATCAGACACGGGTTAGTCGACATGGATCATGTAACACTTAGATGACTAGAGGGATGTCAATTTAAGTGGAAGTTCATACATAATTTGATTAGATGAACTTAATTATCATGGACTTAGTCTAAAAGTTGTCTTTACAAATATTGTAGATCCAATGGCCAACGCACCTGTCAACCTCAATTTCAAATCGTTCCTAGAGAAAAACAAGCTGAAAGATGATGGTAGCAACTATGCGGACTAGGTCCGCAACTTGAACCTCATCCTCATTGCATCCAAGAAGGCTTATTTCCTTGATGCGCCGCTAGGTGACCCTCCTGTTCCCGCGGCAGCCCAAGATGTTCAGAACGTCTGGCAAACGCGGAGTGATGACTACTCTCTAGTTAGGTGTGGCATGCTATACAGTTTAGAACCGGGGCTCCAAAGGCATTTTGAGCAACACGGAGCATATGAGATGTTCCAGGAGCTGAAACTAGTTTTTCAAGCTCATGCCCGGGTCGAGAGATATGAAGTCTCTGATAAGTTCTTTAGCTGCAAGATGGAGGAGAACAATTCTGTTAGTGAGCATATACTCAGAATGTCTGGGTTGCACGGTCGTCTTACTCAGCTTGGAGTCAACCTTCCGGATGACGCTGTAATTGACAGAATCCTCCAGTCTCTCCCACCAAGCTACAAGGGTTTTGTGCTGAACTACAACATGCAAGGGATGGAGAAGACCATTCCCGAGTTGTACTCGATGCTGAAATCTGCAGAAGTAGAAATCAAGAAAGAGCATCAAGTGTTGATGGGCAATAAGACCACCAGTTTCAAAAAGGGCAAGGGTAAGAAGAACTTCAAGAAAGACGGCAAAGGTGTTACCGCGCCCGGTAAGCCAGCTGCTGGGAAGAAGAAAAAGAATGGACCCAAGCATGAGACTGAGTGCTTCCATTGCAAGGGAAATAGTCACTCGAAGCGGAACTGCGCCAAGTACTAAGCGGACAAGAAGGCAGGCAACCTCAAAGGTATATATGATATACATGTTATTGATGTGTACCTTACCAGCGCTCGTAGTAGCTCACATTTGCAACTCAAAGCAGGAACTGCGGAATAAACGGAGGCTGGCTAAGGACGAGGTGACGATGCGCTTCGGGAATGGCTCCAAGGTCGATATGATTGCCGTCGACATGCTGCGTCTACATCTACCTTCGGGATTAGTTCTAAACCTTAATAATTGTTATTTAGTACAAGCTTTAAACATGAACATTGTATCAGGGTCTTGCTTAATGCGAGACGGCTACTCATTTAAGTCAGAGAATAATGGTTGTTCTATTTATATGAGTGATATATTCTATGGTCATGCTCCGCTGGTGAATGGTTTATTCTTAATGAATCTCGATCGTGATGTTACACATATTCGTAGTGTGAATACCAAAAGATGTAAGGTTGATAATGATAGTCCCACATACTTGTGGCACTGCCGCCTTGGTCATATCGGTCTCAAGCGCATGAAGAAACTCCATACTGATGGACTGCTAGAGTCTCTTGACTTTGAATCATTTGACACATGCGAACCGTGCCTCATGGGCAAGATGACTAACACTCCATTCTCAGGAGTAATGGACAGAGCAACCGACTTATTGGAAATAATACATACTCATGTATATGGTCCAATGAACATTGAAGCTCGCGGTGGCTATCATTATGTTCTCACTCTCACCGATGATTTGAGTTGGTATGGATATATATACTTGATGAAGCACAAGTCTAAAACATTTGAAAAGTTCAAGGAATTTCAGAGTGAGGTTGAGAATCAACGTGACAAGAAAATAAAGTGTCTACGATCTGATCGTGGAGGAGAATATTTGCGTCACGAGTTTGGCACACACCTAAGGAAATGTGGAATTGTTTCACAACTGACGCCGCCTGGCACACAGCAACGTAACACAGTGTCTAAACGTCATAATTGCATTTTATTAGATATGGTGCACTCTATGATATCTCTTACCAACTTACCGCTATCATTTTGGGGATACGCATTGGAAACTGCAGCATTCACTTTAAATAGGGCATCGTCTAAATCCGTTGAGACGACACCGTATAAATTATGGTTTGTCAAGAAACCTAAGCTGTTGTTTCTAAAAGTTTGGAGTTGCGATGCTTAAGTGAAGAAACTTGAACCAGAAAAGCTCGAACCCAAAGCGGAGAAATGCGTATTCATAGGATACCCTAACGAAACTATTGGGTACACCTTCTATCTTAGATCCGAAGGTAAAATCTTTGTTCACAAGAATGGATCCTTTCTAGAGAAAGAGTTTCTCTCGAAAGAAGTAAGTGGAAGGAAAGTAGAACTTGATGAGGTAATTGTACCTCCTCTCGAACCGGAGAGTAGTGCAACGCGGGAAATGTTCCTGTGGCGCCTACGCCAACTAAAGAGGAAGTTAATGATGATGGTTTTTGATGGTTTCATGCTATTATCTTGTCAAACTTTGGATGTTTTGCATGCCTTTTATATATTTTTTGGGACTAACTTATTAACTCAGTGCCAAGAGCCAGATCCTGTTTTTTTCCATGTTTTTGACGCCTTTCAGAGGAGGATTTTGAACGGAGTCCAAACGAAATGAAACATCCAAAAAGATTTTTTCCGGAACATAAAAAGATCGGGAAGCCGGAGAATCAGGGCAGGGGGCCACCAGGGGGGCCCGCGCCTCCCAGGCTTATGGGCTCCCTGGGCCTCCTCTGCCCTAGCTCCTTCGCCTATATATTCCCTAAAATCCTGGAAAAAATCAGGAGATCATCGAAATTACTTTTCCGTCGCCGCAAGTTTCTCTCTCCGCAAGATCCCATCTGGGGCACCTCCTGGTGCCCCGCCGGAGGGGTGACTCGGATACGGAGGGCTTCTTCATCAACACCATGACCTCTCCGATGATGTGTGAGTAGTTCACCATAGACCTACGGGTCCATAGCTAGTAGCTAGATGGCTTCTTGTATCTCTTGGATCTTCAATACAAAGTTCTCCATGATCTTCATGGAGATCTATCCGATGTAATCTTCTTTTGCGGTGTGTTTGTCGAGATCCGATGGATTGTGGATTTATGATCAGATTATCTATGAATTTTATTTGAGTTTCTTCTGATCTCTCTTATGCATGATTTTATATCCTTGTAATTCTCTTCGAGTTGTGGGTTTTGTTTGGCCAACTAAATCTATGATTCTTGCAATGGGAGAAGTGCTTGGTTTTGGGTTCATACCTTGCGGTGACCTCACCCAGTGACAGAAGGGGTAGCGAGGCACGCATCGTGTTGTTGCCATCAAGGGTAAAAATATGGGGTTTTCATCATTGGTTTGAGTTTATCCCTCTACACCATGTCATCTTGCTTAAGGCGTTACTCTGTTCGTCGTGAACTAGATACACTAGATGCATGTTGGATAGCGGTCGATGTGTGGAGTAATAGTAGTAGATGCATAAAGTATCGGTCTACTTGTCTCGGACGTGATGCCTATATGTATGATCATTGCCTTAGATATCGTCATGACTTTGCGCGGTTCTATCAATTGCTCGACAGTAATTTGTTCACCCACCGTGATATTTGCTATTTTGAGAGAAGCCTCTAGTGAACACTATGGCCGTGGGTCTACTCCACACCATATTTTCAGCCTTACACTTTTTCTTCATTGCACTTTCCGCCTTCAGATCTCACTTTGCAATCAGTCTTGAAGGGATTGACAACCCCTTTAAAGCGTTGGGTGCAAGCTCTTTTGTGTTTGCACAGGTACTCTGGACTTGACGAGATTCTCCTACTGGATTGATACCTTGGTTCTCAAACTGAGGGAAATACTTACTGCTCATGTGCTACATCACCCTTTCCTCTTCAAGGGAAAAAACCGACGCAAGCAAAAGAAGTAGCAAGAAGAATTCCCGGCGTTGCCGGGGAAGGACTTTTGTTGCCGTAGCAGTCCACAAGTGTACGTTCCGCACCAGAGTGGTACGGCAACCCTGTGATGGAAATCATGTTGTTCGACAACGGTGAACCTTCGAACTATGAAGAAGCAATGGCGGGCCCGAATTCCAACAAATGGCTTGAGGCCATGAAATCCTAAATAGGATCCATGTATGAGAACAAAGTATGGACTTTGATGGACTTGCCCGATGATCGGCGAGCCATAGAAAATAAATGGATCTTCAAGAAGAAGATTGACGCAAACGGTAATTTGACCGTTTATAAAGCTCGACTTGTCGCAAAGGGTTTTCGACAAATTCAAGGAGTTGACTACGAGGAGACTTTCTCTCCCGTAGCAAAGCTGAAGTCAGTCAGAATCATGTTAGCAATTGCCTCTTTTCATGATTATGAAATTTGGCAAATGGACGTCAAAACAGTGTTCCTTAACGGGTATCTTAAGGAAGAATTGTATCTGATGCAACCAGAAGGTTTTGTCGATCCTAAGAGTGCTAACAAGGTATGCAAGCTCCAGCACTCCATCTATGGGCTGGTGCAAGCATCTCGGAGTTGGAACATTCGCTTTAATGAGGTGATTAAAGCATTTGGGTTCATACAGGTTTATGGAGAAGCTTGTCTGTACAAGAAAGTGAGTGGGAGCTCTGTAGCTTTTCTCATACTATATGTGGATGACATTTATTGATGGGGAATGATATAGAGCTATTGGAGAGCATAAAAGCCTACTTGAATAAGAGTTTTTCAATGAAGGACCTTGGAGAAGTTGCATACATATTAGGCATCAAGATCTATGTTGATAGATCGAGACGCCTCATAGGTGTTTCACAAATTACATACCTTGACAAGATATTGAAGAAGTTCACTATGGCAAACTCGAAGAAGGGGTTCTTGCCAGTTTTGCAAGGTATGAGATTGAGTAAGACTCAATCACCGACCACGGGAGCAGATAGAGAGAAGACGAGTACTGTCCCATACGCTTCAACCGCGGGTTCTCTAATGTATCCCATGCTGTGTACCAGACCTGATATAAACCTTGCCATAAGTTTGGTAGGGAGGTACCAAAGTGATCCCGGTATGGAACACTGGTTAGCGGTCAAGAATATCCTTAAGTACCTGAAAAGGACTAAGGAGATGTTTCTCGTTTATGTAGGTGACGAAGAGCTCGTCGTAAAGGGTTACGTTGATGCTAGCTTAGACACAGATCCTGATGACTCTAAGTCACAAACCGGATACGTGTATGTTCTGAATGGTGGGGCAGTGAGCTGGTGCTGCAGCAAGCAAGATGTTGTGGTGGCATCTACATGTGAATCAGAGTACATAGCTGCTTCAGAAGCAGCTCATGAAGGGATCTGGATGAAGGAGTTCATCACCGACCTTGGAGTGGTTCCGAGCGCTTCAGGTCCAATGACACTCTTCTGTAATAACAGTGGAGCCATTTCCATAGCCAAGGAGCCCAGATTTCATAGTAAGACCAAGCACATCTAACGCCGCTACAACTCCATCCAGGACCAGGTCCAGAGAGGAGTCATAGATACTTGTAAAGTACACACTGATCTGAATATTGCAGACCCGTTGACTAAACCTTTTCCACGAGCAAAACATGATCAACACCACAATGCTATGGGTATTCGATTCATCAGAATGTAACTATATTATTGACTGTAGTGCAAGTGGGAGACTGTTGGAAACATGCTCTAGAGGCAATAATAAATGGTTATTATCATATTTTCTTGTTCATGATAATCGTCTATTGTTCATGTTATAATTGTATTAACAGGAAACAATAATACATGTGTGAATAAATAGATCACAATGTGTCCCTAGCAAGCCTCTAGTTGGCTAGCTCGTTGATCAATAGATTATCATGTTTTCATGATCATGGACATTGGATGTCGTTGATAACGGGATCACATCATTAGGAGAATGATGTGATGGACAAGACCCAATCCTAAGCACAACACTAGATCGTGTTGTTCGTATGCTAAAGCTTTTGTAATGTCAAGTATCTTTTCCTATGACCGTGAGATTGTGCAACTCCCGGATACCGTAGGAGTGCTTTGGGTGTATCAAACGTCACAACGAAATTGGGTGACTATAAAGGTGCACTACGTATCTCCGAAAGTATCTGTTGGGTTGGTACGAATCGAGATCGGGATTTGTCACTCCGTGTGACGAAGAGGTATCTCTGGGCCCACTTGGTAGAACATCATCACAATGAGCTCAATGTGACTAAGGAGTTAGTCACGGGATGATGTACTACAGAACGAGTAAAGAGACTTGTCGGTAACGAGATTGAACAAGGTATAGGGATACCGACGATCGAATCTCGGGCAAGTTCTATACCGATAGACAAAGGGAATTGTATACGGGATTGATTGAATCCTTGACATCGTGGTTCATTCAATGAGATCATCGTGGAACATGTGGGAGCCACCATGGGTATCCAGACCCCGCTGATGGTTATTGGCCGGAGAGGTGTCTCAGTCATGTCTGCATGCCTCCCAAACCCGTAGGGTCTACACACTTAAGGTTCGATGACGCTAGGGTTATAGGGAATTGTTGTACAAGGTTACCGAAGGTTGTTCGGAGTCCCGGATGAGATCCCGGACATCATGAGGAGCTCTGGAATGGTCCAGAGGTAAAGATTGCTATATAGGATGGATGGGTTTGGACGCCGGAAATGTTTCGGGCACCACCGGCAATGTGCCGGGACCACCGGGAGGGGCCACCAGCACCGAGAGGCTACATGGGCCAAGTGTGAGAGGGCACTAGCCCCTAGGTGGGCTGGTGCGCCCCCACACCCAGCCCAGGCGCACCAGAGAGGGAAGGGGAGGGGAACCCTAGCGCTGGTGGGCCTAAGCCCCACCTAGGGGTGCGCCACCACCTCTCCTCCACTGGCCACCGGCCAACCCCTCCCATCTAGGGCTGCCGCACCCTTTGGTGTGGGAACCTTATATATAGTGGAGGTTTTAGCCATTGGAGACACGCAATTCTCTGTCTCTCGACGCAGCCCTGCTTCTCCTCTCCCTCCTCTCCCACGGTGCTTGGCAAAGCCCTGCCGAAAGACCTCGTAGCTCCATCTCCACCATCCCGTCGTGCTGCCGGATCTCTTCCCCAACCTCTCCTTCCTCCTTGCTGGATCAAGGTGCGGAAGACGTCACCGGGCTAAACGTGTGTTGAACGCGGAGGTGCCGTGGTTCGGCACTAGATCCGAATCACACCGTGATCTGAATCGCAACGAGTATGACTCCATCAACCGCGTTCTAGCAATGCTTCCGCTTAGCGATCTTCAAAGGTATGAAGATGCCCTCACCCCTCTCTCATTGCTGGTTTCTCCATAGGAAGATCTATGTATGGCGTAGGAAAATTTTGAATTTTTGCTACGTAACCCAACAGTGACATCACCAACGGCATAGCTATCTTCCTTCCAAAATTATGTCTAATTCAACTTTCAAAGGTCAATACAAATGTAGAAAAATAAAATACGATCAACAAAAAAAATGTAAAAATACAAATAATTATTACATTCATATTATAATATACAGTCGAATGCTGCAACATTAATAGTAGATAGATAAAAATATAGATAAAAATAAACTACGATGTTGTTTCTCGATTAATCTTGTTTGTACAGGTCTGTGAACGGAAGTTTTTCTCTTGTTTGTGCGGGGATCTCAACAGAACTTTTTCTATTGTTTCTACGGGGGATCTCAATGCAAGTTTGTGCTTCTAATGTGCTTCTGCATCTTTTCTTACACTTCTCTTTCCAAATAAATCATCTTGGTGTTGATAGATGCGGGATTGGTCATAGTCATTTAGATCTTCCTTCTTTGACAATTCTTTACCATTGCGTTCTTCCTACTAATCGAGGTAGTTTTCATCTTCTGAAACATTCTTCCCACCTTCTCGCTCATCATCATGTACCACACCTTCGACTTCGGCATCCTCCTCTTCCTCACCACGACTTTTCCACCTTGTGTAACCTGGCGTGAAATCATATTTCAACAAGTGCATCTTCACACGACTAGTAGAATGGTTAATCAAAACTATGTTTTCCAACTTATTACATGTACATAATATTCGTGTTTTCCCTTTCCGATTCATATCTTCCAACACGACTTTGAAGAACCCATATACATATACATATATATATATATATATATATATATATATATATATATATATATATATATATATATACAAAATAGTAGAAAGTCTATTCATCATCCAGGATGCAGAATAAGTTATTCTTCACCGGAGGTAATCTTACGATTGTTTCGTCATTAAATTACATTTAACATGCAAATAGTTACATTTATACTGATTCACTACGTAAAGCTTGATATAAGAAAACAAAAATATAGGTCATAAGACCACAAAAACGCATTTTATGTATATTTTACACTATGTTTATGTGTTTATAATTTTACATGACATAAAATATTTTTATGATGTCTATATATTTTCTTATGGTCTCTTTTTACATATGAAACAAGACAAAATTTACGGAACGTAAAATTATGATGCATTGATATGAAAGTAGAGGGAGGTGAAAAATAACTATTCCTCATCCAAGATGACGAATAGTCAATTAATATAAATATATATATATATATATATATATATATATATATATATATATATATATATATATATATATATATATATATACACACACACGACATGAATCATGCACTTTCACAGTGCCTACAAAAAATGGTCAAAAAAAGATTTTAGCGTATTACTACATACACGTGCATGCATTTATTAAAAAATGGAAACCAAAAAATATGTATGGGCATTAATTACATACCTAAAGGATATACACATAAGTAGTCACCTATAGCTCTCAATGGATCGAAGCAAGAGGCCGCCGTTCGTCTATTTGTATACACACATAAGAGAGTACCTCCATCAAGAGATTTCCAATGATTAACTAGACCGGATTCGCTCTATATATATAGTGATGCAAATACTTATGACGTTCTACATTTAAGAACGCCATCATAATATCCGTGAGGCCTACAAATATATATATATGGCGTGTCATACAAGTTGCATGACACAATTATGATGCCTAGTGCTGGTGTAGGATCATAGGCCACGCCAAGAATAATATGTGAAAGGTGATCGCGTTGGGGTCCACATACAAGTGACGTTCGGCACAATTTCAACGCCACCACTATGTGTGTAGCAATAATGTACAAATTTAGCCAACACCAACACTATTTGAAAATACTAATGATGGCGTTGGTTAAATACAACATGCCACCAACAAGAGTTGTGGCTAACCATTTTTTCACTAGTGCACCAACGACAACAAGGCCGGCCCCACCTATGGCTAGGGGTGATCCTCATCTCCAACTCTCACATGGACTTCTCGGACCACCTTAAGGGTGTTGAGAAGTAGAGTTAGGTAGTACTCACTCAGTTTTAAATTACTTGTCATAGAAATGAATGTATGTTAACGTATTTTTAATTTTACATACATCCATTTCTTTTATTTTCGTGGCAAGCAATTCGGGCATGGAAGGACTATGTAGTTTATAAGCTATATGTTTTATCTAATGCTTATCTTAGTTTGATGTTAATGTAGTGTTTATGTATATCAGGCAGTGAACTTTTAAATTATGCTATGTACAATGCTAATGTGGTACCGTTGTCGAATTAGGCAATGAACTAATTTAAATCTGTGTTTGAATGACTTTGTGTACAAAAAATGTGTTTTTTCAGGATTTAAGTTTTGAGAGACATGCTAGATGTTTTCTTATTTTATTTTGTATGATATATATTTTGGCAGGAATTTTGATATTAACATGATTCTGACATGTTAATCCATGGTTCTCAGGATCGTACTTAAATAGATGTAATAAATACAAAAAAACTCCATCCGTTTCGATGTATAAATCATCTTACGAAAACCAAATAATCTCAAAACACTTACGCACGGTGCATTAACTTTTATCTCGTTTTTTTACATGAATAAAGGAATCAACCAATAAGAGACGTGGGGCGTGTATGTTTTTAATGACTTGAGACTAACTAGCACGACATGCAGTCGCCGGTTCATTGCATGCAATGGTATTAATTAGTAAAATCACACTAATTTTCTTGTTTTCCTCTCCGTCTTGATCACGATGCACATCTTAAGATGACATGTACATCGAGACCGAGGGAGTATAAAACTAAAACCATGGCGTGGTATGTTTTTATATCTGAAGAGCATATGTAGTCTCAAGTACCAACACTCGACAATGTTTAGAAAGTGGTCGGTATGTGTCAAAAGTGTTACTGCTACTTGCGTAAGTACTAGCTTGCTTTTCGTTCCCCTCCCGTCAATTAACACGCATATTATTATTTTAGTAGTACCTACCCTAACTGCTTTCCTTTTCAAGTTTTTACTTCCTCCGTTTATAAATATAAGACCTTTTAGAGATTATATTATGGACTATATATGGATGTATATAGACATATTTTAAAGTATAGGTTCATTTATTTTGCTACGTATGTAGCTATAATAGAATTTCTAAAATGTCTTATATTTAAGAACGGAGGGAGTAGAAGCTAAGCATGCCTTTGTGTGCGTGTGATTGCTACGTTTGAGGGTATAGTAGGTACGGGTCTATGTACTTCCTACAACGTGAAAAAATATAACAGTTCTCTAAAGATAAACTAAATAGATATACAGTCCTAGCTTACGAAGATGAAGACAATCAAAAAACGTTAAAACTACCATGCCCATAATTTTATGTATTGTTAGTATTCGCGTATGTCAGAGCGTGCATGTAATTGATAGTATCATAAAGAGTTATTTGCATTTCTAACCCTAACTCGAACCACCTAATTAGATATACCTTTAATTCGAAAGCCTGTCCAAAAATGCCCCTCCGTCGTCATGTGCGCCCTTATAGAAATGCCCTTCTGTATCCTTATCACATGGGCTTTGACCGACTCGATGAACAGTAACTTAATAAATTGTAAATTTTAAAAAATAGCAAAAAGATTCAAAAAAATCTAAATTTTTGTGGGATCAAACATAGGCCCAGTTCTTTTGCCAGAATCTCAGGATTCTCCCACAATCCGACCTCTCCCCAGCTTCTCCCAGAATCTTTGACCCCCATTTGTGTTACAATCCTAGCTAATTAGACCTTAACTAGATAGGATTGTAAAATAAATGGGGCTCAAAGATTCCGGGAGAAGCTGGGGAGGGGTCAGATTCTGGGAAAAGAACTGGGCCATAGTCAGGTGCACGAGGTGCATGCAAATTTTCATGCTATTTGAACATTCGAGAAGCTCGTAACAAAGAAAAACAAATTAAAATTATACGTCTATGAACAATAAATATAAAAAATAGCAAGAAAATTCAAAAACAGCTGTATTTTTTTGGCGTCCAAGATGGTTGGGTGTGCAAGGTGCATGCAATTTTTTGTGATTAAATGGCATGCGAGGAGGTCTAGCAAACAAAACAAATTATTCCATTTTTTTCAAAGTTTTTTGCGGAACCAAATTTCGTTTTCTTCTCCACGAGCTACTACAATGTCCAAACATAACAAAAATTTGCACGCACCTTGCGAACCCAAGCATCTTGGACGCCAATTTTTTTATATTTTTCTGATTTATTTTGTTATTTTTTTGCATTTACTATTCACCTGCGTACAATTTTGAATGTTTTCCCTCTTGGTACGAGCTCCTGGAATGTTCAAATAGCACAAAAATTTGCACGCACCTTGCACACCCGTGTATCTTCGATCCCATTTTTTTTTTTGAATTTGTTTGCTATTTTTTTGAATTTACTTTTCACCAAGTTACTATTTATCAGACGGTCAAAGCACCTTGACAGGACGGTAGCGGCACAGAAGTGCATTTCTATAAGGGGACTTGACGGGAGAGGGGGAAATTTGAGCATAGCTGAAAATTAGGGACAATTCTGAAAGTGGGCGCAAATTAGGGGCACAAATCATAAATTAATATCATGCATATGAGGCTAGTGTATGACACTACCTTCCTAATGTATACTATCATATATTAGTATTATAGACGATTTTATTTATTGTCATACATAATATATAGTAGTATATCATTTATTATAACACGGTATGATGATATGATATTCAATAATCTTTTTTCTTACTTAATTCTATATCATCTTATTAAAATTGTCTAGTTCATAAGTAAAAAAAGAGATTATAGAATATTGTATCATGATAATGTATCATAATAAATGTTATACTACTAATTGTAAATAAAGTTGTCTATAATATTAACATATGATACTGCTTGCACAAGGGAATAGAAAAAGATTCCGTGAGATGGATGTAGGGTATGCTAATTAATGTTGCATCGGAATTCACAGTTCCACGAACTAGTGGACTATTTTTAGTTGATTAGCAGGGTATGGTTGGTATAGAGCCCTGACCTGCTACGCGATTCTTCGCTTTATGAATATCTGCGCGGCAACAGAGAGCAAACCTCACGAATTGAAGCAGTTTTCTCTTTTGGGTCGAAAAAGCCGTGAAACAATGCAAGAAACAGTATTCGTTGCTTGTTGGAATGTTGTCACCACACGTCTCCTTTGGATCATGCAAACGGTCCAACGTTTTGTGGATGGTTGTTTTTGTAAAGAATAAAAGCAAATGATCGAAACAATATGTATTTATTGATGACAAATAAAGCTATATATTCAAAGTGAGGGGACGCGTTGACCGGACGCGACCTTTACGAAGGACGCCACAAAGATAGTAACCAATAACGGTTATTTATCTAAGACGGTTGTTAAGCATGGACTATTAGGATTATAATTAATCCTTAACACTCCCCCTAATCTATGCTTATCTTCGGTTATATGCATCATCTTGATAAAGATTCCTTTAGTATGTTTGTCTTGAGATTGTTCATCATCTTCATATTAAGAAATACTCCTTCAAAAACCATCTCGAAAAAATATGAGAAAAATAGTGTAGATACGTTGTTGAAACTCCTTTAAACCCAATGATAAAAATAAGGAGAAAATTATGCAACATATAATGATTATTGTCTCTTGATAACTCATACGAGAAAAACCTTTGAAGAAGGAGAAAATTCATCGATAAGTTTAGAGAACAATTAATATATCTTGAGTACTTCATTTAAAAAACCCCGATAGAGAAAATAGAAGGTGTGATATATGATCTTTGAGAAGATATTGCCTCCTTAAAAATCATTATGAGAAATATTGAGAGAAAACTCATAAGGGAAAGGAGTGCGATCTAATATGCCATTGAAAACTCATTTAAAACCCAGTAGGAAAAATATAAGGAGAAAATGATATGGCATATATAGACACTTGTGTTTATATGATCTTATTAAAAACCTTTTATGAGAAACCATTAGGGAAACTCATGAAGGAAAAAAAAGTATTATATATGCAATCTGATGATTGTTAATAGGTTATAGTTTGGGAGATTACTCCCCCTGAACTTTGCAAATCTAGGGGATGTGGCTGACCAATTCCATTGGCATTATCATGACATTATGAACAATCCGTTGGATTTTCCAATATTTTGTTTGCAAATTGTTTCCTCACTTTCTATAATTCGTGAGGATAAGTGAATTTTGAGCAATGTGCTATATGATACTGCTCTTCATATAACCTATACATATCGAGTAACACAAGTGCTAGAATCTTGATAAAAACAAGTTATGTGATTCTGATGAATCTCAACCACATGATTTTCAGTGTGGTTAATCATTCTGCCAAATCATGCATATTTTGTAGTGCCTTTGAATAAAGCAATTATGTCAGAATGATATGTGGAAATAACCATAAAAGTCCATTTAGATGTCTTCAATATGAAGTCTATTCCAGCAAATTCAGTTATTGATATGGCATCGTTGGGATCAAATAAAGAGTCAATATCATTACATCATATCATGCTCATATCTTCTATTTCCTGATGGAAATATTCAAGATTTACTGTAATCTTCAGATATAAGATGATATTACTTATATCAACCATATATCTTTTGTTGGGGGTTGCACTCTGCATAAAGATAGCAAATATAGTGACAGACCTGACGGAGTTTGCAAGTATATGAGTGCTTTGACATTAGTGAGATATAGAACTTCAGGTCTTAGTATCACTTCATTATCACCCCTAGGTATGAATGGATTTGTACCTTATCAAAGGTAGTATGACCATACATATCTTTATTGTTATGATATATCCACACTGAACTTCTCGTATATGTTTTTGATATATGTAGACTGATAGGTCTTTTTCATACAATGCTCAAGTTGTAAACTTAAGCTAAATTTGGTTAAATCCAAATTTTCCCTCTTGAGATGATTTTGTGTATGTTTATGTCGAGTAGAGTCATTGATGACGAAATCATCGATATAAACTGAGGTGATATAAGGAATTCAAATTTGGGATTCCATTGTTAACACATAAACAATCATCATTCTTTGAGTAATCCTTCGGAAGAAGAAAATCATTTAGTCGGTAGTACCATATGATTTCCGACTATTTTGAGCCATAGAGTGTGTTCTGAAATTTTACATAAATATGTTGCGATTTATTTTGAATTTGGAATTGTAAGCCCTTGAGGGACTTCGTTATAAATTTTCTAAACGAGTGGCCCATATGAGTATGTAGTCACTCTATCCATTAAATGCATGGATAATATTATTTGTACTGCCAATGATATTTATTATCGAAACTTAATTCCACTCATACCAAGAGGGTATGTTACATCATAATTTGATGTCGGCTCTCTGCGTGAACCCTTTTGCTACAAGCCTCAATTTCTCACCACCTGATTGACTTTGTCTATGAATGAAAAGTTTTTAGTATTCCATATGGAAGGTACTTATGAGGAGTAGGTATTACTGTGGTAAATACCACTCTTTCTGCAGAGAGAGTGCTATTGTTCATTACTTGCTTTCTTTTATGTGAACCAATATGAGTACAAGAGGTACTCTACCATGGATTTTGGTTCAGGGACCAAAAGGTTTTAGCAATTTTGAGAAGAAATATATATCGACAAATGTAGACTTATGTTATATGATTCTTGAGGAATCGATGAAATTTGTGGAAATGTATTTATTACTTTTAACTCCTTGTGATTTCCTACAACAGTGGAGTCAAGGTGTTTCGATTTCCCGACACCAAAACATTTGTGCACATTTATGTTGGGATTTGGATGATGAACATCCAGTGAGGTGTCTTTCAACTTGACGTTGAATTACATTTACTGGTTGAGGATCTAATTTCCTATGTTTCCGCGGAAGCATGTACGAGATTATATCTCACGTGGGCAGATTTCTCCCCCTGTTGCTCTCATTTTGGGAGAACAGTGGTTTATCAGGTACCTCCACTCATTCTGACACTTTACTGCAGGAATATAATTGAGTAACACCTTTGTCATGAGTAAATGTATGTGGCAGATTTGCAATGTGTTGCAAATATGTGATTCTAAACTTCTTGTTCAAATTCTTTCAGTACGTGGATATAAGGACTGAATGTGAATAATATTTCTAATTTATTTCTTGGCATTCTTTTGGTACTTCTCTCCCATTAATGCTAGAAATGTCCTTTTTGCTGATGCAATCAACATACGAGCAATGAATAATTTTGACTAACTGATAAATTGTTATTCCTCACATAGTTCCCTAATTTTCTGTGAGAGCCCATTGATCTATGCTAGAGTGGTGATATCGGGATTTAACCGAATTATCGCAGATAGGAAATATTTTGTTGGTTTCCACGTAATTACTACAAGGGGAAAGTCGTATGCTATGCAGTTGGTATGATTTATATCATAATTACGGTGTGTAAGGCCGTATGTTACCAACAAGAGGCTGGTAAATTTACAATTCTTTAAGATTGGTCATGTAATTAAATTCACTATCTTTGATAAGATATTGAATTAAACCATTATGGGTATATACATAAATTATTATATAGAATCAGACGTTGCTTGTGAAAGGAGTTCAACGAAGTTGTCCATTCGAATGAATTTATCACTTGTTTAGTATAATTTGCTCTTACTTTGAGAAGTTGAGAAATTGATTTAGTAAGATCATTCATGGTTGTGTGTGACAAGAGACACACTTGAAATCATTTTATAGATGTTTCTATGTGTACCATGAAGTATCTAAATAATCCCACATAATGGCTAAGTAATCCACATATATCTTCTGAATACTTTCAAGAAAGAATGAGTTGGCTCATTTACAATTATAAGGTGAGAGTTCCTTAAATTAATTTCCCCTATGGCACATGTTGTGCACATAAAATCTGATGATTTGGGAAATTTTGCAACTTGTTAAGTTGTGATCAATGTTTGCCTTTTTTGTTTGCCTTTCCTTTGCTTGTGTGCTATGTGCCCTCAATATGCTTGCATCTTCGCTTGCTGAAAATCTAGTGATATGGATCCTCACCCACTTGCTAATCTCTTTAAGAGATCCAATTATGTGGAACCAATTGCTAGTGAGTTGAGTGCACTTGACTATCTTTATGGAGTTTTGCTTGAGATGCGTGAATCTGAAAATCGTGATGAAGAAATTTATGAAGTGATTCACGAGGTCTCCTTGAATGAAAAGCATGATTGCTATGGTTTCACTATAAATTCTATTAGTGAAAATCATGCTAAAAATATGCAAAACCCTAAGCTTGGGGATGGTAGTTTTGCTATGTCCACTACTTGTTGCAATGATCATGATTGGGGTAATGATTTTTCTGATGATCTTGAAAATTTGTTTAAGCCTCATGATGATTGTGATATTTGCAATAATATTGAAAGTGGGTTTGGAGAAGTCATGACTTTAGTTGATGATAATCCCACTATTCTTGAAGAGCGTCAACTTTGCATGCGTGTGGATCATGAAAAGAATATCCTTTGTGATACCTATATTGTTGAATTCAATTATTATCCCACATGTAATTGGTATGAGAGAGGAAAATATTGTGGTAGAAACTTTCATGTTACCAAATTACCTCTCGTTATGTTGAGATTGTTATTGTCTCTTTCTTCTTCCTTGCATTTGGTAACTATTGGTTGTCTTGCCAATTTGTTCTCCTATAAAATTCCTATGCATAGGAAGTATGTTAGACTTAGATGTGATTTTCACATGCTTTATGATGCTCTCGTTTTGCCCTAATTCTTGTCTTTTGTGTGAGCATCATTGAATTATCAATGCCTAGCTAAGGGCGTTAAACAATATCGCTTGTTGGGAGGCAACCCAATGAATTTATCTTTGCTTTTTGCTTTATGTTTTGTTGCATACACACCTTCATAATTATTCTATGATTGTGTCTTTTGTGTTTATTTTTGTGTTTGAGCCAAGCAAAACCTTTAGGACTAGTCTTGGTGATGGTTGTTTGATCCTACTAGAAAAAGACAGGAACTTCTCGCTCACGAGATTATTTTTCATTTTATTCAGAAAGAGCTTTTGAGTTGATTCTTTTTTCTGCTGGGTGATATACCTTTTGCCCACGCAGTCGTAATTTTTCAGAATTTTTAAGGTACTAGAAGTATACGAAGTATACAGATTGCTACAGAAGAGGTGGTAGTTTGTTTTCTTGTGCTAATGATATCACGAGTTTCTGTTTAAGTTTTGTGTTGTGAAGTTTTCAAGTTTTGGGTGATGTTCTCATGGACAAAGGGATAAAGAGTGGAAAGAGGTCAAGCTTGGGTATGCCGAAGGCATCCCAAGCCAAATTCAAGGACACCAAAAAGCCTCATCTTGGGGATGCCACGGGAAGGCATCCCCTCTTTCGTCTTCAATCCATCGGTAACATTACTTGGAGCTATATTTTTATTCACCACATGATATGTCTTTTGCCTGAAGCGTCTTGTACCATAGGAGTCTTTTCTTTTTGTTTTCTCACAATCATCCTTGCTGCAAACCTTTTGAGATAGACATGCACTCATCGTGATTTTGCTAGAATGCTCATCGTGCTTCACTTATATCTTTTGAGCTAGATAATTTTGCTCTGTGTGCTTCACTTAGATCTTTTAGAGCACGGCGGTGCGTGACTTGGTAGTTGGCTTGTGCTATGAAAGTAGTCCCAAAGGTGATAGGTACCCAAAGAGGATACAAAAACTTCCATCTTCATGTGCATTGAGTAGAAAGAGAAGTTTTGATTCCTCTCAATTAGTTTTGAGACGTGGATTTAGTAATATTAAGAGTTACGTTAGTAGGGTGTAGTGAATCTAGAAATACTTGTGTTGAAGTTAGTGATTCCAGTAACATGCACATATGGTGAACCGCTATGTTGGGAAGTCAGAGCATAATTGATCTATTGATTGTCATCCTGTGTGTTGCGGTCGGGATCGCGCGATGGTTAAGACCTACCAACCCTTCCCCTAGGAGTATGCGTTTAGCACTTTGTTTCGATTACTAATAAAAACGTTCGCAACAAGTATGTTAGTTTTTCATGACTAATGTGAGTCCATGGTATAGATGCACTTTCACCTTCCACCATTGCTAGCCTCTCTAGTGCCGCGCAATTTTCGCCGGTGCACAAACCCACCATATGCCTTCCTCAAAACAACCACCATACCTACCTACTATGGAATTTCATAGCCATTCCGAGATATATTGCCATGCAACTCCCACCGTTCCGTATCATGACTTGTACCGTCACTCTCATATTGCCATTGCATGATCATAAGATAGCTAGCGAGATGTTTCAACGTCATAGGCCAAGCTAGATCGTTGCACCTGCCGGAGGCATTTCCTATAGAGTCATCATCGTTCTAAGCTTTGAGCTGTGAGTAAATAAAAGTGTGATGATCATCATTATTAGAGCATTGTCCCATGTAAGGAAAAAAAAAGGAGGCCAGAGAGCCCAAATAAAAAAAGGGAGAGAAGAGAAAAAAAGAGAGGCCAAAGAGCAAAATAAAAAAAGAGAGAGAAAAAGAGAGAAGGGACAATGCTACTATCTTTTTCCACACTTGTGCTTCCTAATAGCACCATGTTCTTCATGATTGAGAGCCTCTCGTTTCATCACCACCATATGCTAGTGGGAATCTTTATTATATAACTTGGCTTGTATATTCCAATGTTGGGCTTCCTCAAATTGCCCTAGGTCTTCGAGAGCAAGCAAGTTGGATGCACACCCACTAGTTCTCCTTTTGAGCTTTCACATACTTATAGCTCTAGTGCATCCTTTGTATGGCAATCCCTACTCATTCACATTGATATCTGTTAATGGGCATCTCCATAGCCCTTTGATACGCCGAGTCAATGTGGCCATCTCCTACTTTTTTGTCTCACAACCACCACCACACTCTATTCCACCTGTAGTGCTATATCCATGGCTCACGCTCATGTATTGCGTGATAGTTATAAAAAGTTTGAGAAAGTAAGAGTGCAAAAACAATTACTTGGCCAATACCGGGGTTGTGCATGATTTAAATTAGTTGTGTGGGGATGATGGAGCATAGCCACACTATATGATTTTGTAGGGATAACTTTCTTTGGCCTTGTTATTTCGAAAGTTCATGATTACCTTGCTAGTTTTCTTGAAGTATTATTGTTTTCACGTCAATAGCAAACTATTGTTTTGAATCTTACGGATCTGAACATTCATGTCACATGAAAGAAGTTACAAAGGAGAACTATGCTAGGTAGCATTCCACATCTAAAATTCAGTCTTTATCACTTCCCTACTCGAGGACGAGCAGGAGTTAAGATTGGGGATGCTTGATACGTCTCCAACGTATCTATAATTTTTGATGGTTTCATGCTATTATCTTGTCAAACTTTGGATGTTTTGTATACCTTTTTATCTTTTTTGGGACTAACTTATTAACTTAGTGCCAAGTGCCAGTTCTTGTTTTTTTCTGTGTTTTTGACCCTTTTCAGAGGAGGATTTTGAACGGAGTCCAAACGAAATAAAATTTCCGAAAAGATTTTTTCTGAAACAGAAGACGATCGGGAGACTTGAGAGCCAAGGCAGAGGGTCAACAGGGACCCCACAAGCCCTCATGGCGCGGCCAGGGGGGCCCGCGCCTCCCAGGCTTATGTGCTCCCTAGGCCTCCTCTGCCCTAGCTCCTTCGCCTATATATTCCCTAAAATCCCAAAAAAAATCAGGAGATCATCCAAAGTACTTTTCCACCGCCGCAAGTTTCTCTCTCCGCAAGATCCCATCTAGGGCACGTCCTGGTGCCCTGCCGGAGGGGGGATTCGGATACGGAGGGCTTCTTCATCAACACCATGACCTCTTCGGTGATGCGTGAGTAGTTCACCATAGACCTATGGGTCCATAGCTAGTAGCTAGATGGCTTCTTCTCTCTCTTGGATCTTCAATACAAAGTTCTCCATGATCTTCATGGAGATCTATCCGATGTAATCTTCTTTTGCGGTGTGTTTGTCGAGATCCGATGAATTCTGGATTTATGATCAGATTATCTATGCATCTTATTTGAGTTTCTTCTGATCTCTTGTATGCATGATTTCATATCCTTGTAATTCTCTTCAAGTTGTGGGTTTTTTTGGCCAACTTTATCTATGATTCTTGCAATGGGAGAAGTGCTTGGTTTTGGGTTCATACCGTGCGGTGACCTCACCCAGTGACAGAAGGGGTAGCGAGGCACGCATCGTGTTGTTGCCATCAAGGGTAAAAACATGGGGTTTTCATCATTGGTTTGAGTTTATCCCTCTACATCATGTCATCTTTATTAAGGTGTTACTCTATTCGTCATGAACTCAGTACACTAGATGCATGCTGGATAGCGGTCGATGTGTGGAGTAATAGTAGTAGATGCAGAAAGTATCTGTCTACTTGTCTCGGACGTGATGCCTATATGTATGATCATTGCCTTAGATATCGTCATGACTTTGCGCGGTTCTATCAATTTCTCGACAGTAATTTGTTCACCCACCGTAATATTTTCTATTTTATGAGAAGCCTCTAGTGAACACTATGGCCCCCGGGTCTACTTGACACCATATTTTTAGCCTTACTCTTTTACTTCATTGCACTTTCCGCCTTCAGATCTCACTTTGCAATCAATCTTAAAGGGATTGACAACCCCTTTATATTGTTGGGTGCAAGATCTTTTGTGTTTGTACACGTACTTTGGACTTGACGCGATTCTCCTACTGGATTGATACCTTGGTTCTCAAACTGAGGGAAATACTTACTGCTCGTGTGCTGCATCGCCCTTTCCTCTTCAAGGGAAAAACCAACGCAAGCTTAAGAGACGACAGAAGGTTTCTGTCGCCGTAGCACCCATCAGGTGCGGTACACATCATAACATACTATAGAGCGTACTACTAAGGCATAGGGGATGATCTTCGTCCTTTCTCTTTCTTCCGCCATGGTCGGGCTTTGAGTCTTACTCAAATTCATACCTTACAACATAGCCAAGAACTCCTTCTTTGCCGATCTATTTTGAACTCCTTGAAAAACTTGTCAAGGCATGCATTTCGTTGAAAGTTCTTGTTAAGTGTCTTGATCTATCTCTATAGATCTTGATGCTCAATGTTCAAGTAGCTCTATCCATGTTTTCCTTTGCAAAACTCTTTTCAAACAACCCTTTATGCTTTTTAGAAATTCTACATTACTCCCGATCAACAATATGTCAACCACATATACTTATCAGAAATTCTATAGGGCTCCCACTCACTTCTTTGGAAATACAAGTTTCTCATAAACCTTGTGTAAACCAAAAAGCTTTGATCATCTCATCAAAGCATATATTCCAACTCCGAGATGCTTGCACCAGTCCATAGAAGGATCCCTGGAGCTTACATACTTGTAAGCATCCTTAGGATCGACAAAACCTTCTTGTTGTATCACATACAACCTTTCCTCAATGAAACCGTCGAGGAAACAATGTTTTGACATCCTATGTGCAATATTTCACAAATAATGCACCAATTGCTGACATAATTCCAACAGAATTTTAGCATCGCTACGAGTGAGGAAGTCTCATCATAGTCAACTCCTTGAACTTGTCAGAAACATCTTTGCGACAAGTCGAGCCTTTCTTAATGGTGACTTTTCCCCATCATCGTATGTCTTCCTTTTAAAGACACATCTTTACTTAATAGTCTTACGAAAATCAAGTAGTTCTTCCATAGTATACACTTTGTTTTCATACATGGATCCTCTCTCGGATTTCATGGCCTCCAGCCATTTGCCAGAATCCGGGCCCACCACCGCTTCTCCATAGCTCGTAGGTTCATTGTTGTTCAACAACATTACCTACAAGAAAGGCTTACCGTACCACTTTGTAGCAGTACGTGACCTTGTCGACCTACGAGGTTCATTGTTGTTCAACAACCATGTCACGATCCGTTCAACGATCCATCCCGATCAAGTGCCGAACAGACGCTACCTCCACGTTCCACACACGTACAGCCCGATGAAGATCTCCGCCTTCTTCATCAAGCAAGAGAGATGGGGATGTAGATGAGTTCCCTAGCAGCGTGACGACGCTCCGGTGGTGGTGGTGATCTATTCCTGCAGGGCTCCGTCCGAGCGCCGCAGAAAACCGATCTAGAGGAAGAACTACAATCTAGAGGAGAGGGCAGCACGTGGCAAAGTTGTGTCTCAAAAAGCCCTAAACCTCGAGTATATATAGGAGGAGGGAGGGGGAAGGCCTTGCGCCACAAGGGAGACTCCCTTGGGTCAGCCGAAGTGGAGGAGGTAGGAGTCCTTCTCCAACTCCACTTGGATTAGGACTCCTTCCTTAATTTCCCACCTCTTTTGGATTTTCCACTTTTTCCTCATGGGCTTTCCTTGGATGACTTTGTCAGCCCATTGTGCCTTATTGTGCATCCAATAAACCCATGTGGACCCCTTGGGGCGTGGTGGGCCCACCCAGTGGGCCCCCGGAACCCATTCGTCACTCCCGGTACACTGTCGGCAATGCCTGAAAACCTTTCCGAATCCAAATACCCACTTCCTATATATCAATCTTAGTTTCCGGACCATACCGGAACTCCTAGTGACGTCCGGGATCTCATCCGGTACTTCGAACAAAACTTCAGTCACGAACACACATAACTCAACTATACCGAAATGTCACCGAACCTTAAGTGTGCTGACCCTGCGGGTTCGAGAACTATGCAGACATGACCTGAGATACTCTCCGTTCAATAACCAATATGGGCACCTGGATGTCCATATTGGCTCCCACATATTCTACGAAGATCTCTACCGATTGAACCTCTATATCAAGGATTCAGTTAATCCCGTATGCTATTCCCTTTGTCCTTCGGTATGTTACTTGCCCGAGATTCGATCCTTGGTATCTCTATACCTAGTTCAATCTCGTTACTGGCAAGTCTCTTTACTAGTTCCGTAATACAAGATCCCGTGACTAACTTCTTAGTCACATTGCTTGCAAGGCTTATTGTGATGTTGTATTACCGAGTGGGCCACGAGATACCTCTCCGTCACACGGAGTGACAAATCCCAGTCTTTGATCCATGCCAACGAAACAGACACCTTTGGAGATACATGTAGAGCACCTTTATAGTCACCCAGTAACATTGTGACGTTTGATAACCCACAAGGTATTCCTCCGGTGTCTGGGAGTTGCATGATCTCATGGTCATAGGAACAGATACATTGACATGCAGAAAACAGTAGCAATAATCTGACACGATTATATGCTACGTTTATAGTTTGGGTCTTTCTCCATCAAATCACTCTCCTAATGATGTGATCCCGTTATCAAGTGACAACACTTGCCTATGGCCAGGAAACCTTGACTATCTTTGATCAACGAGCTAGTCAACTAGAGGCTCACTAGGGACAGTGTGTTGTCTATGTATCCACACATGTATTTGAGTTTCTAATCAATACAATTCTAGCATGGATAATAAACGATTATCATGAACAAGGAAATATAATAATAACCAATTTATGATTGCCTCTAGGGCATATTTCCAACATCATGGTGATGATCATCTACGAGAGGGGAGATCGGATCCACATACCCTTGTAGATTGCTAAGCGGAAACCATTAAGAAACATGGCTTATGTGGTCGAACGTCTTCGTGATCCGAATCACAAGCGTTCCACGAACTCCGTCCCGATCTAGTACCGAACGGACAACAGCTCCTCATTCAGCACACGTACAGCTCGATGACGATCTCCGCCTTCTTGATCCGGTAAGATATACGAAGAGGTAGCTGAATTCTCCGGCAGCACGACGGCGTGGCGGTGATGGTAGTGGACCTACTCCGGCAGGGCTTCACCGTGTCGTACCGAACTAGCTACAAGCTGTCACGAAGTGGTGGAGGGAGAGAGGGATGTGATTGTTCTGCTGTGTATCCCTTGCGATGGCGCGAGAAATACTTCTGCTACCTCAAAAAGATCCCCGGCAACGGTGCCAGGAAGTAGTTGTGTCGACGGCACCAGGAATCCTTCAGCTACGGCTAGGACTTAAGGGACTTCCTTGGCAAGTATGCAAAGGATTTCCCCCGTGGCCTTGGAGCCTTGCATTGGTGTTCCCTCGAAGCGGAAAGGGTGATATAGCACAGCGACGGTAAGTATTTCCCTCAATTTGAGAACCAAGGTATCAATCCGGCGGAAGAGTATCTCAAGATCCTGCACAAACACAAAAGCTTGCACCCAACGCTATGAAGGGGTTGTCAATCCCTTATAGATTGTTTGCCAAGTGAGAACTGAAAGCAACAAAGTAAAAAAGAAAAGTAAAAGCAGAGTTGTAAATGATGGATGTGAATAGACCCGGGGGCCGTAGTGTTTACTAGTGGCTTCTCTCATGAAATCAAGTAGACGATGGGTGAACAAATTAGTGTCGAGCAATTGATAGAACTGTGCAGAGTCGTGACGATATCTATGCAATGATTATTTCTATAGGCATCACGTCCGAAACAAGTAGACCGACACTTTCTCAATCTACTACTATTACTCCACACGTCGACCGCTATACAACATGCATTTAGTGTATTAAGTCCATAAGAACAGAGTAACGGCTTAAGCAAGATGACATGATGTAGAGGGATAATTTCAAACCAATGATAAAAACTCCATCTTTTTACCCTTGATGGCCACTGCTTGATGTGTGCCTTGCAGCCCCTACTGTCACCGCGAAAGGTCACCACATGGCAGAACTCAAAACCAAGCACTTCTCCCATTGCAAGAATCATAGATCTAGTTGGCCAAACAAAACCCAAGACTCGGAGAGAGTTACAAGGATATCAAATCACGCATATAAGAAATCAGCAAAGACTCAAATATATATCATAGATAATTTGATCACAAGTCCACAATTCATCGGATCTCGACAAACACACCACCAAAGAAGATTACATCGGACAGATCTCCATGAAGATCATGGAGAACTTTGTATTCAAGATCCAAGAGAGAGAAGAAGCCATCTAGCTACTAACGACGGACCCGTAGGTCTGAAGTGAACTTCTCACGAGTCATTGGAGGGGCGATGATGATGATGAAGAAGCCCTCCACCTCCAAAGTCCCCTCCGGCAGGGCGCCGGGAAGGGTCTCGAGATGAGATCTCGCGGAAACGGAAGCTTGCCGTGGCGGAAAAGTATTTTCAAGGCTCCCCTGATTTTTTGCGGAATATTTGGGAATATATACGCGCAAGATCTAGGTCAGGGGGCGGCCAGGGTGGCCACAAGCTTGCCCACCGCCACCTCCCCCTGGTGGCGTGGTGGGATCTTGTGGGCTGCCTGGGGCCTACCTGGCTTGGCCCAACGGCTCCCTAGTCTTCTTTCGTTCGGGAAAAAATCATTTTAGGGTTTTTATTCCGTTTGGACTTCGTTCCAAAATCGGATCTGAAAAGAGTCAAAAACACGGAAAAACAGGAACTGACAGTTGGCACTGAATCAATAAGTTAGTCCCAAAAAAGATATAAGAAGGTACATAAAACATACAAAGAAGACAAGATAACAGCGTGAAACCATAAAAAATTATAGATACGTTTGAGACGTATCAAGCATCCCCAAGCTTAACTCCTGCTCGTCCTCGAGTAGGGAAGTGATAAGAATGAATTTTTGATGCTTTCATGCTACCTAGCATAGGTGTCCTTTGTAATTCCTCTTATGTGACGTGAATGTTCAGATCCATTAGATTCAAAACAATAGTTTCCTATTGACGTGGAAACAATAATAATTCAAGAAAACTAGCAAAGTAATCATGAACTTTCAAAATAACAAGGCCAAAAGAAAGTTATCCGTACAAAAGCATATAGTCTGGCTATGCTCTATCATCATTGCACAACGAATTTAAATCACGCACAACCCAGGTATTGGCCAAGTAATTGTTGCACACCTTTACTTTCTCAAACATTTTCAACTCTCACGCAATACATGAGCGTGAGCCATGGTTATAACACTATAGATAGCGTGGAATGTGGTGGGGGTTGCAAGACAAAAAAGGAGAAGATAGTCACATTAATTAGGCATATCAATGAGCTGTGGAGATGCTCATCAATAGATATCAATGTGAATGAGTAGGGATTGCCATACAAATGATGCACTAGAGCTACAAGTATGTGAAAGCTCTTAAAGAAAACTAGTCGGTGTGCATCCAACTTGCTTGCTCACGAAGACCTAAGGCAATTTTGAGGAAGCCTATCATTGGAATATACAAGCCAAGTTATATAATGAAAAATTCCCACTAGCTATATGGTGGTGACAAAACGAGAGACTCTCAATAATGAAGATCATGGTGCTCAAAATGCACAAGTGTGGAAAAAGTGGTAGCATTGTCCCTTCTCTCTTTTTATCTCATATATTTTTTTGGTGGGCTCTTTGGCCTCTTTTTTTTATGGGCTTCTTTGGCCTCTTTTATTTCCTCACATGAGACAATGCTCCAATAATGATGATCATCACGCTTTCAACTCAAAACTTAGAGCAACTATGACTCTATATGGAATGCCTTCGGTAGTGTACCGTGGCAATGATCTAGCATGGCATAGACATCAATGGAAACATCATGCTAGCTATCTTACGATCGTGCAAAGGTAATGTAGACGTGGTGGCACATATCATGGTGGTAGTTGCATGGCAATATATCTCATAATGACTTTGAAAAAGCCACAATAGGTAGGTATGGTGGCTGTTTTGAGGGAGGCTAATGGTGGGTTTTGTGCACCAGCGAAAGTTGCATGGCACTAAGAAGACAGTGATGGTGGAAGGTGAAAGTGCATCTAAACCATGGACTCAACATTAGTCATGAAGAACTCATATACTTGTTGCAAAAGTTTTATTAGTAATCGAAAGAAAGCATTCAACGCATACTCCTAGGGGAAGGGTTGGTAGGTATAAACCATCACGCGATCCCGACCGCCACGCGAAGGATGATAATCAATATACTAATCATGCTCAGATTTCATCACCTAGCGGTTCACCATACGTGCATGCTACGGGAATCACTAACTTCAACACAAGTATTTCTAGATCCACAACACCTTACTAGCATGACTTTCAATATTACCATAACCACAACTCAAAACTAATTGAGATGAATCAAACTTCTTTAACTATTCAATGCACATGAAGGTCAAAGTTTTCGTATCCCTTTGGATAACTACCCCTTTTGAGACTACTTTCAAAGCATATAAGTATCTAACTCAAAAGATATAAGTGAAGCACATGTGAGCTGAATTGTCTACCGAAAGATATAAGTGAAGCTCGAAAAAATCATGGTGTGTGCATGTCTCTCTCTCTGGGTGTGCAACAAGGATGATTGTGTCACAACAAAAATAAAATACTCCTACGATACAAGACGATCCAAGCAAAAACACATAACATGTGGTGAATAAAAATATAGCCCCAAGTAACATTACCGATGGATTGAAGACGAGAGAGGGGATGCCTTCCCGGGGCATCCCCAAGATTAGGCTTTTACGGCATCCTTGAATATCTTGGGGTGCCTTGGGCATCCCCAAGCTTGAGCTCTTGCCACTCTTTATCTCTTTGTCCATAAGAACTTCACCAAAAACATAAAAACTTCACAACACGAAACTTAAACAGAAACTCGTGATAACATTAGTACAAGAAAGCAAACCACCACTTCCTTAGGTACTGTAGCAAACTTAAATTCTACTTGTGCTGATGTTGGGTTACTGTACTTTCAATCTTCCATGGCTAATACCCCCCGATACTATCCATAGTTTCATCAAAATAACCAACCAACACAACAAAAATATAATCTGTTAACAGCAGACTAGTCTGTAGCCATCTGTATGTTTCGCATACCTGTGGTACTTCAAAAATTCTGAAACATTACGAGAGTCTGAAGAATTTGCGTAGTAATAAGCAGCAAAAAGAATCAACTCAAAAGCTCCCCCGATACTATCCATAGTTTCATCAAAATAAGCAACCAACACAACAAAAACAGAATCTGTTAACAGCAAACCAGTCTGTAGCAATCTGTATACTTCGTATACTTCTTGTACTTCAAAAATTCTGAACAATTACGACAGTCTGAAGAATTTGCGTGGAAATCAGCAGCAAAAATAATCAACTCAAAAGCTCTTACAGAAAAAAACGAAAATTCTTTTCGTGAGAAGAAAGTTTCTGTCTTTTCCAGCATGACCAAACGATCATCCCCAAGACAAATCATAATTGTTTTGCTTGGCACAAACGCAAAAAGCAACACAAAAACACAATCATAACAGAATTATGAAAGTGTGGAAAACACAAAACAGAAAGAAAAAGGATAGATTCGTTGGGTTGCCTCCCAACAAGCGCTTTTGTTTAACGCCCTTAGCTAGGCATCAATAATGCTCTCACAAAAGACAAGAATTGAAGCATAACGAGAGCATCCTAAAGCATGTGAAAACCACATCTAAGTCTAACATACTTCCTATGCATAGGAATTTTATAGGAAAACAGATTGTCAAGAAAACCAATAGTTGCCATATGCAAGGAAGAAGAAAGAGACAAGAGCAATCTCAACATCACGAGAGGTGATTTGGTAACATGAAAGTTTCTACCAAAATATTTTCCTCTCTCATAGCAATTACATGTGGGATCATATTCAAATTCAACAATATAGCTATCCCATAAGATATTCTTTTCATGATCCACATGCATGCAAAGTTGACGCTCTTCAAAAATAGTGGGATTATCATCAAATAAAGTCTTGACTTCTCAAATCCCACTTTCAATATTGTTGCAAATATCATATTCATCATGAGATTTTAGCAAATTTTCAAGATCATAAGAAAGATCATCACCTTAATCATGATTATTGCAGCAAGTAGTGGACAAAGAAAAACTAGCATCCCCAAGCTTAGGGTTTGGCATATTTTTAGCATGATTGTCACTAATAGGATTTATAGTGAAACCATTGCAATCATGCTTTTCATTCAAGGAGCCCTCGTGAATCACTTCATGAATTTCTTCCTCACAATTTTCAGATTAACGCATCTTACGCAAAACTCCAAAGAAATAGTCAATTGCCCTCAACTCACTAGCAATTTGTTCCACACGAGTGGGTCTCTTAAAGAGACTAGCAAGTGGATGAGGATCCATATCACTAGATTTTCAGCAAGCGAAGATGCAAGCATATTGAAGGCACACGGCACACAAGCGAACAGAAAGAAAGCGGGAGAAAAGGGCGAATGGAAAGGCAAATGAAAAGGCAAAGGAGAAAGGCAAATGAAAACGGCAAATGTGAAGTGGGGGAGAGGAAAACGAGATGCAACTGGCAACAAAAGTAAATGCAAGAGAAGAGTTTGTGAGACCTACTTGCATAGATCTTGATTTCTCCTCCCCGGCAACGGCGCCAGAAATACTTCTGATTGATCTGCTGTGTATCCCTTGCAACGGCGCCAGAAATACTTCTGCTACCTCAAAAAGATCCCCGACAACGGTGCTAGGAAGTAGTTGTGTCCATGGCACCAGGAATCCTTCACAAACACAAAAGCTTGCACCCAACGCTATGAATGGGTTGTCAATCCCTTATAGATTGTTTGCCAAGTGAGAACTGAAAGCAACAAAGTAACAAAGCAAAGTAAAAGTGGAGTTGTAAACGATGGATGTGAATAGACCCGAGGGCCATAGTGTTTACTAGTGGCTTCTCTCATGAAAGCAAGTAGACGGTGGGTGAACAAATTATTGTCGAGCAATTGATAGAACTGTGCAGAGTCGTGACGATATCTATGCAATGATTATTTCTATATGCATCATGTCCGAAACAAGTAGACCGATACTTTCTGCATGTACTACTATTACTCCACACGTCGATCGCTATCCAGCATGCATCTAGTGTATTGAGTCCATAAGAACAGAGTAACGGCTTAAGCAAGATGACATGATGTAGAGGGATAATCTCAAACCAATGATAAAAACCCCATCTTTTTACCCTTGATGGCGACTGCTTGATGTGTGCCTTGCTGCCCCTACTGTCACTGGGAAAGGTCACCACATGGCAGAACCCAAAACCAAGCACTTCTCCCATTGCAATAATCATAGATCTAGTTGGCCAAACAAAACCCAAGACTCGGAGAGACTTACACGGATACCAAATCATGCATATAAGAAATCAGCAAATACTCAAATATATATCATAGATAATCTGATCACAAGTCCACAATTCATCGGATCTCGACAAACACACCGCCAAAGAAGATTACATCGGATAGGTCTCCATGAAGATCATGGAGAACTTTGTATTGAAGATCCAAGAGAGAGAAGAAGCCATCTAGCTACTAACTACGGACCCGTAGGTCTGAACTGAACTACTCACGAGTCATTGGAGGGGCGATGATGATGAAGAAGAAGCCCTCCACCTCCAAAGTCCCCTCCGGCAGGGCGCCGCGAAGGGTCTCCAGATGAGATATCGCGGAAACAGAAGCTTGCGGCGGCGGAAAAGTATTTTCAAGGCTCCCCTGAATTTTTGCGGAATATATAGGCGCAAGATCTAGGTCAGGGGGCGGCCAGGGTGGCCACAAGCTTCCCCACCGCCGCCTCCCCCATTGTGGCATGGTGGGAGCTTGTGGGCTCCCTGGGGCCCACCTGGCTTGGCCCAAAGGCTCCCGAGTCTTCTTTCGTTCGGGAAAAAATCATTTCGGGGTTTTTATTCCGTTTGGACTCCGTTCCAAAATCAGATCTGAAAAGAGTCAAAAACACGGAAAAACAGGAACTGGCACTTGGCACTGAACCAATAAGTTAGTCCCAAAAAAGATATAAAAAGGTACATAAAACATACAAAGAAGACAAGATAACAACGTGAAACCATCAAAAATTATAGATACGTTTGAGACGTATCAGGATGCACTATGGCTTGGGGTGCCAAAAGACTTTCAAACTCCACTACATATAGGAGGAAAAGAGGGAGGGTTGGCTTAGCTCCTACTCCAAGGTGGAGCTTCGGCCAAGCCCAAGAGGGAGGAGTCCTCCTCCAATTCAGTTTGGTGGAGGACTCCTTCCGAACTATTCCACCTCCTTCCTTTTTTCCTTTTCCTTTTATTTTTGCTTTCAACCAAAATAGGCTTATTGGGCTGGCCTCACCAGCCCACAAAGGGCTGGTGCGCCACCCATGGGCCTACTAGGTCCTCTCTCGGGTGGGTCGCCCCTCCCGGTAAACCCTGGAACCCATTTGTCACTCCCGGTACTTTATCGATAATGCTCGAAATCTTTCCGGAAGCCAAATGCAACATTCCTATATATCAATCTTCGTATACGGACCATTCCGGAGACACTCGTGACGTCCTGGATCACATCTGGGACTCTGAACAACATTCAGTTACAAAACATAAATAATTCAACTATATTGGAAACGTCACCGAACCTAAAGTGTGCAGACCCTGCGGGTTTGAGAACTATGTAGACATGACAGAGACACTCTCTAGTGAATATCCAATAGCGGGAACTAGATGCCCATATTGGATCCTACATATTCTAGAAGATCTTATCGGTCGAACCTCTATGTCAAGGACTCAGTTAATCCCGTATGATGTTCCCTTTGTCCTTCGGTATGTTACTTGCCTCGGATTCGATTGTCGGTATCTCTATATCTATTTCAATCCCATTATCGGCAAGTCTCTTTACTCGTTCCGTAATACAAGATCCCGTGACTAACTCCTTTATTCACATTGCTTGCAAGGCTTATTGTGATGTTGTATTACCGAGTGGGCCCCAAGATACCTCTCTCTCACATGGAGTGACAAATCATGGTCTTGATTCATGCCAACCCAACAGACACCTTCGGAGATACCCGTAGATCACCTTTATAGTCACCCAGTTACGTTGCGACGTTTGATACACACAAGGTATTCCTCCGGTGTCCGGGAGTTGCATGATCTCATGGTCATAGGAACAGATACATTGACATGCATTAAACAGTAGTAACAAACTGACACGATCATATACTAAGTTCATAGTTTGTGTCTTCTCCATCACATCATTCCCCTAATGATGTGACCCCGTTATCAACTCACAACACTTGTCTATGGCCAGGAAACCTTAGCCATCTTTGATCAACGAGCTAGTCAACTAGAGGCTCACTAGGGACATTGTTTTGTCTATATATCCACACACCCTCCTTAGCCGCCTCCGAGGCAGCTATGTACTCCGCTTTGCATGTAGAATCAGCTACGATGCATTGCTTGGAACTGCACCAGCTTACCGCACCCCCATTAAGAATCAATATGTATCCGGTTTGTGACTTAGAGTCATATGGATCAGTGTCGAAGCTTGCATCAATGTAACCCTTTACGACGAGCTCTTCGTCACCTCCATAAACGAGAAACATTTCCTTAGTCCTTTTGAGGTACTTCAGAATATCCTTGATAGCTAACCAGTGCTCCATTCCTGGATTACTTTGAAACCTGTGTGCCATACTTATGGCAAGGCTGACATCCGGTCTTGTGCACAACATTGCATACATGATAGACCCTATGGTTGAAGCACAAGGGACGACACTCATTGTTTCTCTATCTTCTGGAGTTACTTGGCATTGAGTCTTACTCAACTTTATACCTTGTAACACATGCAAGAACCCCTTGTTGGATTGTTCCATTTTGAACTTCTTCAATATCTTATCAAGGTATGTGCTTTGTGACAGTCCTATTAGACGCCTTGATCTATCTCTACAGATCTTAATGCCCATCATGTAAGCAGCTTCTGCTAGGTCCTTCATTGAAAAACTTTTATTCAAGTAATCCTTTACGCTTTCCAAAAGTTCTACATTGTTTCCAATCAGCAATATATCATCCACATATAATATCAGAAACGCTATAGAGCTCCCTCTCACTTTCTTGTAAATACAAGCTTCTTCAAAAACTTGTATAAACCCAAACTCCTTGAACGCCTTGTAAATAGATTTCTTTTCCTCTTGCATATCTTCAGGACTGAGGAATATAATACTTCTTTTCTTAGAGTTGGTTTTGGAGGTGGTTTAGGAATAGTCCAATCATTATCATTACTCAATATATTATTCAATAGTAGTTCATCTTGTTCGATGGTTCGTTCCCTGAAAACACAACCAACACAACTATCTAGGTGGTCCCTAGAAGCATCGTTTACTCCATTATAAAATATATAAAGTATTTCATTTTTCTTGAGAGGGTTATCAGGCAAAGCATTAAGTAACTAGAGAAGCCTCCCCCAAACTTGTGGGAGACTCTCTTCTTCAATTTCCACAAAGTTAAATATTTCCTGCAAGGCAGGTTGTTTCTTATGGACAGGAAAATGTTTTTCAGAGAACTAATAAACCATATCCTGGGGACTACGCACACAATGAGGAGCAAGATAATTAAACCATATCTTAGCATCACCCTTTAATAAGAATGGAAACAACATAAGAATATAATAATAACGAATATTTTCCTCATTAGTGAATAGTGTGACTATATCATTCAATTTAGCAAGATGTGCCACAACATTTTTAGATTCATAACCATGGAAAGGATCACATTATACCAAAGTAATCAACTCAGGATCGACAAAGAATTCATAATCCATATCAGTAACACAGATAGGTGAAGGGCAAATTTGGGATCATATTGCATTCTAGCATTCAAATATTTTTCCTTCCACTTGCATAACAATTTCTTAAGATAATATCTATCCTTACAAGCAAGAAAATCCCTAGCTACTTCTCCTTCCATAACATAACCCTCAGGTATATCAGGCAATTCATACCTAGGAGAGCTAGGTCTAGCAGGTGTACCATAGTGTTCAGTTTCAATAATTTTATCAGATTCAACATTCACCCTCGCAATTTGTTCATCAAGAAATCACCATGTGGCATAGTAGTAGCGAGAAAAGTATCATCATAAGTATCATGCATAGAAGAAGTATCATCATAAGTATCATGCATAGAAGAAGTAGCATCATCAATCACTTGTGACATATCATAATAAGTAGAAGGTGGTGGTGTCGCAAATTTACTCATAACAGAAGGTGAATCAAGTGCAGAGCTAGATGGCAGTGCCTTACCTGTCCTCGAAGTTGAGGGGTAGATCTTGGTCTTAGCTTCTTTCAGATTCTTCATAGTAATCAACAGATATAAATTCCAAGTGACTTAGAGAATAAAGGTATGATCCCGGACAACGGCGGCCGAAAAAGGTCTTGATAACCCAAATTTATTGATTCGACGCAAGGGGAGCCAAAGAATATTCTCAAGTATTAGCAGCTAGGTTGTCAATTCAACCACACGTGAAAGACTTAATATCTGTAGTAAAGTATTTAGTAGCAAAGTAGTATGGGAGTAACGGTAACAATGGCAAATGTGGCAGTAGCAGTTTTGTAATGATTGTAACAGCAGCAACGGAAAAGTAACTTAGCACGGATCAATATGTGGAAATCTCGTAGGAAATGGATCTGTGACGGATAATTATGTTGGATGGCATTCATCATGCCACCATTATAACATAGGGTGATACATAACTAGCTCCAATTCATCAATGTAATGTAGGCATATATTCCATATATAGTCATACGTGCTTATGGAGAAGAACTTGCATGACATCTTTTGTCCTACCCTCCCATGGCCGCGGGGTCCTAATGGAAACTAAGGGATATTAAGGCCTCCTTTTAATAGAGAACCGTACCAAAGCATTAGCACTTAGTGAATACATGAACTCCTCAAACTATGGTAATCACAGGAAAGAATCACAGTTATTGTCACCCTGGGGATGCGGATCATAACTCGTATTAGGTGTCTATAACTTGCAAGATAGGATCAAGAACACACATATATTCATTAAAACATAATAGGTTCAGATCTGGAATCATGGCACCCGGGACCTAGTGACAAGCATTAAGCATAGCAAAGTCATAGCAACATCAATATCGGAACATAATGGATACTAGGGATCAAACCCTAACCAAACTAACTCGATTACATGATAGATCTCATCCAACCCATCACCTTCTAGCAAGCCTACAATGGCGTCGATTTCCCCTCCCCGGAGCACAAATCATACTCCAGATCTGCCCTCCCGAGGAAGAACAAGAGGTGGTGGCGGCTCCGTATCGTAAAATGCGATGAACTCTTCTCTCTAATGTTTTTATCCCCAAATAGGAATATATAGGAGTGAAAACGAGGTTGGTGGAGCTTCAGGGGCCCCACAAGCCATGGGGCGCGGCCTAGGGAGGCCCGCGGCCTGCAGGTTTGTGGCTAGGGGGTGGCCCCTATCCGGTAGATTCTTTCGTCAGTATTTTTTATTAATTCCAGAAATATTCTCCATAAATTTCCACATCAATCCGAGAACTTTTATTTCTGCACAAAAACGACACCAAGTCAATTATGCTGAAAACAACGTTAGTCCGGATTAGTTCCATCCAAATCATGCAAATTAGAGTCCAAAACAATGGTAAAAGAGTTTGTAAAAGTAGATACGTTGGAGACGTATCACATGCCACGTCATCAACATCACCCAAAGGTATGTACTCATATCCTTGATAAAGCTTTACTACAATACATCAGGTAAAGCAAATCAAGTGATATGAAGCCATTAAAATGCTTAACGTAAAATGGTAACCCAATTTTGATCTGAACGATGAGTATGACCTACGCTAGGTATTCTTGCTAGGCTCCTTAAGTTAATATACCCTAATGTAGGTGTCCTAGTCGTTGACCATTATCTAGGTGAAGTTTCTTGTATGGTTCATATTTTAGTTGCATTCTTTCTTGGAACCATTTAAGCTCCATCTAGTTTTGACAATTCAATGTAAATCTTTTTGAAAATTCTGTGAAAATCTTTTCACCATTCTCTAAGAACATTGGCCAAAACTTTCTCAAAGTATTTATTGTCAAAATGGCCAAGAAAGATTTTTGTTTGACAAGTAACCCCATATTGTCAAGTAGTTAAGTTCTTATTTGCACCTCAGTCCCTTTGAACTTGGAAAATCGGTCTTACCAACGAAGCACATGTAGTGCCAAGATATTCCTGAGCATCACAGATATGAACCTCTTCGGATGCATCGATTTATCCCATAGCCCTAAGATTAGATTTGGTTTTACCAATTTATTTTTCCTCGGAGTCTCTGAATTTTGATACTACATGAGTTCTCTATCTTCATCTCAACCTTTTCTAAGGGAGGAGAAATACAGATCTAAGGGGGAGAAATAGCAAGGATTCCTTACTCTCAAGGAACCCTTAGCCTATGACCCTTTTTCAAAATTAATGCCAAAGTGGGAGAAATATTGAAGCTTATGCTTACCCAAAGGCGGAGAAATATTCCATGGGGAGAAATATCAAGCTCACCTAACGAGGGAGTGACACTACATTAATGGGGAGAGAGAGTTTACTTGCTTGCCTTATTTTCCTTCTGGTATTGGACTTGTCTCACCCTACCTACTCCCAATGTCTACATGCTGAGATTCTGGGGGGGAGGAGAAACTAATATTCATACTTAGGGGAGAATGTTCTATATGTTCTTGGAGACATATGTATCCTAACAAAGAGGGGGAGAAAATCTATTATCTAATTCTACCTTCAATATGTCTTCCATGTCTTGGTACTATTGAAGCTCTCTACATCTTTACAACGGAATATTCTTGTGTTATCTAACATTTTTTCTTAAGTTTATTTCTACTGTTAAATTGCTTAAGAACTTCAAGGTAAGTATGTGCATCATATCCTTGTTCAAGATGATCTCTTGTATGTTGCACATATTGTTTGCAAGATTGAGTCTTGAACATGGAGCATTTCATTCACATATGTTTGATGCATATAGCCAAGGTACACATGACTTGTCATGTCCCTTTCCACAATGTGTGTCTCTCCTTTAAAGGGGATTGCATACATTTAGGGGGATCTTGTATTACCCATGTATCCTTCAAAGCTGTCATACTTTACTACCTATCTTTATTTGAAGCTTTTATTGAATGTTGTCATCAATTACCAAAAAACATTGTGATATTTTGTCTAGCTTTTTGGTAATTGATAATTCATGACAACAAACATTGTCTCTTGGACTAATAGTTTTGTCTAGCTTATTTCAGATATAGTCTAGAGAGAGGATTGGCTAAGGATTGTGAGGAGAATCCTAAGGAAGGAAAGGAATAGGATTGGCCAAGCTTCAAGCTTTAATACTCTACATTTTACATTTTGTGAGAAGTCACATTTTAGTCCATAGGATAGCCAATACTATTAAAAGGTGATAAGGTGTCAACGATGATCTAGTTTCTCAAGTGCTTAGAGATTAGCCACCAAAAATACTTATGAAATTCTCCAACATATTGTTTGTCCAAACCCCAAAGTAAAATTTGGTGACACCAATATTTCCAAATCGGCCCTACCAAGTTTGACCCTAGATATACCCCTCCACCAGCCCCTCATGCAAAGAGGAAGCCCCCAGAACTTACCAACAATTGCCTCATCCATTTTTCTGACAGAGAGCCATCTACTCATGTGTTGAGATCAAGATATTCCAAGCCTACCATATGAATCTTGATTGCTAGCCTCCCCAATTTAAATTCCATCCAATCAATGTCTTTTACCCAAGCCAAATATGTGAGAAAATGATTGAGTGTTGAGGAGACTACCTTTTAAAGCACAAGAGTTAGGAGTTCATCATGCTACCACATATATTACCTTTTGGAGAGTGGTGTCTCCTAGATTGGTTAGGTGTTGCTTGGGAGCCTCTGAGTCCGTGTGTGGTTGAACTAAGAAGTTTATAAGGGTAAGGAGATCTCCTACTTCGTGAAGATCTACCCGAGTGAGGCTAGTCCTTCACGGACGTAAGCCATGGTGGAGTAGACAAGGTTGCTTCTCCGTGGACCCTTAGTAGGTTGATCCCTCTGTGGACTCTCGCGGCCGTTACCCTCCATGCGTTGAAGTCTCCATAAACATGGACGTACGATAGCAGCACCTATCGGAACCACACCAAAAATCACTTTGTCATCTTTGCGTTTGACATTCCTAAATGTACTCCTTACTTTCATGTGCATGTATTTACTTTTATCTACTATACTCATAGACTTGCATGTGTAGGATGTGCTTGACTTGCTATAATTGCGAAAATCTTCCAAACGTGAAAATTGCAAAAATGTTAGGTTGTAATATTGTCAAGTAGTCTATTCACCCCCTCAAGACATCCCTTCTAGTGATCCCATAGTATAGGACATCCTTTTTGGATGTGTTAGGTTATTGTTTGTTATTCCCAAACACGTTCCCATGAATTTTAAAACATTTTCCAACGTAATATTCACTGCCATGTTCATGACAAACCATCTCGAAAATGTTGTTCCACGATTGCCGACCTGTGCTAGACAAATCATCGCTTCATCAGGCCGAGATTAACTTCCTCAGATCATCACCTCGAAGAGCAGACCAAGGGTTCGGTATTTCAAGGGACAAATAATCATCAATAGAACCTCATCGCCCATGGGTTGCATTTGTCGGGCACGCCGTTGCTTCATCAATCCAGAATTGACTGCGTCACAAATTCCGACCTGCCTCGGCATCATCGGGTCATCGCTTCTTCAAGACGACGTCCATCACGTCGACCTTCTTCAACACGCCAGCCGTCATGGGGGCTCTAGCATCACATTACTGGCCCGATCCGCCACCTCGGCTAGACCGGAGGCTTCACCATCTCTTCATCAACCTGCTCCAGCAACTTCAAGTCACCAGATGACAAGCTTCATCATGTTAGCTAAACCGGGGGCTTTGCCTCACCACTACTACTGTGATGGTTCACCACTTTATCAAGCCGAGCTCCTTGCTCGGTTACGTCGGGACCAGCATGAGGGATGGGACCTCGACCCTCCTTGGGCTCGGCCCACGTCAGCAACACCGAGCACATTAACAAGCTAAGTCACTTTGATGCTCAACTTTTTTCAATTCTTAATTTTTGTGCAGTTGAACCAATCATTACATTTGTGTTAAACAAAAAAGTTTTTGGTTAAAAACTTACCATGTCAAAATAACTATTTGTTAAAAACACTTCCTTTTCCCATGTTAACTAGGGACTCTTAAATTTATATGAGCCGTTTTATAATATTTTTTTTCTTATTGGTGGTTTCAAACTCTTTTTATAGCGCTCCTTTCTTGACTCGAGTGTGTGGTCAATAGTCGGATACCCTGGTTTCTCTCTAAAGCCGCTCGAGTTCGCTAAATTAGCGTGAGAAGCTCTCCGCCTTCGGGATATGACGTTGAAGCTTAAGGCTAACCCTCTTGAAGTCTTGAGATCGTCTATATGATGTTAAAGCACGACGGAAGCACAAACTAATTTTAGGACTAATTTTCATATTGACACCAAAACCCTTGATATACTCCAAACACAAAGTTTTTGCCTGTGTTTTTTGGTTTCTAAGCTTTTGACACCGTTAACCTATTTTATGTATTTCTTTCAGGTGGCATGACATCATCTTGTTCAAAGTGTTTTGCATGGTAGTTCTGCTCGGAAAATCTTTTCTGATCCGTAACTCGGCATCTTTCCTGCTGATCTGTGCTTCGACATTGTCACAACATGCACAATAGTTGAATTAGTTCACAACAAGATATTATCCTAGGGCCTTCCATGTTGCCCAACCCAAGTATCGGGGGCTACTGGCTATACATCTCGGTTGAACCTTAGAGGAAGTTCCCGTCATTGAACTCAGTTGAACTCCCTGAAACTTCTTTCCGAACCGATGTAATCTATGAAACCTCAGATGTAGCCCAACATTTGTGCTCTGATGCAAGAGGACACCACTACACGAGAAACACTTTAAACCTGAGGTGTGGCGTAAAAAAAGAAGGCGTTGATAAAAACCAATATATTAAAGGGGCTCTTCAGATGCCCGACGTATGAAGTCTTCGAATAGACCTCGGCGATCCTCAAGGTCAGTGATGGGAATATTTGTTTAACGAATTTTCAAGATCGTTGACCGATGACAAAGAACCGTTCGAAAGAAACGAGGAGCATCCTCAACTTGATGACTGGTTTAGGGGCTAATGTCGGTTTCCTAGACTAGGGGGTCCTAACCTAGTCGGGCCAAGCTCTTCGGATTGGGCCGAGGGGCCCACATTCCTCTCAACATAAAATCCGAAGGTTGCAAAGTAGAATGTTATCGAGACTGCATCCACCAAAGACTTGATGTATATTCCAAGACTTCTCCTGCCTTCTCTATGTTAGAGTACCAACCTTGTAAGTCTAGATACCCTAGTCGGCGTGTATGTAAGCCATGGGGTTTGGCCCGTAGAGCGGACTAGAACACAACATTACTCACCTAGCCCTAGGGTTAGAATATATCTCACGATCTCAAGGTAGATCATCTCTATACTCGATACTACTCCATCAATATAAACAAGAGTAGGACATATGATTTTACCTCCATCAGGAGGGCCCGAACGTGGATAAACATCGTCTCTCCCGTTCCTATTACGATCCATCCGGGATCCATAGTTTCGGACCCCCTACCGTGAGGTCCGCGGTTTTTACACCGACACCATGCGTTTGAGGCCCATTTGAGGGGGCCGACTAGGTTGATTGTTTTTACTGTTCGGTGACAGACAGGACTTCCCAGGAGTTTGCCGTCATAGAGTTTGTATGCAGAAGATACACTTAATAAGCACTGCCCCGAACCAAGATCAAAATATTATGCTTGAGATAAGACACATGTTGATATGTGTCTGGTACAATGCGTGAGCCCTCAGATGTCCTCAAGTGGGAAAACTTACAAACAAAGCTTTGTCCCATTGAGACGATCAATTTTAATACATATTTTGTCTTAATCTCACTTCGTATGCGACCTGGAGGGACAAAACAAGATCAGGCTGAAGTTTCAGTTAGGAATCCGAGTGAAAAGATTGCCAGCCGAGTGAGAAGATGTTGGGCAAATGAAAAGCTTGTTGTCTAGGTGAAATCATATTATTAGGATGAGGAAATATGATCGTGAGATCCTAGTGAAGGATACTAATATCCGATTGAAAAGGTTTTAATCCGAGTGACGTTGGCAAATATCCACTCAGAAGCTGAAAGATAGGCCCAAAAGGTTGTCCACATGTCTTCATATGGAAAAGTGTTCAACATGAAAGTTGTGTGTATCATCAAGGTGGTTAACTTTGCTTTTGAAGTCATCATGATCTGAGATTGTATGTAGACTGCAGAAACGACACAAAATACAGATGGTACAGTCACCCGTGTGGCCAAATCCAATTGGGAGTTTAAGATGACCTCGTGGAGTATTCAAGATGTCCTTATTTGCAAAAGTGATAAACAGAAGAATTGTTCGTATTGTAGAGCTGGTCGATCTTTCTATATAAATCGTCTCAATCGGATGTGGTATGCATATTCTATTGCCCATCCAAGGACCAAGGCAAGAGTTTGGACAAGATGGAGGTTGAATCCGAGTTAGACAAGAATTAGGACTCTAGGACGTGATTTGGTTTATTTTTCTTGTAAGTAAATCCTACATGAGTCGTTTGCTTGTATGGGACGTCTAGTCTCCTCTTATATATATTGGAGGTGATGGCCAATTGAAACAACACACAATCAAACCAACCTATCTACTACTTTTTCGTGTTCTTCTACTTTTAGACTCTCTCCCTTGTTCTTGTTCTTTCTCGTTCTTCATTCATTCTTCGTTTGGAGAGAAGCGACCCAAGATGCCCTAGGGGCGGTCAAGCCGACCTAGAGCATCCCATAGCCACCACGCGCCTTGACGAGGTCCCTTGTGGGCTTGTGGGGTTTCGGGTCTGCAAAAGCGCCCGCCAGATTCACTGTGTATCGCTCTTCCGGACTAGTATCCTTCGACGTGAGCTGCGATGCTTCACTGTCGGTGTTGGAGGTACGCAATGACGTGTTTGTGTGCGAACATAGTTTTTGGCGACTCCGCTAGGGATTGAAGATCGAGCATCATCATCGACCATCTTGGCCGATCTTCCCAACCCATCTGAGGTAGACGCCGATAACATCATTAAGTCCAAGCTTGATGAACTATCGGTCGTCATCATCAAGCTTATGAGGAGTACAAGAAGGCGTGCGAAGAGAAGGAGCTACAGGAGTTCCTTGCAAAATTCAAGAAGGATCGCCACGACAATATCACTCCGATTGGAGGAGTCAAGTTTCCTCCTCTTCAAGCCGAGCAGGTTGAACCCTCTGTGAGTACTACCTTTTCGCTTGAGCAATGGGATGAGATTGAGAGTCGTATTGTTGATGGTAACAATCTAGAAAATACTAATGCTCAGAAACATATGCCTCAATGATCTACTCATAATGATGGTGGACTGGTGTAGAAACCCCTAATATGTCTTTAACTATTATATCGGCACCTCCCATGCCGAATTGACACCTATCAGAATTAATAATAATGCACTCACACATTTTTCATATCACCACATCAATACCATTAACCCAAAATTTCTTTATATGTGCTACATGATAGTTTTAATTATCACTCATTGTATACCCATTATTTTTGATCTAGTCTTATGACCCATGCAAATTACCATCACTATTTGTCCACCTCTCAAACAAATATAAGTGAAGAATGAGAGCATAATATTTCTATAAAATCTACATGCCATCGTTCTCAAAAATATATAAGTGAAGTACTAGAGAAACTACTAAGCTCCAAAGTTATACACTAGTAGAAAATGGCCCATTTGTCCCGGTTCCAGAGGCCCATTAGCCCTGGTTCTTGACCCGGTACTAAATGGTCGGGACTAAAGCCCAAAATCTTTAGTCCCGGTTCGCTTACCAACCTAGACCGAAGGGTCTCCACATGGCCGTTGCGGGTAGCCCGGGCAGGAGGTCCTTTAGTCCCAGTTGGTCCCAAAATATGGCATCCACGCGTCAGCATCTGGGCGGAGCTGGGGTTTTTTTTAATGGGGGTGGGTTTGGGGGGGGGGTTGGAGCGTTAATTTAGTGGTTTCATATTGTGTTAGCTAGCTAATAGAGAGAAGTGTCCTCTCTTTCTCCATGCTTGGTCGAACAACAAGTTTTCGTATATCTATCCGACGCTATTACATATATACAATATAACATCTTTTACAATTAATCCAAAACATCATCTAATTAAGATCCAATGAAAAATCCACATGGCATTCTCCATCTTGAGGTATGGTGTGGTCAACAAAGAATCCCGCCAATTCTTCTTGAATTGCTCGTATGCGATCATATGGTAGGAGTTCATACCGCATCTGCAATATCTAATTTAAAGAAGGGGGTCAATACATGCATATATATGAATAAAAATCAACACAATTGTGAATATTATTTATGTACTTGGAATTGTTTCTCAGAGAAGACCCGCTCAAAGGTCGAGTGGCGAATGAACTCGCATACGTAGTATACACATAAAATAGTGCCTTCTTTCTGGTACATACACTTTACGAGAATAGAGTTCAATGAAACTGATAAGCAAGCATGGTAATTATATATTAATGAAAATTTGAATCAATTAGAGATGCGCGAAACTAGCAAGTACTACTTACTTTGGGGTGCGTAAATCGCAACTCTTTGTTTAGACTGGGAACCTTATTGGCGAAATTTGTCCAAACCCTGCCACGCAGAGAAAAAGATAACGTGATATCAGGAAATTAATGAAAGTTGCATGCCGATATGGTCTCGGCATATTGACTGAACTTACTTCTTGAGCATTGCAGTAATGTCCTCATAATCCTCTTTGGCTTTACGTCTCGAGTCTAAGACATTTACTAGTGCCCTGCCAACGTCAATGGATAGCAGAATAAAGTGATCTTTGCGCACGCATATTTAACTCATCAATTACATTACTTAATTAATCTCTAGTAAGCAAAACAGAGTTTACAGAGAAGACAACAACACTCACTTGAGTTGTAAGGAAAAATTATTTCCTTTTTTTATGTATAAGGAACGAGTTTAGCAAGTTCTCCTCGGTCTCTTTGATTGAGTTTCGTACCGTCAATTCATTTACGACATATGGGCTAATGAACCCAACGTCGACGATTCCTGCTTTTTTTAATTCGACAATCTTCAATCTGCATAATATATATAGTGAGGATAATTATATATACATGCAATGAACGAGCTGAACTAGAGACTTAACTACAGAAGTAATACTTATAGACAGTAGGAAGCCATGAGTTATTTGTCGAGGGCTAGTTGATTGTATAACTGAAATAACTCCTCAAGTTGAATAGTAATCATGGGAAGTCCAATGAATTCGTCCTCTCTTTCACTGCCACATACATAGCGTTTTTCTAGACTCCCTGCAGGTTTTCATGTACTACTCATGCAATTTGTGCATCATCATTGTTAGAGCAGGATGACCAGGTTTGACGAGAGGATTCCCGTGCATGTATTTATATTGTTCTTTTGCTACATCATCCCCCAAGTAATCATCAGGATTGGTACCGGGCACCATCTCCGGATGATTAGAAGCGACGATATCGAGCTCGGGAATTGTTTTCCCACTTGTTCGTTCTCCTAACCTTACATCATTAGAAGTAGTTCCCGACTGCACCGCTTGTGCATATGTCTTTTTAAGAATGCGGTTATAGTTTGAATCTGGCGGAGGCGCTGATGGACGCTGCAGTTGATTGATAGTGCGCTCCACTTTCACCGGATCTATCTTCTCCTTCGGAGGTGTAGTTTTGTTTGCGAAATGGGCCCTCAATTCGGCACGACATATCTCCTCGTTTTCCTCCTTGGTCCTCCCATATGGTAACTTTTCCAGAGGCTTGAGAGATGGAGCGAATCTGATTTGCCTCCCGCCTCTGATTGTACTGCTAGCCGCCGAAGAGAAGGAGGCGTCTCTCTTCCGCTTGAGAAAAGGAGGCAGATTGCTCTGACGTGCCGGACGAGCCAGAGCGGCGGCGTTTGTCTTCCCACGTTGTCAACGAGGCGGAGGAGGAGGCGGACTGCTCTGACGCGCCGGAGTAGGCAAAGGAGGAGGCGAAGTTCCCTCACGCGTCGGAGGAGCTGGAGAAGGAGGCGGAGTGCCCTGATCACTCGCCGGAGGAGGCGGAGTGCCCTGACTCGTCGGAGCAGGAGGAGGATGCGGAGGCGTCCAGTTTGGATGCTTGATGAACTCCTTCTGCCATAGACATGTACTCCCACAACACAAACCAACTAAATCTCCCCTTAACATGTAGGGTGGTCAAGCTCGAGCTACTCAAATTCCTTCATTACTTGATCCACCATCACAAGAGCATAGCCATGTGGAATCGGAAGGCGGTGAAAAGTTCTGTTGGGGTGAGGAGGTTCAACAGAGCCGACAACCTCCGTGAAAGTGAGGTTCCGACATTTCATCATAAGATCGCAACATTGAGCCTCCCTGATAGTATCCGTGAAGTCATGCTGAACGGGCTCCGTGGAAGCCATGCTGCTTCTCCGTTGAGATGGTGGGGTACGTTCTAGGGTGGCTTCGTGCCGTTGGGATGGTTGGCTGGCAGCTTGCTGGCTCTCAAGTTCCTCTAGCTTTTGAAGTCTTGTCTTGATCTGCTGCATCTCGCTCAGCTCCGCTTTCCTCTTTCTCTCCTGGATTCTGTAACCGCCTTCGTTAGGAAACCCAAACTTCCACGGAACAGATCCTGGTGTGCCTCGTGTTTGTCCACGGTGCTCAACATTCCCTAGGGACTCAGTGAGCTCGTCATTCTCATTGTCTGTAATGAACGTCCCTTCCCGCGTTGCGGCGATACACTTCTGAAGCTTGATCATGGGTATTGAAAGTTGCTCGTCCGTCCAACGACATTTCCCTGTTTCAGGGTCCAAAGTTCCCCCAACCCCGAAGAACCAAGTCCTTGAACACTCTGGCCAGTTCAATGTCTGTGGTTCGACCCCTTTAGCAATCAGGTCATTCTCAGCTTTGTCCCAGAACGGTCGGGCTTTGAGGTAGCCACCTGACCCCGTGTCATGGTGATACTTCTTCTTTGGGCATTGTTCTTGTTTGTCTCTGACATTTTCTTACTCTTCTCCGACGACTTGTAGGCCACAAATGCGGGCCATTGATCTCTTATCTTCTCAAATCGGCCGACGAATTCTGGAGTCTTCCCTTTGTCGACAAACATTGATTTCAAATCATTCTTCCACTTATTGAATAGATGTGCCATCTTCTTAAGAGCACACGCTTTGACAAGTGGCTCTATAACTGGCTTATTCGGATCTTCCTCTAGCGGTAGGGTGAAATTTGCCTTCAGCGCGGTCCAAAGATCATCTTTCTGCCTATTGGTGACATAATCACCTTCAGGGACGTCGTCGCCCTTAGGATTTTTCCATTGCTTGACGCTGACCGGGATGTTGTCCCTAACAATAGCTCCGCACTGACCAGAAAAATCCGTCCCTGGTCAGATTGGGTTCAATCGGTAGGCCATCAGTCGCGATTGCTGTGATTGTGAACTTTTCATCCATGCGCAACCTTCTCTTCGAGCCTCGTCTCTTTACAGAAGTTTGGCTCGATACGGAGGGCTATAAAAGAAGAAAGAATAGTTAATATATGTACATACCTTCGGGCTTAATTAATCTATATACCTCGCCGGGACATTGCAACATCTCCCTCCTCCATTCGGTCACCGGAGTCGTCATCATGGTCTCCTTCTTCCTCCGGGCTTCGGTCACTCGAGCCATCATGATTATGTCCTTCCTCCTACATTGTTCAATCATCCGAGTCGTTATCCTCTCCTTCCAGACCATGGGTGTCGTTGAGATACGAAAAATAATCACCGAGCATTATATCCCCCAACAACTGTTCTCTTTGATCCATATAGTTTCTGCAAATATTTCAGCTCCTTGTATGAATAACCGAATTACACGAACTTCTATGTTTTAAACATGCACAAAAAAATTTATATTTCATTTCCAAATGTTGTATAGTTCATAGATGTAGGTTTTGATATAGAATGCAATAGATCTCAATAGAGTTCATAGATCTTTCAGTTAGAACCAATAATCAACTTAATACATCTCGAATACATCTCTAGTATAATCTATATATCAGCAAAAATTTTATGAATAGTAATATGCAGGGGTGGCGGCGGCGACAAGCAGAGCACGCAGAGGAGGAGCTCACAGGGCCGATGGGCTCGGGGCGGCGACGACGACGGGCTCGGGGCGGCAGCAACGGGCTCGGGGCGGCGACGACGACGTGCTCGGGGCGTCGACGACGGCGACGAGGACTCGATCAGGGGTGGCGGCGACGGCGACGTGCTTGGGGCGATGGTGATGGGCTCGGGAACGGCAACGACGACGACGAGGAGTGGATCGGGGGTGGCGGTGACAAGGACTGGCTTGGGGGAGGCGGCGAGCAATGGGAGAGTTTTGGGGGAAATTTGGACAACTCCCGCCTATATGCGAAAACCTTCTGTCCCGGTTAGTGGCCGGAACCGGCACCAACACCACCCTTTCGTCCCGGTTGACTCAGCAAACCGGGACTAAAGGTCAATTTTCAGCAGCTCAATTGGCAGGGAAGAAGATACATGTACTCCCGGTTTGCGGAACCAATGGGGACAAAAGCGGGCCATTTGTCCCAGTTTGTTCCACCAACCGACACTAAAGTCTATCTCTGGTCCCCGTTTGTGCCACAAACTGACACTAAAGGCATGTGCCTGGCACAGGTGCGGTGCGGTTAGATGTTTAGTCCCACCTTGCTAGCTGAGGGAGAAGCGTAGTGGTTTATAAGCGCTTGTGCGCACATAGTCTCGAGCTCCTCTCATAAACAGGCTTCCGGGCCTAAACTGTCACTAGCTATTGGGCCTTCTGCGGGCCTGAATCATAGCCCAACTATCTAGTCGGGTTTCTAGTCGTATTCAGGCCGTGGTGGCCCATTAGTTGACATTTCATTTTAAAGAATATAGTTTTTGTTCATACTTACATTTTTTAGTGATTCTTTATATTTTTTTGTTTCATTTTTTGGAATTATTTGATCTCCAGACCTTTTTTGTGTTCAAAATGCACCATTCAAAGCCACATCATCAATTTTCAACTATTTCTAACTTCGTTTGGTATTTTTCATGCATTTATTGATTTTTTTTTGAGCTAAATGACCCAGAAATTGAAAAGCACTACAAACGAACTCTGAATAGGTTGAAAGGTTGCATGGTATCATCATTTCACCCACATAGCATGTGCTAAAAAGTTGAGAGGGTTGCGGCAAAAACTCGACGCACTTCGTGTACAAATCGGACAATCTATTTCGAAGTATCATAGTTTCATACGAAAACTCACATGTTACTTTGGGATTTCATTTTTTATGGAATTATTTGAACTCCAGACTTTTTGTGTGATCAAAATGCACCATTCAAAGCCAGATCATCAACTTTCAACTATTTCTGACTTCATTTGGCATTTTTCATGCATTTATTGATTTTTTTAGCTAAATGACCCAGAAATTGAAAACCACTACAAATGAACTTTGAATAGGTTGAAAGTTGGCATGGTATCATCATTTCACCCACATAGCATGTTCTAAAAAGTTGAGAGGGTTGCGGCAAAAACTGGACACACTTTGTGTACAAATCGGACAATCTCTTTCGAAGTATCAAGGTTTCATACGAAAACTCATCTGTTACAAAGGGATTTCATTTTTGGAATTATTTGAACTCCAGACCTTTTGTGTGTTCAAAATGCACCATTCAAAGCCACATCATCAATATTCAACTATTTCTGACTTCATTTGGTATTTTTCATGCATTTATTGATTTTTTGAGCTAAATGACCCAGAAATTGAAAACCACTACAAATGAACTCTAAATAGGTTGAAAGTTGGCATGGTATCATAATTTCACCCACATAGCATGTGCTAAAAAGTTGAGAGGGTTGCAGCAAAAACTGGAGGCACTTCGTGTACAAATCGTACAATCTTTTTCAAAGTATCACGTTTTCATACGAAAACTCATCTGTTACAAAGGGGTTTCATTTCTGTGGAATTATTTGAAATCCAAACTTTTTGTGTGTTCAAAATGCACCATTCAAAGCCACATCATCAATTTTCAACTTCTTCTGACTTCATTTTGTATTTTTCATGCATTTATTGACTTTTTTGAGCTAAATGACCCAAAAATTTAAAACCACTACAAATGAACTCTGAATAGGTTGAAAGTTGGCATGGTATCATCATTTCACCCACATAGAATGTGCAAATAAGTTGAGAGGGTTGCAGCAAAAACTGGATGCACTTCGTGTACAAATCGGACAATCTCTTTCGAAGTATCATGGTTTCATAAGAAAACTCATCTGTTACAAAGGGATTTCATTTTTTGGGAATAATTTGAACTCCAGACCTTTTGTGTGTTCAAAATGCACCATTCAATGCCACATCATCAATTTTCTCCTATTGCTGACTTCGTTTGATATTTTTCATGCATTTATTGAATTTTTTGAGCTAAATAACCCAGAAATTGAAAACCACTACAAATGAACTCGGAATAGGTTGAAAGTTGGCATGGTATGTGTAACACCCTGTGTTTAGCTTTCCTGACTAATATACTTATTTCAAAAATTAGGACTAATTAAAACTTTTGTGAATGCTTGTGATGCTTGTAGTGACTGTTGTTTGCTTGCTTGCTTGTATGCCTATGGTTGATCCTCAATAATTCATGTTACTCTCCAGACTCAGCTCCATGACCAAAAACTCCTTCCTAATGATCATGCCATGTGTTTAGGACCCGAAACTATTTTTACCAAATATTATATTCACCAAAAGGCATTTCTTTGAATTAAGCTTTCAAAACCCGTGAGATGAGATTTGTACTACAAGTCCTCAAATTAGGGAATTTATTTTGCATCAATTATTTTATTTAAAAACCATTATCAAAATGGCTTCCCAAAACCACAATATTATTATTTTTAAAGTTATTTTACTATTTTATTTAAATGCCTTCCTATGAAGCCAAAGATGGTCTCTTATGAAGGAAAGTTATTTTTATTGCTTTCAAAATATTTAAGAAAATTTAGGGAATCTAAGTGGGCATATATATTCCATATATATGAGTTTCAACACATGATCATGTTCAAAATATTGGGCAAACCTCTTCAAAACCCTTCCTACCTATTTCAAGCTTTTGGAATATTTCTATGAGAACTATTCTCAATAGATTCCTTTAAAATTCTAGCATGTCACATATGATAAATGTGATGCTCTTGCCAAGTTTCATCTCAATCCAAGTTGATTTGATTCCCCTAATAATTCTAAAACCCTATCTGTCCAGATCCAAATTTGAGCAACTCTACATGTCAAGTATCTCCAAATGTGCTTAAATTTGGTCGGCATGTTCTCATACTCCAATAATGCAGCCACACCAAGTGGTGCATCAAGGAGAAAAGAAGAACTTGTCCCAAGCCCCTCAAAACCCTCTCTATTGATTTCAGACCTTGGGAAACTTTACATTATAAAGTTTCTCCAATTGACCCCAAAATTTGTGGGCATGCTTTAATGCTTAAATAATTCCCCCACACAAAATATTGGATTTGAGGGAATTTATTTGAATAGTTCTGTAAGCAGAAAGCCATTTATGCCCATTTCATGCGTTTTCCAAGTCTACATTGGAAACCTTCTCCACCAAATCCCAAATTTGGTGTCCAAGCTTATTTTCATCTATTATTTGAAGCTGTTAAGTTTCATATTCATTGAAGTCCATCTGGTTGCCCTGCCACTCATCAGACACCTTGTTTGCACTCACTTTAATGGCTACTTTTGCCCCTTCCACTTTAACCCTTGAGATCAACTTTCTACCACAAATCTCTCTAGTTACCTTTTACCTCCAGTAGCATTCCCATGGCCACTGGACAGTTATTGGAGAGATGCTCCATGTTGCTATTCCTCATTTTACAATTGGAAGAACAATTTTGCCCCCTATAGCCCCACTTCTACTTAAGCCAAAGCACCCACCTCTTGCCAGAGGGTTCCTAGCATCCCAAAGCATTGTTTCAAGCCAAGAGATGGCACGCTCATGTGGAGAAAATGAGCCGCACATCTTCAAGTTGAATTGTGGCTGAAATGTAGCATTGTACAACAAGTACTAGCTACCCTTCCTTGCTTGAGCTGAAACTTTGAAGTGGTACAGTCTTCCATACCAGGTACTGCAGGACGTGGTTTCACCCCAAGTTTTTCCCTCTGGAAACCACCTTTGCCAGCCCCAAGTTTCCTGTTGGAATCTTAACCACAGCCAAAACCAATTCAAACCAGCTTCAGATGCTTCCAAACTCCAGAGTCTCCTCCCTGCATGTGTGGTGTATGTGTTGGACATGTTTGACTGGTCTTGAGTGCCCTGTAGACATGAGTGGCCACGGTGACCATGCTGACAACATGCAATATCGGTGCTCTACCTCTTGTCCTTCTACTGCATCTCGTTCCCGGTCGTAGCATCATGTCCCAGAGCACTAGTGCATCTCCCTTGACTGGTCCAAGCTCTTCCCCGACGCTGGATAGCCTCCAAGGTGCCCAGGGACGCGTGTCTTTCCCTATGCCAGTGAGCTCCGGGAGCTCCCAAGCTTCTCTTCGGTTTCCCACTCTCCATTTGAGGCCTCCCCGAGCTACTGCTGCCTCTGCAGCTCTCCACCTCTCCCTGGGAATCTCCTAGATCTCCCCTTCACTCCCAAGCCCTCCTCCTCCTCCTGCCATGCCATAGCCGAAGCCCCACCATAGGTCTTCACTCGAGCCGGGCCAACCAGGGGGTTTCCCCTCGCCTCTAGCCTCCCTGGGCTTCCTCCTGGCCGGTGCAGCTCCTCGCCAGCACCTCCAGCTCCCTCCCTTCGCTGTTGGTGCCGAAACCAGAGCGGGTCGTTGGTCTCCCCGCAGCCAGCATCCTCAGCTCCCCTTACAGCCTCCCTGCGGGCGCTATGCTTGGGAATGGGGGCAGCGCGTCCCCCCGAGCCCGCCGGTGCTCTCGCCCCAGCTGGGGATGGCCGGAGCCACCGGGGCCTACACGACTACCCCCTCCCTCCGTTGCTTCTCCCTGCCAGCGTGAGGAAGAAGATGACCCTGCAGGTGGGTGCCCCTGGCAGCGAGCTAGGGCCAGACCAACTGTCTCTAGTGGTCGCGCCTCCGTGGGAGTGCGCCACCCTGCGGCGGAGGCGCCCTTGTGAAATCCGCCTTCGTTGTGGCCCTCTGCTGGTGCCAGAGAGCCGCTGGGCCGGCCCACCTCCCTCTCCAGTGCCTGAGTGCAGGATAGTGATACGTCCATTTTGCATCATGCTTTCATGTTAATATTTATTGCTTGTTGGGCTGTTTTATTACTTGTGGTACCATATTTATGCCTTTTCTCTCTTATTTTGCAAGGTTTATTTGAAGAGGGAGAATTCAGGCAGTTGGAATTCTGGACTGGAAAAGGAGCAAATCCTAATCCACTATTCTGCACTTATCCAAATGCCGTGAAAAGTTACGTGGATTTTTTCTGGATTGTACAAAAAATACTGGGCGAAATAACTACTAGAGGGGGGATGCCAGGGCGCCACAAGCCCTGACACCGCCACCCCCTGGTGGCGGAGTGGGTCCTTGTGGGCCCCCTGACGGCCCACTGGCCCCTCTCTTTTGCTATTTGAAGCATCCTGGTCCAGAAAAAATTAATCGGGAGCTTTTTCGTGGTTTCGCCGCCGCCACGAGGCGGAACTTGAGCAGATCCAATCTAGAGCTCCGGTAGGACGAACCTGTCGGCGAAACTTCCCTCCGGTAGGGGGGAATCATCGCCATCGTCATCACCAACAGTCCTTTCATCGGAGGGGAGGCATCTTCATCAACATCTTCATCAGCACCATCTCCTCTCCAGTCCCTAGTTCATCTCTTGTAACCACTCTTCGTCTCGCGACTCCGATTGGTACTTGTAAGGTTGCTAGTAGTGTTGATTACTCTTTGTAGTAGATGCTAGTTGGATTACTTGGTGGAAGAGTTTATGTTTAGATCCTTGATGCTATTCATTACACCTCTCATCATGATTATGATTATGTTTTGTGAGTAGTTACTTTTGTTCCTGAGGACATGGGATAAGTCATGTTAATAATAGTCATGTGAATTTGATATTCGTTCGGTATTTTGATATGTTGTATGTTGTTTTTCCTCTAGTGGGGTTATGTGAACGTCAACTACATAACACTTCACCATATTTGGGCCTAGAGAAAGGCATTGGGAAGTAGTAAGTAGACGATGGGTTGCTCGAGTGACAGAAGCTTAAACCCCAGTCTATGCGTTGCTTCGTGAGGGGCTGATTTGGATCCACTAGTTTAATGCTATGGTTAGACTTTGTCTTAATTCTTATTTTGTAGTTGCGGATGCTTGCGAGAGAGGTTAATCATAAGTGGGATGCTTGTCCAAGTAAGGGCAGTACCCAAGCGCCGGTCCACCCACATATTAAACTATCAAAGTAACGAACGCGAATCATATGAACATGATGAAAATAGCATGACAGAAATTCCCGTGTGTCCTCAGGAGCGTTTTCCCTCCTATAAGACTTTGTTTAGGCTTGTCCCTTGCTACAAAAGGGATGGGGCCACTTGCTGCACCGTTGCTACTACTTGTTACTTGGTACTTTTTGCTCGCTACGTTTCACCTCACTACACCATCACTTGTTACCGCTACTTTCAGTGCTTGTAGTTATTACCTTGCTGAAATCTGTTTATCAGAGCCTTCTGCTCCTCGTTGGGTTCGACACTCTTACTTATCGAAAGGACTACGATTGATCCCCTATACTTGTGGGTCATCAAGAATCTTTTCTTGCGCCGTTGTCGGGGAGTGAAACGCCTTTGGTAAGTGGAAATTGGTAAGGAAACATTTTTATACTATGCTGAAATTTATTGTCACTTGTCACTATGGAAACTGTTCCTTTGAGTAGTTTGTTCGGGGTATCTTCACCGCAAACGGAAGCACGAGGAGTTGCTCCTCAACCCGAGGTACCTACTAAAAATATCTTTTGTGAAATTCCTTCGGGTATGCTTGAGAAACTGCTGGCTAATACTTTCACAGGAGATGGATCTTCACATCCAGACCTGCATCTAATCTAAGTAGATGAAGTTTGTGGTATATTTAAGCTTGCAGGTTTGCCCGAGGATGAGGTAAAGAAGAAAGTCTTTCCTTTATCTTTGAAGGATAAGGCGTTGACATGGTATAGGCTATGTGATGATGCTGGATCATGGGGCTACAATCGGTTGAAATTGGAATTTCATCAAAAGTTCTATCCTATGCATTCAGTACATCGTGATCGGAACTTTATTTATAACTTTTGGCCTCGTGACTGGGAAAGCATAGCTCAAACTTGGGGGAGGCTTAAATCAATGCTATATTCATGCCCCAATCATGAGCTCTCGAGAGAAATCATCAGTCAAAACATTTATGCTCGGCTTTCTCATGAAGATCGTACCATGCTTGACACTTCTTGTGCCGGTTCTTTTATGAAGAAGGATATTGATCACAAGTGGAATTTATTGGAGATAATCAAACGCAACTCTGAAGATTGGGAGCTGGAGGAAGGTAAGGAGTCAGGTATGAATTTCCAGTTTGATTGCGTTAAATCTTTTGTTGAGACAAACACTTCTAGAGATTTTAGCGCTAAGTATGGACTTGACTCTGAGATAGTAGCTTCTCTATGTGAATCTTTTGCTGCTCATGTTGATCTTCCCAAAGAGAAGTGGTTTAATATCATCCTCTTGTAGAAATAAACATAGCCAAAACCAATCTAGTTGAGGACAAAGTCAATGCTTTTAGTGATCCTGTTGTTCCTTGTGCTTACACTGAGAAACCACCATACCTTGCTAGGATGAAGGATTATTCTAAAGCTCCAAATGTGATACGTAGGGGTTACAGTAGACCACTTGCACCCCCTGAGGAGATTAGAGTTGAACCTAGTGTTGCTATTATCAAAGATCTCTTAGCCGAAGACATAGACGGGCATGTTATCAAATTCTGTGAGGACTCCGCTAGAATTGCTAAATCTCACGCGAAAGAAAAACGCGGACCGGTAGTTGGCCTCCCCGTTGTTTCTGTTATGATAGGAGATCACTGTTACCATGGTCTATGTGATATGGGAGCTAGTGTTAGTGCAATACCCCATTCTCTATATGATGAAATCAAATATGAGATTGCACCTGCTGAGTTAGAAGCCATTGATGTCACTATTACGCTAGCTAATAGAGACACTATCTGCCCTCTGGGAATTGTGAGAGACGTAGAAGTCCTATGTGGTAAGACGAAGTATCCTACTGATTTCCTCGTCCTTGGTACTGGACAAGATAGCTTTTGTCCCATCATATTTGGTAGACCCTTTCTCAACACTGTCAATGGTCACATTGATTGCATTAAGCAGACTGTCACAGTAAGTTTAGAGGGTATGTCTCATGAATTTAACTTCTCCAAGTTTGGAAGACAAACCCATGAAAGAGAGTCGTCTGGTAAGGATGAAATCATTGCTCTTGCCTCTATTGCCGTACCTCCTACGGATACTTTAGAGCAATATCTGCTTGAGCATGAAAATGATATGCATATGGAGGAGAGAGATGAGATAGATAAAATTGTCTTAGAACAATATCCTATTCTCAAGAATAATCATCCTGTTGAACTGCTTGGGGATCCTCCCCCACCAAAGGGTGATCCTCTTTTCGAGCTTAAACAGTTGCGTGACACTCTTAAGTATGCCTATCTTGATGAGAAAGAGATATATCGTGTCATTATTAGTGCTCTCCTCTCAGAGCGTGAAGAGAAGAAGTTACTAAAAACTCTGAGGAAGCACCACGCTGCTATTGGATATACTCTTGATGATCTTAAGGGTATTAGTCCTACTCTATGTCAGCACAAGATTAAAACCGATCCTGACTTTAAACCAGTTGCTGATCATCAAAGGAGATTAAATCCTAAGATGAAAGAGGTCGTTAGAAAAGAAATATTAAAGCTTCTGGAAGCAGGAATCATTTATCCTGTTGCTCATAGTGATTGGGTAAGTCCAGTACATTGCGTACCTAAGAAGGGAGGTATCACCGTCGTTCCTAATGATAAGGATGAACTAATACCACAAAGGATTATTACCGGCTATAGAATGGTGAGACTTCCGAAAACTGAACAAGGCAACCAGGAAAGATCATTATCCTTTGCCGTTCATCGACCAAATGCTAGAAAGGCTATCAAAACACACACACTTCTGCTTTCTAGACGGTTATTCAGGTTTCTCTGTTGCACAATCTGATCAAGAGAAAACCACTTTCACCTGCCCTTTCGGTACCTTTGCCTATAGACGTATGCCTTTTGTCTTATGTAATGCACCTGTCACCTTTCAAAGATGTATGATGGCTATATTCGCCGACTTTTGTGAAAAGATTGTTGAGGTTTTCATGGATGACTTCTCCGTTTACGGGTCTTCTTTTGATGATTGCCTCAGCAACATTGATCGAGTCTTACATAGATGCGAAGAAACCAACCTCGTCTTGAATTGGGAGAAGTGCCACTTTATGGTTAATGAAGGTATCGTCTTAGGAAACAAAATCTCTGAGAGAGGCATTGAAGTTGATAAGGCTAAGGTTGATGCAATTGAGAAAATGCCTTGCCCCACAGATATCAGAGGTATACGAAGTTTCCTAGGTCATGCTGGTTTCTATAGAAGGTTCATTAAAGACTTCTCTAAGATTTCTAGGCCTCTTACCAACCTCTTGCAGAAGGACGTTCCTTTTGTTTTTGATGAGGATTGCGAGGAAGCTTTCGAAATACTTAAGAAGGCTTTTATAACCGCACCTATTGTTCAACGATCTGACTGGAACTTGCCCTTTGAAATCATGTGTGATGCTAGTGATTATGCTGTTGGTGCTGTTCTAGGACAAAGAGTTGACAAGAAGTTGAATGTCATTCACTACGCTAGTAAAACTCTACACAGTGCCCAAAGAAACTATGCCACTACGGAGAAGGAATTTTTAGCAGTCATGTTTGCATGTCAAAAGTTCAGATCTTATATAGTTGACTCCAAAGTCACTATTCACTCTGATCATGTTGCTATTAAGTACCTTATGGAGAAGAAGGACGCTGAGCCTAGGCTGATCAGATAGGTTTTCCTGCTACAGGAATTTGATTTGCACGTCGTTGACCGAAAGGGTGCTGATAACCCTATAACACATAACTTGTCTAGGCTAGAGAATGTCCTTGATGACCCACTACGTATTGATGACAACTTTCCTGATGAGCAATTAAGTGTCATCCGCACTTCACGTAGTGCACCGTGGTATGCCGATTATGCAAACTATATCGTAGCCAAATACATACCACCCAGTTTCACCTATCAGCAAAAGAAGAAATTCTTCTTCGATTTGAGACATTACTTTCGAGATGATCCTCACCTTTATAAGGAAGGAGTAGATGGTGTTATTAGACGTTGTGTGCCTGAACATGAACAGGGACAGATCTTGTAGAAGTGTCATTCCGAAGCATACGAAGGAGACCACGCTGGTGATAGAAGTGCCCATAAGGTATTGCAATCAGGTTTCTATTGGCCCACTCTCTTCAAGGAAGCCCGTAAGTTTGTCTTGTCTTGTGACGAATGCCAAAGAATAGGGAACATCAGTAATCGTCGGGAAATGCCTATGAACTATTCACTTGTCATTGAACCATTTGATTTCTGTGGCTTTGATTATATGGGACCCTTCCCGAGTTCCAATGGGTACACTCACATCTTAGTTGTTGTGGATTACGTTACTAAGTGGGTAGAAGCTATCCCACTAAAAATGATGATCACCACACCTCTATTAAGATGCTTAAAGAAGTCATATTCCCAAGATTTGGAGTCCCTAGATACTTGATGACTGATGGCGGTTCACACTTCATTCATGGTGTTTTCCGCACGATGCTAGCTAAGTATGATGTCAACCATAGAGTTGCATCTCCTTATCATCCTCAGTCTAGTGGTCAAGTGGAGTTGAGTAATAGGGAGATCAAGTTGATCCTACAAAAGACCGTCAATAGATCTCGAAAGAACTGGTCTAGCAAACTTGACGATGCACTATGGGCTTATAGGACTGCTTATAAGAATCCCATGTGCATGGCACCGTATAAAATGGTTTACGGTAAGGCCTGTCATTTACCTCTTGAGCTGGAACACAAAGCTTATTGGGCAATCAAAGAGCTCAACATTGATTTCAAACTTGCCGGTGAGAAGCGGTTGTTTGATATCAGCTCGTTAGATGAATGGAGAGCCCAGGCATATGAGAATGCCAAGTTGTTCAAGGAAAAGGTTAAGAGATGGGACAACAAACGAATACAAAAACGAGAGTTCAATGTAGGTGATTATGTCTTGCTATAAAATTCTCGTTTGAGATTCTTTGCAGGCAAGCTTCTCTCTAAATGGGAAGGTCCCTATGTTATCGAGGAAGTACATCGTTCCGGTGCCATCAAAATCAATAACACGGAAGGAAATTTTCCTAGAGTGGTAAATGGGCAAAGAATCAAGCATTACATCTCTGGTACTCCCAAAAATGTTGTGACCAATATCATCAATGTCATAACTCCAGAGGAGTACATAAGGGATTTTTATCAGCTTGTTTTAGACCTTGAAAACGAAGATGTATCTGTTCGGTAACAAATTGGACTCCGATACTTTTCCAATAGGAAATTTCTTCCGTTTTGGAATTTTTGGAAAATTAGAAAAATAAAAAGCAGTCCGGAGAGCGAATGAGGCGGCCACAAGCCCTGCCACCGCTCCCTACCCCCTGGTGGCGGAGGGCAAGCTTGTGGGCATCTCGTGTGCCTCCCGGACTCCGTTTTCTTGCGGAGGACTCCTTCTGGCCCAGAAAAAATCAATATATAGTTGCCCGAAGGTTTTGATCTCCGTATCACGCAGTTTTCCTCTGTTTTCGTTTTGAGCTTGTTGTCTGCCGCAGATTTAGAGCAAAGATGTCTCAGGAATCTGTTGGGGAGAACGATCCTCACCAAGTTCATGAGGAAGTAGATGTTGATCTGAAAAGAGTAGAAGTCACGGAAGCCAGGGACTAAGCCAAGGAGAAAACCCAAGCTAGGGAGGAAGTTCAACCTATGTTCAACATTGAAGACGTTGAAGGAGTAGATTTTCTCCAACCCTTCCTCCACGTGCTTACTCCATCCTTGATTGAACTCTTGAGGTTTTGCGAAACAACTCGTGCTCGCAATATTTATATGTCTCGTGAAGTTGTTTTGCTGGAAAACCATGTCACAGATCTCAAAGGTATAAATCAAAGATTGATAGCTCTCTTGGAATCAAAGGCGACAACAACACCACCATCACCACCGAAGGAAGACAACTAAGCATTGGTATGGGCAATCCCCTTGGCTTCTGCCAAGCTTGGGGGAGTTGCCCTGGTATAGTATCACCTTTATATCTTTTTCTTTTACCTTTGTTTTAGTTCTTTCCTTTTCAGTTTTTATTTCTTCTTTTAGAGAAATAAGTCTTTAGTTTTTAGTTCGAGTCTTTTGCTTTTGTCTCTCCCCCGATGTATTCGAGCTTACGAGCTATATAATAAAGAGTGTCTTAGTCAAGGGCTTTGCTTTCTGCCATCATCAAAAGTATGAAAAGAACGATAGCATGAAAGATCATGAGACGATATTATGGAAAGTCATAGCTTCACATTTGACTTGTATGATGATTGAAACTTGTTGAGAATGAATCAAAATAGGCCTCAGTCATTGTTGCAATTAATAAGAAGTAATAAGGAAAGAGAGGTTCACATATAAATATATCATCTTAGACACTTTTTACAATTGTGAGCACTCACCAAACTATTACATGCCTAGGAGTAGATGTTGGACAAGGAAGACAACACAATGAATTGTGTTTTCTTGGTTCCAAACAATGTTATATGATTAGAGATCCCTTAGCATGTGACGATTGCTTCCACCTCATATTAGCCAAAACTCCCGCACTAAGTAGAGATACTACTTGTGCATCCATAAACCTCCAACCAGTTTTGCCATGAGAGTCCACCATACCTACCTATGGATTGAATAAGATACTTCAAGTAAGTTGTCATCGATGCAAGCAATAAAATTGCTCTCTAATATGTATGATCTATTAGTGTGTGGAAAATAAGCTTTGTACGAACCTGTGATGAGGAAGACATAAAAGCGACAGACTGCATAATAAAGTTCTTTATCATAGGAGGCAATATAAAGTGATGTTCCTCCGCACTAATAGGACACGCATTCAAACCTCAAAAGCGCATGACAACCTCTGCTCCCCTCTGCGAAGGGCCTATATTGTACCTTTACTTTTTACCCTTGTAAGAGTCATGGTGATCTTCACCAATTCCCTTTTTGCCTTTCTCTTGGTTACCGTCACATGCTTGGGAAATATCTATATTCATATATCAACTTGGAGTTGAGTACTTATGCTTTATTATTGTTGACTTTACCCTTGAGGTAAATCGTCGGGAGGCAAAACTATAAGCCCCTATCTTCCTCGGTGTCGAGCTGAAACTTTAACACCATGAGTACCACGTGAGTTGTAACAATTGTGGAAAACAAAAGATATGATTGAGTATGTGGGTTTTCCATACAAGCTCTTATTTGACTCTTTCTGATGTTGTGATAAATTGCAATTGCTTCAATGACTATGGACTATTGTTGGTTACTTCTCGGTAAGGTTTTTGCTTCATGCTTTGCTTTCTGAAGGAATTGTTACTTTCCCATAAGAATCTTTATGATTTATTGCTGTTCTATGTGTGATCATGATGCCCTCATATCCGTATTATGTTTTATCGACACCTTCCTTCCCAAACATGTGTACATGTTTATGGAACTTGGTTTTCGCTTGAGGACAAGCGAGGTATAAGCTTGGGGCAGTTGATATGTCCATTTTGCATCATGCTTTCATGTTGATATTTATTGCTTTTTGGGCTGTTTTATTACTTGTGGTACCATATTTATGCCTTTTCTCTCTTATTTTGCAAGGTTTATTTAAAGAGGGAGAATTCAGGCAGCTGGAATTCTGGACTGGAAAAGGAGCAAATCCTAGTCCACTATTTTGCACATCTCCAAATGCCCTGAAAAGTTATGTGGATTTTTTCTGGATCATATAAAAAATACTGGGCGAAAGAACTACCGGAGGGGGGTTGCCAGTGCGCCACAAGCCCTGACACCGCCACCCCTTGGTGGCGGAGTGGGGGCTTGTGGGCCCCCTGACGGCCCACTAGCCCCCCTCTTTTGCTATATGAAGCGTCCTTGTCCAGAAAAAATTAATCGGGAACTTTTTCGTGGTTTCGCCGCCGCCACGAGGCGGAACTTGAGCAGATCCAATCTAGAGCCCCGGCAGGACGATCCTGCCGGGGAAACTCCTCTCCCGGAGGTGGGAATCGTCGCCATCGTCATCACCAACACTCCTTTCGTCGGAGGAGAGGCATCTTCATCAACATCTTCATCAGCACCATCTCCTCTCGAATCCCTAGTTCATCTCTTGTAACCAATCTTCGTCTCGCGAATCCGATTGGTACTTGTAAGGTTGCTAGTAGTGTTGATTACTCTTTGTAGTTCATGCTAGTTGGATGACTTGGTGGAAGAGTTTATGTTCAGATCCTTGATGCTATTCATTACACCTCTGATCATGATTATGATTATGTTTTGTGAGTTGTTACTTTTGTTCCTCAGAACATGGGATAAGTCATGTTAATAATAGTCATGTGAATTTGATATTCATTCGGTATTTTGATATGTTGTATGTTGTTTTTCCTCTAGTGGTGTTATGTGAACGTCGACTACATAACACTTCACCATATTTGGGCCTAGAGGAAGGCATTAGGAAGTAGTAAGTAGATGATGGGTTGCTGGAGTGACAGAAGCTTAAACCCCAGTCTATGCGTTGCTTCATGAGGGGCTGATTTGGATCCACTAGTTTAATGCTATGGTTAGACTTTGTCTTAATTCTTCTTTTGTAGTTGCGGATGCTTGCGAGAGAGGTTAATCATAAGTGGGATGCTTGTCGAAGTAAGGGCAGTACCCAAGCGCCGGTCCACCCATATATCAAACTATCAAAGTAACGAACGTGAATCATATGAACATGATGAAAATAGCATGACAGAAATTCTCGTGTGTCCTCGGGAGCGTTTTTCCTCCTATAAGACTTTGTTCAGGCTTGTCCCTTGCTACAAAAGGGATTGGGCCACTTGCTGCACCGTTGCTACTACTTGTTACTTGTTACTTTTCTCTCGCTACATTTCAGCTCACTACACCATCACTTGTTACCGCTACTTTCAGTGCTTGCAGTTATTACCTTGCTGAAATCCGTTTATCAGAGCCTTCTGCTCCTCGTTGGGTTCGACACTCTTACTTATAGAAAGGACTACGATTGATCCCCTATACTTGTGGGTCATCAGATAACACTTCGCTGAGCCTTTTATCAATTTATTTTTGCAGAAGACTGCAAAATATCCGTTCCAAAATCATTTGAGCTCTAAATTTAATGATTCAAATTGCTGTTGGTCCCTAAAATCAAGATCTATCCATATATGTGATGTGCACATTTTTCCAGAAGACTTTCTGTGGGAATTTCTATTTATATGCCCATTTGAATATTTTAAACCTCACTTTATGAATTCCTACAACACTCAAATCAACTTCAAATGGAGTGATTACAATTTCCAAAGCCCTCTAAAATCATATCCTATTTTTGAAGCCGTGTTCAACATTTTTATCTGGCATATTTCTTCTTCCACAAATAAATAGCTCCCTTATGCTAGTTATCCCCATATTAGAAAATCCATAGAATATTCATAGCAACTCCAAATACAGTGAAACAACTTCCTAAATAATTCTAAAATTATGCTTTATTAAATGAGTGCCTCCACTCATTTTCATCTTGATATTTTCTGTAGGCTTCTTAGAGGACCACATATTCCCCCTTTCATCCATTCAAAAATCCCTAATGGTCCAACTCTCCTCTAGCAAGCTTCAGGTATTTTTCTTATGACCAGAGAGGTCCAAGGAAAATAAAACTTCTATTTTATATAACACTTTTGTTCTGCTTGCTGTATGGCTGACTGTGTTTATTTCCAATGATAGTTAATGAGTAGATGGAGTTCTCGGAGTTGGATCGGAAGATGTCGAAGACCCGAGAACTATGAGAGCAAAGGCAAGCAGCCTTTCACCATGTATGAGCATTGTTATATTGCATGCTAGTGTAGCAAATATTTCTATTGCATATGATCATAAGTACCACTAAATCATTGAACTTATGTTACCGATGGCTCCTCCGGAGCACTTGCATGTTGAGCTTGATCCTACCACCTATGAGGGTCGCACTAATATCATGTTGACAAGTAGAACTAAGCATAGTAGCATGAGCATGATAATGTTAGAAAACCAAACGTTTATGAAAACCGCGTCGGGTGCCACTAATGCCCGAGGGTGATGACGAGTTAGGTGGCCACTTTTGGTGAAGTTGTGCACCGGGTATTTGCGTGAGTATGGTTTCATAAATGGGAATAGATTTATGATGTGTCGACCGTCCCAGCCTTACATGTACGACCATGTTACCCCTTTATTGGACGGGGCTTTGTTGAGTACTCTGGTCGGTGCTAGCAAAGAGCCACATTACTAGTGGCGAGAGTGATGTGTGGTCACTTTCGTGATGAGGTCGTGCCAGGTAGAGCGACTATGCCGTTTTGACGTGTTCCAGGCACACCGTTGGTCCCCGCATGGATGATACTGTCCAGAGTCGGTGCTCGTAAGACGTATGTCATGTGGGATGGGTACCAATCGAGTGGACCTCTTTGTCTAGTATCGTTAGGGGAAAGGCATTGATCGGGTACTTACCTCAGGTATGTTATATACCGCGAGTCGTGGATGACATGGAAGTTTCCCGAATCTCGTGGGTCTAGCGTACTACCTCTGCAGAGTGTAAAACTAGTCGAATAGCCATGTCCACGGTCAAGGACAGTTGGGTAATCCTTCTTAAACTACGTCCAGTCGTTTCCGCATAAACCAAGGGTGTCTGTTTAATGGAGTTACTAGAAAACAGTTGATATGACCAAGTTTGATGACTTGGCATATAGGGTGAACCCGGAGTGTTCATCCCTTGACAGATATATTGATATCTGTAACCTGTTCTTCTAAACAACATCTAGATTATGTTGCACACCCATGATCATGTTTATTTACAGTTAAGCTGCTATCCACCAATACTGCATATTACTTGTTATCACAGTAACTGCATTATCCATATCATGGGCTGTTTGCTAGTACATTCAAAGTACTAATTGGGTTGCCACTGGTTATTTCATTGACTAGGTATGAGAGAACATGATATGGTGAAGAGTAACTTTGTGTCGCTCCTGCGAGCTAGGACGCTTCCCAGTCAGAATGCCTATAGGTTAAGGCTGATGGCATGGGTTGACGCTTACGACCAATATTTCCGCTATTGGTTCAGTGTGGTGTGCTGGCCTACAAGGCCCTATATATGTAAGACTTGACCACAATGGTCATTTATTTTATCCAACGGTATGTATGGATGTAAGACTCTTAATATTCAGTATCTATATGTTCGTTCATTCGGCGATCTCAACTCGTAAGTTGGGGTCCCCACAGTATCATCATTTCACCCACATAGCATGTGCTAGAAAGTTGAGAGGGTTGCGGCAAAAACTGGACGCACTTCGTGTACAAATCGGACAATCTCTTTCGAAGTATAAGGGTTTCATATGAAAACTCATCTGTTACAAAGGGATTTCATTTTTTTGGAATTATTTGAACTCCAGAATTTTTGTGTATTCAAAATGCACCATTCAAAGCCACATCATCAATTTTCAACTATTTCTGACTTCATTTGGTATTTTTCATGCATTTATTGATTTTTTTGAGCTAAATGACCCAGAAATTAAAAACCACTACAAATGAACTCTAAATAGGTTGAAAGTTCGCATGGTATCATCATTTCACCCACATAGCATGTGCTAAAAAGTTGAGAGGGTTGCGGCAAAACTTGGACGCACTTCGTGTACAAATTGAACAATCTCTTTCGAAGTATGAGGGTTTCATAAGAAAATTCATCTGCAACAAAAGGGATTTCATTTTTTGGAATTATTTGAACTCCTGAACTTTTGTGTGATCAAAATGCACCATTCAAAGCCACATCATCAATTTTCAATATTTCTGACTTCATTTGGTATTTTTCATGCATTTATTGATTTTTTTCAGCTAATTGAACCAGAAATTGAAAACCACTACAAATGAACTCTCAATAGGTTGAAAGTTGGCATGGTATCATCATTTCACCCACATAGCATTTTGTGTTTGCGCCAAGTGTTTTCGATCTACGGTGTTTACAATTTAATTTTGCTGAAAAAACAAAAACTTTCGACCTCAGTCCAGGAATTTTTTTAATTCACTGGAACGTGCTTTTGATCTCAATTTTTTACACAAGATTCACATACAATTTACGGAGATTGTCTTAATTTTTCATAATTTTTGGAGTTACATAAGTACTCGAATCATATAGATTACTTCTGACTATTGTGTTTTTGACAGATTATGTTTTCTTTGTGTTGCTTGCTTAAATCGATGTATCTATGGGTTGTATCAGGGGGTACAAACCATGGAGAAGTTTGAATACAGTAAATATTACACCAATATGAATAAAGAATTAGTTCACAACAATACCTAAAGTGGTGATGAATAAAGAAAGGGCTAAATAACCATTCAAATTTGGAAACTATATAATGGCACAAACGGAAACTAGATATATATAAATTGGTCCAAGCAGTACATAGTAATACATGCAAGCAATACATAATAATAGTTAGCATACATATATATACAAGTGTTCGCCGTTCTGAACACTACTCGTCTGAATCTGAATCAGAATGTCCCAAAGCTGGTACTGCGAGGTGACGCTGGCCATAGTTCACGATACTAATCTTGCGGTGCAACTCGTATGCAACGTATGCATCTTTTTCTGCATACTGAACGTTGATAGGGTCAAGTGGGGTCTTCCCCCACTTCTTGTGCTGAGACTTCGGGAATGAAGTCTTCATATCATGGTACTCCTCGTCGATCAAGGCGACTACCATATCAGCCATAGAAGTCCTCAGATGTTGAAGCTCGAATAGGCCTTGGAGATCAATGTGGCACTCAGTTGGTATCTCAATACCAAAGCTGTGCCTCATATTCGGCATGTCGTTCGTTACGTCAACGCTAGCAAAACATATGTCGCTGCGAAGGAAGTCCATGAGTTCTGGACAATGCTTGTCACTACTGCAACGTCAACAAATTAAAATGGAACCAATGTTACATACTGCTGCAACAAGGAAAAAATGTTTCAATAAAACTAAAGAGAAATTTATCATAACGATATAAATGGAACATATTGCTATTCTACGCAATTTTCATATCTTATGAATTGATCTTTATAGGATTATAATATTGTAACATATTGCTATCCGATGCAATTTTCATATCCTATGAATTGATCAAGAAACCCTCAATTAACTATCCAATGCAACATATAAGGAAACTCCATATTTCTATCCAATGGAACCTAGAGAGATCAGTATATGCAATTTTCATAACCTTTGGATCAAAGAAAGCCTCAAAAGTTACCAATGAAAAATTGTTTCACTACAACTAAAGTGAAATTAATCTTTATAGGATTCCAATATTGTAACATATATATTGCTATCCTATGCAATTTTCATATCCTATCAATTGATTAAGAAACCCTCAATTAACTATATATCCAATGGAACATACTCCCTCCATTCCTTTATATAAGGTGTATTTGTTTTTAGATAAAATTTCACAATGTAAGGTGCATTTCTTCTAATTCTTTGCAATTCCTCCATTAGCCCTTCAAAAAAAGGAAAGTATATCTCCCCTGATTGCATGCATATCTTATTATAAAGATAAAAATGAAAGAATTTGTCTCATGATTGTGTGTATCTCTTACTTTCCTAGCCTAATGATTTTATTGCCTCTAATCAATGATTTGGCCTAGGTTAATTTCGTCTTAACATGTGTATAGCGATGCGCCTCGGTAATCGTGCCGGAAATAATACACCTTACATAAAGGAATGGAGGGAGTATATAGAAACTGCATATTGCTATCCAATGGAACCTAGGGAGATCAATATATAAAATTTTCATAACCTTGGATTAAAGAAAGCCTATGTTGTAATATATCCAATGGAACCTAGGGAGAACAATATATGATATCCAATGGAACCTAGGGAGATCAATATATCTAATGTTGTAACACATATTGCTATCCTATGCAATTTTCATATCCTATGAATTGATTAAGAAACCCTCAATTAACTATCCAATGGAATGTTAGAAACTCCATATTGCTATCAAATGGAACCTAGAGAAGATCAATACATGCAATTTTCATAACCTTGGATCAAAGAAAGCCTCAAAACTTACCTCGCCCATTGGAAGATCAAGACATGTTGTCTGAAACACAGCTGGATGACGGCAACACCTTGATGGTTGGCCGTGTAGTCCGTATCAAGCCCCAAGAATGCCTCATGATCCGGCGCAGCGTCAACCCAGTCCTCGAACCGTTCAACAAAGTTTGGCACTGTCGTGCTCTCGTTTGTGTACCCGACCGTGAGATCGGTCGTGCCATGTGCGTGCACCATTCCGGTTTCATATGTCGTGGTGGAGGAAGAATGGAAGAAGATACGGGAAGAAGAGAGGAAGAAGAAGAACAGAGGAGAGCGCTAGAGGAGAAGAACAGAGAATGGCTATAGACTCTGCTTCGGTTGCAGTTTTCATCACTGGGAACGAGGCGGGAGGGCGAACCGTTTGGACCTTTAGTCCCGGTTTGGACGACTAACCGACACTAAAGGTGTGATTCGAAGGGCCGCCACCCCGGTTTGGTCCACCAACCGGGACTGAAGGAGGATAAGAACGGTTGTACGAACGCCCGCCACCACACTTTAGTCCCGGTTTGACCCACCAACCGGGACTAAAGGGGATACGAACGGTTGCCGGTCTATTATTCCCGGTTCTTGACTGGAACCGAGACAAAAGGGGTGAAACGAACCAGGACCAATGGCCCATGATGCCCGACCGGCGCCCTGGCATCATGAACCGGGATCAATGCACCCATAGGTCACGGTTCGTATGTGAACTGGGCCTAATAGGATTTCAGGACCTAGACCAAAGCCCTCTTTTATACTAGTGATAAGTGAAGCACATAGAGTGTTCTAACAAATTATGATGATGTGATATCACTCTCTCATTGGTGTGTCCAGCTGACAATGATTGTGGCAAACTGAAAGTAAAAGCAAACAAAAGCAAACAACGCTCCAAGCAAAGCTCATATCATGTGATTTATAAAAATATAGCTCCAAGTATCATACCGATGGATTGAGACGAAAAGAGGGGATGCCTTCCAGGGAATCCCTAATACTAGACTCTTGAAGCTTCCTAGAATATTACCTTGGGGTGCCTTGGGAATCTGTAAGCTTAGAATTTTGTTGCTCCTCAATCTTTTGTCCATCGGGATAATACCCAAAACTTGAAAACTTCAGGAGATCCGTTAGTATAAGCAACATATCAAATACTTTCATGTGCTGTTATAAGTTGATAATTATTTTATTTTAGCATAGGTTATTGTATACTGAATCCTCCATGGCTTATATCCCCTGATACAATCCATAGCATCATTAAAACAAGCAAACTACGCGTGCAAAAACAGAATCTTACTGAAATGGAACAATCTGAAGTAATGTGTAATGAACCTATACTTCTCTAACTCCAAAAATTCAGAAAACTTAGGACGACCTCAGGAATCTGTATAGACATTCTTTTTATAAGCATTCATCTTCATAAGACGTTCTACTAAAATGAGAGAAATGCTGCACTCGACGTCAAAGTTTCTATTTTGGCAGCGTATCAATTCTACTCATCATGAAAATCATCCCAAAGGCTTTACTTGGCACAAACACTAATTACAACATAAAAACACAATCATTACAAAGGAAGTAATCACGTTATCACAAACTAATATGAAGTAAAAATTAAAAATAAATATAATTATTGGGTTGCCTCCCAACAAGCGCTATTGTTTTACTCTCCTAGCTAGGCATATTGCATAGTTTCAAGTGTTATCATCTTTGACCCTCCATCCATAAGTGGCTCTCATGATTCATTCATAGGGTGCTCTAATTATCTTCCTAGGGAAGTTTTTCATTCGTTTCTTTAATGGAAATTGGAACCTTATATTTCCCTCTTTCATGTCAATGATTGCACCTATAGTTCGTAGGAAGAGTGTTTGAAGTATAATTGGAAAAGTAGGGTTGCAATCAATATCAAGCACAATGAAATCTATAGACACATATTTTTTATTTGAAATTATTAGCACATAAATTAATCTACCCAAGGGTTTCTTAATTGTAGAATCTGCAAGATGCAAGTTTAGGGAACACTCTTCAATGTTAGTGAGACCAAGCACATCATGTAAAGTTTTAGGTATAGTTGAAACACTAGCACCAAGGTCACACAAAGCATTGCATTTCTATTTACTTACCTTAAGTTTCATAGTAGGTTCCCACTCATCATGCAACTTCCTAGGAATAGAAACTTCAATCTCAAGTTTCTCATCATAAGCTTTCACCATAGCTTCCACTATATGTTGAGTTAAAGTTTTGTTTTGTTCATACGCATTGGCTGAGATAATAATGGATTGGAGAAAGGAAATACATTCTACTAAAGAGCAATTATAATAATTAAAGTCCTTGTAATCCAAAATAGTGGCCACATCACTAGTTAAATTTTTGACTTCTCCAAACCAACTTTTTCAGTTTTAGCATTAAAATCATCACCCTTCAAAAAAATGGGGCACTCCTTTACTAGAGTTGACTTATCTCCAGTCCCTTAATCATTAACATTTAGATAAGTAAACAAAGATTCAACAGTGAAGTACCAACTATTTTAAGATCTTCATCATGATTCAGGTAAAAAACAGGCGGAAGACTTTTTCTAGGAATTCCCACTTAACTTTCAACTTAGCGGTCCTCTCCTTACTTCCATTAGTAAAAACTTGGATATATTTGATAGTCTCATTGAAATCATGATTAGTAGGCAAAGATTTTTTAAGAGTTTCTACAATAAGAGCAATCCTAACCATGTTTTTAGCCAAAGTATCAGCAACATGAAGTTTTTCTTCTACCATAGTATTGAAAACTTTTTGAGAATTAATGAATTAGTTTATTGTGTTCTAAAGATCTGAGTGTATCCTAATACAATTTGTAGAGGAATTCCATAATAATTACCATAATAATTTCCATAACAATTAGGATTATTACCAACATATGGCCTAGCATTAAAATTACCCCTATAAGCATAGTTGTTGAAATTATTTCGCGAGACAAAGTTCACATCAATAGCATCATTGTTTTGTTCAATCAGGGTAGACAAGGGCGTATCATTAGGATCAACATGAGTATTTTTATTGGTAACCAAATTCATAAGAGCATCCACTCAAAGTAGCGATTTCCTCAACAGAATTTACCTTCTTACTAGTTGGAGATCTTTCGGTATGCCATTGAGAATAGTTGGACATGACGCTGTCCAGAAGTTTAGTGGACTCTCCTAAGGTCACCTACATGAAGATACCACCTGCGACAGAATCTAGAAGATTTCTAGACACAAATTTTAGTCCAACATAGAAATTTGAGATAATCATCCATAAGTTTAAGCCATGCGTTGGGAAATTTATTATCATGAATTTAAACCTCTCCCAAGCTTCTGCAACATGTTCATGATCTTGTTGTGTAAAATTAATTATTTTATTTCTAAGGGAGATGATTTTACAAGAGGAAACATTTTTAATTTCACAATATCATTATCCATATTCTATTTCTTTTGCATATCACAATGTTCAACATGGGTATTGAGATGTGAAGCGGGATCCTCATTAGGACTTCCCGAAAATTATTCTTCAATGAGAAGATTGAGTAATGCAACATCAATATCAAAAGCATCCACACTAGTGGAGGGTGGTATAGGATTACAAATAAAATCGTTGTTATTAGTATTGGGGAAATCACATAAATTATTAGTATCTTGAGACATGATGATCGAGCAAGCAAAGTGACAAGCAAAACAAGCAAACTAAAGAGCAAGATGCAATCTATTGACAAGCTAAGCAAGAAAAGATAAAAACTTTTGTATTTTTATTTCTTATTAGACAAACTAAATATACCATAAATAAAAAGAGGAACAACTGAGTGAAACTTTTTGTGGACTTACTTGATAGTTTGTGATGAAATTCCCCGGCAACGGCGCGAGAAATCCTTCCTGGTACTTGTGATCTGCGTTGGGTTTTACGTGAAGAGGAAGGAGTTATCGAAGCACAACGTGGGTAAGTATTTCCCTTAGTTATAAAACCAAGGTTTATCGAACCAATAGGAATATTAATCGCAACTGCCTTCAGTGGCTTCACACAAAAGAACAAAAAACTTGCACCCAACGCGGGCAAGAGGTTTGTTAATCCTATTGTCTTGTTATTTGCAAACAAGTCAGTTGTGTAGATAATTGTAGATAGGAAGATTAAATAAAAAAAGTAAATAGCAGCATGATATTGAAGGTTTTATAAGTATGTTGTGAATAAACCTGAGGGCCATAGTTTTCCCTAATGGCATCTTTAATGAAAAATAATGTACCATGGGCAAACAAGTTACTATTGGGCAATTGGCAGAAAAGCGGATAGTTGTGCAATATTCACGACAATGATCATGTCTATATAGGCATCACGTCGATTGCTATCCATTATGCATCTACAGTATTAAGTAAAATAGAGCAATGCATGGAGAATAATGACATGATGCAGACAAAGTAAACTCAAGCAATATGAATAAACCCCATAGTTTAATTCTTAGTAGCAGCAACACAAAGATGCATATTGTCCCCTGCTGTCACTGGGAAATAAAAATTTTCCAGGTTGAACCTACCACAACGTACATCTCTCACCGAAGAAATATCGATCTAGTTGGCCAAACTATTTAAATAGATTGGAGAAATTTACGAAGCTATCATAATCATGCACATAAGTATCATATAAGTATTCAGAGGAGAATCAAATATTTATCATTAATAATCCGAACATAAAACCATGATTCATCGGATCCCAACGAACTAACCGCACAAAAGGAATTACATCATATAGATCAAAGTGAAGATGCGATGAGCATCGTATTGAAGATCAAATAGGGAGAGAGAGATTGTTATCTAGGTACTAACTATGGACCCGTAGGTATATGGTGGACTACTCACACATCATCATGTGTGCAGCAAGTTTGTTGAAGAGGCCCTTCGTGATCGATCCCCCCTCCGACAGGGTGCCAGAACGGAGCTCCATATGGCCTCCCATCGAAACACAAACTTGCAGCAACGTAAAAAGTGTATCAAAAATCTCCTTGATGTTTATAGGGTAGAAGAGAATTTATAAGCTAGAGAACAGAGTCAAGAGGGCCACGAGGGAGGCACAAGTGATCAGGGCGCCCCCCAAGGTCATGCCACATTGTCTTATGGGCCCCTCACGAGGCCTCCATCCATCTCTAATTCTCGTTGGTTTCTTTTGGTCCCGAAAAAAATTACCAAAATGTTTCAAGGCAATTGAACTTTATTTCGTATGGAAAACCTGAAAAGTGAAAAGCACGTAGAAAACAACAAGTGGCACTCGGCACTAGGTCAATAGGTGCTAAAAAATAATATAAATTGGTAAACAAATACCCCGAAATTACTCTAGAATGATAATATATATGCATGGAACATTCAAAAAAGATACATTCATTGGAGATGTACCACATTCTCAAGATGACTTGTTTTGTTGAACTCTTCGAGGCATAAGCAGTTGAATAGAATGTCGCATGCTTGAGCATTGTATTGCAAAATCTTCAATTCATCCGCAGTCACTTCACGATCCAGTGCCTTTCCATCACCAAAGAATTCACCTTGCAATCCAACACGAACAACAACCCAAACGGTGGGGTTATGACCAAGTATATGCAATTTCATTTTGTGCTTCAAGCTAGCAAAGTTTGTACCATCAAAACATGGACCTCTATGGTGGTGATTTCCCTCACTAGATGTCAAACTCTGCTAGGTTGTGAAACCAATGCAATGGATACCAAATCTATGGTATGACTTGTAGGATGCAAAGTATGTGTAAAGGTTGGGGTGATTAGACTATTGAACCAAATAAAAACATAACATTTTCCCAATTTTATCGGTTAGCAAGTTTTTGCAATTTTACCAAGTCTAGAACAACCTACACATGCAAGTTTACGAATATAGCAGCAGCACGTAAACACATGCAAGTGTAAGTAGAGGGTAGGGATATGAAGATCCAACACAATGAAGAATCATATATTTTTGGCATAGTTTTGATAGGTGGTGCTATCGTACATCCACATTGATGGCGACTTCAACCCACGAAGGGTAACGACTGCGTGAGTCCATGATGTCCCACATGCATATGGGATCGCAGTAGTTTTCGAGGGTAGAGTATTCAACCACAATTTATTGATTCGCTCACAAGGGAAAGCTAAAGGATATTCTCGAGTATTAACAACTGAACGTGTCAGATTCAACCACACCTGAAAGATTAATGTGTGCGAGCAAAGTATCAGTAGCAAAGTAGTATGATAACAACGGAGCCAGAAACGATCTGGTGACAAGGTAGACTATTCCTAACTGTTATATCAATGGCGCCAGTAAAAGCTTTGACAATCCCTAGCAATAGCGCCAGAAAAGGCACGTTGACGGTAGGAAATTCTTGAGACTATTGCTATACTTCCGTGGCAACGGCGCCAGGAAGAGCCTTGTTGAAGGGATGTTAGCGCCAACAAAGTCTTGCAACAAGTAACAACGGAGTAACAAGGAACAGGAGTAGCAGCAGCAGAGTAACAAGTAACAGCAGTAGCAACAGTAGCAGCAAATTAATAGCAGCAGCAAAGTGGCCTAATCCCTTTTGTAGCAAGGGACAAGCCTAGGCAAAGTAACGTAGCGAGGAACAGAAGTAAAAGACTCGTAGACAGTGGATCGGTGATGGATAAGTGTGAGGGATGTGATTCATCATGTAACAACTATAACATGGAGAGATATGTAACTAGCTCCCGTTCGTCAATCTAATGTAGGCATGTATTTCGTATGTAGTCATACATGCTTAGGGAAAAGAACTTGCATGACATCTATTGTCCATCCCTCCCGTGGCAGCGGGGTCCTAATGGAAACTACGGGATATTAAGGTTCTCCTTTTAATAAAGAACCGGACCAACACATTAACACGTGGTGAATGGATGAACTCCTCATACTATGGTCATCTCCGGGAGTGGTTCCGGCTATTGTCACTCCGGGGTTGCCAGGTCATAACACATAGTAGGTGACTACAAGTTGCAAGATAGGATCTAAAACACACATATATTGGCGACAACATAATAGGTTCAGATCTGAAATCATGGCATGCGGGCCCTAGTGACAAGCATTAAGCATAGCCAAATAGTAGCAACATCAATCTAGAACATAGTGGATACTAGGGATCAATCCCCGTCAAGAACTAACTCGATTACATGATAGATCTCATCCAACTCATCACCATCCAGCAAGCCAACGATGAGATTACTCACAAACGATAAATAGCATCATGGAATTATCGATGGATAAAGGTTGATGATGATGATGGTGACGATTTCCCCTCTCCGGAGCCCGAAACGGACTTCAGATCTGCCTTCCAAATGAAGAACAGGATGTGGCGGCGCCTCCGTATCGCAAAACACGATGAAACCTTCTCTCTGATTTTTTTCCAGGCGAAACGGAAGATATAGGACTGAGATTGGGGGCGGTGGTGCCACGTGGGCCCCACAAGCCTGCACGGCGCGACCTAGGGGGGTGGCCGCATCGTGTGGGCTTGTGGCCCACTAGCACACCCCCTCACGTGGATCTTTGCGCATGTATTTTTCTTTTATTCTAGAAAAAATCTCGATAAATTTTCAGGACGTTCCGAGAACTTTTATTTTTGCAGAAAAGCAACACCATGGAAATTCTGCTGAAAACAGCGTCAGTCCGGGTTAGTTCCATTCAAATCATGCAAATTAGAATCCAAAACAAGGGCAAAAGAGTTCGGAAAAGTAGATACGACGGAGACGTATCAACTCCCCCAAGCTTAAAGCCTTGCTTGTCCTCAAGCAACTCAGTTGACAAACTGAGAGAGACAAAAGAAAAACTTTGACGAACTCTGTTTGATCTTGTTGTTGCAACTATGTCTAACTCATAACCAGAATTTCAGCAACATCACAAGCAAACCACATAAGCAAATGACATCTAGGTGTCACGGTAAACTCATATCAATGGCATAATCAACTAGCGAGCAAATAATAGTAAGCCTCAAATGTCAACACTTCAATCAAAACAACATGAAGCAATATGAATAGATGGTATCTCGCTAGCTCTTTCTGAGACCGCAAAACATAAATGTAGAGCACCTTAAAAGACCAAGGGCTGACTATACATTGTAATTCAAGGCAATGAAGATCCAATCATAGTCACACTCAACAGAGTTAAAAGCAAAGCATAGAAATGATGGAGGTGCTCTCTAATTGGTGCCGTTGTAAGAGGTGGATGACTGAACAGGAACATAAATAGAACGCCCTTCGCAGAGGGAAGCATTTATTTGTAGAAGTACCAGAGCTCAAGCTTTGAAAACAGAGATAATAATTTTGCATGGCATGCTTTCATTGTCAACGCAATGACTAAGAGTTCTCAATATCTTCCACGCTACACATGCTATAGGCGGTTCCCAAACAGAAAAGTAAAGTTTTGACTCCCCCACCACCAATAGATCACACTCCACGGCTAGCCGAATCCTCGGGTACCGTCCAAACTAACATCAATCCTGGGGCAGTTTTGTTTGCTATTATCTTTTCGATTTGAGTATGGAAATGGGAATTCCAATTACCGGCCCCTTTCTCGTGAATGATAGTGAATAAACACATATCGAGGATAACACGCCTAGCATGGAAGATACCATTAGCCCCCTGTCAGCACATGAGCGGTTTGGGCATGCAAAACAGATTATTTCTTGAAGGTTTAGAGAGTGCTGGCACATGCAAATTTACTTGGAACGGCATGTAGATACCGCACATAGGTAGGTATGGTGGACTCATATGGCACAACTTCGGGTTTATGGAACTGGATGCACAAGCAGTATTCCCGCTTAGTACAAGTGAAGGCTAGCAAAAGACTGGGAAGCGACCGACTAGAGAGCGACAACAGTCATCAAAATGCATTGAGATTAACTAACATTGAGTGCGAGTATGAGTAGGACATAAATCACCATCAACATGAACATCATAGAGGCTATGTTGATTTTGTTTCATCTACATGCATCAACATGCGCCAAGTCAAGCGACTTGAAACCTTCAAAGGAGGATACCATTCTATCATACAACATCATAGTCATCTCAACATTCACGTTGGCAACCAAGACAAACCATTACAAGCTCCTAGCTAAGTAAGCATGGCATAAGCAACTATGATATCTAAGTTGTCATTGCAAACATGTTTCTCTCACAACAAAACTGAATAAGGCATGATGAGCTAGTCATATTTACAAAAACAAAATAGATCGAGTTCATACCAGCTTTTCCAGTCTCAATCACTTCATCATATATCGTCATTATTGCCTTTCACTTGCACGACTGAACGATGTGAACAACAATAAGAGTGCTCGTGCATTGGACTAAAGCTGGAATCTGCAGGCAAACACAAAGGAGAAGACAAAGTGATATGGCTCTTTGAAAGCTAAACAGGTATGCATGCAAGAGCCAGTAAACATTGTAACCAATATCTTCTACCTTGACCCAAAGAAAAAGAAAACTATTTACACGGGAAAGGTCCCAACAAGCAAAAAGAAGAAAAGAAAATCTTTTTGTTTTTTCTCAAACTAGACAGACACACAAAAAGAAAACAAGAAAAAGAAAATAAACTAGCATGGATGATACAATGGCAAAGTGTGAACACCGGCTAACAAAGTGAAAGCATAAGCAAGAATGTAAAGTCAGTGAGAACACGTAGTCCCCCAAGATTATGCTTTTGGCCTAACTTGGTCTACTCCGAATGAGGGAAATAACCACCTCCGGGGTACTCCAGAGTGGACTGAGGATGCCACTGCTGTGTGAGCTCCTTTGGCTCCCACTGATAAACTGGCGTCTGGTACTCGACTGGTGGCTCGGGCACGGGCACCTGTGGTTGGGCCAAGCCCCAATATGCGTAGATGTCCGAGGGCATAATAGTGTACCTGCCTGCATGAAGATTGAACAAAGAAGGAGCAGCCAAAGTAATAGTCTCACGAGTACCCTGACTAAATACCATGTTATAAATCATCCTTCTATTTATATCTATATCAAGAAAGTCATGGCGAACCATGCTATCGTAATCTAGATATCTCTCGGAAAGAAGAATCTCTTCTTCTTCCTCTAGTATAATAGGTATCTCAAAGTGTCTAGCAAGACGAGTAGCGTAGATACCTCCATAGACAATGCCTTTAGAATGGTTCAGGTTCAACCGTTGAGCTACTATAGTGCCCAAGCTATAAGTTTTATCGTTATAAAGGGCTTCGCGCAAGATCGCAAGATCTGGGGAACTAAGTGACCCAGCTTTCCCATGGCCAATAAAACATTTTCCCACAAATAGTGAGAAGTACCGAAGCACGGGAAAATGTATGCTAGCAGCTCTAGCGCAAGACACTCCTCTCTCCTGTCCTACATCAATTGTACCAATAAAAGCTTCCAAGTCCCGTGGACGAGGTTCATGAATATCCCCAATGTAAGGTAATTTGCAAACATTGCAAAAATCCTGGAGTGACATGCGCTCGGGGACATCATAAAGTTTAAACTCAACCATAGGAGGATTCTTCTTCGGATAAAAGTTAAAGCTTTGTAGGAAGATATTAGTGAGGAGGAGGTATTGCGAACACTTATCTTCAACGAAGGCGGTAAGGCCTGCGTTTTCCACCAAGTGATAAAAGTCCTCATAAATTCCAGCGGCGCGTAAGAACACGTCGCTTGGCCATTCGCACGCGCGAACTTCTGCGACTTGAGGGACCGGATACTTGGCCTTCTTCTCACTCCCATCATCCTTGGGGTTACGGCTTGACGAGCCTCTTAGGAACCTCCTCGTAATTTCCCTTTCTTATCTCTGAAAATTTCTGAAATTTTTAGTGATTCAAAGGAAAAGTGAATAAGGCTCAAGGAAACTCATAACAACTACTCCCACAAGTGCCTAGAGGCCATTTTACGCATCAAAACTACTTGGGACCAGCTAGAATCAGCATGCAAAGCTCAAGAACATGGTCACCAAGGCAACAAAAATACGCGGAGTATAAGGCACTAGAGCAAAAACTAATTGGACCAATGGAGGAGTCACTTACCAAGGAGTAATTTCCACAAAACAGTTCGGAGAACGGTGATTTGAGCAAAGAGATCGAAAATCCCAGCAAGAGGAGCAAGAACACGGGTTTGAGCTGCGAAACGATTTTTTCTAGAGGTAGGAGTAGCGGATGGGAGCAAGAATGAGTAGAGGGGGTGCCTGTGCACCCCACAAGCCTGGGTGGTGCGGCCAGGGGGGTGCCCGCGCCCCTAGGTCTTGTGGCCCATTGGTGTGGCCCCGAGACAGACTCTTTGTCCCCGTATTTTTCAAATATTCCAGAAAAAATCATACTAGATTTTCAGAGCGTTCGGAGAACATTGATTTTCGGGGTATTTTCTACCGGACGCTAAGACAGAAAACAGGGAAAACTAAACTAAACATATCATTTTTCTTCTAAGCAACCTAAAGTGAAAGCTTGGAACAGAGGTTTGTAACTCCTTGATTCATCCATCTCATGGTCATCGAAAGAAATTCGTCAATGGGGTTGATCAAATCCCCTCGACAAAACTTTCTCAAATCGCAAAAGAAGACGGAGAATTTTTCAAATAGTCACCAAGTCACCTCAATGGGGATGTGTATCTCCCCAACAAGCAAATCATACTTCATCTTGACACGAGGAATAGGGCATTCAAAGCTCCCAATAAGAATTGATGAAGTTTTTTCGATAGCATTGATTCAATGTACTCAATATTGTTTCTTCAGAAAATGCACCATATGCTCATTACCGTTGACATGGAAAGTGACATTGCCTTTGTTGCAATCTATAACAGCCCCTGCAGTGTTGAAAAAGGGTCTTCCGAGGATGACAACCATGGCATCATCCTCGGGAATATCCAAGATAACAAAGTCTGTTAAGATAGTGGTGTTAGCAACCACAAAAGGCACATCCTCGTAGAGAGATTTTAGTGGGTGTCAACTTATCCAGCTCAAGTCTACGATAAAGAGAGAGAGGCATAACACTAACACCGGCTCCAAGGTCGCACAACGCAGTTCTAACATAGTTGCCTTTGATGGAGCACGGTATAGTGGGCACACCGGGATCACCTAGTTTCTTCGGAGTTCCACCCTTGAAAGTGTAATTAGCAAGCATGGCGGAGATCTCAAGATTAGGTATCCTCCTCTTAATAGTCACAATATCTTTCATGTACTTAGCATACGGAGACATTTTGAGCATATCTGTCAGACGCATCTGCAGAAAGACAGGTGTGATCATTTCAACAAAGCGCTCAAAATCCTCATCATCCTTTTTCTTGGATGGTTTGGGAGGAAAGGGCATAGGTTTCTGAACCCATGCTTCCCTTTCTTTACCATGCTTCCTAGCAGTGAAGTCATTTTTATCGTATCTCTGATTCTTAGGTTGTGGGTTATCAAGATCAACAGGTTCAATCTCCACATCCTTTTCATTGCTAGGTTGAGCATCTTCATGAACATCACTATTGATATTATCATTAGGCTCATGTTCATCACCAGATTGTGTTTCAGCATCAGAGATAGAGGCATCGTTTGGACTCTCAGGGGTAGCAGCAACGTTGCTAACGTGCAGGTTCCTATCATCTTTCTTCTTCTTTCTAGAATGACTATAGGTGCATCAGTGCTAACTCCTTGAGAATCTTGTTCAATTCTCTTCGGATGATCCTCATGATACAGAGGTTCCTGTGTCATTGTACCGCCTCTAGTAACGACTCTGACGGCATTGTCATTCAACTCATTGAGCAAGTCATTTTGAGCTTTAAGTACTTGTTCTACCTGAGTAGTAACCATAGAGGAATGTTTACTCAAAAGCTTCAGATCATTGACGTTTCTGTCCACACAAGCACTTAAACGACTAAGCATACGAGCATTCTTTTCCAATTGTCTGCTATCATAATCATTGAAACTCTGTGTTTTGGCAACAAAGTTATCAAATTCCTCCATGCATAGGCTAGCAGGTTTATCAAAAGGAATATCACTCTCATCAAACCTACGTAGAGAATTTACTTCTACTACCTGTATCGGGTTATCGAGACCATGGATCTCTTCGATAGGTGGTAGATTTTTGACATATTCAGATTTAATGCCTTTTTCTCGCATAGATTTCTTGGCTTCTGGCATATCTTCAGGACTGAGGAATGGAATACCTCTTTTCTTCGGAGTTGGCTTAGGAGGTGGTTCGGGAATAGTCCAAGCATTCTCATTGCACAAGATGTTATTCAGTAGAATCTCAGCTTGTTCTACGGTTCGTTCCCTAAAAACACTACCGGCACAACTATCTAGATGGTCTTTGGAAGCACCGGTAAGTCTATTATAGAACATATCTAGTATCTCATTCTTCTCGAGAGGGTGATCGGGAAAAGCATTTAGTAGCTGGATAAGCCTCCCCCAAGCTTGTGGGAGACTCTCTTCCTCAGCTTGAGCAAATTTGTATATTTCCTGCAAGGCAGCTTTCCTCTTGTGGGCAGGGAAATATTTTTCAGAGAAGTAGTAGACCATATCTAGGGGCTACGCACAAAACCAGGGGCAAGAGAAGTGAACCAGGTCTTAGCATCATCCTTTAGCAAGAAAGGAAACAACTTGGGCATATAGTGGTAGCGGATCTTTTCCTCACTAGTGAATAGGGTGGCTATATCGTGCAGTTTGGTAAGGTGGGCTACAACCGTTTCAGACTCAGAACCGTGAAAAGGATCAGATTCGACTAGAGTGATTAACTCAGGGTCGACAAAGAATTCATAATCCTTATCGGTCACAAAGATAGGCAAAGTGGCAAACTTCGGGTCGTATTTCGTCCTAGCGTTCAGAGATTCTTCTTTCCACTTGCGCAGATGTTTCTCAACATCATAGCTATCCTTACACGCAAGAAAATCCTCAGCTATCTCTCCCTCCATAACATAGCGCGTATCAGGCATAACAGGCATAGTAGCAGGTTCTACTTCAATACTATCAGCAGTTTCAGAAGTATCATCACGTCTAGCAGCAACTCTAGCAATATGTGCATCAAGGAATGGACCTAGTGGCAAAGCAGTATCTGGCATAGCAGGCATAGTATCAAGCATAGCATCATCAGGCATAGTATCAAGCATAGCATCATCATGCACAACATCAAGCATAGCATCATCAGGCATAGTATCAAGCATAGCATCATAAGCAACATGAGCACCAAAAGTAGCATCATCAAGCACAGGCGACATATCAGGATTTCTAGCAGGAGGTGATGTCGCAAACTTACTCAAAACTGAAGGTGAATCAAGTACAGAGCTAGATGGCAATTCCTTACCTCTCCTCGTAGTGGAAGGTGGGATTTTAGTTCTTGGATCTTACGGATTCCTCATATTGACCAGCAGACGTCAATCCCAAGTGACTCAGAGAATATAGTTGTGCCTCCCTAGCAACGGCGCCAGAAAAAGCCTTGATGTCCCACAAGCGTATGGGATTGCAGCAGTTTTCGAGGGTAGAGTATTCAACCCAAATTTATTGATTCGCTCACAAGGGGAAGCTAAAGGATTAACAGCTGAACGTGTCAGATTCAACCACACCTGAAAGATTAGTCTCTGCAAGCAAAGTATCAGTAGCAAAGTAGTATGATAACAACGGAGCCAGAAACGATATGGTGACAAGGCAGACTATTCCTAACTGTTGTATCAATGGCGCCAGTAAAAGCTTTGACAATCCCCAGCAATAGCGGCAGAAAAGGCACGTTGACGGGAGACAATTCTTGAGACTATTGCTATACTTCCGTGGAAACAGCGCCAGGAAGAGCCTTGTTGACGGGATGTTAGCGCCAACAAAGTCTCGCAACAAGTAACAGCGGAGTAGCAAGGAATAGCAGTAGCAGCAGCAAAGTAACAAGTAATAGCAGTAGCAACAGTAGCAGCAAAGTGACAGCAGCAGCAAAGTGGCCCAATCCCTTTTGTAGCAAGGGACAAGCCTAGGCAATGTAACGTAGCAAGGACCAGAAGTAAAAGACTTGTAGGCAGTGGATCGGTGATGGATGAGTGTGACGGATGTGATTCATCATGTAACAGCTATAACATGGAGAGATATGTAACTAGCTCTCGTTCGTCAATCTAATGTAGGCATGTATTCCATATGTAGTCATACGTGCTTAGGGAAAAGAACTTGCATGACATCTATTGTCCATCCCTCCCATGGCAGCGGGGTCCTAATGGAAACTACGGGATATTAAGGTTCTCCTTTTAAAGAACCGGACCAACGCATTAAAAGGAGAACCTTAATATCACGTAGTTTCCATTAGGACCCCGCTGCCATGGAGGGATGGACAATAGATGTCATGCAAGTTCTTTTCCCTAAGCACGTATGACTACATACGGAATACATGCCTACATTAGATTGACGAATGGGAGCTAGTTACTTATCTCTCCATGTTATAGCTGTTACATGATGAATCACATCCGGCATAAGCATACATCACTGATCCAATGCCTACGAGTCTTTTACTACTGGTCCTTGCTATGTTACTTTGCCGCTACTGCTGTCACTGCTGCTGCTGTTACTCTGTTGCTAATGCTGTTCCTTTGCTGCTACTGGTTACTTTTGCTACTTCTGCTATCATACTACCTTGCTACTAATACTTTTCTGCAGACACTAAATCTTTCATGTGTGGTTGAATTGACAACTGAAGTGCTAATACTTGAGAATATTCTTTCGCTTCCCCTTGAGTCGAATCAATAAATTTGGGTTAAATACTCTACCCTCAAAAACTGCTGCGATCCCCTATACTTGTGGGTTATCAAGACAATTTTCTGGCGCCGTTGCCGGGGAAGTCAAAGTCAAGAATAGTCTCCCGTCAACGTGCTATTTTCTGGCGCCGTTGCCAGGGAAGCACAGCTATATTCTCTGAGTCACTTGGGATTTACGTCTGCTGGTCACTATGAGGAATCCGAAAGATCCAAGAACTAAAGTCTGGCCCTCAACTACGATGACAATTAAGGAATTGCCATCTACATATGCACTTGATTCACCTTCAGTTATGAGTAAGCTTGCGACATCACCTCCTGCTAGAAATCTTGATATGTCGCATGTGCTTGATGATGCTACTTCTGCTGCCCATGATGCTTATGTTGATGCTATGCTTGATACTGCTTTGCCTGATGATGCTATTCTTGAAACTGCTTTGCCTGATGATGCTATGATTGATACTGCTTTGCCACTAGGTGCATTCCTTGATGCGCAAATTGCTAGAGTTGCTGCTAGATGTGATGATACTTCTGAAACTGCTGATACTATTGAAGTAGAACCTGCTATTATGCCTGAATTTCCTGATATGCCTGAGCGCCATATTATGGAGGGAGAGATAGGTGAGGATTTTCTTTCTTGTAAGGATAGCTATGATGTTGAGAACTTACTGTGCAAGTGGAAAGAAAAATCTCTGAATGCTAGGATGAAATACGACCCAAAGTTTGCTACTTCGCCTATCTTTGTGACCGATAAGGATTATGAATTCTGTGTCGACCCTGAGTTAATCACTTTGTTCGAATCTGATCCTTTTCACGGTTATGAGTCTGAAACGATTGTAGCCCATCTTACCGAACTGCACGATATAGCTACCCTATTCACAAGTGAGGAAAAGATCTCCCACTACTATATCCTCAAGCTGTTTCCTTTCTCGCTAAAGGATGATGCTAAGACTTGGTTCACTTCTCTTGCTCCTGGTTGTGTGCGTAGCCCCCAGGATATGGTCTACTACTTCTGTAAAAAATATTTCCCTGCCCATAAGAAGCAAGCTACCTTGCAGGAAATATACAACTTTGCTCAAGCTGCAGAAGAAAGTCTCCCACGAGCTTGGGGGAGGCTCATCCAGGTACTGAATGCTTTGCGTGATCACCCTCTTGAGAAGAATGTAATACTTTATATCTTCTATAATGGACTTACCGATGCTTCCAAAGACCACCTAGATAGTTGTGCTGGTTGTCTTTTTAGGGAACGAACTGTAGAACAATCTGAGATCCTATTGAATAACATCTTGTGCAATGAGAATGTTTGGACTATTCTTGAACCACCTCCTAAGACAACTCCGAAGAAAAGAGGTATTCTATTCCTCAGTCCTGAAGATATGCGAGAACCTAAGAAATCTATGTGAGAGAAATGCATTAAATCTGAAGATGTCAAAAATCTACCACCTATCGAAGAGATCCATGGTCTTGATAACCCGATACAGGTAGTAGAAGTAAATTCTCTGCGTAGGTTTGATGAGAGTGATATTCCTTTTGATAAACCTGCTAGCCTATACGTGGATGAATTTGATAATTTTGTTGCCAAACAACAGAGCTTCAATATTATGTTAGCAGACAATTGGAAAAGAATGCTCGTATGCTTACTCATTTAAGTTCTTGTGTGGACAGAAATGTCAATGATCTTAAGCTTTTGAGTAAACATGCCTCTATGGTTACTACTGAAGTATAACAAATACTTAAAGCTCAGAATGACTTGCTCAATGAGTTGAATGACAATTCCGTTAGAGTAGTTACTAGAGGCGGTAGAATGACCCAGGAAACTTTGTATCCTGAGGGTCATCCAAAGAGAATTTAACAAGATTCTCAAGGAGTTAGCACTGATGCACCTAGTAATCCTAGAAAGAAGAAGAAAGATGATAGCGATGTGCACGCTAGCAACCTTGTTGCTGCTACACCTGAGAGTCCAAATGATGCCTCTCTCTCTGATGCTGAAACACAATCTGGCGATGAACATGAGCCTAATGATGATATCAATAGTGATGTTCATGTTGATGCTCAACCTAGCAATGATAAGGATGTGGAGATTGAACCTGTTGATCTTGATAACCCACATCCTCAGAATAAGAGATACGATAAGAATGACCTCACTGCTCGGAAGCATGGTAAAGAAAGGGAACCATGGGTTCATAAACCTATGCCATTTCCTCGTAACCCATCCAAGAAAAAGGATGATGAGGATTTGGAGCGATTTGTTGAAATGATTAGACCTGTCTTTCTGCAAATGCGTTTGACAGATATACTCAAAATGTCTCTGTATGCTAAGTACATGAAGGATATTGTGGCTAATAAGAGGAGGATACCTGAGATTGAGATTTCCACCATGCTTGCTAATTATACCTTCAAGGGTGGAACTCCTAAGAAACTAGGCGGTCCCGGTGTGCCCACTATACCTTGCTCCATTAAAGGTAACTACGTTAGAACTTCTTTAAGCGACCTTGGAGTCGGCGTTAGTGTTATGCCTCTGTCTCTTTATCATAGAGTTGAACTGGATAAGTTGACACCCAGTGAAATCTCTCCGCAAATGGCCGACAAATCCACTGCTTTCCCTATCGGCATTTGCGAGGATGTGCTTGTTGTGGTTGGTAACGTAACTATCTTAACAGACTTTGTTATCTTGGATATTCCCGAGGATGATGCCATGGCGGTCATCCTCGGAAGACCCTTTTTAAACACTGCAGGGGCTATTATAGATTAAAACAAAGGCAATGTCACTTTCCATGTCAATGGTTATGAGCATACGGTGCACTTCCCGAAGAAACAATATCGAGTACATTGCATCAATGCTATTGAAAAAACTTCATCGATTCTTATTGGGAGCTTTGAATGCCCTATACCTCGTGTCAAGATGAAGTGTGACTATTCGAAAAATTATCCATTCTCTTTTGCAATTCGAAAAGGTTTGTTGAGGAGACTTGATCAACCTCCTTGACAGATTTCTTTCGATGACCATGAGATGGATGAATCGAGGAGTCACAAACCTCTGTTCCAAGCTTTCACCTTCGGTTGCTTAGAAGAAAAATGATAGGTTTAGTTTAGTTTTCCCTGTTTTCTGTCTTAGCGTCCGGTAGAAAAGTACCCCGAAAATAAAAGTTCTCCGAACGTCGTGAAAATCAAGTATGATTTTTTATGGAATTTTTGAAAAATACTGAGACGAAGAACTAGTCGGGGGCTGCACCAGTGGGCCACAAGCCCTTGAGGCACGGGCACCCACTCTGGCCGCGCCACCCAGGCTTGTGGGGCCCACGTGCACCCCTCCACTCATTCTTGCTCTCATCTGGTTCTCCTACCTCCAGAAAAAAATCGTTCCGCAGCTCAAACCCGTGTTCTTGCTCCTCTTGCTGGGATTTTCGATCTCTTTGCTCAAATAACCATTCTCCGAACTGTTTTGGGGAAATTACTCCTTGGTAAGTGACTCCTCCATTGGTCCAATTAGTTTTTGCTCTAGTGCCTTATACATCGCGTATTTTTGCTGCCTTGGTGACCATGTTCTTGAGCTTTGCATGCTAATTTTAGCTGGTGCCAAGTAGTTTTGATGCGTAATATGGCCTCTAGGCACTTGTTGGAGTAATTGCTACGAGTTTCGTTGAGACTTGTTCACTTTTCCTTAGAATCACTAAAAATTTCAGAAATTTTCAGAGATAGAAAGGGAAAAGATGAGGAGGTTCTTAAGAGGCTCTTCAAGTCGTGACCCCAAGGATGATGGAAGTGAGAAGAAGCCCAAGTATCTGGTCCCTCGAGTCGCCGAAGTTCGAGCGTGCGAGTGGCCAAGCGACGTGTTATTACGCGCCGCTGGAATTTATGAGGACTTTTATCACTTGGTGGAAAACGCACGCCTTACCGCCTTCGTTGAAGATAAGTGTCCGCAATACCTCCTGCTCACTAATATCTTCGTACAAAGCTTTAACTTCTATCCGAGGAAGAATCCTCCTATGGTTTACTTCAAACTTGATGATATCCCCCAGCGCATGTCACTCCAGGATTTTTGCAATGTTTGCAAATTACCTTACGTTGGGGATATTCATGAACCTCGTCCATGGGACTTGGAAGCTTTCATCGATACAATTGTTGTAGGAGAGGAGAAAGGAGTGTCTTGCGCTAGAGCTGCTAGCATTCATTTTCCCGTGTTTCGGCACTTCTCATTATTTGTGGGAAAATGTTTGATTGGTCGTGGGAAAGCTGGGTCACTTAGTTCCCCAGATCTTGCGGTCTTGCACGAAGCCCTTTATAATGATCAAACTTATAGCTTGGGCGCTATAGTAGCTCAACGGTTGAACACGAACCGTTCTAAGGGCATTGTCTATGGAGGTATCTATGCTACTCGTCTTGCTAGACACTTTGAGATACCTATTAGACTAGAGGAGGAAGAAGAGATTCTTCTTCCTGAGAGATATCTAGATTATGATAGTATGGTTCGCCATGACTTTCTTGATAGAGATATAAATAGAAGGATGATTTATAACCTGGTATTTAGTCAGGGTACTCGTGAGACTATTACTTTGCCTGCTCCTTCTTTGTCCAACCTTGATGCATGCAGGTACATTATTATGCCCTCGGACATCTATGCATATTGGGGCTTAGCCCAACCACAGGTGCCCGTGCCCGAGCCCCCAATCGAGTACCAGACGCCAGTTTATCAGTGGGAGCCAGAGGAGCTCACACAGCAGTGGCATTCTCAGTCCACTCTGGAGTATCCCGGAGCTGGTTATTTCCCTCCATGGGAGTAGACCAACTTAGGCCAAAAGCCTAAGCTTGGGGGAGTACGTGTTTCTCACCTACTTTATATTCTTGTTTATGCTTTCACTTTGTTCGTCGGTGTTCTCACGTTACCACTGTATCATCTATGCTAGTTTACTTTCTTTTTCTCGTTTTCTTTTTGTGTGTCTATCTAGTTTGATAAAACCCAAAAAGAGTTTATTTTTCTTCTTTTGCTTGTTGGGAGCTTTCCCTTGTAAATAGTTTTCTTTTTCTTTGGGTCAAGGTAGAAGATAATGGTTACAATGTTTAGTGGCTCTCGCATGCATACCTATTTAGATGTTAAAGAGCCATATTACTTTGTCTTCTCCTTTGTGTTTGCCTGCAGATTCCATATTTATTCCAATGCACGAGCACGCTTATTATTGTTCACATCGTTCGGTCGTGCAAGTGAAAGGCAATAATGACGGTATATGATGAAGTGACTGAGCCTGGAGAAGCTGGTATGAACTCGATCTATTTTGTTTTTGTAAATATGACTAGCTCATCATGCCTGATTCAGCTTTGTTGTGAGAGAAACTTGTTTGCAATGACAACTTAGAGATCATAGTTGCTTATGCCATGCTTACTTAGCTAGGAGCTTATAATGGTTTGTCTTGGATGCCCACATGAATTTTGAGATGATTGTGTTGTAGTATGATAGAATTGTATCCTCCTTTGAATGATTCAAGTGGCTTGACTAGCCGCATGTTCGTGCATGTAGTTGAAAAGAAAATCAACATAGCCTCTATGATATTCATGTTCATGGTGATTTATCTCCTACTCATGCTTGCACTCAATGTTAGTTAATCTCAATGCATTTTGATGACTGTTGTCGCTCTCTAGTTGGTCGCTTCCCAGTCTTTTGCTAGCCTTCACTTGTACTAAGCGGGAATACAGCTTGTGCATTCACTCCCATAAACCCAAAGTTGTTCCATATGAGTCCACCATGCCTACCTATATGCGGTATCTACCTGCCGTTCCAAGTAAATTTGCATGTGCCACTCTCTAAACCTTCAAGAAATAATCTGTTTTGCATGCCCGAACCGCTCATGTGGTGAAAGGGGGCTATCAGTATCTTCCGTGCTAGGCGTGTTATCCTCGATATGTGTTTATTCACTATCATTAACGAGAAAGGGGCCGGTAATTGGAATTCTGAGTTCCATGCTCAAATCGAAAAGATAATTGCAAACAAAACTCCCCCAGGATTGATGTTGGTTTGGACGGCACCCGAGGATTCGGCTAGGCGTGGAGTGTGATTGATTGGTGGTGGGGGAGTCAAAACTTTACTTTTCTGTTTGGGAACCGCCCATAGCATGTGTAGCGTGGAAGATGTTGAGAACTCTTAGTCATTGTGTAGACAATGGAAGCATGCCACCCAAAATTATTATCTGTGTTCTCAAAGCCTGAGCTCTAGCGCCTCTGCAAATCAATGCTTCCCTCTGCGAAGGGCCTTTCTATTTATGTTCCTATTGAGTCATCCTCCTCTTATAAAAGCACCAATGAGAGAGCACCACTGTTGTTTTTATGCTTTGCTTTTAACTGTGTTGAGTATGACTGTGACTGGATCTTCTTTGCCATGAGTTACAATGTTTAGTCAGCCGTTGGTCTTTGAAGGTGCTCTGCATTTATGTTTTGCGGTCTGAGAAAGAGCTAGCGAGATACCATTTGTTCATACTGCTTCATGTTGTTTTGATTGAAGTGTTGACATTTGAGGCTTTTTATTATTTGCTCGCTAGCTGATTATGCCATTGATATGAGTTTACCGTGAGACCTAGATGTCATTTGCTTACGTGGTTTGCTTGTGATCTTGCTAGAATTCTGGTTATGAGTTAGACATAGTTGCAACAACAAGATGAAACAGAGTTCGTCAAAGTTTTTCTTTTGTCTCTTTTAGTTTGTCAACTGAATTGCTTGAGGACAAGCAAGGCTTTAAGCTTGGGGGAGTTGATACGTCTCCGTCGTATCTACTTTTCCGAACTCTTTTGCTCTTGTTTTGGACTCTAATTTGCATGGGTTGAATGGAACTAACCCAGACTAATGTTGTATTCAGCAGAATTGCCATGGTGTTGTTTTTGTGTAGAAATAAAAGTTCTCGGAATGACCTGAAAATTTACGGAGAATTTTTCTAGAATTAATGAAAAATACCTGCGCAAAGATCCACCGGAGGAGGTGAGCCAGTGGGCCACAAGCCCAGGAGGCGCGACCACCCCCCTAGCCGCGCCTGGTAGGCTTGTGGGTCCCATGAGGCTCCACTGCCTCCAATCTCAGATCTACATATTCCGTTTCGTCCGGAAAAAAATCAGGGAGAAGGATTCATTGCGTTTTACGATACGGAGGCGCCGCCACCTCCTGTTCTTCATCTGGAGGGCAGATCTGGAGTCCTTTCGGGGCTCCGGAGAGGGGAAATCGTCGCCATCATCATCATCAACCTTCCTCCATCGCCAATTCCATGATGTTCTTCACCGTTCGTGAGTAATCTCATCGTAGGCTTGCTGGACGGTGATGATTTGGATGAGATCTATCATGTAGTCGAGTTAGTTTTGACGGGGATTGATCCCTAGTATCCACTATGTTCTGAGATTGATGTTGCTACTGCTTTGCCATGATTAATGCTTGTCACTAGGGCCCGAGTGCCATGATATCAGATCTGAACCTATTATGTTGTCTCCAATATATGTGTGTTTTAGATCCTATCTTGCAAGTTGTAGTCACCTATTATGTGTTATGACCCGGCAACCCCGGAGTGACAATAGCCGGAACCACTCCCGGAGATGACCATAGTATGAGGAGTTAATGTATTGACCAAGTGTTAATGCGTTGGTACGGTTCTTTATTAAAAGGAGAACCTTAATATCCCGTAGTTTCCATTAGGACCCCGCTGCCACGGGAGGGATGGACAATAGATGTCATGCAAGTTCTTTTCCCTAAGCATGTATGACTACATACGGAATACATGCCTACATTAGATTGACGAATGGGAGCTAGTTACTTAACTCTCCGTGTTATAGCTATTACATGATGAATTACACCCGACATAATCATCCATCACCAATCCAATGCCTACGAGTGTTTTACTATTGGTCCTTGCTATGTTACTTTGCCACTACTGTTGTCACTGCTGCTACTGTTACTCTGTTGCTACTGCTGTTACTTTGCTGCTACTGGTTACTGTTGCTACTGTTGCTATCATACTACCTTGCTAATGATACATTGCTGCAGACACTAAATCTTTCAGGTATGGTTGAATTGACAACTCAACTGCTAATACTTGAGAATATTCTTTCGCTTCCCCTTGAGTCGAATCAGTAAATTTGGGTTGAATACTCTACGCTCGAAAACTGTTGCGATCTCCTATACTTGTGGGTTATCAGGCGCATCACCGGACATCGTTCGGACATGCCTGGGGGCGTCACGACAACATTGGCGAGAGTCAACGTCGTCTCGCCGGATGTGCCAAGGCAAACCAACGCTCTAGATAGCCGTGGTGAGAGTTGCGCCCGAGGCAGTACCAGCGATCCCCGATGTCGAGTGGCCTCCGCTCCCCTTGAGCCCATTATTGCCACGCTGATGGACGATGGATGATGTGTGTGGTGGGTCGGCATTAGGTGCACATTAGTTCTTTTATGCACGCGCGGTTCATTATATTTTTGTAAATTAGCGAGCTAATGGTTTGTAAATTACTCGTCGAACTATTGATTTGTTCATGCATGTCAAATATGTAAATTGTATGGGCTGGCCTATCCATATATTATCTTAATTGGCAATAAGGACAATTAATATGCAAATTCCTTCTGCACATCTGTGTTGATCGCCATGTCGAAAACATGGATATCCTTTACTCTATGGGGCAAGTGCTTCAACTGAATGAACTATGTACGATACTTTCCATGAAAATTTAAGAACTTGGCTGACAACATTTGAGTAGCATATATATAGCGGTGACACTACTAGGCAAAAGGCGTATCTTGGTAACATTGTACTTAACAATTTTGACCACAATATGGTCCATATCTACATACTAAATATAGTAACAACTAGCCCATTTTAAGAGGTTTAGCGTCAAGAACAAGAATTGTGTGCTGGAAGCAGCTTGATCATGGTGACTCGACATCTCGTCAATGAAAAGGAAGAACCCTCCTCTACCTTGGTAAAGCATGAGTAGAACAGTGTCTCCAATTTTCAAATGTGGATGCATTGCCACGACAAGCAAGAACTTTTTAATTTGAATGATTCCATTTCCACGGGAAATGCAGTACCTTGCAATCACTTTGGCGTTATTAGCAGACACAAGTGTAATTCGACCACACCAGTAAATCGGTTAAGGAATAGCTGCAGCGGGCAATTTCTGTTGCAATGTAGAATAAACACCAATTGTAACATATCATTGAAGATATATGTAGTTTATAAACATGAACATAAAAATAAGACTTCGTACCAGCATTTTGTGCACACAATTTGTCTTGTTCAATGTGTGAACCGTAGGTAGAATTAATCCCATCCAAAACCGAGCGTTCGTACGCTGTGCCATCTTTGTCACAATATCAACAAATTTTAGGACATGCTTCAAGTCTTTCCAGTGAAATTTGGTACGCCGAGTAACATATAGATCGTTAACCATGCATCGAACATATCCTGCTTGAAAGGTCCAAAGTTGTTATTTATTCGAACATGGTACAAGAATATATAGTGGGCAAAAACTGGTAAGTATAATTTGCTAGTGCCTATGAACAGAGTCAAAAAATGAAATCACAATTGGTTGCTTAAATAGTGATCAGTTAGTCAGAACAAATACCCAATTTTGCTAAGTAATATGCGAGCATGGGGAAAATTTAAAGAACACTAACCTCCATCTTACTGTGATCGCTTTATGGCATTGGGGAAGTAAACATCCATGTTAATTAGACCAAGTTGGGGTGCATGAACTAGAATTTTATTGCTAGATTTCAGTTCATTAAACTTAGAATTTTTCATCCAAAGGTCCGCATCAAAATAGGAGTGACCGTCTTTATCAAGTTTTACGTTGTCTCTCATTGTAAATCCTTGTTTTGTTATCAATATGACATCCATGGAATCATCAACAAAGTAAAGCCCAAGATTTCCTTCTACTCATGTTCTTGCAAAGCAAGGGATGCACTACTTGAAATGAAAATTAAGAACATAAATTAGATATATCAAAATAACAAAGCAACATGCAAATATGGGAGTAACTTAGAAAACAGAACAATATATATAGCAGAAAGCAAAGTACAAAAAATTAATATTATAAATAGATAGTGTAACAAATATTTCATGCAAATATGAGAGTAAGTGATTGAAAAACACATCATTATTTTTTCTAATTTAGAAGAAAAATCATCTTCAATGTCTAGGCTGCATGTGGAACAAAACATTTGATCCAAATGTAGCAATATAATGTATATGTTCATAAATTTAGGCAATGAAAACCATGGTAGGGTGAGATTGAACATACCGAGCGCTCCCTCAAGTCATCTGAAATGGTGAGATAGAACTTTGTTTCCAACTGACCGCGACCACACTTGCCTGATTTGTGCTTGCACTCTGGATATTTGAAGGAAAATCCTTGAATTAGCTAGAACAAAAAAGAATCCACGGTGATTTCCGCTGGTTGATTAAGAAGGTCGGACGGGCTACGATAAGAGATGAGTGAATATTTTTCTAAATTAAGTACCTTCTCCATGTTAATTAGACCAAGTTGTGTTGCATGCACTAGAATTTAATTGCTAGCTTTCAGTTCATTAAACTTAGAAAATTTTCTCCAAAGGTCCGCACCAAATAGGAGTGACCATCTTTATCAAGTTTTACGCTAACTGTCATTGTAAATCCAGGTTTTGTTGTCAATATGACATCCATGGAGTCATCAACAAAGTAAAGCCCAAAATTTCCTTCTACTCGTGTTCTTGCAAAGCAAGGGATGCACTGCTTGAAATGAAAATTAAGATCATAAATTAGATATCTCGAAATAACAAAGCAAAATGAAATATGGGAGTAACTTAGAAAACAGAACAATATATAGTTGAAAGCAAAGTAAAAAAATTATAATTATAAATAGATAATGTAACAAATATTTGATTCAAATATGAGAGTAACTGATTAAACAACACATCATTAATTTTTCTAATTTAGAAGAAAAATGGTCTTCGACGTCTAGGCTCTGTGTGGAACCGTACCTTTTATCCAAATGCAGCAATATAATGTATATGTTCATAAATTTAGGTAATGACGACCATGGTAGGGTGAGATTGAACATACCGAGCGCTCCCTCAAGTCATCTGAAATGGTGAGATAGAACTTTGTTTCTGACCGGCCACGACCACACTTGCCTGATTTGTGCTTGCAATATGGACATTTGAAGGAAAATCCTTGAATCATCTAGAATAAAAAAGAATCCACCGTTATTTCTGCTGGATGATTAAGAACGTCGGACGGACTGCGATAAGAGATGAGTGAATAGCTCGATAAATTAAGTACCTTCTCCATGAGAAAAATCACCGACCCAAGCTCGCAGAAAATCCCATTAGACAACAACACTATATACTTTTCTCGGCTCATTTGCCATATTTAGGGCATTATGTGCATTTTCTAAGCATTAATGCACATAATTCAAATTCAAACAATCGATGCATGAAAAGGTGCACAAGAACGGTCTGGCAAACCATGCTCGTGCTATTTTGTAAATTCTCATGCCTTTTAGAAGGAATGGGAAAGGATTTCACGAATACGAGTGGCAAGAGTTGGCCACAAACGTGTCGTTTATTGTTTTTGCAACTATAGAAAAATGAAATACATGCTTGAAAACACATGATGCCTGGCATGGTGCCATGGTATGGCCTCACTATGCCATGGTAAAAAATTAAGAAGGTTTGGCTTATGACGTCATGCACGCCCTTCATAAATAGAACCATCCCTGAGGAAGTTTCATGGCTTCGAAAGGGAAATCACTAAAATTGAAGGGGAATCCAAGTTTCCTTCATCCTTTGTCCCTGTTTTTTCTATGATGAACATACACCCTGCAAATCACTGTGTTCAACTTTGGCACTTTTCCGAGCTCATTTGCCATATCTAGGGGATTATGTGCATTTTCTAAGCATTAATGCACATAATTAAAATTAAAACAATTGGTGCATGAAAAGGTCCACAAGAACAGTCTGGAAGACCAAGCTTGTGCTATTTCGTAAATTCAAACAATTAATGCACATACTTATTACAAGGAATGGGCTCGGATTTTAAGGATACGTGTGGCAAGAGTCAACCATAAATGTGTCATATATTGGCTTTTAAAGTATAGAAAAATGAAATACATGCTTGAAAAATATGACTCTTGGCATGGTGCCATGGTATGGCCTCACTATGCCATGGTAAAAATAATAGAAGGTTTGGCTTATGTCATTATGCACACTCTTCATAAATCGAACCATCACTAAGGAAGATTCATGGTTTCGAGAGGGAAATCACCATGATTGAAGGGGAATCCAAATTTCCTTCGTACTTTGTACTTGAGTTTTTTCTACTATGAACATACACCGTGCAAGTCACCATGTTCAAATTTGGCACTTTCTCGGGCTGATTTGCCATATTTAGGGGATTATATGCATTTTCTAGGCATTAATGCACATAATTCAAAGTCAAACAATGGGTGCATGAAAAGGTGCACAAGAATGGTCTGGACAATCATGCTCATGCTATTTAGTAAATTCTCACGCCTTTTACAAGGAATGGGCGGGAATTTAAGGATACGTGTGGCAAGAGTCAACCACAAACCTGTCATTTATTGGTTTTTCACCTATAGAGAGATTTGAACACGGTGGGCTACCACCGACAAGGCAGGGAAGGAGAACGATGATGTCTAGCGAGCATGCCCCGATGCCAACAAGTGAGAAGTAGTTAGTGCATGTGTCGCCGTCAGTTTGTATAATTAATTACATGCATCTACCACTACTATATACTAGTTTTATAGCAAATTACTAGTAGTAATTTAAGTTGGTACTACTATCTATTATCAACATACACCGAATAACTCCGCTATAATGAAAGTGATTTTTATATTTGCACGGGCGGCTGTAGATGCTGATATTCATAAGTATTATTAGAAGATCACAGAACACACCGTTTCTATGGCGACCCGTGTACTTTTTTTTGTTAATGATCCATAAGTCAGTTACCTGTGCGATCTTTTCTAATAAAGAAAGTGTACCATTGACCCAAAAATCAACTACACGTGTAGATTGTTTTGGAGACGGGATCCGTCAATTTTCTCTTTTCTTGCACAAGAGTATTTTATGCGCTTCGTCTGTGTTGTGTGTTTCCCCCGCCCAAGTTTCAAGTTTCACAGTAAAATTGTCTTTAGAAGCGCGTTTTCAGAATTTATTCCTCCCACCACATCCCCAACCATCAAATTTCCGTAGTATCTCACCACCTCCTGGCAGCTCAAACCATCGTCGCCGCTGCTGCAACTACAACTTGAACCACATCTACTTATGCCCGAGTACTGTTGATCTAGTTAGGTAACCCACCAATCTCTTTTACGACCATGACCTAATTGCTTAAATGGCATGTGCGAAACATCCTCATGCCTTCAATTCCCCACCGAACATACCTCTAGGGCATCACCGTGCAAGCCTAACCACGTATCACATAGATATTGAGGAGCTAATGAAGGTCGATGGCATGATGGCCACTATGCGTGTCAACCCGGAGGAACGCATCGCCTCTGTTGTAGCCAACTTGGTGCATGCTCTGGCCCAGATGAAGTGAACCATCGACTACGCCCAGGACTTATCAAGTATGATCTGATGAGCTAAATCTTACCAATACCAGTTACAATGGCTATGCTTTGTAGGATTGATGTATTAAGCATATTTGTCCCTCGTTTACTTCAGTAGTGCACACCGTGTGCTATTCAAGTATTAACTGTCCAGCTCAATTTCACCAATACCAGCAACAAATTTACAATACATGACTCATGATACTATTAATCCTTTTTCAGTAACAATGGTATTCATTTTTTAATCTATCCGTATGCTACCATCCTACTCTCCGCAATGAAGATGCACCACAAATGATGTCATTTATTTCCATTTGCTATTTCTGGTGGATGCTAACCCTATTGTAGTTAACATGCCTTTCCATGTACTTACACATGGCCATAATGGGTGTTGTTGTTGTTTGCCATCGAGGTTAGCTGCATCCCATGTCTTATAGTATTTTACATCATGTGTACAATTGCACTTTAGCTTCTAATATTTACCTTTTTTAGGTATAGATGTCAGCGACACTAACCCACGCTTCGACCTGGGGGAACACCACACTTCCGTTGCGGCCAACTTGTGTTAGGCTCTTTCCGATATGAAGTGCCCCAACAACTACCCCTCAGGACTTACCACGTATGAATTGACCGGTTGAATCTTACCAATACGAGTTGCAATGCCCATGTTTTGTATGGTTGATGTATTAAGCATGTTATAGTAAACATGCCAAACCCATATTATCTATTTCCCCTACCTTTTTACAAAAACCTGGGCCATTCTATGCTCTAGCAGTACCTGCCTTGTGATGTTTCACTCTGTCAATTTCATTTGTATCAGTAATTCACTACGAGTTCCAATGGCTATACTAGGTTGTTTGTAGTGAAACATGCGTGTTGTAGTAAACAATTCTATCCATTTTTTAATCCGTCCCTTTGCTATCGTGCTACTCTTTCACAATGAAGATATCACTACATATGCAGTTGTTTTATTACCATTTGCTATTGGTGGATGTTAACCCTGTCGTAGTTAACATTGCCTTTCCATGTACTTATGCAGGGCCACAATGGGTGATGATGTGGTTTTCCATGGAGATTAGCTGTTGTTAGATAAAACGAAATCAACAAGACACGAGAGACACAGATTTTTACGTGGAAACCCTTGCGAGAGAAAACCAAGGATGCACGAAGGCGCAATCACCATGGGGAGGAGTATTACAAGCACAAGACGACATGTTATTTTAGGTGCGACTACATGAAGTATATATGAGGGGCAATACATGAGAGTCCTTGGAGGACAAGTAAACGAGTTGTAATTGCACGCGTCCGTACCAACACAAAGGCCCGAATCATTTGTACTATATCTAGTCTAACATGGTGGAATTTGGATCATAATTCATAATATCCACCTTGAGCCAAATCCCCTCTAGTAGTCGAAGAAAGTAAATAACTCCATCCAAATCAGCATAAACACCTTGTGCATCAAAGTCCATAGGACTAGTGAGAAATACCAACTAAGCCTGAGAAAAGCTCAAACTTATTGGTAGGAATTGGCTTTGTCATCATATCATCTGGATTATCATGAGTATTTATCTTGCATACTTTCAAATCATCTTTAGCAACAACATCTCGAATACACTGAAATCTGACATCAATGTGCTTCGTTCTCTCATGATACATTGGATTATTGGTGGCATGCCATTACGTCAAGCAAGGTCTCAAGTGTATCTCATCATTTTTTTATATTTTGGAATTAAAATGCCATGGCAGTCCTTGCTTTGTGTCCAAACCGTGAAACCGATATGTTTGAAAATTCCTTCCAATTTACTCCAGATGGAATTAACTCGCACACAAGTACACACATATGATTTTTGATTTTTTATGGTTAGTTCTTGCACGTACATGTAGTTCAAATTTGAATTACGGTCATTAAATGGATAGAAAATTATTTAAATGACTTAAAAAGTTCAAATGACTCCTCGAATTTTCCAAAATTTGACATGATAGTTATATTAGTGCAGTTAGCTATAGAATTTTTTTTAAGGCTGTAAGGGGAAGCTATCGCTGGTTTGTCATCAAACAGGCATTGTGCCCTCTCAGAACCACAAGCCTTTTAGTGAGTTGCTCCGGTTTGTGAGTGGTGTGTGTCCAAACTTTCGTCAAACAGGCAATTTCTTAACCGCACCATCTCCGTACCATGCCATTACGTCAAGTAAGGTTTCATGTGTTTCTCATCATTTTTCAATTTTTTGGAATTTAAATGCCATGGAATGCAGTCGATGCTTTGTGTCCAAGCAATGACACAAATATGTTTGAAAATGCTTCCAATTTACTACACATGGAATTAACTCGCACACAAGTACACAAATCTAATTTTGCGAACCATTATGGTTAGCTGGTTCATGTACATGTAGTTAAAATTTGAATTACGATCATTAAATGGTTAAAAAATCATTTACATGTCTTTAAAAGGTCAAATGACCCGTGGAATTTTCCAAATTTCTACGACAGTTGCATTAGTGCAAGTTAGCTGTAGACAATTTTTTACAACCATAAGGGGAATCTATTAGCGGTTCGTCCTCAAATATGCATTGTGCCCTCTCGGACCCATGAGCCTTCTAGTGAGTAGCTCCACTTTGTGAGGGGTGTATGTCCAAAGTTTCGACAAACATGCCAATTGTTTTACCATGTCATCTTAGTGGCATGACACTACATCAATTATAGTGTCATGTGTTGTTGATCATTTTTGATTTTTTTGTAATTGAAATGGAATGGCACTCGATGCTTTGTGTCCAAGGGGTGACACCAATATGTTTGAAAATTCCAACCAATTTACTGCACATGGAATTAACTTGCACACAAGTATACAAATATGGCTTTTCTAACCGTTGCGGTTATCTGTTGCATGTACATGTAGTTCAAATTTGAATTACGGTAATTAAATGGCTAGAAAATAACTTAAATGTCTTAAAAATGTCAAATGACCCATGAAATTTATCAAATTTTGACATGACATTTGTATTAGTACTCTAAAGTTTCTCGTACATTTATAACACTACCCGTTGCCACCGTACTCCAAATTCATCTTTCAAAGCTAATACACAGTATTTTCTTGGATCCGTTTGCGATGAAAATTCATGGGTCTATTTAAGTCTTCTTCCCTAAGCTTCACTGGCTTCGTCTGCTCTAGTGTCGGTCACCCCCGAATCCACAAATCCCCGGTCCCCATTCCCGAAACCCATTCTTGCAAATAATGACGTCGTGGAAACGATTTGTGAGGGCCCATATGATGGTCGTGTCCTCCCCGAGCGACGCCACACCAAGAGCGCCACCGCTTATGCCGAGAGAGCGGCCGCATCCGCATTGAGCGTGGCTGCATCCGCCGAGAGGGCGTGTGCAGCAGCCGACAGGGCCGCTGCAGCAGCTGAGATGGCCGCAGCTGCAGCTGTGACGGTGGCTGCAAACAGCAAGAGTGCTGAAGCTGCCGTTCGTGCCGCCGATATCTTCGTGGCCCCGGTCGAGGCCATCCACGCCAAGATCAAGGACGCACATGCCAAGATAATACAGGCCACCTTGGAATCTAGCATGCAGCCCACGTCTGAAAAGGTGGCGGCGGCCTTGGAGCAGCTGCTACCTCATGAGATTGTTGAGCTGGTTTGGGATGGAGGAGGCGGCAGAGATCAAGGAGCGCCAGGAGGAGGAGTTGTGTGTGGCTGAGGACGAGGTAGAAAAGATCCCGTCCATCGAGGAATCGGCGGTGGAGTACCAACACGAGCTCTGGTGCATCCACTACTACGACTACCACAACCTTGAGGGTTGTGCCGAGGACGAGGACGAGGACAATAAAGCAGTCGAATTCAACTGGGGGGACGCGCACTCCACTAACGGTGGCATGTTGCCATGACAAGTCATCGACGTCTCATCTTACACCGGTGAGGCATAGGGATGCATGGTGGCATCTTTGTTCAAATTATGCGTACTTAGCCTTTGTTTATAACATTTGTCTTTTGTTAGAGCAATGTTTAGGTCAAGTGGCTTTGTTTAATTACTAAAATTTATCGATACAGTAAGTCTGGTTTGTGTGTTGTAGGATCTTTTGTGTGCCCAAATTAGCAAGCCATCTTCAATTATGCAATGACGTGGATGAGGACAGTATCGAGGGAAATTTCCACCAAAATTTGAACCATCAAACTCATCACATGCGTGTAAAGCAGAGGAATTATTTCTGATGCACACATTCGTTCAAAGTGAACAGTGTCTAGTTCCACCGCGCGCAAAGTTTCCCTCCACCTTTCAAAAAATTTGGCCTTCGCCGAAATATCTAACTGCCCCTTCCCACCCTAATTTCACCCCGACAACAAGCCACATGTCCCCTGCTTCCTCCTTCCTTTCTTCCCAAGTTATAGCCTCTTCCTCGCTCTCTCCATCTCGCATCCAACCGTCGTGGTCACCATGGTCGTGTCCAATGACCTCTCCAGCGCTTCCACTTCCGATGACGACTCTTTCACCATCTGGGTATGCCTCTCCACTCTCTCTCTCTCTCTTGGGTTATAAATTGGAATGAAAGATTTTAACCCGATGGTTGATTCGAGTCATTTCTTATTCTTGTAGCTCCCTAGGACCTTGAGTTGCAACAAATGGATCGTGGTGGCTGAAGATTTGTCTTCTTGTTGTGACCATCAATCTCCATGCGTGAAGTTAGTTGCATTCGCATCCATGCATAGTGGGAGGAAGTTTCTAGCATATGCAGAGAAGTTTAGCCCCACTTTCGTTGTTACAAATAATTCGTTAGATGTGATTCACCCACTGCCACTGTGTTATGTAATTATGGATGTGATCAAGGCAATGTCACAGTTTGTACCTAGTATCTAAAAATGTTGCCATCTCATGAGTAGTTCATTAAAAAAATATTTGGCACCGCTTCAGTTGTTTGTGCAACCAACTTTGGCCCACACATCCGAGCATCCATGTAGCAAAATACTAAATCTTTATGACACGAAGGAACTTGGCATCAGAGTAACTAGGTGCTACGGAGTCTGGTTCCCTGATTTTTCCCTCTCCATCAGCTCACCAGTGCACGATGCCAAATGTAGAAACAGTTGTCTTAACACCGGTTTGGGCATACGTAGGCCTTAGTTCTATTAGTTCTACTTTACTAAAGTTGGGCATGTACACACTTGTTAGTACTAATTTCATGACATCCAAACACTACTGCTATGTTCTGGAACTTATATTTAGCTTCCTCATAAAATTTCAATTTGTTATTTATAGTACATGACTAAGAACTTGTAGCGTTGTTGCAATTAATTAAAGCTTCTGATGTTACAGAATTTGATTGCTATCTCAATAGCCATTAATTCATTTGCACATTAAAAATATGTATTTTTTGAATTTTTAAGTTGCTAGAAACCCATTTTCCCTACAATTATTACTGATCTAGTTTTAAATATTGTAGGATGAACGGAAGGGTTCTTACCTGTAGTGGGTTGATCAAGAGTGGCCACGGTCTTTGAAGATGTTCCTAGCAAAGCTCTAGAGCATACACGAGGAAGAGGATAGATATAGGCTTAGAGAAAGTGTTATCAACGCTGAAGAATATTTCAAGATGCGGGGAAAAAAAGAGGAAGACAGAGCATGAGCACAGGTTAGTGCAAAATAGGTTCTTACTGAACTGAAAGCAGATGTGAAAAAGACGAACCTGGCTGATCATGCATCAGTCGATTAGGGAAATGTATATATTGTTCCAATATTGTTCTTATATATGAAGGCGAACTAGCTATCCTTCCCCAGATAGTTGGGCCCTGAAATTATCAATGTCATCAGTATGTTCTTTCTTTGCATAATCTGACTAGGGGGAGATTGCGGGGAATGACAAATATAGGCCAACAACTGTTTGGAGTTGCTATCATAGCAAAAGGATTGAACCCATCCATGCCAATGCTGACTCGAGGATGCCTTGGATCTGCCGCTTTATCCGGATGTAATGCATGGAAGTGCTTCCACACAAAAGCATCTGATATGTCTACCAACATCTTATTCCCATCTGCATCTCGTTTAGTTCTTTTGTCCAATTTGTGCCATGTCATCTGTGTGGCCATCTCTTCGACCATGAAAAGACATTGAAGTCTTGGTATGATTGACAAATACTAAAGAACATTAACGGGGATTTTGGTCCGCCTCTTCTCACCCATACTATTATCTACCACGATATGACTGGAAGACTTGCAAATGTGACAACAATTCAAGCATGCATACTCAAACATAAATGAGGCACATCCTTTATCACGGGAAACATTCTTCTCATAGGACATCTTAAGTACAAGTAGTATTTTGTCGGACTCATACAGGTTTGCAGGCATGACATGTCCTTTGGGTAGAAAGCGTCCGAATAGTGTCATCATCGCGCCGTAGAATTCTCTACCCAAGTTGAATCAAGCCTTTAGATCCATTACTTGCACGATGGCATTCAGCTGACAAAGATCGGTGTGCTGATGTAGAGGATCTTTTGAAGAATCCAACATTTCATAGAAGGCCTTTGGAGATTCCTCCATCTCATCATCCGAATCTGTAACATCCTGTTTTTTTCCAAGATATTTTTTAGAAAAAAAGCAAAGGATGTTGCAACATAATACTATATTATTTTGTGTTTTATTTGGAGTTGCTCAAATTATTTCCAGGTCGTTAGAATTAATTTAGCATATGCAGGACGAATAAAATCCGTAATTTTCAAGTTGAATTACTCGCTCGTAGTTTATTTATTTATTTAAGTTCTTATTTATTTTCGCGCGTGTATTTCTTGGATTATTTTCAAAGACTTTTGAATTGTCTTTTGTTTTGATTTTATTATAGAAAAATCTTAATAAAAAATCTATATTATATTACATTGATTTTCCATTTCTTCCTCTCTCTCTATTTTTTCATTTCCATTTCCAAATCTCTACCCATGCACCGTAGCATCTTCTCCTCTCTCTACTTTTTTCATTTTGTTCTCTAATCGGCCACAAAACCGAATCTACCCCAAGGCCCATTTCAGCCAACAGACGCTCGGGCCATCTGGCGCGCGAGCACGGACGCGGCCCAGCGAGCGAAGCGAAGCGTCGTCTTCTTCCTCCCGCATATACACGCACGAGTTACAGAAATTGCACGTTCATGGCTGCCACTTCGCCTCTCCAGATCCCATCAATTCGTTCATCATTTCCATTAGTCTTCAACACGAACAATATTCTCCATGACTGAACGGTTCCATTCAGTATGTTCGTTCCCCGTTTGATGGTCTTAATGAAGCAAAGGAAACTGACGAACTTAAAGGCCGGCCATTAACATTTGTCCAATGATCTCCCTCTTCTGGCTATCATTCTCTAGACCGTTCACGTCACGGTGTGCGCCAGGAGCTCCTCTATAAAAGCCCACTCATTTCACCGTGCAATTCATTTCGTAGCTCTCCCAAACCACCCCGCAAGATAGCGCCATCTGCACTGTTCTTCGCCTGCCGTCGCTGCAGGTTAGACCTCAAGTCAAATTCCTTCCACTATCAGACTCCTCTCATATCATGCTATATCCTAGACACCTTCTACTGTCGGATTATCATTGTATGCCGCACGTGCAATAGCGCCATGTTGCTGCCACCGTTCGGGACCGACGCGATTGTCATTCGTTGACCGTTCGTCGAATCCATCCGTGTCACAGTCCTCTCTTATCACTAAGAGCATCACACACCATCTCTTTATCATCGGAGATTGTCGACAACGACGCGCACTGGCACTCGCCGTATCAACGTTTTCACCACCGACTATCATCGGTGACCCAAATTCAAACCTACACCATAGAGCGAATATTCGATGATGCTAGGAGCGAGTTTTTGTTTTTCATTTTTGTTTGCTTATGATTGATTACATTATGTGTTCACTTAGCAAGTACATATATGTTATTGTGTGTATTTTAAATCATATGGTTTTCTTTTAAAATTATTCATGTCCATAGCATGCGTGGAAATATGTTTGAATTATTGTTACGATTCTAGGATTATTTTAGAATGTCAATGAATTAGTTTTGCCCAAAAAAATGATGCATGATAATTGGTTTAGTATTTTGTTGTTTGTATCTAGACGTAATATGTGCATGCCTACTTTTGATAATATTTCTATGGGTGAAAACGTTATATGGTTTAATCTAACCTTAACTTAATTCTTGTAGGGTCGTATAATTGTTGTTGAAGTGTTACTGAGTACAGGATACGTCGTGATGCATATCATATGAACGATGACTCTTTATATTTTTGTTACATGAAATAACACATGAAATGATCATGTCATGACTAGGTTATTATCAACGTGTTGATACATGTGCATTTAGATTATATTATATGTGTGCCACATGAGTTGACCTTATAATATGTTGTAATCCTTCTAGCATCATGTGTGGTATGTATGACGTTTGTAGCTTATAGTTTACTTTGGTTTTAGTTAGCTTGGTTGATTTTTGCGATGTTTGTTGTTAAATGAAATAGTTGATGTTTTAACCATTATAAATATTTAGATGTTCGTCTAAATATTTATTTGTGGTTAACTAGGGTATTTTCATGCCATGTTGAGCCATGTCATTCCAATGCATAGGATAGTTTATTACTTCATGTGTGTTCATGCTATGATGTGGCCTTTATTACTTCATGTGTGTTCATATATATTATGCACTATAAAATTTACTTCACAATGCAAATAAGAACGTTAGTGGGACGACAAAGCCCAACCAACCGTTCAAATCCATCTACTCATCTTCAATCGTGCTACCTCCTTTGAAATCTTCATTTCCATCCATATCTTGCTACCCATTCTTCATTTATTTTTTATTTTTCGTTTTGTATGTTATTGGATTTTATTGATTGTGTATTGATTATTGCTTCGACGTTACTACGAGTAGGAGGTGACGGTACGGGAGAGGAGCACTACGAGGAAGAAGGAAACGGGGAACTCGACAATGAAGGCATGCCTCCTTCTTTGATCATACTTATCCTATGTTTTATAAATTGCATTGAGTTTTATGGTTACAACATGCATGTTGTTAATCTCGTAGCTAGCGTGTCGATTGACACATTACCTTGATCCGCTTGTCGCCAATCTATTTGACACCTGAGTACAAGTATGTAGTATTCCGCTAGAGTAGAAATGCTTAGCCATGCTTATTACCTATAGGTGCTTTGTTGAATGACTCTTGAGTCGTTGACACTTGAAACTTACCGCTGAGCTGGCCAGTTGGCCTTGTTGACCTTCTCTATCCTCTTCTACTCCGGGTGAAAATTACCATCTGAATACTGGCACACGCGACAGCTGAATCATGGATTGAAGGAGCGATTGGCTGCCCAAGGTGAAGGGAGCAATCCGTCCGTGCTGCATGAGGCCTAATAAGTCTTGGATTTGAAGATTGTGTAAACAGTACAACCACATGCTATATGGATATTTGCTTGGTCAAGTAAGCTAGTCAGCCTTAGCTGTCGATGTCGCCGTACCGCGCATGGATAACTACCTTGCAAGGAGTATCCTTGGCACAGATGGGGGGCTAGTTTAAGGACGTATTCTCAGTTCCGTACGCCAGACCCGGTGGCCATGTCACATCTTTGGGGGATCTAGTCCAAAGACCTTGTCACAATCTCCCCACCGGTATACCAAATGGCATACTACGCTAGCGACGGCTAGTGGTAACAAGTCGGGATTGTGTCTTGTGGGTAAAGTGTGCAACCTCTGCAGAGTGTAAAACTATTCGAATAGTCGTGTCCACGGTCATGGACGACACTTGAATCTTCTTGACATACACGACATGTCTTGATTATTCTCTCTTTGCCCCAATTATTGGATCCTATGATGAGTGTGAGTTGATCGAGGATCCTCACTTTGATGAAAGTTATTCTGAATATAATCTTGTTTTCATCAAAAAGTACTTTTATCCAAAAGCTATTTTTACAAATAAAATTAGATTTTACGCAAATGAGCTATACAGCCTTCCTTTGAAGCCACATGTAGCTATTAGGTCCTTCTCCGAGGGAGGCATATTTAGTACGTAATGTATTCATGACAATAAATTTTAATGAACAACAGAGATCTATGAAGACGAGGGTGCCGACTACGATTATTATGATGATCCTGAGGAGTGAGGTCACGTGGACTACATCAAGTGCCTATGGCTGAAATGGAGTCGCTGCGCATTTTCTGTTTCGTTGTGTTTTTCTGTATGTAATAAATGTCATGAGACATTTCGCTATGTATGGCTTGTGGCAAGATTTACTAAACTCATATTGTATTATTTTAGCATTCTACAATGATACGATTTCGCTGTGTTGTCAACAATGATCCTGGGGTTGATGGTTAAACACAGGAGGGTCTGGAAGTAAATTTCGGATTCTCACATAAGTGGTATCAGAGCAGACATCAACCTATTAACGTGACCTTAGTTAGAAATGGAAAGCCTTAGGAGTGTTCTTTTGCAAAATAGTATATTACAAATTTTCTTGTGTTATGATGCAAAATTCTATCTCCTCTTATTTAAAAATTATTTATTAATTCTCGTCTTATTAAAAATATAGATGGAGATATGATCCTCACGTCGGATTGAGCATTTTGGTAACCTTGGTCATCTGTTTCGGGACATGCTCACATGCTTGGGCTTTGACAAGGACCCAAAGGTTTCCGGATACTCATACCACACGATCGGAGGCGGGGAACATTACAAAGTCAAGTTGGTGTTGTACCCTAGGATGGAACAAACTAGAGGTTACCGATTCATGGACGATGGAGAAGACTTCATGGATGTTGTGATTCGAGTTGTGCATCAGGCAATGCATCAAATAGAAGGAGTTCATTAGGACGAGCTGAAGCACACCCCATTTCGATACTTCACTTTTCATATCGGGGATGGAGCGGTTCAGCAGAACTTGAAGGACATGGAGGAGGATGACCCCACCATCATTTGTATGGCTTCACTTATCTATGGAGTTGAACAAAACCTGGTTATTACTACAAATATGCTGGAGGAGAATCGTCGGTGCCTGGAGTTTTACCAGGCACGCCTGGAGACACTTGAGGAGAGGTTGGTGGAGGCAAACACTTCTTTGGTGGCTGCTCACGAGGCACGGGATGCCATTGAGGTAGCTGGGGAGCAGGCTATCACCGTGGCGAATGATGTGATTGCCAGGGATAATGGTGACCAGTAGGAGATACCACCAGAGGACCCTACACCCACCCCACGAGAGAGGCTTCACCCACGCATGATGATTACAAGAACAAAGAAGAGTATCTTGGTGAAGAGGCGTCGTCTGACACTCTGCACCATCGCACCTTCAGCACTGCCCACACTTCCAACACCAGCAACTCGTGAGGAGCAACTCGACGACCTTGAGGAGGAGGATACTGAGCCTGAAGAGAGAGTTCCTCCTACACCAAAGGGGGCCTCATCACCATAGTTCAGAGCAGCATGGGAGTGTATACTGAGCGCATAGTTGGACTATAGGGACCATGAGTGATATCTACGATTATGCGAGTGAACCTTAGTTATCTTCTTGTTGCTATGTTCACGGTTGACTATACCGAGATGTGTGGTATAGCTACTATATTATCCAGTACCTTCATAATTGAGTGTTTAAGTCGGATTTTTATTTGGAGTTGAGTTGCTTGATTTGTTTCCTCATTGCTCGCATGTTGGGTTTACGGGTTATATATTTCCCTATTTCCTATTCTAACATCGAGAGGCCATCAGGATGGATGCTAAACGTGGAGGTCGTGGTTGCGGATCACGCGGACGTGGTCGAGGACGTGGATGCGGCCATGGACCCACTTTTGAGGATCCTGTCTTTGAAGAAAACTTTGATGAATAACATATCCATGATACAGACTCTAAGCCAGAAGGAGAGGATGTGCCACCACCACCGTCGCCAACCAAATTGGCACAAATGATGTTGATGCAAACCCAGATACATCAACAACTCACAACCAAGGTAGTAAATTAGAATCAAGGTCATCCACCACAGTCAGGATTTGCCAAGTTCATGAGGGCAAAACCACCTACTTTGGAGGGATCATGAGACCCACTTGATGCTGATGATTGGTTGAAGGACATCAGGAAGACCCTCAACTTGGCCAGTTGCACTCTGGCTAATCGTGTCAAGTTTGCGGCACACCAGCTCAAGGGTGTGGCTGTAGATTTGTGGGTGAATTATTGTGAAGCACATGAGGATGCACAAGCTATCACATGGAATGAGTTTGCGGAAGCTTTTGGTACTGCGCATATTCCTCAAGTCATCATGGAGCTAAAGAGGGATGAATTCCGAGCTCTTACTCAAGGAAAGATGAGAGTGTCTTAATATATGAGTAGTTTCACACACCTGGCGCATTATGGAAGGGCAGATATACCAACTGAAGCTGACAAGACAACCAAGTTTATTAAGGGGTTGAACCCTGTGTTGAAGGATAGGCTGGTATCTCATGATTTTCCCAACCTTTCAAACACTTGTCAACAAGGCTATACTCCAAGAGAACTCTAGGAGGGAGCTAGAGGGACACTGTAAGCGCAGGGCACCGCAGGGTCACCATGGTGCAAGTAGCTCACGGCAGAAGATTGGTCATCATCCAGGTTATCGTTCAGCAAATGTCAAGCCATCAAGGCCCAACAACACATTTCAGTCCAATGCATATAAGACTCCATGAGCTGAAGTGGGAGGCAATCATGCTAATACAGCTGGAAGAGCATGCTTCAGTTCTGGACAGGAGGGTCACTTTGTTGTTGCATGTCCTAACAAGAACACGAGTCCTACTCCACTGAAGTTCAACTTGGGTTCTACAACTAAGATGTCCGTAGCAGGACGTGGACGAGGTATTCTAAATACAACTGGGAGTGCACCTCATGCACCGGGACGTGGCAGGGTTAACCATGTCACCATTGAGCAGGCTCAAGAGGCACCAGATGTGGTTATTGGTATGTTTTCAATTAACTCGTATTATTGTTCAGTACTTTTTGATATCGGAGCTTCACATTCTTTCATTTCAAATATTTTTGCCGAAAAACATCATTTTCGAAACTAGGGTATGAACTTGCAAATGGTAGTACAATCACCTAGGGGTATACTAAGGAATGGGATGAAGTGTCCTAAAGTGGTCATAGTTATAGAAGGCGTAGAGTTCATAGCAAACCTTATCATAATAGACTCCAAAGGCTTGGACATCATTCTAGGAATGAACTGGTTAAGAAAACACACATAATTTTTGGATTGTGTTGGGACTTCAGTTACTTTAACAAGTACAGAAGGTGTCATTGTGGAGTACGAAGCTAAAATCGCACATCAACTCGAGATCGATTCCATGATGAATAAAGTGAAGGAAGTAAAAGTGGCGGATGTTCGGGTTGTGAAGGAATATCCAGATGTCTTTCTGGATGAATTGCGTGGACTACCACTAGATCGTGAGATTGAGTTTGTCATTGAGTTAATACCAGACTCTTCTCCTATTGCAAGGAGACCTTGCAAGATGACAGCGAACGAATTGGTTGAGTTGAAGAAGCAAATTCAGGAGCTAGAACAGAAGGGCTACAATAGACCGAGCACATGACCATGGGGCGCACCTGTGCTATTTGTGAAAAAGATGGATGGTACCATGCGCATGTGTGTGGATTACCGAGCACTGAATGCGGCAACTATTAAGAATAAGTATCCTTTGCCAAGTATTAATGACTTGTTTGAACAGTTGAAGGGAGCATGTGTGTTTTCCAAAATAGATCTCAGATCAGGATACCACTAGTTGAAGATTCGCCCACAAGGTGTTCCAAAGACTGCCTTTGTTACTCGATATGGTCTCTATGAATTTTTGGTGATGTCATTTGTACTTACAAATGCGCTAGCTTACTTCATGTATCTCATGAACAACGTATTCATGGATTTCTTGGATAAGTTTGTTGTAGTGTTCATTGACGATGTTCTGATTTATTCTCGGAGCGATGAAGAGCATGAGAAACACCTTCGGATCGTTTTGGAGAGGCTAAGGGCTCATCAACTTTATGCTAAGTTTAGTAAGTGTGAGTTCTGGTTGAAACAAGTAGACTTTTTGGGACATGTTATCTCACCAGAAGGAGTTTCCATGGGCCCAGCAAAGGTGGAGACAATACTCTCTTGGAAGCGACCCAAAAGTGTGTCAGAGATATGCAGTTTCATTGGACTAGCCGGGTATTATCGTCGGTTCATAGAAGATTTTTCCCGAATTACAAGACCTATGACTCAGTTGTTAAAGAAGAATAAAAAGTATCAGTGGTCAGAAGCTTGTTAAAAAAGTTTCCAAGAACTCAAGAAAAGATTGACAACCAGACCAGTATTGGTATTGCCTGATATCCAGAAGGACTTTGAGGTTTATTGTGATGCTTCTCAACAAGGTTTGGGATGCGTGGTTATGGAGCAAGGAAAAGTTATAGCTTATTCATCGAGACAATTACGCCCTCATGAAGTTAACTATACAACACATGACTTGTAATTAGTTGTCGTAGTGCATGCCCATAAAACTTGGAGGCATTACCTTATTGGAAATAGGTGTGAGATATACTCGGATCATAAGAGTTTGAAGTACATTTTCGCACAACCGGATTTGAATCTCAGACAGAGAAGGTGACTAGACTTGATCAAGGATTACAACCTTAGCATTAATTACCACCCTAGTAAAGCAAATGTCGTAGATGATGCGCTTAGCAGGAAAGTTTACGTCAGTAATATGATGATTCAAAAGGAAGTGCCGGAGCTGTATGAGGAAATTCGAAAGATGAACCTCTATGTGAGCCTGGAAGAAAATGGAGAAATGTTTGAGGTTAAGTTCACTCTCCAGGATCAAGTGCGAGAAGCACAGAAAAATGATAAGGGCATTGAAGAGTTTCAAGAGAAAATCGGATTGGGTGAAGCACCCGACTATAGAGAAGAGGAGAGTGGAAGTATGTGGTTCCGAGATCATATGTTGGTACCAGACCAAAAAGAGATCAATGACACAATCATGAAGGAAGCTCACGAGTCAGCATACTCAATACACCTTGGGATTACAAATATGTATAATGATCTTCGTAATAGTTTTTGGTGGTCTAGTATGAAGCGAGAAATCGCTGAGTACGTTTCGTAGTGTGATGTATGTCGAAGGGTCAAGGCTGAGCATCAGAAGCCCGTAGGACTACTGCAACCACTTAAGATTCCAGTATGGAAATGGGAAGAGATAGGAATGGATTTTATCACGGGCCTTCCTAGGACATCTTCTGGGTTTAATCTATTTGGGTTATAGTGGATAGATTGACAAAGTCAGCTCATCTCATTCCAGTAAAGACTACATATGGTGGAGAGAAGCTAGCGGAGTTATATATGGCAAGAATCATCCGTGCACACCGAGTTCCTAATAGGATAGTGTCAGATAGAGGTACTCAGTTTACGTCGATATTTTGGAAGAAAATACACAAAGTTTTGTGAACTCAATTGGATTTCAGTATAGCATATCACCCACAGACCGAAGGACATGCTGAACGGGTAAACCAAATTCTTGAAGACATGCTTCGAGCTTGTGCTTTGACTTATCGGCGTAGTTGGAATAAGAGGCTTCCTTATGCTGAGTTTTCTTATAACAATAGTCATCACGCAAGTATAAAGATGGCTCCATTTGAGGCTTTATATGGACAGAAGTGTCGTACACCTCTTACTTGGCATGAGGTAGGAGAAAACCAGGTCTTCGGTCCTGACACGTTGGAAGTGGCGGATAATCAAGTGAAAATGATTCAGGAAAGGTTGAAGTCTGCTCAGTCTAGACAAAAGGCTTATTCGAATAAACATCGCTACAATATATCATTCAAGATAGGAGATGATGTGTATCTCAAGGTATCTCCACTACGTGGACTGCGTCGCTTTGGAATCAGGGGTAAGCTAACACCTCAGTACATTGGTCCGTTCGGAATTATAGCTCGACGTGGAGAGGTAGCCTATCAGTTGGCACTTCGAGAGAAGATGTCAAATGTGCACAATGTTTTCCATTAATCATAGTTGAAGAAGTGTTTCAAGAAACCCGAGGAAGAGATGCAAAAGACCTCACTGGACAACATAGAAGTCAAGGATGATCTAACATATCAGGACTATCCCTTTAAGATTCTAGATGAGTTGTTGCGAACAACTAGAAGCAAGGTGATTAAACTTTGGAAGGTACAATGGAGCAACCACACAAAGAAGGAAGCAACTTGGGAGAGAGAAGATGACCTCAAAAATGAGTTTCCAAATCTTTTCTCTTAGCTCTCAATCTCGGGGTCGAGATTCTTTGTAAGGGGGGTAGAGTTCTAACATCCTGTTTTTTTCAAGATATTTTTTTAAAAGCAAAGGATATATTTTTTTGTGTTTTCTTTGCAGTTGCTCAAATTATTTTTAGCTCGTTAGAATTAATTTAGCATATACACGACGAATAAATACGTAATATTTTGAGTTGAATTACTCGCTCGTAGTTTATTTATTTATTTAAGTTCTTATTTACTTTCGCGCATGTATTTCTTAGATTGTTTTCAAAGACTTTTGAATTGAATTTTGTTTTCATTTTATTGTAGCAAAAGCTTAATAAAAAAATCAATATTATATTATATTGATTTTCCATTTCTTCCTCTCTCTATTTTTTCATTTCCATTTCCAAATCTCTACACATGCACCGTAGCATCTTCTCCTCTCTCTATTTTTTCCTTTTATTCTCTAATTAGCCACAAAACCGAATCTGGCCCAAAGGACATTTCAGCCAACAAACGCTCGGGCCAACCGGCCCGTGAGCAAGAAGCAGCCGAGCGAGCGAAGAGAAGCATTGTCTTCTTCCTCCCGCATGTACACGCACGAGTTACAGAAACTGCACGTTCATGGCTGCAACTTCGCCTCTCCAGATCCCATCAATTTGTTCATCATATCTATTAGTCTTCAACACGAACATTATTCTCCTTAACTCAATGGTTCCATTCAGTCTGTTCGTTCTTCGTTTGATAGTCTTAATCAATCACAGGAAACTGGCGAACTTAAAGGCCGGCCATTAGCATTCCTCCATTGATCTCCCTCCTCCGGCTATCATTCTCTAGACCGTTCACGTCATGGTGTGCGCCAGGAGCTCCTCTATAAATGCCCTCTCATCTCACCATCCACCCCATAAGATAGCGCCATCTGCACTGTTCTTCGCCTGCTGTCACCGCAGGTTAGACCTCAAGTCAAATTCCTTCCAATCAGACTCCTGTCATATCAGGCTACCTCCTAGACACCTTCTCCTATTGGATTATCATCGTTGGACGCGCGCGTAATAGCGCCATGTTGCTGCCACCATTCGGGAACGACGCCATTGTCATTCATTGACCGTTCGTCGAATCCATCCGTGTCACAGTGCTCTCTTATCACCAAGAGCATCACACACCATCTCTTCATCACCGGAGATCGTCAACAACGACATGCACCGGTACTCGCCGCATCAAGGTTTTCACCTCCGACTATCATCGGTGACCCAAATTCAAACCTACACCATAGAGCGAATATTCGATGATGCTAGGAGCGAGCTTTTGGTTTTCATTTTTGTTTGCTTATGATTGATTACATTATGTGTTCACTTAGCAAGTACATATATGTTATTGTGTGTATGGTAAATCATATGATTTTATTTTAAAATTATTCATGTCCATAGCAAGCGTGGAAATAAGTTTGAAATATTTTTATGATTCTAGGATTATTTTAGAATGTCGATGAATTAGTTTTGCCAAAAAAAATGATGCATGATAATTGGTTTAGTATTTTGTTGTTTGTATAGAGACGTAATATATGCATGCATACTTTTGATAATATTTCTATGCATGGAAACGTTGTATGGTTTAATCTAACCTTAAATTAATTCTTATAGGGTCGTATAATTGTTGTTTAAGTGTTACTGAGTATAGGATATGTCGTGATGCATATCATATGAACGATGACTCTTTATACTTTTGTTACATGAAATAACACATGAAATGATCATGTCATGGCTAGGTTATTGTCAGCATGTTGATACATGTGCATTTAGACTATATTATATGAATGCCACATGTGTTGACCTTATAATATGTTGTAATCCTTTTAGCATCATATGTGGTACGTATGACATTTGTAGCTTATAGTTTACTTTGGTTTTAGTTAGCTTGGTTGATTTTTGCGATGTTTGTTGTTAAATGAAATAGTTGATGTTTTAACCATTATAGATATTTAGATGTTCGTCTAAATATTAACTTGTGGTTAAATAGGGTATTTTCATGCCATGGTGAGCCATGTCATTCCAATGCATAGGATTGTTTATTACTTCGTGTGTTAATGCTATGATGTGGTGTTTTATGTTTTTTAGTGCGAGGCTTATATATATTGTGCACTATAAAATTTAGTTAACAATGCGAATCAGAACGTTAGTGGGACGACAAAGTTCGACTTGGTGACAGTAGACCCTAAACCCAAACAACCGTTCAATTCCATCTACTCATCTTCAATCGTGCTACCTCCTTTGAAATCTCCATTTCCATCCAGGTCTTGCTACCCATTCTTCAATTATTTTTTATTGCTTGTGTATTTATTATTGTTTCGATGTTACTACGAGTAGGAGGTGACGATACGGGAGAGGAGCACTACGAGGAAGAAGGAAACGGGGAACTCGGCAACGAAGGCATGCCTCCTTCTTTGATAACACTTATCCTATGTTTTACAAATTGCATTGAGTTTTATGGTTACAACATGCATGTTGTTAATCTAGTAGCTAGCGTGTCGATTGACACATTACCTTGATCCGCTTGTCGCCTATCTATTTGACACCTGAGTAGAAGTATATAGTATTCCCGTAGAGTAGAAATGCTTAGCCATGCATATTACCTATAGGTGCTTTGTTGAATGACCCTTGAGTCATTGACACTTGAAACTTACCGCTAAGATGGACAGTTGACCTTCTCTATCCTCTTCTACTCTGGATGAAAATTATCATCTGAATACTAGCGCGGACGACAGCTGAATAAAGGATTGAAGGAGCGATTGGCTACCCAATGTGAAGGGAGCAATCAGTCGTCCGTGTCGCATGAGGCCTAATAAGTCTTGGATTTGAAGATTGTGTAAACAGTACAACCACATGCTATATGGGCACTGGCTTGGTAAACTAAGCTAGTTAGCCTTAGGTGTCGATGTCGCCTTACCGCACATGGGATAGCTGCCTTTCGAGGAGTATCCTCGACACAGATGGGGGGACCGGTTTGAGGATGTACTCTCAGTTCCGTGCGCGAGACCCGGTGGGTATGTCACATCTTTGGGGGATATAGTCCAAAGGCCTCGTCACAATCACCCTGCTGGTAAACGAAATGGTGTACTACGCTAGCGACGACTAGTGGAAACTAGTCGGGATTGTGTCGTGTGGGTAAAGTGTGCAACCTCTGCAAAGTGTAAAACTATTCGAATAGCCGTGTCCATGGTCATGAACGACACTTGAATCTTTCTTGACATATAGGACCTGTCTTCCTTATTCCCTCTTTGCCCCAATTATTGGAATCTATGATGAGTGTGAGTTGATCGAGGATCCTCACTTTGATGAAAGTTATTCTAAACATAATCATCGTTTCATCAAAAAGTACTTTTATCCAAAAGCTATTGTTTACAAATAAAATTAGCTTTTATGCAAATGAGCCATATAGCCTTCCTTTGAAGCCACATGTAGCTATTAGGTCCTTCTTCGAGGGAGGCATGTTGAGTACGTAATGTGCTCATGACAATAAATTTTATTGAACAACAGAGATCTATGAAGACGAGGGTGCCGACTATGATTATTATGATGATCCTAAGGAGTGAGGTCACGTGGACTACATCGACTGCCTGTGGCTGAAATGGAGTCGATGTGAATTTTCTTCTCCGATGTGTTTTTCTGAATGTAATAAATTTCATGAGACATTTCACTATGTATTCCTTGTGACAAGATTTACTAAACTCATATTGTATTATTTTAATGCTCTGCAATGATCCATTTCGTTGTGTTGTCAACAATGATCCTAGGGTTGACGATCAAACATATGAGGGTTTGGATGTAAATTTCGAGTTCTCACCGAATCCTGAGCATCATCAAAGTCTTGCACCATGTCTTCGATCTCGGTAGCATGCTCGTCGGTGTAATGACGAACCACCTCATCTCTGTTACATTGGATACTCACCATGAAATATGCACACTGTATAAGCAGGCGTAAAACCCCTCTTCTGCAGGTGTTTACCCATTTCATCATGTGTCATGTGTTTAAAGTTGTCGCACCCATGACAGGGGCACCAAGTTTTTATCTGGTCATTTGCAAATGCGTTTTTCACAAACCCCTTGGTTATTGTTAATCATTCTTTGGTCATGTCTTTCTGACTAGTGTGACTGGTGTACATCCACACACAATCACCCATGCTGGTACTTGCACTAATAGTCGGCGCACGAAATTATTCATCAAGTTATGTAGATTGTAATTGTGACTATACACATAACTAATTACTTTTGATATATTTTTTATGCCATAGCTTTATTTATTGCCATACAAAAGGGAAACGTGCATTCATGGATTGATTATATCTCTAATAGGTAAAGATGGGTCCTAATCCTACCTGAGTACGTGTAGATTAGGTTCGTTTCCCCTGCTCTGCTCCAGATCCGATGCAACATTTTGAAAACACCTCCCCAATGTTCTCGTGATACTCGTCTCGGCAACAAGCCAAGAGAATGTGTACCCGGAGAACAACGGGGTGGCGCTGACAAAAATTTTCCTCAATCTAAAGTAGAGCACGAGAAACAAAGCCCAATCTACACATACTCAGGTTGTCCATGAATAACGTGGACAATTTCAAAGGCTGACGATTATAAATATGCAGATATATGCATATTTATAGATGCCACCCTTTCGAATGGGAGACGCCTAGGTTACGAGACATGACATGTAAATAAAATGAAGTGACATTGGCATGACAACCGGAGCAGGGAAAATACGGGAGGGTTGGGGAGGAGATGAAAGTAGTGCTCACCACTAGACCGTGTAGGGGAGGTAGTCGCACGGGGAGGTCGTTGAACACCACACCCTCACAGCGACGGAACAATTGCACATTTAAATCCACACTATCAACATGAACATTTAATCGTGATAGAAAAATCTCTATAAACGACTTTTCCACTTCTATTTTATTCTTTTTCTCCTCTATTTATTCTTCTTCTCCTCTTCTTCTTCATTTTCTTCTCTTCTTCTTCTTCTTCTTCTTCTTCTTCTCTTCTTTTCTTATTATTCTTGTTATTTTCTTCCCCTCTTTTTCTTCTACTTGCTCCTCTTCTTCTCGTCTTCTCCTATTTTTATTCTTCTTCTTCTTCTTGTTCTTCTTCTTCTTCATCTTCTTTTCTTCTCCTCATCTTCTTCTTCTTATTTCCTTCTCCTCATCTTCTTATTCTTCTTCCTTATTTTCCTTTTTCATCTACTTCTTCTCCTCTTTTTCTTCTAGTTTCTCCTCTTTTTCTTTCTTCCTCTTTTTTTATTCTCTTCTTTTTTTTCTTCTTCTTCTTCCTTCTGTTCCTTTTCCCTCTTCTTCTACTTATTCTTCTTTTTTCTTCTTTTTTTTCTTCTTCTTCCCTAGCACTAACCTAATTGAACTAACCTAATTAACCTAACCTAACACTCTCAACAACAAAAATTAAATGAAAAAAAGAAAAAAAAATAGAGAAAGGAAAAAAATTCTCACCGGAAGGAGGCGGCGGGGCGGCGTAGGCAACGGTGATGTGGGGAGGCGAGGCACTGGGGCGGCGGGGCGGCTGGGTGCTGGTGGCCATGTGGCGGTGTGGGCATGAGGCAGCAGGGCGGCTGGGCGGCGAGTGGCACGGCTGTGGGGCGGGGCGGTGGGGCTGCTTGATGATGAGAGCGACGCGGCGGCGGGTGTGGTGATAAGGGGCGCCCGTGGTCATTGGGGGAGAGAGACACTGATACGTCTACGTCGTATCTACTTTTCAAAACTCTTTTGCCCTTGTTTGGGACTCTAATTTGCATGATTTGAATGAACTAACCCAGACTAATGATGTTTTCAGCTGAATTGCCATGGTGTTGTTTTCGCGAAGAAATAGAAGTTCTCGGAATGACCTGGAAATTGATGAGGATTTTTTGTGGAATATATAAAAAATACTAGCGCAAGAATCAACCGGAGGAGTGGAGCGAGGAGCCCACAAGCCCACCAGGTGCGGCCCCCCTGGCCGCGCCTAGCAGGCCTGTGGGGCCCTCAGAGCTCCACCGCTTGCAACTCCAGCTCTATTTAGTCCCTTTCGTCCGGAAAAAAATCAAGGAGAAGAGTTCATCGCGTTTTACGATACGGAGGCGCCGCCACCACCTGTTCTTCCTCTGGAGGGCAAATCTGGAGTCTGTTCTGGGCTCAGGAGAGGGGAGATCGTCGCCATTGTCATCACCAACCTTCCTTCATCGCCAATTCCATGATGCTCTTCACCGTTCGTGAGTGATCTCATCGTAGGCTTGCTGGACGGTGATGGGTTGGATGAGATCTATCATGTAATCGAGTTAGGTTTGATGGGGATAGATCCCTAGTATCCACTATGTTCTAAGATTGATGTTGCTACTACTTTGCCATGCTTAATGCTCGTCACTAGGGCCCGAGTGCTATGATTTCAGATCTGAACCTATTATGTTCTCGTCAATATATGTGTGTTCTTGATCCTATCTTGCAAGTTGTAGTCACCTACTATGTGTTATGACCCGGCAACCCCAGAGTGACAATAACCGGAACCACTCCCGGAGATGACCATAGTATGAGGAGTTCATGTATTCACTAATTGCTAATGCTTTGTTCCGGTTCTCTATTAAAAGGAGAACCTTAATATCTCGTAGTTTCCGTTAGGACCCCACTGCCACGGGAGGGATGGACAATAGATGTCATGCAAGTTCTTTTCCCTAAGCACGTATGACTATATACGGAATACATGCCTACATTACATTGACGAACTGGAGCTAGTTACATATCTCTCCATGTTATAACTGTTGCATGATGAATGTCATCCGGCATAATTATCCATCACCGATCCAATGCCTACCAGTTTTTCCTACTGGTCCTTGCTACGTTACTTTTCGTCTACTGTTGTCACTACTGCTACTGTTACTCTATCACTACTGATATCACTGCTATTACTATTACTCTGTAACTACTGTTGTCACTGGTGCTACTATTACTGTTGCTACTATTGCTATCACACCACTTTGCTACTGATACTTTGCTGCAGATACTAAGTCTTTCAGGTGTGGTTGAATTGACAACACAACTGCTAATACTCAAGAATATTCTTTGGCTTCCCCTTGTGTTGAATCATTAAATTTGGGTTGAATACTCTATCCTCGAAAACTGTTGCGATCCCCTATAAAGGTGGGTTATCAAGACTATTTTCTGGCACCGTTGCCGGGGAGGCATAGCACTATTCTCTGAGTTACTTGGCATTTACGTTGTTGATCACTATGAGGAATCCGAGAGATCCAAAAACTAAATTTTTGTCCTCAACTACGAGGACAGGTAAGGAACTGCCATCTAGCTCTGCACTTGATTCACCTTCAGTTATGAGTAAGTTTGCTTCACCACCTCCTGCTAGAAATTTTGATGTGTCGCCTGTGCTTGATGATGCTACTTCTGCTATACATGATGCTTATGATGATGCTTTGCTTGATACTGCTTTGCCACTAGGTGCATTCCTTGATGCACAAATTGCTAGAGTTGCTGCTAGACGTGATGATACTTCTAAAACTGCTGAGATAATTGAAGTAGAACCTGTTATTTCACCTATTAGAACTAGATCTCCTAGATATGAATTGCCTGATATGCCTGAGGGTTATGTTATGGAGGGAGAGATAGCTGAGGACTTTCTTGCTTGTAAGGATAGCTATGTTCTTGAGAAATTGATGCGCTAGTGGAAAGAAAAATCTTTGAACGCTAGGATGCAATACGACCCGAAGTTTCCTACTTCGCCTATCTTTGTGACCGATAAGGATTATGAATTCTCTGTCGACCCTGAGTTAATCACTCTCGTCAAATCTGATCATTTTCACGGTTATGATTCTGAAACGGTTGTAGCACATATTACTAAGCTGCACGATATAGCCACCCTATTCACGAGTGAGGAAAAGATCCGCCACTACTATATCCTTAAGTTGTTTCCTTTCTTGCTAAAGGATGATGCTAAGACTTGGTTCATTTCTCTTGCTCCTGGTTGTGTGCGTAGTCCCCAGGATATATTCTACTACTTCTCTGAAAAATATTTCCCTTCCCATAAAAAGCAAGCTGCCTTGCAGGAAATATATAACTTTGCGCAAGTTGAAAAAGAGAGTCTCCCACAAGCTTGGGGGAGGCTTGTCCACCTACTGAATGCTTTGCCCGATCACCCTCTTGAGAAGAATGAAATACTTGATATTTTCTATAATGGACTAACAGATGCTTCTAAGGACCACTTAGATAGTTGTGCCGGTTGTGTTTTCAGGGAACGAACTGTAGAACAAGCTGATATCCTATTGAATAATATCTGGTGCAATGAGAATACTTGGACTATTCCCGAACCACCTCCGAAGCCAACTCCGAAGAAAAGATGTATTCTATTCCTCAGTCTTGAAGATATGCAAGAAGCTAAGAAATCTATGAAAGAGAAAGGCATTAAATCTAAAGATGTCAAAAATCTACCACCTATCAAAGAGATCCATGGTCTTGATAACCCGATACAGGTAGTAGAGGTAAATTCTCTTCGTAGATTCAATGAGAGTGACATTCCTTTTGATAAACCTGCTAGCTAATGCTTGGATGAATTTGATAACTTTGTTGCCAAACAACAAAGTTTCAATGATTATGTTAGCAGACAATTGGAACAGAATGCTCGTATGCTTAGTCATTTAAGTGCTTGTGTGGACAAAAACGTCAATGATCTTAAGCTGATGAGTAAACATGCCTCTATGGTTACTACTCAAGTAGAACAAGTACTTAAGGCTCAAAATGACTTGCTCAATGAGTTGAATGACAATTATGTCAGAGTCATCACTAGAGGCGGTAGAATGACCCAAGAACCTTTGTATCCTGAGGGTCATCCTAAGAGAATTAAACAAGATTCTCAAGGAGTTAGCACTGATGCACCTAGTCATCCTAGGAAGAAGAAGAAAGATGATAGGAACATGCATGCTAGCAACCCTGTTGCTGTTACACCCGAGAATCCAAACGATGTCTCTGTTTTTGATGCTGAAACGCAATCTGGTGATGAACATGAGCCTAATGATAATATCGATAGTGATGCTCATGAAGATGCTCAACCTAGCAATGATAAGGATGTGGAGATTGAACTTGTTGATCTTGATAACCCACAACCTAAGAATAGAAGATATGATAAGAACGATTTCATTGCTAGGAAGCATGGTAAAGAAAGGGAACCATGGGGTCAGAAACCCATACCCTTTCCTCCCAAACCATCCAAGAAAAAGGATGTTGAGGATTTTGAGCGCTTTGTTGAAATGATTAGACCTGTCTTTGTGCAAATGCGTTTGACAGATATGCTCAAAATGTCTCCGTATGCCAAGTACATGAAGGATATTGTAACTAACAAGAGGAGGATACCCATACCCTTTCCTCCCAAACCATCCAAGAAAAAGGATGTTGAGGATTTTGAGCGCTTTGTTGAAATGATTAGACCTGTCTTTGTGCAAATGCGTTTGACAGATATGCTCAAAATGTCTCCGTATGCCAAGTACATGAAGGATATTGTAACTAACAAGAGGAGGATACCAGAGATTGAGATTTCCACCATGCTCGCTAATTATACCATCAAGGGTGGAACTCCTAAGAAACTAGGTGATCCCGGAGTGCCCACTATACCTTGCTCCATTAAAGGAAACTACGTTAGAACTGCTTTATGCGACCTTGGAGCCGGTGTTAGTGTTATGCCTCTCTCTCTTTATCGTAGACTTGAATTGGATAAGTTGACACCCACTGAAATCTCTCTGCAAATGGGCGACAAATCAACTGCTTTCCCTATCGGCATTTACGAGGATGTTCCTGTTGTGGTTGCTAACATTACTATCTTAATGGACTTGTTATCCTGGATATTCCCGAGGATGATGCCATGGCGGTCATCCTTGGAAGACCCTTTTTAAACACTGCAGGGGCCGTTATTGATTGCAACAAAGGCAATGTCACTTTCCATGTCAATGGTAATGAGCATACGGTGCACTTTCCGAAGAAACAATATCGGGTACATTGCATCAATGCTATTGAAAAAACTTCATCGATTCTTATTGGGAGCTTTGAATGCCCCATACCTACTGTTAAGATGAAGTATGATTTGCTTATTGGGGATATGCACATCCCCATTGAGGTAACCTAGTGACTATTCGAAAATTCTTCATTTTTTATGCATTCGAAAAAAGTTTGTCAAGGAGACTTGATCAACCTCATTGACGGATTTCTTTTGATGACTATGATGGATGAATCTAAGAGTCACAGCCCTCTGTTCCAAACCATTACCTTTGGTTGCTTAGAAGAAAAATGATAGATTTAGCTTTAGTGTCTCATGTTTTCTGTTTTTTGCGTCCCATAGAAAAGTGTCCCGAAAATAAAAGTTCTACGAAAGTATGATTTTTTCTGGAATTTTTGAAAAATTCTGAGACAAAGAGCTAGTCAGGGGGATGCCCTAGTGGGCCACAAGCCCTAGAGGCGCGGGCACCCCCCTGGTCGCGCCTACCAGGCTTGTGGGGCCCACGTGTCCCCCCTCCACTTATTCCAGCTCCCATCTCCTTCTCCTACCTCCAGAAAAATGCATTCTACGGCTCAAACCTGTGTTCTTGCTCTTCTTGCTGCGATTTTTGATCTCCTTGTGCAAAGCCCCATTCACCAAACTGTTTTGGGGAAATTGCTCCTTGGTATGTGACTCCTTCATTGGTCTAATTAGTTTTTGCTCTAGTGCCTTATTCGTTGCGTATTTTTGCTGCCTTGGTGACCCTGTTCTTGAGCTTTGCATGCTAATTTTAGCTGGTCCCAAGTAGTGTTGATGCGTGATATGGCCTCTAGGCACTTGTCGGAGTAGTTGCTATGAGCTTCGTTGAGCCTTGTTCACTTTTCCTTTGAGTTACTAAAAAAATTCAGAAAAGGAAGATGTTCAGGAGAAACTATCATGGTGGTTCGTCATGCAAGAGGGGTCCCCGTCTCGCGATTCGGGAGCCCGATCCTTACCAACTGAGGAACGCACACGTACAACCATGTGAATGGCCTTCTGATGAATTCATGATTATTGCAGGTTTCAAAGACGAGTTTGATACACTTGTTCATAATGTTGTACTTGAGGAATTCATTTCCGATAAATGTGAATAGTACACTACTCTCACTGCCTCTTTTGTTCGTAGATTCAAATTTTCAGCTGGCCGTGACACATCTGTACTGTTTGATCTCTATGACAAATCGTATACCATGGATTTAGAGGATTTCAATAGAATTTGCAAGATACCTGATTGAGGTAGTCTCAATGATCCTCCTAAATCTTCGTTAGGGACTTTTTTTCTCTAGTATAACTGTTGGAGAAACTAGAGATATCTCTCATGCTACCATGGGGAGCATTCATTTTCCTGCCTTCATTACTTTACCCTGTTCATAGGTAGATGCATTAACTGCAAGATTGAGCATTGTCACCTCTTCGCACCTGACCTTAGTATTCTTAAGAGCGCAGTAACGGGTGATAGAAGTTTCAACATGGGAGCTATAATAGCAAGGAGGATGAATAATAATGCTAATGAAGGGGATTTCTTTGGTGGGATCTATGGCACTCGCATAGCAAATATTCTTGGAGTACCCATCCGCGAAGGAGATCCCCTGCTCCATACACCTTTCCTTGATCGCGCCGCTATGACACGCTATCAGTTCCTTGAGAGGGATAATGAATCCCTCCTATACCGGTTAATATTTAACCGACAACGTGTTTTCCATATTACCCTTCCTGCTCCTGCCTTCTTTCACTTTCAGGTAAAACGGATATATTACATAACCAGAGGAGAGGCAAAGGAGTGTGAGAGGGAGGCAAAGGCTGCTCGCCTCCGTGAGGCAGCTATTCAAGCGGTAGCTGCAGCGCTCCCGTACAACCCCCATTATGATTTTGGGTATCGCCCGGACCATCCATGGGAGTAGACCAACTTAGGGGAAAAGCCTAAGCTTCGGGGAGTACGTGTTTCTCACCGACTTTTTATTCATGCTCACAGTTTCACTTTGATACTCGATGTTCACACTTTGCCATTGTATCATCCATGCTAGTTTATTTCTTTTTCTCGCTTTCTTTTTGTGTGGTTGTCTAGTTTGAGAAAACCCAAAAAGATTTCTCGTTCTTCTTTTGCTGTTGGGAGCTTTCCCGTGTAAATAGTTTTCTTTTCTTTGGGTCAAGGTAGAAGACCATGGTTACAATGTTTAGTGGCTCTCGCATGCATATCTGTTTATCTGCCAAAGAGCCATATAACTTTGTCTTCGCCATTGTGTTTGCTTGCAGATTACAGCTTAGTCCAATGCACGAACACTCTTATTGTTGTTCACATCATTCGGTCGTGCAAGTGAAAGGCAATAATGACGATATATGATGAAGTGACTGAGACTGGAAAAGCTGGTATGAACTCGATCTATTTTGTTTTTGTAAATATGACTAGCTCATCGTTCCTAATTCAGCTTTGTTGTGAGAGAAACAGGATTGCAATGACAACTTAGAGATCATAGTTTCTGATGCCATGCTTAATTAGCTAGGAGCTTATAATGGTTTGTCTTGGATGCCAACATGAATTTCGAGATGATTATGATGTAGTATGATAGGATGGTATCCTCCTTTGAATGATTCAAGTGGCTTGACTTGGCGCATGTTTAAGCATGTAGTTGAAAAAAAATCAACATAGCCTCTATGATATTCATGTTCATGGTGATTTATGTCCTACTCATGCTTGCACTCAATGTTGGTTAATTTCAATGCATTTTGATGACTTTTGTCGCTCTCTAGTTGGTCGCTTCCTAGTCTTTTGCTAGCCTTCACTTGTACTAAGCGGGAATACTGCTTGTGCATCCACTTCCATAAACCCAAAGTTTTTCCATATGAGTCCACCATACCTACCTATATGCGGTATCTACCTGCCGTTCCAAGTAAATTTGCATGTGCCACTCTCTAAACCTTCAAGAAATAATCTGTTTTGCATGCCTGAACCGCTCATGTGGTGACAAGGGGCGACCAGTATCTTCCATGCTAGGCGTGTTATCCTTGATATGTGTTTATTCACTATCATTCATGAGAAAGGGGCCGATAATTGCAATGCCCAGTTCCATGCTCAAATCGAAAAGATAATTGCAAACAAAACTCCCCCTGGATTGTTGTCGGTATGGACGGCACCCGAGTATTCGGCTATTCGTGGAGTGTCATTGATCGGTGGTGGGGGAGTCAAAACTTTACTTTTCTGTTTGGGAACTACCTATAGTATGTGTAGCATGGAAGATGGTGTAAACTCTTGGTCATTGCGTTGACAATGAAAGCACGCCACCCAAAATTATTTATCTTTGTTTAAAAGCTTGAGATCTGGCACCTCTGCAAATCAATGCTTCCCTCTGCGAAGGGCCTGTCTATTTATTTTTCTGTTGAATCATCCTTTTCTTATAAAAGCTCTAATTAGAGAGCACCTTTGTAATTTTTTATGCTTTGCTTTTAATTGAGATTGAGTATGACTGTGAATGGATCTTCTTCGCCATGAATTACAATGTTCAGTCAGCCCTTGGTCTTTGAAGGTGCTCTGCATTTATGTTTTGCGGTCTCAGATAGAGCTAGCGAGATACCATCTGTTCATATTGCTTCATGATTGTCTTGATTGAAGTGTTGCCGTTTGAAACTTATTATTATTGCTTGCTAGTTGATTATGCCATTGATATGAGTTTGCCATGAGACCTAAATGTCATTTCTTATTGATGACCCACAAGTATAGGGGATCAATCGTAGTCCTTTCGATAAGTAAGAGTGTCGAACCCAACGAGGAGCAGAAGCACCTGATAAACGGTTTTCAAGAAGGTAATAACCGCAAGCACTGAAAGTAGCGGTAACAAGTGATGGTGTAGTGAGTTGAAACGTAGAAGGTGAAAAGTAACAAGTAACAAGTAATAGCAACGGTGCAGCAAAGTGGCCCAATCCCCTTTGTAGCAAGGGACAAGCATGAACAATGTCTTATAGGAGCAAAAACGCTCCCGAGGACACAAGGGAATTTCTGTCATGCTAGTTTCATCATGTTCATATGATTCACGTTCGTTACTTTGATAGTTTGACATGTAGGTGGACCGGCGCTTGGGTACTTCCCTTACTTGGACAAGCATCCCACTGATGATTAACCCCTCTCGCAAGCATCCGCAGCTACGAAAGAAGAATTAAGACAACGTCTAACCATAGCATTAAACTAGTGGATCCAAATCAGCCCCTTACGAAGCAACACATAGACAGGGGTTTAAGCTTCTGTCACTCTAGCAACCCATCATCTACTTACTACTCTGCAATGCCTTCCTCTAGGCCCAAATATGGTGAAGTGTTATGTAGTCGACGTTCACATAACACCACTAGAGGAAAAGACAACATACAACATATCAAAATACCGAACGAATACCAAACTCACATGACTACTATTAGCATGACTTATCCCATGTCCTCAGGAACAAAAGTAACTACTCACAAAGCATAATCATATTCATGACCAGAGAGGTAATGAGTTGCATCAAGGATCTGAACATAAACTCTTCCAACAAGAAATCCAACCAGCATCAACTACAAAGAGTAATCAACACTACTAGCAACCTTACAAGTACGAATCGGAGTCGCGAGACGGAGATTGGTTACAAGTGATGAACTAGGGTTTGGAGATGAGATGGTGCTGATGAAGATGTTGATGGAGACGAGTCCCCTCCAATGAGAGGAGGGTTGGTGATGACGATGGTGACAATTTCCCCCTCCGGACGGAAGTTTCCCCGACAGGATTGTCCTACCGGAGCTCTAGATTGGTTCTCCTCAAGTTCCGCTTCGTGGCGGCGGTGCCTCCTCGAAAAACCTCCGCTCTGATTTTTTCCGGACGAAACCCTTCATATAGCAGAAGAGGGAGGCCAGTGGGCCACCAGGGTGCCCACAAGCCCTGTAGCCGCGGCCAGGGGGGCAGGCCGCGGCTACCAGGCTTGTGGGCCCTGGCAGCTCTCCTGTGGCACTTCTTTCGCCCAATATTTTTTATATATTCCCAAAAAATTCCACGTTGATTTTTAGGGCATTTATAGTTGCGCAGAATAGAGGACTCAGACTTGCTCCTTTTCCAGTCCAGAATTCCAGCTGCCGGTATTCTCCCTCTTCGAATAAACCTTGCAAAATAAGAGAGAAAAGGCATAAGTATGGTACCAAAAAGTATAATAACAGTCCATAAAGCGATAAATATCAACATGAAAGCATGATGCAAAATGGACGTATCAACTCTCCCAAGCTTAGACCTCACTTGTCCTCAAGCGATAAACAAGATCTATAAACATGTCCACATGTTTAGGGATGAAGGTGACGATAAAACATAATACGGACATGAGGGCATCATGATCACACATAGAACAACAATACATCATAAAGATTCTTATGGGAAAGTAACAATTCCTTCACAAAGCAAAGTATGAATCAAAAACCTTACCGAGAAGTAGCCAACAACAGTCCATAGTCATTGAAGCAATTGCAATTTATCATAGCATCAGAAAGAGTCAAATAAGAGCTTGTAAAGCAAATCCACATACTCAATCATCTCTTTTGTTTTCCACAATTTTTACAACTCACGTGGTACTCATGGTATCAAAGTTTCAGTTCGACACAGATAAAAATAGGGGCTTATAATTTTTCCTCCCAACCATTTTCCTCAAGGGTAAAGTCAACAATAATAAAGCAAGAGTACTCATCTCCAAGTTGATATATGAATATAGATATTTCCCTAGCATATGACGTTCACCAAGATGAAGACGGAATAGGGAATTGGTGTTGATCACCATGACTTTCACAAGGACAAAAGTAAAGGTACAAGATAGGCCCTTCGCAGAGGGAAGGAAAGGTTGTCATGCGCTTTTAAGGTTTGGATATACGACCTCTTAGTATAAAGGAACGTCACTTTATATTGCCCCCTGTGATAAAGAAGTTTATTATGCAGTCTGTCGCTTTTATGTCTTCCTCATCACAGGTTCGTACAAAGCTTATTTTCCACACACTAATAAATCATACATACTTTAGGTAGCAACTTTTTATTGCTTGCACCGATGACAACTTACTTGAAGGATCTTACGCAATCCATAGGTAGGTATGGTGGACTCTTGTGGCAAAACTGGGTTGAAGGTTTATGGATGCACAAGTAGGATTTCTACTTAGTACAGAAGTTTTGGCTAATATGAGGTGGAAGCAATCATCACATGCTAAGGGATCTCTAGACATATAACATTGTTTGGAACCAAGCAAACACAATTCATTATGTTGTCTTCCTTGTCCAACATCTACTTCTAAGCATGTAATAGTTTGGTGAGTGATCACAGTTATAGAAAGTGTCTAAGATGATATATTTATTTGTGAACCTCTCTTTCCTTATTACTTCTTATTAATTGCAACAATGACTGGGGTCTATGATGGTCTATTCTCAACAACTTTCAATCATCATACTTGTTATATGTGAAGCTATCACTTTCCATAAGATCATCTCATGATCCTTCATGCTATCGTTCTTTTCATACTTTTGATCATGGCACAAAACAAAGCCCTTGACTAAGATACTCTTCATTATATAGCTCGCAAGCTCGAATACATCGGGGGAGACACAAGGCAAAAGACTCAAACTAAACACTAAAGACTTATTCCACTAAGAGAAGAAATAAAAACTGAAAAGGAATGAACTAAAACAAAGGTAAAAGCAAAAGATATAAAGGTGATACGATACCAGGGCAACTCCCCCAAGCTTGGCACAAGCCAAGGGAGTTTCCCATACCAATGCTTAGTTGTCTTCCTTTGGTGGTGATGGTAGTGGAGTCTTTGCACAGGTCTTGAGCTTGTTTAACTTCCAATGGAGCATGAAATTCTGCTCCCTCAGATCGTCTTTTTATTCTTCAAGCTTCAACACCCTTTGGCATAATTCCTGCTTACTCTCCTGCAGGAAACAAGAAGGGATAAAAAAAGTCTTATTCTTCTTCCAATAGTTGGGGAGGCTTGACTTCTTGAACTCCACAAGGGTGTTTGTAGGTTGACGTAGAGGAGCCTCCTCCTCGTTAGAGCTTGTTTGCTCCTTCCCCTTTGGTTCATGATCATCCTCCTCATCTGTGGTCCAACCATAAGGCTCTAAGTCCCCATTAATCCTGGAGTTGCACAGTCATCACCCACATAGATCTCTTCTTCTGAATCTTGAGAAGACATCTTCACCTAAATCTACGGCAGACAACAGGCTCGAAACGAAAATAGAGGAAAACTGCGCGATACGGAGATCAAAACCCTCGGGCGTATATATAATGATTTTTTCTAGACCAGAAGGAGTGCTCCGCAAGAAAACGGAGTCCGGGAGGCACACGAGGTGCCCACAAGCCCTCTAGCCGCGACCAGGGGGGAGGCCGCGGCTACCAAGCTTGTGGCCGCCTCGTGCGCTCTTCGGACTGCTTTTTATTTTTCTATTTTTCCATAAATTCCAAAACGGAGAAAATTTCCTAGTGGAAAAGTTTTGGAGTCCAATTACTTACCGAAACACATACCTCTTCGTTCTTAGAATCTCAAACAGGCTGATAAACATCCCTTATGTACTCCTCTGGAGTTAGGATATTGATGATATTGCTCTCAACATTTATGGGAGTACCAAAGAAATAATGCTTGATTCTTTGCCCATTTACCACTCTAGGAAAATTACCTTCCGTGTTATTGATTTTGATGGCACTGGAACGATATACTTCCTCGACAACGTAGGGACCTTCCAATTTAGAGAGAAGCTTGCCTGTGAAGAATCTTAAGCGAGAATTGTATAGCAGGACATAATCACCTACATTGAACTCACGTTTTTGTATTCTTTTATCGTGCCATCTCTTATCCTTTTCCTTGAACAACTTGGCATTCTCATATGCCTGGGCCCTCCATTCATGTAATGAGCTGATATCAAACAACCGCTTCTCACCGGCAAGTTTGAAATCGAAGTTGAGCTCTTTGATTGCCCAATAAGCTTTGTGTTCTAGCTCAAGAGGTAAATGACAGGCCTTACTATAAACCATTTTATATGACGACATGCCCATGGGATTCTTATAAGCAGTCTTATAAGCCCATATTGCATCGTCAAGTTTGCTAGACCAATTCTTTCGAGATCTATTGACACTCTTTTGTAAGATCAATTTGATCTCCCTATTATTCAACTCCACTTGACCACTAGACTGAGGAGATGCAACTCTATGGTTGACATGATACTTAGCGAGCATCTTGTGGAAAACACCATGAATGAAGTGTGAACCGCCATCAGTCATTAGATATCTAGGGACTCCAAATCTTGGGAAAATGACTTCTTTAAGCATCTTAATAGAGGTGTGGTGATCAGCATTTCTAGTGGGGATAGCTTCTACCCACTTAGTGACGTAATCAACAGCAACTAAGATCTGAGTATACCCATTGGAACTGGGGTAGGGTCCCATATAATCAAAGCCCCAGACATCAAATGGTTCAATGACAACTGAATAGTTCATATGCATTTCCTGACGTTTACTGATGTTCCCTATTCCTTGGCATTCGTCACAAGACAATACAAACTTACGGGAATCCTTGAAGAGAGTGGGCCAATAGAAACCTGATTGCAATACCTTATGAGCAGTTCTATCTCCAGCATGGTGTCCTCCGTAGGCTTCAGAATGACACTTCTGCAGGATCTGTCCCTGTTGATGTTCATGCACACAATGTCTAATAACACCATCTACTCCTTCCTTATAAAGGTGAGGATCATCCCAAAAGTAGTGTCTCAAATCAAAGAAGAATTTCTCCTTTTGCTGGTAGGTGAAACTGGGTGGTATGTATTTGGCTACGATATAGTTTGCGTAATGAGCATACCACGGTGCACTATGTGAAGCATTGACGACATTCAATTCCTCATCGGGAAAGCTATCATCAATAGGTTGTGGGTCATCAAGAACGTTCTCCAACCTAGACAAGTTATCCGCTACTGGGTTATCAGCACCCTTTCTGTCAACAACGTGTAGATCAAATTCTTGTAGCAAGAGAACCCATCTGATAAGTCTAGGTTTAGCGTCCTTCTTCTCCATGTGGTACTTAATAGCAGCGTGATCAGTCTGAATAATGACTTTGGAATCAACAATGTAAGACCTGAACTTTTCACACGCAAACACGATTGCTAAAAATTCCTTCTCTGTAGTAGCATAGATTCTCTAGGCACTGTCTAGAGTTTTACTAGCGTAGTGAATAACATTCAACTTCTTATCAACTCTTTGCCCTAGAACAACACCAACAGCGTAATCACTAGCGTCACACATGATCTGAAAAGGCAAGTTCCAATCAGGTGGTTGAACAATAGGTGCAGTTATCAAAGCCCACTTAAGTATTTCGAAGGCTTCCTCACAATCATCATCAAAAACAAAAGGAATATCCTTTTGCAAGAGATTGGTAAGAGGCCTAGAAATCTTGGAGAAGTCTTTGATGAACCTTCTATAGAAACCAGCATGACCAAGGAAACTTCTTATCCCTCTGATATCTCTGGGGTATGGCATTTTCTCGATTGCATCAACCTTAGCCTTATCGACTTCAATACCTCTTTCTGAAATTGTATGTCCTAAGACGATGCCTTCATTAACCATAAAGTGGCACTTCTCCCAATTCAAGACAAGATTGGCGTCTTTACATCTCTGCAAGACCCGATCAAGGTTGCCGAAGCAATCATCAAAGGAAGACCCGTAAACGGAGAAGTCATCCATGAAAACCTCAACAATATTTTCACAAAGTCAGAGAATATAGCCATCATACATCTTTGAAAGGTGGCAAGTGCATTACATAAGCCAAAAGGCATACGTCTATAAGCAAAGGTACCGAAAGGGTAGGTGAAAGTGGTTTTCTCCTGATCGGATTGTGCAACTGGTATTTGGGAGAAACCAGAATAACCGTCTAGAAAGCAGAAGTGTGTGTGTTTGGATATTCTTTCTAGCATTTGGTCGACAAAAGGCAAAGGGTAATGATCTTTCCTAGTGGCCTTATTCAACTTCCTAAAATCAGTCACCATCCTATAGCCAGTAATAATCCTCTGTGGTATCAACTCATCCTTATCATTAGGGACAACGGTAATGCCTCCTTTCTGAGGAACGCAATGCACCGGACTCACCCAATCACTATGAGCAACAGGATAGATAAGATCTGCTTCTAGGAGCTTTAGTATTTTTTTCTCACTACTTCCTTCATCTTAGGATTCAATCTCCTTTGATGATCAGCAACTGGTTTGAATTCAGGATCAGTTTTGATCTTGTGCTGGCATAGAGTGGGACTAATGCCCTTAAGATCATCAAGAGTATATCCAATAGAAGCACGATGCTTCCTCAAAGTTTTTAGTAACTTCTTTTCTTCCTGCTCTGAAAGGCGAACACTAATAATAACAGGATATATCTCCTCTTCATCAAGATAGGCATACTTAAGAGTATCAGGCAACTGTTTAAGCTCGAACACAGGATCACCCTTTGGTGGGGGCGGATCCCCAAGGAGTTCAACAGGCAAGTTATTCTTAAGGATAGGATATTGTTCTAAGACAACTCTATCTATTTCATCCCTTTCATCCTTAAGCATATCATTTTCATGCTCAAGCAAGTATTTCTCTAAGGGATCAGTAGGATGCACGACAATAGAAGCTAAGGCAATAGTTTCATCCCTACTAGGCAACTCCTTTTCATGAGGTTGTGTGCCAAACTTAGAAAAATTGAACTCACGTGACATGCCTTCAAAGCCAACAGTGACAGTTTGCTTCTCACAATCAATATGAGCATTGACATTGTTGAGAAAAGGTCTACTTATGATGGGACAAAAGCTATCTTGAGCGGTAGCAAGAACGAGGAAATCAGTAGGATACTTCGTTTTACCACACAAGACTTCAACATCCCTAACAATTCCCACAGGGCATATAGTATCTCTATTGGCAAGCTGAATAGTGATATCTATAGGTTCTATCTCAATAGGTGCAATCTCATCTTTGACTTCATCGTATAAGGATTGAGGTATTGCACTAACACTAGCGCCCAAGTCACATAAACCATGATAACAATGATCTCCTATCTTAACAGAAACCACACGCATGCCAACAACAGACCTATGTTTGTCTCTAACGTGAGGTTTTGCAATTCTAGCAGCGTCTTCACAAAAGTGAATATTATGTCTCTAACGTGAAGGGATTGACAACCCCTTTATAGCGTTGGGTGCAAGTTTGTTTGTTTTTGCGCAGGTACATTGGAGACTTGTCTTGATACTCCTACTGGATTGATACCTTGGTTCTCAAACTGAGGGAAATACTTACTACTACTGTGCTGCATCACCCTTTCCTCTTCAAGGGAAAAACCAACGCAAGCTCAAGAGGTAGCATCGTCTACTAGCAGACGACAAAGAGCGTGGAAGTAGATGGCAAAGATTACACACACGACATCCAGGCCATCCGTTTGACCTAAACCATTGACATTCTTCGTTGTCTTCTTTCTAACTCTTTGCCGTCTCCTAGCAGACAGCAAAGAAAGAGTAGATGGCAACTAGTTTATTCTCCATCTGTCCTCTCTTTGTCATCAGCTTATGGACAGCTCACGGCAAAGACCATCTTTGTCGTCCGCTAGGAGATAGCAAAGAGTGGACATATGTCAAATTCTGGAATTCTTGTAGTGAGGATGTATGCATGATATAGCCCGAAGGTTTTCTCGATCCAACTAACACTTTTAAAATATGCAAGCTCAAGAGATCCATTTATGGATTGAGGCAAGCAACTCAGAGTTGGAATATTCGTTTTGATGAAGTCATTGTTGGCCTTGGTTTCATCAAGAACGAAGAGGACTGTTGTTTATACAAGAACTCTAGTGGGAGCTCGGAAGTATTTTTGATCTTGTATGTGGATGACATACTGCTGATCAAAATGATATTTCGATGTTGAACTCAGTCAAAGAATCATTGAATGGAAAAAAATTGATGATTACCTTGGAGAGGTAGTGTACATTTTAGGCATCAAAATCTATAGAGATAGATCAAGGAGGCTGCTCGGCTGAAGCCACAACACGAACATAGACAAAGTGTTGAAGCGGTTCAACATGAGTGAGGCTAAGAAAGGGTTCTTGCCCATCTCACATGGTATAAGGCTTAGCAACACTCCGATGAGAGAAACGAGATGAGTAGGATTATGTATGCCTCGGAAATAGGATCCATCATTTATGCCATGCTATGTACACGACCTGATGTTGCATATGGAATAAGCTTAACAAGCAGATACCAGACCGACCTAGGTGATAGTCACTGGGAAGCGGTGAAAACTATCTTGAAGTACCTGGAAAGGACTAAAGAGATGTTCCTAGTTTATGGAGGTGAGGAAGTGCTCTACATAAAGGGTTACGTTGATGCTAGTTTCCAAACCGATAGGGATGATTGTCGATCGCAAACTAGATTCGTGTATGTCATGAATGGAGGAGCAGTGAGTTGAACAAGTTACAACCAAGATACGATGGCCGACTCCATAATAGAGGACGAAAATATTGCGACTTGTGAAGCCGCAAAGGAAGGTGTTTGGATTCGGAAGTTCCTGGAGGATCTTGGTGTGTTCGTGGGTTGGTCAAAACCGTTGGACCTTTTATTGCAATAATTCAAGTGCCATCACACATGCCAAGGAGCCGAGATAACACCACAGGACCAGGCACACAGAAGAAAAATATCACTTGATATGAAAGCTCGTAAAGAATGGTGCTACTAATTTATGCAATATGCACACGGATGCAAATGTCGCAGATCCGTTGATTAAGCCACTTTCATAACCCAAACATGAGGGGCATGTAAGAGCTATGTGCATTCGATGTCTATTTGATTGCCTCTAGTGCATGTGGGATACTATTGGAGATATGCCTTAGAGGCAACCATGTATGATGATATTTCCCATGTGTTTATGAATAAAGATAGCCCTTGGACATTGTCAATGATTTTATCAACAAGTACATGAGTTGAGTTTTTTGTGAGACTATGCATTGTATCATGATTGTCCTAAGTTGTCATTAATCGAAAGGGTTGTGTGGACGTGGAACCATTAATATTAGCATATGACACGACAGATGGTTCGGTCTCACTAACCATGTAGCATTGGATGCTAGCCAAATAATATGCACTCAGAAATATTTATTCGGATTCGATGTAGTCAGATCCGAGTTGGGATAACGTGCGAGGTGGACAGGCCCAACTATGAGAAGAAGCGATAGGTCATGTGTGAATCTCTTGTACAACATATGTTCTATGTCCTAAGACCTGAGCTGGCGCATGTACTCGGGGTGGTGACAAACATGCTTTGGGCCGACCAAATGCTACTCCATGACTGGGTAGTTACAAAGGTAGGTTTTGGGCTTGTCCAGACCCATGCTGCGAGACATGGTCGAGCAAGACGGAATTTCCCCCCTATGATTAGGAGATATATACTTTGGGCCCCTCGGGTGATCTCACCTAGATAAGCATGTCCATGCAATGAGGATTATGAGATAATCCGAATGTTGGTCGGATTCACTAGAACCATAAAGAGGTTGTGGTGCAACAAGGATGATCGTGTCGCCTTGTGCACGACAACATATATCGTGTGAAAAACTGATCAGAAGTATGATGTAAAGGTTTGCCTAACCAGCCTCATCGAACACATGGAGTCGACACGCTTTGTTAGAGGCCGCGACCGACTATCCGAGTTAGATGTGATATGACTCACGACCAAGTGAACGAGAACCTAAGGGGTCACACTCTTAAGGGAAGGAACACATGGGCCTTAGGATCTGTGCAAGGCCCGGGTGTTCAGCCCGTGACGGATGCCTACATATAGTGGAGGTGTAGCACACTTAATTAGTTGATCGCTTTAGCGCCGTCATTAGGGCTTTGCATGTGTTGCAACTAGCCTCCTCCACTCGCGATCGCCGACTATGTGATATGGACCTACCAGTCCACCGCACGGTGTTCCTCTTGCTTGCGCGGAACCGTTAGAAGCGGTGCATTTGCGCCACTCCGGCGAACCTGTACGTGGGATCTGGCGACCGATTGTTCGTGGGAGAGGATCCGACGACCGACTATTCAAGGGACATCTGATGAGGAGTAGACGACCTACATGGATGCGCTGCTCCAACTCTACTTCCGCTGCACGGCACTGCGTCTCTAGTGGTAACGATCTGTGATCCATCTCCGTAGCATGTTCTTGGATGTTCTCCGCATAGGAAAAAATTTATTCGCATGCGATGCACCTGTGGTAGAACCCAACAGTGACTACCGTTACCTATTACTGAGGTAGTTATAGTTGTCATTATTAGTAACTACCATAGTTAAACTTCTTCATTCCCCCTTGAAACAGCTCATCAATGGAGCCTGATGCACTCCATATAAGCCAACCATGAGCTCCGGTACAAAGTTTCAGCACCCCATTGTAATCAAACCCCAAGAGAAAACACAAAGCCTTCGAGCGCGAGACATAGGGTTTTTACCTCTGTGAGAGGGGCCCGAACTCCCCAAATCCGAGTAATACGCTTGCACCGTAGCTAGGCTTTGCCCCTCGTTCGTACCCTTAGTACTCATTGTTAGGATCGTTGCCTCGACACAATATGTTGATCGCTACCCTACCACTGTCGATCGCTACTACTACCGATGTCGGTCATGCACCTACTATTCGTTACCCTGCCACTAATGATAGCTACTTCACTACACCTGATGATCGTTGCTGCTACTACTATTCGCGCCTGCTGCCCTACCTCGCTCGTGTTGTTGCCGATTGCTACTACGGCTAACCGCTACCCTACCTTGTCGACTCCTTTGAGTCTTCTTCCATGGCTTCCTTGTTAAACCTCTCTCTCTCTCTCTCTCTCTCTCTCTTCATCGACCAAAATCATAGGGAGTTTTTTGGTCTACATCGTATTTCTTCAACGGGAGTTTTTTGGTCCAAAATACAGTGTGGACCAAAATCATAGGGCTCTTCATCGACAACAGGTTGTACCAAATCGTATTTCTTCAACGGGAGTTTTTTGGTCTACGTCAGAACAACTGCTCCGTCGATAAGTTATGCATGCGTCTCAAAACTCTTGTTGACGAGTTGCAAGACTTGGAGTTTTAGGACTCCGACGAGCTCCTCCTCTCCATGGTGACGGCCGGTGTCAATGAGGACCTGAGCAACACTACCTCCAACTTCACGCTGCTGACCACACAATCCTTTGAGAAGGTCATGGAGTACCTTCACCTTGAGGAGCCAGCTACACTCTCGCGTGCTTCACACCGCCTTCGTCGTTGGTATCTCCCACGGGGCCGCTGCGCCGCCACCCGCGGTGTCACAGCCGCACCCGATACACTACCTGCATCAGTTGACTGTTGTTGGCCAGGCGCCATCGGACTGCAACAGCCAGCACCGGCGTGGCTGTGTCGGCAATAGTGGGCAGCCGTGTGCCGCCTCGCAGCATCAATGATGGCATATCGGTATTATTAGATTCATCATAAAATATATATTTTTGTAAATATTTATGTGATATTGTATATGTTAATAAAATTTTCCACTCTCTTCGTTTCTAAATACAAGTTTTTTTAAAGATTTCATTATGCACTATATACTAAGCAAAATATGTGAGTCTACACTTTAAACTATGTCTATACACATCCGTATGTTGTTTGTAAATCTTTAAAAAACCTTATATTTTGAAATGTAGGAAGTATAAACTTGATCAAGCGTAAAATGTATGATTTTACCAAAGTAATTATGTAGGAGTACCTTATATTTTAGAACGAGTGGAGTACTGACTAAGTTAAATTGGATTTAACTATTATGGGTCAAAGAGGCTTAAAGGGATAGCTTGGCACCATCGGCGTTGTCGAAACTATGCAAGCTATAGGCTAGTACAGGTTCAGCAGTGGTCTGCACAGACTTCCCAACCAAGGTACGTAACATCGGCTAGCGAACCAAACTTGTGGCTCTTTTTAGCCTTTGGCTGGTAACCGTTACTTCCGTTATAGTAGTTGGTTGTCCTGCAAAGCGTAAAGCCGCAGGCAGAGTTCTGTCGTGAAAGGCACCTGCCGGCGTGCTGCGGCAGCTGGTAAACAAGTCCGCAAAGGTGAGAACGATGATTTTTTTTTTGGAAGGTTGGTAGCTCAGCTACCAAATTAATTGATCAGAGGGAAAAAATAACGGAAGTAACAACAGCCCGAGCTGGGCCAGCACCAAAAAGAAGAAGGTGCAAAGGAAGAACTAAACAGGAAAAAGATAAGGGAAGAAGAGAAAAAGAACCAAAGTACAGGGGCCTCAAACGGGATCCCGGCTCCTGCCATATTCCACAAGATGATCTCCTCTTTGATGTTAGTAATGAAGGCACTCTGGCTCGTGCACTTCTTTTGGAAAATACGTCTGTTTCGCTCACGCCAGATCTTTCAAATCATGAGACGCATGAGAGACAGTAGTCCTTTCCTTTTCCCCGACGTCGCATTGGAGGCACAATTTTTCAGCCATCTCGCGAAGTTTGGCTGGCCATCCCACGTCGTGTGCTGCAACGATGACATACCTGCCTGAGCCGCGGTCCAGCTCCAAATCTTCCTTGACCAAGGGCATTCTGTGAACAGATGCAATGGTGTTTCAAGGCTCCGCTCACATAGCCGGCAAAAGTATTTATTTTCATGACCCCTCCGTAGCAGTGCGTCTGCCGTCATGATTCTCCCAAGCATTGTTGTCCATATGAAGAAGCGACAATTTCCTGGTGCCCACGCGTACCAAATCAGTCCGAAACCATCCATGGACGTTGATCTCTCGAATTGTAGTGCATACGCCGAACGCGCGCTATACTCTTTGTTGGAAGAAAATCTCCAGCTGATCGCGTCGGGCTGCCCGTCCTAGAGCGTCACCCCATCTAACAGGGTTGCCAAATTTGTTAACTCGGTGGTCCTGTCCTCCGTTAGCCCGTGCGCCAGGTCAGCAAGCCACGTGTCCTTGTATAGCGCTTCGTGTACCGATCTGTTTTTGCGCATCACGACTCTGAACAGGCATGGTGCGATCACCTTAAGACATTGCCCATACAGCCATCTGTCGTGCCAAAATTGAGCAAACCTCCCATCTCCGAGGATGATGTTAGTTGCCATCGAGAAAAGGGAGAGCTCCTTTTTATCACACGGGACCAAAAAACTTACCCACGGGCGATCAGGTTTGCGCCAAGCAAGCCAGAGCCATCGGAGGCGAAGAGCGACACCGAAAGAATTCAGGTTCAACACTCCCAGGCCCCCGAGGTGTTTTGGCCTACAGATCTGGCTCCACCCCACTCTACACTGACCTCCAGTGCAGGAGTCTGACCCCGTCCACAACCATGCTCTCGCAGTCTTGACCAACAGCTTTTGTGCCCAAACTGGAAATCTAAATACCAACATCCAATACGTGACAAGCGGAATCAGGTTGGCTTTAAGCAGAACCAACTTCCCACTTTTGGCCATGAGATTGCCCTTCCAACATGCGGACCTGCTAGCGAACTTCAAGAGGAAGGGGTCGAGCTGAGCTTTGGTAAGATTCCTCAGGGACAAAGGCAGCCCTAGGTAAGTGGTAGGTAGCGTTTTGACCATGATGCTAAGATGGGCCAGGACGGTTGATAGGTCCAAGCCAGGACACCTTATAGGAAATGCTGAACTCTTGGCGCAATTTATCCATAGCCCCGACGCCGCCCCAAAGCAGTCTAGCACCCGCTTCACCATTCTCGCGTCAGTTTCTTTTGGGTTCATGAAAAGGGCCACGTCGTCCACGTAAAAGGAGCACCGCATGAGCTTTCTTCTCCCAGGCAGCTTGGGCAGCACGCCTGCCTCCGTGGCCAGATCGAACAACCGTTGCGTCGGTTCCATCGCAAGGATGAAAAGAAAGGGGGAGATGGGATCCCCTTGTCTGAACCCCCTCCCATGGTGGATGGACTCGGATTTCTCGCCGAATACCAGAATGCGCGAAGCGGATGTGCGTAGCAACATGGCAATCCACTCCCGCCAGCGTTCACCAAAACCCCTTGCCTCTAGCATGTTTAGGATGTACGCCCAAGAGACAAAATCGAAAGCCTTGGCAATGTCAAGTTTGAGCAGTACAGTCGGCTTCTTGGTCTTATGCATGTGGCGCAAGGTGTTATGAACGTACAAAAAAAATTCTTGGATGCTTTGCTTTTTAATGAACACCCTTTGGCAATGGCTAACCAGGTCATTCATTTTTGGACTCACCCGCCGTGCTAAAATCTTTGAGAATAACTTCATCAGGCTGTGAATTAGAGAGATTGGCCTGAAATCAGACAAAACATCGGCGCCGGGCTTCTTGGGGATTAATACAATCAAGGCCCTGTTAACGCGTCGCATTCCTTTGTTGTCCATTCGATGAAGCTATTGAAGTGCGGCTAGCACATCCATCTTAATAACATCCCAGCAAGCTCGAAAGAATCCGCCAGAGAAGCCGTCAGGCCGGGGGGCCTTCTCAGTAGGCATATCGTTAATTGCTTGCTTAATCTCAGCAAGGGAAAAAGCATCTTCAATGTCAGATAGGTCGACATGATCAAAGTCCAACAACTCCCAATTTAGAGTAGTTGTCGTTGGTTGCGGTGCACCAAAAATCTCCGAGAAATGGTCATGAGCAAGCTGATTCATCGCGTCCGCGCTCGAGACTGCTCCTAGGACAAAGAGTTGACAAGAAGTTGAATGTTATTCACTACGCTAGTAAAACTCTAGACAGTGCCCAAAGAAACTATGCTACTACGGAGAAGGAATTTTTAGCTGTCGTGTTTGCATGTGAAAAGTTCAGATCTTATATAGTTGACTCCAAAGTCATTATTCACTCTGATCATGCTCCTATTAAGTACCTTATGGAGAAGAAGGACGCTAAACCTAGGCTAATCAGATGGGTTCTCCTGCTACAGGAATTTGATTTGCAAGTTGTTGACCGAAAGGGTGCTGATAACCCTGTAGCAGATAACTTGTCCAGGCTGGAGAATGTCCTTGATGACCCACTGTGATGCCCTCGGTTTAATCGTACGCTAATCATACACGCCAATGCGTACGATCAAACCGAAGGACTCACGGGAAGATATCACAACACAACTCTAGACACAAATAAAATAACATCAGCTTCATATTACAAGCCAGGGGCCTCGAGGGATAGAATATGAAAGCTCGATAAACACACGAGTCAGCGGAAGCAACAAATATCTGAGTACAGACATAAAATATGGGGTGCGTTAGAGAAGGCTAGCACAAAAGATACAACGATCGAACGAGGCGAGGCCTCCTGCCCGGGAACCTGCTAACTACTCCTGATCATCAGCGGCCTCCACGTAGTAGTAGGCACCGTCAGCGTAGCACTCGTCGGCAGCGGGGACCTCCATCTCCTGGGCTCCATCATCTGGTCGCAGCAAACGGATCAAGGTGACAAGGGGGGAGCAAAGCAGTGGTGAGTACTCATCCAAAGTACTCGCAAGACTTACATCAGAACTATGCTAAATATGCACCAGTATCAAAGAAGGGGGGTTATATGTGGACTGATTGCAGTAATGCGAGAAAAGGGAGAGAAGGCCTAGTCCTATCGAAGACTAGCATCTTCAGGGTCTTGCAGCAATAGACGAGAGTAGAACACGGGTAAAACATTAATAGTCATATTGTTGCAGCAATATTAAAGTGAGGCACGCCTAAAGATCCTCCCTCGACTCCCTGCGAAGAAGCAATCCCGAGGAAAACTAATGATCCAGTTAAGTAACAATTGTAGTTGTAGAAGATCGGGGCACAACTCCAAGTCCACCTATAACCGTGGACACGGCTATCCGAATAGTTAATTTTCATCCCTGCAGGGGTGCACCACATGTCCCGTCACGCTCGATAACACTGTGGCCGGACATACTTTCCTGGGTCCTGCCCGGCCTCGGAATAACGACACATCGCAGCCCCACCTAAGATTACTCAGAGAGGCCAGCCCGCCGGTCTAACTCCTAAGCACAAAGGGTTCATGGGCCCAGTTCCCCTTCGCGCTCCTACGCGTGGCGTGGGCGGCCGACGTCAGTCCTAGCATCCCTTAATCACAAGAGCGATGCATCTCGGGACCACTCGGGCGCGTGCCGCTACATTGCTGGCATCTGAAAAGCTTCGGCTGATACCGCGACGCCGAGTACCCATAATTCTTCTCGCGTAGCCGGTTAGTGCGAAAAGGTCTCCGACCAACCCAGATCAAATACCCAAATCCATTAACATTTTAATTAGGCCAACAACACAGTCTCATGGGAATCCACCCGTCTTACAACTAATCACCAATGATACCAGTAACATGGTCGAGTAACTGTGTGGTTGTAACATCGGGGGAACCCGAGGTATCACCCTCGTTGGATTCCGAACGATATACCCGTCAAGGTGGGCTTAGAGGAATCACCCTCGGGGGTCCCACACTTGAGGGGTTGCACAAGAGAGACATCATCGGGAATGGTGAAAGAGGAATCGCCCTCGATAACCATGACCGACTAGCTATACTACAGAGATATCATCAGGACTACTTAGCGAGGTGTCACCCTCGGTACCCGATAGTATCTTTGTAGCGTCGTACAACTAAGGGGGGTGCATGTGCTGTGTCGGGTCTGGCTCATCGATCAGGGATCGAGATTTGAAAACAAGCGGGGCAACTGAACTACGGGGTCAGAGGGGATGACTGCTCCACCTATACTAAGCATACTAAAGGTATAGGACTGAAAGTAGCAGTTCATCAAAAATAGGCTATGCATCAGATATAGGAGCTAACTACAACAGTAGAAAAATACTAATGCAAGCAGTAGGAAGAAAGACATAGGCGATATAGGAATGATCAAGGGGGGTTTGCTTGCCTTGGTGCTCTGCGGCAAAGGATTGATCGGCAGGGTCGTAGATGTACCCGGCAGCAGCGTCAGTCTCGGGGTCTACCGGTAAGAAGAGGGGGAAGAAACAATAAATAATAGCAACGGTGCAACACAAAGCATGACATGGCAAGATGCATGCTAGACATGAGCTAATGCAGCAACATCCGTCATAGACGCGTCAGAAGAATATCTGACGATATTTTCCGGGTCTCGGGCTACTACCGGTTATACCGGAAACGATGGAAATGTTCCATGTTTGCTAAGCTAGGGACGCGTGACAGACGAACGGGCCGTGTATCCGGGTTCGTCTCGTTCTGCTGATCAACTTTCATGTTGAAAATATTTTAATATGACTTACGGATTATTTAATATTAATTTTTAAAGTTTTATTCAATAATTAGGAATTAAAAACAGATTTAAATAATTTAATAAAAAGCTATTATGACATCAGCATGATGTCATGCTGACATCAACAGTTGACTGGTCAACTGACCAGCGGGTCCCGAACGTCGTAGGCACAAGTTTTAATTAAGATTAAATATTAATTAATCAGATTAATTTAGTGGGGGGCCCACGTGTCATATTCTAATTATTCTAACCAGTTAATTAACTAATATATCTACTTGTTTATTTAATAAAAACATTATTTTTATTTTTATATTTTAATTTCACTTTTCTTTAAAAGGGGTGTGGGGCCTCCCTGTCATAGACAGCGGGGTGCGTTGGCCCCACCGGGAAATGGCTTTAGGCCAAATACGTACTTTTACTCACAGATACATAACCATACAAATATCGTATTCCTCCACATACCTATATACGCAAATACATACATAAATACGGGCATCAAATACATACATACATACATACATACATACATACGGAATACATCATTTGTTTTTATTTCTTTCTAACTCTCATCTCTCTCTGTTAAGAGAAGAGACAACAAAGAGTTCTCTCTGCTAACTCAACATAGAAGAACAAAATCTTCAATCCTTCCTACCGGTCTCTACTGTCGACGGATCGAAGCCCCGTTTGCCGGAACGGAACCGGGACGGCGAGGAGAACAAGATGGTGGGAGGAGCCCGAGGAGGGGCTCATCGACGTTGACGAGACGTCCCGGTGAAGCCGGAGTTCTCGTGAGGTGGAGTAGACGAAGAGGAGGAAGAGGATGCGGTGACGGTGATGACGGTGGTGACGTGCCGGCGAGGTCGTGTCGAGAGGGGCCCCGGGATGGAGCCTGATGGGGAGCTCCGACCGGCGAGATGGGGCCTGGCCTCGGCCGGTTGGTGAGGCAGGGGAGGCCGACGGGAGGGGCTTGGTCGATGGGGGTGGCTCGGTTGGGGTGGAGGCCGACGTGTGCAGGGGAGTGCCGGGTCGCCGGAGGGAGGATGTGGAGCCGACGGGGCCTTGCTGCCGGCGGTGGTAGGAGGGGCGATGGGGGAAAGGGGCTCGGTCCCCGGGAGGAGTTGGGGCCGACCTCCAGGGAGGACGAGGGGGCCGAGGGGAGGGGTGGTCGCTGGATATGGGGGTGAGCCGCCGGGAGGAGGTAGACGGGATGGGTGCCAGATGTGGGGCCGACGGGAGGGCCGAAGGGGGAGGGAGATCGAGGGGACTGGGGCTGATTGGATCGAGGGGAGGGAGCCCTCGGTCTGGGACGAGGGAGAGAGGAGGCTTCGGTCGGGGTAGGTGGTGAAGGGAGTACCGAGAGAAGGCTCGGTCGTGGGGGGTCGTGGGGGTTTCGATCTGGGGCAGCGGTGACAGGCAAAGAGAGGGAGGTGTCGGTGGGGAGTGGGGTCGTGTGGGAGAGAGAACCGAGGGGAGGCAGTGGCTCTCGAGGGGGAGCCTCTTGCGGCGGCGGCCGAAGGGAAACGTGGGAACCGGGGTTGGCGCTAGGGTTTCGGCGGTGGGGGCGGTGGGGTCTGGCCAGTTGGGCCTCTTGGCCCAGCTCGGCCACGGGTGGGGGGGGGTTGTTTTTCTTTTCTTATTTTTTTTGTTTCTCTTTCTTTATTTGTATTTCATTTTCAGTTTTATTTTACTCTTTTGCTTATTTCTCTATATATATTATTTTTTTGCATTCTAGTTTAGAAAATATATTAACCAATATTATCTGCTACAACTCAAACATTTTTATTTTTCTTACATCTGAAAATTTAATTCATTTGTCTTTAAATTAAAAATGATAACTGTTTTGATTTTTATTAAGTGACAACCTAGCTCAGTTAAATATGATGACCTAGCGTCCTTCGAGTGCGGTTACTGTAGCTTAATTACCGGGGTGTCACACCCACGACCTATTGATGACAGCTTTCCCGATCCGCACTTCACATAGTGCACCGTGGTATGCTGATTACGCAAACTATATCGTAGCCAAATACATACCACCCAGTTTCACCTACCAGCAAAATAAGAAATTCTTCTTTGATTTGAGAGACTACTTTTGGGATGATCCTCACCTTTATAAGGAAGGAGTAGATGGTGTTATTAGACATTGTGTGCCTGAACATGAACAGGGACAGATCCTGCAGAAGTGTCATTCCAAAGCCTACGGAGGACACCATGGTGGAGATAGAACTGCTCATAAGGTAATGCAATCAGGTTTCTATTGGCCCACTCTCTTCAAGGATGCCCGTAAGTTTGTCTTGTCTTGTGACGAATGCCAATGAATAGGGAACACCAGTAACCGTCAGGAAATGCCTATGAACTATTCGCTTGTCATTGAACCATTTGATGTTTGGGGCTTTGATTATATGGGACCCTTCCCGAGTTCCAATGGGTATACTCACATCTTAGTTGTTGTTGATTACGTCACTAAGTGGGTAGAAGCTATCCCCACTAGAAATGATGATCACCACACCTCTATTAAGATGCTTAAAGAAGTCATTTTCCCAAGATTTGGAGTCCCTGGATATCTGATGACTTATGGCGGTTCACACTTCATTCATGGTGTTTTCTGCAAGATGCTCGCTAAGTATGATGTCAACCATAGAGTTGCATCTCCTTATCATCGTCACTCTAGTGGTCAAGTGGAGTTGAGTAATAGGGAGATCAAATTGATCTTACAAAAGACTGTCAATAGATCTCGAAAGAATTGGTCTAGCAAACTTGACAATGCATTATGGGCTTATAGGACTGCCTATAAGAATCCCATGGGCATGTCGCCATATAAAATGGTTTACGGTAAGGCCTGTCATTTACCTCTTGAGCTAGAACACAAAGCTTATTGGGCAATCAAAGAGCTCAACTTCGATTTCAAACTTGCCGGTGAGAAGCGGTTGTTTGATATCAGCTCATTAGATGAATGGAGGGCCCAGGCATATGACAATGCCAAGTTGTTGAAGGAAAAGGTTAAGAGATGGCACGATAAAAGAATACAAAACCGTGAGTTAAATGTAGGTGATTATGTCCTGCTATACAATTCTCTCTTAAGATTCTTCGCACACAAGCTTCTCTCTAAATGAGAAGGTCCCTACGTTGTCGAGGAAGTATATCGTTCCGGTGCCATCAAAATCAACAACACGGGAGGTAATTTTCCGAGAGTGGTAAATGGGAAAAGAATCAAACATTATATCTCTGGTACTCCCATAAATTCTGAGACCAATATCATCAATATCATAACTCCAGATGAATACATAAGGGATGTTTATCCGCCTGTTTCAGACTCTGAAAACGAAGAGGTATGTGTTTCGGTAAGTAATTGGACTCCAAAACTTTTCCAGTAGGAAATTTTCTCCGTTTTGGAATTTATGGAAAAATAGAAAAATAAAAAGCAGTCCGGAGAGCACACGAGGCGGCCACAAGCTTGGTAGTCGTGGCCTCCCCCCCTGGCCGCGGCTACAGGGCTTGTGGGCACCTCGTGTGCCTCCCAGACTCCGTTTTCTTGCGGAGCACTCCTTCTGGTGTAGAAAAAATCATTATATATATGTCGGAGGGTTTTGATCTCCATATCACGCAGTTTTACTCTGTTTTAGTTTCGAGCCTGTTTTCTGCCGCAGATCTAGGTCAGGATGTCTTCTCAGGATTCAGAGGGGGAGAGCTATGTGGCTGATTACCTTGCTAACCCCAAGGTCTATGGGGACTTGGAACCATATGGCTGGACCACTGACGAGGAAGAGGACTATGATCCCAAGGGGAAGGAACAAACGAGTTCCGATGAAGAGGAGGCTCCTCTACATCAACCTGGACGAATTCATGTGGAGTTCAAGAAGTCGAGCTTCCCTGACTCAAGGAAGAAGCCTAAGAACTTGTTTATCCCTTCTCGTTTCTTGCAGGAGAGTAAGTAGGAACTTTGTCAAAGGGTGTTGAAGCTTGAGGAGGAAAATGATGATCTGAGAGAGCAGAATTTTATGCTCAAGTGGAAATTAGACAAGCTCAAGACCTCTGCAACAACTCCTCCACCACCACCAAAGGAAGACAACTAAGCATTAGTATGGGCAACTCCCTTGGCTTATGCCAAGCTTGGGGGAGTTGCCCTGGTATCGTATCACCTTTATATCTTTTGCTTTTACCTTTGTTTTAGTTCTTTCCTTTTCAGTTTTTATTTCTTCTCTTAGTGGGATAAGTCTTTAGTGTTCAGTTTGAGTCTTCTGCCTTGTGTTTCCCCCGATGTATTCGAGCTTGCGAGCTATATAACAAAGTGTATCTTAGTCAAGGGCTTTGTTTTTGTCGTAATCAAAAGTATGAAATGAAAGATAGCATGAAAGATCATGAGAAGATCTTATGGAAAGTGATAGCTTCACATATAACCAGTATGATGATTGGAACTTGTTGAGAATAGACCAACATAGACCTCAGTCATTGTTGCAATTAATAAGAAGTAATAAGGAAAGAGAGGTTCACATATAAATATATCATCTTAGACACTTTTTACAATTGTGAGCACTCACCAAACTATTAATTAGAAGTAGATGTTGGACAAGGAAGACAACATAATGAATTGTGTTTGCTTGATTCGAAACAATGTTATATGTCTAGAATCCCTTAGCATGTGACGATTGCTTCCACCTCATATTAGCCAAAACTCCCACACCAAGTAGAGATACTACTTGTGCATCCATAAACCTTCAAACCAGTCTTGTCGTGAATGTCCACCATACCTACCTATGGATTGAATAAGATCCCTCAAGTAAGTTGTCATCGGTGCAAGCAATAAAAATTGCTCTCTAATACGTTTGATCTATTAGTGTGTGGAAAATAAGCATTATACGAACCTGTGATGAGGAAGACATAAAAGCAACACACTGCATAATAAAGTTCTTTATGACAGGAGGCAATATAAAGAGACGTTCCTCCGCACTAAGAGGACACACATCCAAACCTCAGAAGCGCATGACAACCTCTGCTTCCCTCTGCGAAGGGCCTATCTTGTACCTTTACTTTTGTCCATGTGAAAGGCATCGTGATCAACACCAATTCATATTTCGTCTTCATCTTGGTGAACGTCATATGCTAGGGAAAGATCTATATTCATATATCAACTTGGAGACGAGTACTTATGCTTTATTATTGTAGACTTTACTCTTGAGGTAAATGATTGGGAGGCAAAATTATAAGCCCCTATCTTTCTCTGTGTCCAACTGAAACTTTGATGCCATGAGTACGACGTGAGTTGTAACAATTGTGGAAAACAAAAGAGATGATTGAGTATGTGGATTTGCTTTACAAGCTCTTATTTGACTCTTTCTGATGTTATGATAAATTGCAATTGTTTCAATGACTATGGACTGTTGTTGGCTAGTTCTCGGCAAGGTTTTGATTCATACTTTGCTTTGTGAAAGAATTGTTACTTTCCCATAAGAATCTTTATGATGTATTGCTGTTCTATGTGTGATCATGATGCCCTCATGACTGCATTATGTTTTATCGACACATTCATCCCTAAACATGTGGGCATGTTTATGGATCTTGGTTTTCACTTGAAGACAAGCGAGGTCTAAGCTTGGGGTAGTTGATACGTCCATTTTGCATCATGCTTTCATGTTGATATTTATCGCTTTATGGACTGTTATTATACTTTGTGGTACCATACTTATGCCTTTTCTCTCTTATTTTGCAAGGTTTATTTGAAGAGGGAGAATACCGGCAGCAGGAATTCTGGACTGGAAAAGGAACAAGTCTGAATCCTCTATTCTGCGCAACTCCAAATGCCCTGAAAATCAACGTGAAATTTGTTGGGAATACATAAAAAATACTGGGTGAAAGAAGTGCCAGCGGCCCACAAGCCTAGTAGCCGCGGCCTACCCCCTGGTCGCGGCTACAGGGCTTGTGGGCACCCTGGTGGCCCACTAGCCCCCCTCTTTTGCTATATGAAGGGTTTCGTCCTGAAAAAATCAGGGCGGAGCTTTTTCGTGGATTCTCCGCCACCACGACGTGGAACTTGAGCAGAACCAATCTAGAGCTCCGGCAGGACGATCCTGCTGGGGAAACTTCCCTCCTGGAGGGGGAAATCATCGCCATCGTCATCACCAACACTCCTCTCGTCGGAGGGGAGTCATCTCCATCAACATCTTCATCAGCACCATCTCATCTCCAAACCCTAGTTCATCACTTGTAACCAATCTCCGTCTCGCACCTTCGATTGGTACTTGTAAGGTTGCTAGTAGTGTTGATTACTCTTTGTAGTTGATGCTAGTTGGATTACTTGGTGGAAGAGTTTATGTTCAGATCCTTGATGCTACTCATTACCTCTCTGGTCATGAATATGATTATGCTTTGTGAGTAGTTACTTTTGTTCTTGAGGACATGGGATAAGTCATGGTAATAATAGTCATGTGAATTTGGTATTCGTTCGGTATTTTGATGTGTTGTATGTTGTTTTTCCTCTAGTGGTGTTATGTGAATGTCGACTACATAACACTTCACCATTATTTGGGCCTAGAAGAAGGCATTGGGGAGTAGTAAGTAGATGATGGGTTGCTAGAATGACAAACGCTTAAACCCCAGTCTATGCGTTGCTTCGTAAGGGGCTGATTTGGATCCACTAGTTTAATGCTATGGTTAGACGTTGTCTTAATTCTTCTTTCGTAGTTGCGGATGCTTGCAAGAGGGGTTAATCATAAGTGGGATGCTTGTTCTAGTAAGGGCAGTACCCAAGCGCCGGTCCACCCACATATGAAACTATCAAAGTAACGAACGTGAATCACATGAACATGATGAAACTAGCATGACAGAAATTCCCGTGTGTCCTCGATAGCGTTTTTCCTCCTATAAGACTTTGTTCAGGCTTGTCCCTTGCTTCAATAGGGATCAGGCCACTTTGTTGCACCGTTGCTACTACTTGTTACTTGTTACTTTTCACCTGCTATGTTTCACCTCACTACACCATCACTTGTTACCGCTACTTTCAGTGCTTGCAGTTATTACCTTGCTGAAAACCGTTTATCAGAGCCTTTTGCTCCTCGCTGGGTTCGACATTCTTACTTATCGAAAGGACTACGATTGATCCCCTATACTTGTGGGTCATCACTAAGCACCAAAGAAATTCAAGAAACTGCGGATGAAACGGTCAGGGGTCAAGGAAAAACCTTGCTCGACGTGAGTGAGGAGGAGGACCCGCTCCCCTTCGCACGTCTCCGACTCGACTTCCCCCTCAGGAAGCCTCCACGACTCCTCAGCTACCATCCCGTGGTCGACGAGCTCCAGAAAATCCTCCTTCCTGACAGTTGACGAGAGAAAATATCCCTCGATCCACCCTGGTGGCAGCACAGATTGGCTGCGTGACTTCTTTGTCTTCCGCCTTTCTTGCCACGCTCGAGCTTGCTCGACTTGCCTTTCGTCATCCCGGCGGTGGTGGAGGCGGATCTAAGCAGCGCTTGCAAGGCAGAGGTGGAGAATAAACTGAGGGCAATCAACAAGAAGCAGTGCTCCAGCCCTAGCCCTGTTCCAATTTATAACCGACCGAGTGAGTCGCTGACCAATGGGTCCACCAGATCTTTGTCTATCCTGATAACAGAGGAAGCGCGATACATGGAGATAAGGGCGGTGCGATAATCGAGGCCTCGGCCTCCCACTTGCCCTGCTTGTTGCGTCATTACGATGCGGTGCACGCTTACCAAAAGTTTGAATCCCGTGAAATCCGGACCTGACAAAGCGATCCCTCCCATCAAAAGATCTCGTTGGTCACTCGGATCAACTTCCATGTTCAAATTCACTCAGACATATTTCACAACAAAATCGATCAGGGCGAATGACAAAGACCTCAATCAACGCACACTTCTGCTAAGCCCTAAAGCACATTCGGCGTCTATGTGCCTTGAAAAATTTGCATCGACCCCTTTCTCGCTCGAGCCCCGATCCATTCGGGGGCTAATGATGGGGATATGTACCCAAGGTAAGGGCACCACATTAAAGACTTGAAGATTATAAGGAGGGCTCCGACTGGATAGCCATGGCGTCTGGATCACTCGGTACGGAAATCACTCGGAGAGTTTCCCCCTTCACTCAACATACAACTTTCACTCGAAAGAACCAGAAGCCAGTCAACCTAGAAGACCAGAAGCCTCTCCAGGGAGGCTGATAGGCGAGCATTCGGCTGGTCATCATAAGTAACATTAATTATGTATGTTATCAATAATGTACGCCTTTAAACTCCACTGATCGAACCCTTGATTGCCTGGTATTGATGAGGGGTAGTGCACTCTATATAAACCACCCCTCCCCTATGGCACAAGGGTTCGCACGCCCTGTAACACACATATTCCACTCGACAAATAGCTCTCGAGCATTGAGACGTAAGTCGGTTACCTCCACGAGAGGGACGTTAACTCATACATCGAGTGTGCAAGCTTGCCATAGCTAGGACTCTACCCTCTCCTTATGTACCCCACACCTCTACTGTCAGGATCATTCCCACAATAGTCGGCGCACCGTCATTCGACAACGGTCTCGGGGACTACACCCAGTGGGTTCACTCAGTGTGCCCCCACTGGACCAGATACAAGCAACCATACGACAAAGGAAAACACCTAGTGGGTGTAAAGTCAAGGTGGACAAGATTCAATCGGAAATGAACTTACAATCGCAGTTACTCGGACATTATCTTGAAGCGCCGAGCTAGCATCGTACCAACTTGCTTCCCTCATATGCCTCCTTGGTCCGCAGCATCATCTGTTCGGCCTGAATCATGGCCTCCTTAGCAGCTCCAATTTGGTCTTGTGAGACCGGGTCCAGAGCGTATGTAGGCATTGGAGGACTCGGCGTTGCAGCAGAGGTAACAGTTTTAGTCGGCGCTGTAGTCACAACAATCAAACACACTGGGGGAGCATTTGGCACCGGCGTTTTAGGCACAGTTTTAGCTAATTCAGCAGTTGTCCGCTACAGTTCGTCGTCGTCCAAGTGGATGATGTCTGTGCCTGTCAATCGATAGTGTCAGTTAGTCCAATCGACGAATCATATACAAAAAATGGAATAGAATGAAAACTTTTCACACCTCGGTGGGAGGTGTCCACGTTCGTAGTGTTCACGTCCATGTGATCTTCTTCGTCTCCCGGAGGCGACGTCACCGAGGTAGCAGCTCTGACAAACAAATTCCATTCGATCAAAAGAAGCATGAAATTTCACAACAACAAAGGAAAGGAGATGAACACTCACGTCGAGGTGACCGGTACAGTGATTCTCATTCGAGGAAAAGCTTTCCGAGGCTTTGGGCTGTTTCACAACCTTCAGTGCTAACTCAGTGGTTGCTCCCCTTACTCTCTTGGTGTTACGAGTTCTTGATACTAAGGTCTTGCTTGCGGCGGCCGCTGGATCATGTTGTTGCTTATATCGAGGCTCATTACGAGGAGGAGACTGGATATCTCTTCTTCACTCTCCTTCGAGTCACCTTCTCAGTCCTCGACATAATCGTTGTCCACACTGTTGCATGCACTCTCTTTACCAACATCAAATTGCTCTCCATTTGGCATGGGCTTATCCATGTTTGTCCACTCCTGCAAGATACAGACCGCAAAGTCAATCGACGAAAGATTCGATCACTCGACAATAATATGAAGAGATTCAGCAAATATATGACTCACCACGTTCTTTGGCTTGTTCTCAGCAGAGAAGGGTAAGACACGTTTAGCCCCCAGGGGGTTGTTGCAGGCCCCAGAGATGCTTTTGAGCCACTGTGCCACGATCTCTTCAGAGACCTCCTCTGGGTGTGACCGAGTGGAGTCCCCAGGGCCCGAATAATGCCACATGGCGTGATCCCTCTCCTGAAGAGGCTGAATACGCCAACTGAGGAATGTTTCGAGCAAGTCCATCCCAGTCACTCTACCGCGGACGAGGTTAACTAACACATTAACCAGAATCACTAACTGAACCTTCTTCGCATCCGACACATTCAGCGTTTTAGGAGCAGTCGGTCGCTCCAAATAAAATGGGGAAGGCGAGTCGACATGTTTGGAGATGTAATATCATTACAATAAAACCAAGTCGACTGCCAGTTCCGCACTGGCTCGGGAAAGGTCATCTCATGATACATACTCTTACTCCTCTTCTGAATCCACAAACGACCACATAGTTGAATAGCGTGAGTTCTATGTTTGATCAGACCCCAATGAGGAGGACAACCCAAAGAGCATTCGCACAATGTTACGAATGGAGCAAGTTATCTAACTGAATTTGGAGGAAACTGATGGAGCTAGGCACCAAAGAAATTCAAAAAACCGCGGATCAAAGAGTGAGGGGGCAAGGAATATCCTCGCTCGACGTAAGTGAGGAGGAGGACTCGCTCCCCTTCGCTTGGATCCGGCTCGACTTCCCCCTCATGCAGCCTCCACGACTCCGCAGCTATCATCCCGTGGTCGACGAGCTCCAGTACATCCTCCTTCCTGACGGTTGACGAGAGAAAATCAACCTGGATCCACCCAGGTGGCAGCATAGATCGGTCGCCTGTCTTCTTCGTCTTACTACCTTTCTTGCCACGCTCGAGCTTGCTTGTCTTGCCTTTCGTTATCCCACTGGTGGTGGAGGCGGATCTAAGAAGCGCTCGCAAGACACAGGTGGAGAAGAAACAGAGGGGAATCAAGGGGAAGCGCTGCTCCAACCCTAGCGTCGTTCCAATTTATAACAGCCTGAGTGAGTCGCTGACCAATGGGCCCGCCAGATCTGTGTCTATCCCAATAACACAGGAAGCGCGATACATGGCGATAAGGGCGGCACGATAATCGAGGCTTCGCTCTCCCACTTGCCCTAGTTGTTGCATCATCACCGCGCGGCACGCGCTTACAAAAATTTGAATCCCGTGAAATCCGAGCCTGACGAAGCAATCCGTCCCATCAAAAGATCCCATTGGTCACTCGGATCACCTTCCATGCTCAAATTCACTCGGACATATTTCACAATAGAATCGATCTGGGCGAATGACAAAGACTTCAATCGACGCACACTTCTACTAAGCCCTGAAGCACATTCAGGGTCTTGTAACTTGACAGAATTTGCATTGACCCCTTTATCACTCGAGCCTCGATCCATTCGGAGGGTAATGATGGGGATATGTACCTAGGGTAGGACCATAGGCCTGACCTACATGTCCAACCTAAGGGCACCACATTAAAGACTTGAAGATTACAAGGAGGGCTCCGACTGGATAGCCATGGCGTCTGAATCACTCGGTACGGCAATCACTCGAAGAGTTTCCCCCTTCACTCGACATACAACTTTCACTCGGAAGAACCAGAAGAAATTCGACTTAGAAGACCATAAGCCACTCCAGGCAGGCCGATAGGCGAGAATTCGGTTGGTCGTCATAAGTAACATTAATTACATACATTATCAATAATGTACGCCTTTAAACTCCACTGATCGAACCCTTGGTTGTTTGGTATTCATGAGGGGTAGCGCTCTCTATCTAAGCCACCCCTTGCCTATGGCACAAGGGTTCGCACCCCGTGTAACACACATATTCCACTTGACAAAGAGCTCCCGAGCACTGAGACGTAGGGCTGTTACCTCCACGAGAGGGGCCTGAACTCGTACATCGAGGGTACAAGTTTGTCGTAGCTAGGACTCTGCCCTCTCCTTACATACCCCACACCTCTACTATCAGGATGGTTCACATGAGAGCCCAAACTTCGAGTTTATCAATTCATGATGACTTGATGCTTCGGGTAGAAAATATCTTAGCTGTGTAGCCCCGAAGTGTCGGGTTGTCTTGCCTGAAACACCTTCGGACTTGTAATTGTCTTATCCATATAAAGCTTCAGCTATTTTAGACCCCAAGGGTCGGGTAGTTTAGCCTGCGGTAACCTGGGACTTGAACTTAGCTTTGAATTTTGTAGATAGCTTTGAGAAATCCAGGTTGTCCATCTGACTCACCGGTTATAATATGAATTTATTCCTTTTCACATGTGTAGCCCCCAAGGTACGACTCATCAGTATGTGATAGGTCGGGTCTTCAATTTGGACCTCATAATGTGTTAAACAGCTAAATACGGTAACCCCAAGTGTCGTGACCCATGCGTGCAGCGACTTGGGACTTTAGAATTTTTGATCTGAGCAATGTAGATCCCAAGTGATGGGTAGTTTGCCTGCAACGATTTGGGACCGTGTGAGAATAATATAATTCATCATAATGTACTTCAAAAGTTCTCTTGAACTTGAATGAATCCTTGACTTTGGTTGTAATGCAACCCGGTAATTTATCGTTTCTATGAATATCCTGGAATAATGCCTTCGTTCTTGAAATGAAATCCCTGCTCGTGGTTGCGGTGCAACCCGGCAAATATATGATTGAGAAATTCATAAGTTGAAGAAATCCAAGAGTCGTTCAATTAGGTTACCCGGCATTATAAGTGATACGCCAGGTCAACAATATCTAATATAACAGTTCCGCAATATGTGATAGATTGGCTTTTTGAGAACATTTATTTCCCCTAAACTGGCGACAAATGGTCGATGAAGACTCGATGATGAGAATGAATAACCCGGAGCTCCTTTCTCCCGGGGATTTTTAGGCAGAAAAATTCCGGAATAAACAATATCCCCATATCTATGGAGTGAAATATAAGTCGGCTTTTGAGGCTCGAAAAAAGACTCGCTTTCGAGGCTCAAGTCTTGCTCCAATGAAGCTGACATGATAGCATCAAGCAAACAGACATGTTTAACTAATATATCGTGGCGTTTTTACCGGGTCAAGAGGATGAGAAAGCTAAACTCAATGAGTTTGAAGCCCCCAAGTGACCAATGTATTGTGGCATTTCGTCGGGTCGAGAGGGTGAGGAAACTAAACTCAGTGAGTTGGAAGCCCCAAGTGACCAATGTATTGTGGCATTTTGTCGGGTAAAGTGGGTGAGAAAGCTAAACTCGAAGAGTTGGCAGCCCCCAAGTGACCAATGATCAAGATTGAACATGATACCCATGTTTAGACTGTGCATCATGGTGACTAATCTTCTTTGGTAACCTTACTTTTGGCCAATAAAGCAGGACACCCAGGACCGTGTTATCTTCCTTGTAATGACCCGGGGTTCTATTATTTGTTGACAATGACTAAATCTGCCGAGTCATATCTGTGTAGCCACCGAGTCTAAAGTCAACTTGAGGAGGCGGCTTGAGAGTCTTCATACTCGGCTATAGAATGATCCGGTGTAAAGTTGACACTGAATGATGGAATTTGTTGAAACTAAAGACGGTGTGGTGAGTTGATGATCTTCATGATAGTCATCGTATAAATTTGACAAATCTCATGGACAAATTGAGTTCATATGTCTCTTGACTTATACTTTACTATTCTCACATGGTCCATCTCTCCTGGCTCCTTCATGACCATTTTTTTCTTTGTTGCTGGCTTTTGAATTGCTGGCTCAATGGTGGTCGGTTCAAATTATAGCTTCTCTAGGGATGTTTCTTCCATCTCTCACTTTCTTATTTCGATGTGCTGAAGCATACGGGACTGGGCGATGGCCAGCCAGTGCATCTATTCATTGGGTAACCCGGCGCGAATCGAGGTTGATAATAGATATATGTGTCTTTCTTACTCTAGTGTTTATTGGAGTAAAATGGATCGCACGGGTGGAGGCTTGCACGTGTGTTGATGTAAACCAGACCATGGGAACGACGTATTGCGCACGTCCATTGGGCAGCTCGTACGGGTTTGTGTAGCCCGACGTGTTGATGTAGATGTGGGAGTCAGCCGCAGTGTTTTGAAACTTAGCATAGATAGTGAGTCGGTCGTGGCGTTGTAAGCCGGCGTGGACGGAGAGTTGACCGCAACCTTTGTAAGCCGGCACGGATGGCGAATCGGCTGGGTCATTTGTAAGTCGGTCACAGATGACGAGTCGGTCGTGGCGTGTTGTTGTTGACTGAACACCAACCCATTATGGTATTGGCGTGATCTCCGTATTTGTGGTCTAACGCCATGCCAAAAAATTATCCTTTGACAAAACATTACAGGCCAAAGTCATTGTTCTAAAAATAATTAAAGTGTTTTGATCAAATAAATAAGGCGGATAGCATCTGATATTTGTGTCTGATGAGCAAGGACATTGGTGCTGGAAAATGCTGGAAGTTTACATGAAAAAGATAGTCCAATAATTTTTCCGGCAGTAATGATCTTGTCTTGGATTGTCCGAATGATTTTTTTCCTTTGTCCAGTTGATCTCCATCATACGGTGTACCATATTACAAGGATTCTCTCTCTCCTTTTCGAGTGTGCTTGGTGTGTCCTTCTTAAAATTTTGAACATGTCCGATGACCTGATGGATGGCTGACGGATGTACAAATGTGACATTCAAATGATTGGGTAGTAGGAAACGGCAAGCCGACTCCAAACTGAGGCCATCCACAAATGTAATTAGGGCTGGGAACTACCGCCGCCCGTCTCTTGGGTCAACTAAATTGATTGATGTATACCCAGTTGCTCAGTCGTATCCGAGGTGAGAACCTACTCTCTTTTATTCCTTTTTTCGTATGTTGTAGAATAATAGATCACGATGTAGCTCCCCTGTATTTTTGATACATTCCTAGAGAAACTAAGTTGAAAAATGATAGTAGAAATTATGTGGGCTATATCCGTAAACTGAGGATTGGCATCATTGCTGCATAGAAAGCTTATGTCCTTGATGCACTGCTCAGTGCGCCACACCCTCAAGCATCGTATGTAGGTGTTGAGAACATCAAATAGGCACATTTTGATGACTACTTGATAGTTCACTGCATCATGCTTTAAGGCTTAGAACTGAGACTCCAACAACATTTTGAATGTAAAGGAACATATGAGATCTTCCAAGAGCTGAAATTCGGTTTTCAGGTTCGTGCCAATGTTGAGAGGTATGACACCTCCGACAACATTCTTTGCCTGCAAGATGAAGGAGAATAACTCAATCGGTGAGCATGTTCTCAGATTGTCTAGATGCTACAATCGTTTGAATCATGTGGGAGTTTATCTTCTAGATGAGATAGAGATTGACATAGTTCTCCAACTCAGTACCACCAAGCTACTAGAGCTTTGTGATGAACTATAACATGCCAAGGATGGAGATAATGATCCTTGATCTATTCACGATGTTTTACACCACGAAGGTAGAAATCAAGAAGGAGCATTGATACGTCTCAAACGTATCTATATTTTTTGATAGTTTCACGCTGTTATCTTGTCAACTTTGGATCTTTTGTTTACCTTTTATATCTTCTTGGGACTAACTTATAAAGTCAGTGCCAAAGCAAGTTCCTGTTTTTTTGTGTTTTTGACTCTTTTCACATCTGATTTTGGAACGGAGTCCAAACGGAATAAAATCCCCAAAACGTTTTTTTCCAGAACGAAAGAAGATCAGGAGGCTTGAGGGCCAAGAAAGTGGGCCCACAGGGAGCCTACAAGCCCTGTTGCCGCGGCCAGGGGGGAGGCCACGACAACCAAACTTGTGGCCTCCCTGGCGCTCCCCTGCCCTAGGTCTTTGGCCTATATATTCCCTAAAAATACAGAAAAAATCAGGGAGTCCACGAAAACACTTTTCCGCCGCTGCAAGCTTCCGTTTCCGCGAGATCTCATGTGGAGACCCTTCCCAGTGCCCTGTCGGAGGGGACTTTGGAGTTGGAGGGCTTCTTCATCAACATCATCGCCCCTCCAATGACTCGTGAGTAGTTCACTTCAGACCTATGGGTTCGTAGTTAGTACCTATATGGCTTCTTCTCTCTCTTGGAACTTCAATACAAAGTTCTCCATGATCTTCATGGAGATTTATCCGATGTAATCCTCTTTGGCTGTGTGTTTGTCGAGATCCGATGAATTGTGGATTTGTGATCAGATTATCTATGATACATATTTGAGTCTTTGCTGATTTCTTATATGCATGATTTGATATCCTTGTAAGTGTCTCCGAGTCTTGGGTTTGGGTTCTTACCGTGTGGTGACCTTTCCCAGTGACAGTAGGGGCAGCAAGGCACACATAGTGTAGTTGCCATCAAGGGTAGCAACGTGGGCTTTGTCGTAGATATGAGATTGTCCATCTACATCATGTCATCTTGCTTAAGGCGTTACTCTGTTCTTTTGGACTTAATAAACTAGATGCATGCTGGATAGCGGTCGACATGTGGAGTAATAGTAGTAGATGCAGAAAGTATCGGTCTACTTGTTTTGGACGTGATGCCTATAGATATAATCATTGCCATAGATGACGTCACGACTTTGCGCGGTTCTATCAATTGCTCGACAGTAATTCGTTCACCCACCGTCTACTTGCTTTCATGAGAGAAGCCACTAGTAAACACTACAGCCCCCGGGTCTATTCACACCTATCGTTTACACCTCCGCTTTTACTTTGCTTTGTTACTTTGTTGCTTTCAGTTCTCACTTGGCAAACAATCTATAAGGGATTGACAACCCCTTCATAGCGTTGGGAGCAAGCTTTTTGTGTTTGTGCAGGCACTTGTGATATTCCTTCACTGGATCGATACCTTGGTTCTCAAAACTAAGGGAAATACTTACCGCCGCTGTGCTACATCACCCTTTCCGCTTCGAGGGAACACCAATGCAAGGCTCCAAGGACACGGGGAAATCCTTTGCATATTTTCCTAGGAAGTCCCTAAAGGCGTAGACGTAGCAGAAGGACTCCTGGTGCCCTTGCTGAGGAGAATCAAGAAAAGAACAGTCTCCCGTCAGCACGTGTTTCTGGCGCCATTGGAATGTCTTTTGTTGCATCAGCAGAAGTATTTCTAGCGCCGTTGCCGGGGAACGAGAGATCAAGATCTATCCAAGTAGGTGTCACAAACTCATCTCCTGCATTTACTTTTTTGCCAGTTGCCTCTCATTTTCCTCTCCCCCACTTCACATTTGTCGTTTTCATTTGCCTTTCTCCTTTGCCGTTTTCCTTTGCCGGTTTTCTTGCTTGCTTGTGTGCTTGTTTTTTGTTGAAGTCATCATGGCTGAAAACACCAAACTTTGCGACTTCTTGAGCACTAATAATAATGATGTTATTAGTACTCCGATTGCTCCCGCCACTAGTGCGGAATCGTATGAAATCACCGCAGCTTTGCTGAATCTTGTTATGAAAGAGCAATTCTCTGGCCCTCCTAGTGACGATGCCGCATCCCATCTCAATACCTTCATTGAGCTTTGCGATATGCAAAAGAAAAAAGATGTCGATAATGACGTGATTAAGTTGAAGCTTTTTTCCTTTCTCGTTGTGAGATCGCGCAAAAACTTGGTTTTCTTCTTTGCCTAAAAATAGTATCGATTCTTGGGATTAGTGCAAAGATGCTTACATATCCAAGTATTTTCCGCCGGCTAAGATCATCTCCTTACATAATGATATCATGAATTTCAAGCAACTTGATCATGAACACGTTGCACAATCTTGGGAGAGGATGAAGCTTATGATTAAGAATTGTCCCTCTCATGGCTTGAGTTTGTGGATGATTATACAAATCTTTTACGTTGGTTTGAATTTCGCTTCTCGCAATATCTTGGACTCTGCCTCAGGTGGAACGTTCATGGAAATCACGTTAGGAGACGCTACAAAACTCCTAGACAATATCATGACCAACTACTCTCAGTGGCATACTGAAAGGTCACCTGCTAGCAAAAAGGTACACGCTATAGAAGAAATTAACTCGCTTAGTGCTCAGATGGACGAGTTGATGAATTTGGTTGCTAGTAGAAATGCTCCTTTAGATCTGAATGACATGCCACTATCTTCCTTGATTGAGAGTAGCAACGCTAGTTTGGACGTTAATTTTGTTGGTAGGAACAATTTTGGCAACAACAATGCTTTTAGATGAGACTATGTTCCTAGGCCTTTTCCTAGTAACTCCTCTAACAATTATGGCAATTCCTACAACAACACTTATGGAAATCACAACAAATTACCCTCTGATTTAGAGAGTAATATCAAAGAGTTCATCAACTCTCAAAAGATTTTCAACGCGTCCATAGAGGAAAAACTACTCAAAATAGACGATTTGGCTAAGAGCGTTGATAGGATGTCTTGTGGTATTGATGCTTTGAAAGTTAGATGTGCTCCTCCCAAGGTCAACATGGATGAAACTTTGAAAGCTATGCGTGTCTCCATGAATGAGAGCAAAGAAAGAACCGCCCAAATTCGCGCTAGGCATGAATGGTTTAAAAGGGTGCGTTCTAGTGATGCAAATCACGAAGATCTTAAGGTGCTTGGTGTGTCTCCTCTTGAATCTTTGTTTTGGGTAGTAATGAAGATCTTAAGGTGCTTGGTGTGTCAAACCTATTGATGAAGGGGCTGGATATGAATCCACTTTGGTTGAAAAACGCCCCAATGATTCGGAGTCCACCTATCTTGATGATAAAGGTGTGGAGAGTGGAGTAGAAGAAATCAAAATTTTGGGTAGTAATGAAACTCCCACTTTGGATTTCAAGGAATTCAATTATTATAGTTGTTCCTTGTTTGAATGCATTTCTTTGATGCAATCCATTGCAAACTCTCCACATGCTTATAGACAAAGCAAAGCCTTTACCGCGCATATCGTAGATGCTATGATGAAATCTCTTCAAGAGAAGCTCGAACTAGAAGTCTCTATACCTAGAAAACTTCATGATGAGTGGCAACCTACTATCAAAATCAAGATCAAAAACTATGAGTGCAATGCTTTGTGTGATTTGGGTGCTAGTGTTTCCGCGATTCCAAAATCTTTATGTGATGTTCTTGGTTTTCATGAGACTGAAGAGTGTTCTCTTAATTTGCATCTTGCGGATTCTAGTGTCAAGACACCCATGGGAAGGATCAATGATGTTATTATTGTTGCAAATACGAACTATGTACCCGTGGATTTCATTGTACTTGACATAGAGTGCAATCCTTCATGTCCCATTATTCTTGGTAGACCTTTCCTAAGGACTATTGGTGCTGTCATCGATATGAAGGAAGGGAATATTAGATTTCAATTTCCCTTAAAGAAGGGCATGGATCACTTTCCAAGAAAGAAAATAAGATTGCCTTATGAATCTACGATGAGGGCTACTTACGGTTTGAGCACCAAAGATGACTATACGTGATTCCATCACCTTATGCCTAGATAAGGGCATTAAACAAAAGCGCTTGTTGGGAGGTAACCCAACGAATCAATCATTTTTCCTTCTGTTTTGTGTTTTCCGCACTTTCATAATTCTGTTATGATTGTGTTTTTTGTGTTTATTTTTGCGTTTGCGCCAAGCAAAACCATTATGATTAGTCTTGGGGATGATCATTTGGTCATGCTGGAAAAGACAGAAACTTTCCGCTCACGAAAAGAATTTTCATTTTTTTTCTGTAAGATTTTTTGAGTTTATTCTTTTTGATGCTGATTTCTACGAAAATTCTTCAGACAGTCGTAAGTTTTCAGAATTTTTGAAGTAACAGAAGTATACGAAGTATACAGATTGCTACAGACTGGTGTGGTGTTAACAGATTCTGTTGTTGTTGTGTTGGTTGCTTATTATGATGAAACTATGGATAGTATCAGGAGGTATTAGCCATGGAAGATTGAAAATACGGTAACTCAACATAAGCATAAGTAGAATTCAAGTTTGCTACAGTACCTAAGGAAGTACTGGTTTGCTTTCTTATATTAATGTTATACGAGTTTCTGTTTAAGTTTCGTGTTGTGAAGTTTTCAAGTTTTGGGTGAAGTTCTTATGGACAAAAAGATAAAGAGTGGCAAGAGCTCAAGCTTGGGGATGCCCAAGTCACTCCAAGATATTCAAGGATGCCGTAAAAGCCTAAGCTTGGGGATGCCCCAGGAAGGCATCCCCTCTTTCATCTTCAATCCATCGGTAACGTTACTTGGGGCTATATTTTTATTCACCACATGTTATGTGTTTTGCTTGGAGCGTCTTGTATTACAGGAGTCTTTTTTTGTTGTGTCACAATCAACCTTTCTGCACACCTAGAGAGAGAGACATGCACTCACCGTGATTTTGTCGAGCTTCACTTATATCCTTTGGTGGACAATTCTGCTCACATGTGCTTCACTTATATGTTTTAAGCTAGTTGATTTTGCTCTATATGCTTCACTTATATCTTTTAGAGCACGGCGGTGCATGGCTTGGTAGTTGATCTATGCTTTTAAAGTAGTCTCAAAGGGGGTAGTTATCCAAAGGGATACGAAAACTTCCACCTTCATGTGCATTGAATAGTTAGAGAAGTTGGATTCATCTCAACTAGTTTTGAGTTGTGGTTATGATAATATTGAAGTTATATTAGTAAGGTGTTGTGGATCTAGAAATGCTTGTGTTGAAGTTAGTGACTCCCGTAGCATGCACGTATGGTGAACCGCTATGTGATGAAGTCTGAGCATGATTAGTCTATTGATTGTCATCCTTTGTGTGGCGGTCGGGATCGCGCGATGGTTTATACCTACCAACCCTTCCCCTAGGAGTATGCGTTGAATGCTTTGTTTCGATTACTAATAAAAATTTTGCAACAAGTATATGAGTTCTTCATGACTAATGTTGATTCCATGGTTTAGATGCACTTTCACCTTCCACCATCACTATCTTCTTTAGTGCCGTGCAACTTTCGCCGGTGCACAAAACCCACCATTAGCCTCCCTCAAAACAGCCACCATACCTACCTACTATGGCTTTATCAAAGTCATTTCGAGATATATTGCCATGCAACTACCACCATGACATGTGCCACCACGTCTACATTGCCATTGCATGATCATAATGAGCTAGCATGATGTTTCCATTTATGTCTATGCCATGCTAGATCATTGTCACGGTACACTACTGAAGGCATTCCATATAGAGACATCGTTGCTCTAAGTTTTGAGTTGTAAGTGTGATGATCATCATTGATGGAGCATTGTCCCATGTGAGGAAATAAAAGAGGCCAAAGATGCCCACCAAAATAAAAATAATAAAAAAAAAGAGGCCAAAGAGCCCATCCAAAAAAAATGAGAGAAAAAGAGAGAAGGGATAATGCCACCACCTTTCCACACTTGTGCATATTAAGCACCATAATCTTCATGATTGAGAGTCTCTCGTTTTGTCACCACCATATAGCTAGTGGGAAATTTTCATTATATAACTTGGCTTGTATATTCCAATGATAGGCTTCCTCAAAATTGCCTTAGGTCTTCGTGAGCAAGCAAGTTGGATGCACACCCACTAGTTTTCTTTAAGAGCTCTCACATACTCTTAGCTCTAGTGCATCATTTGTATGGCAATCCCTACTCATTCACATTGATATCTATTGATGAGCATCTCCACAACTCATTGATATGCCTAGTTAACGTGATCATCTTCTCTTTTTTTTGTCTTGCAACCTCCACCACACTCCACACCACGTATAGTGCTAAAACCATGGCTCACGCTCATGTATTGCGTGAGAGTTGAAATTTTTTGAGAAAGTAAAGGTGTGAAAATAGTTACTTGGCCAATACCGGGGTTGTGCATGATTTAAATTTGTTGTGCAATGATGATAGAGCATAGCCAGACTATATGATTTTGTAGGGATAACTTTCTTTTGGCCTTGTTATTTTGAAAGTTCATGATTACTTTGCTTGTTTGCTTGAAGTATTATTGTTTCCACGTCAATAGCAAACTATTGTTTTGAATCTAATGGATCTAAACATTCACGTCACATAAGACGAGTTACAAAGGACATCTATGCTAGGTAGCATGAAAGCATCAAAAACTCATTCTTTATCACTTCCCTACTCGAGGACGAGGAGGAGTTAAGCTTGGGGATGCTTGATACGTCTCAAACGTATCTATAATTTTTCATGGTTTCACGCTGTTATCTTGTCAACTTTGGATGTTTTGTTTACCTTTTATATATTTTTTGGGACTAACTTATTAACTCAGTGCCAAGCGCCAGTTCCTCTTCTTTCTGTGTTTTTGACTCTTTTCAGATCTGATTTTGGAACGGAGTCCAAACGGAATAAAATCCCCAAAATGATTTTTTCCAGAACGTAAGAATATCAGGAGGCTTGAGGGATAAGCAAGTGGGCCCATAGGGAGTCCACAAGCCCGATTGCCGCGGCCAGGGGGGAGGCCGCGGCAACCAAGCTTGTGGCCTCCCTGGCGCTCCCCTGCCCTAGGTATTTGGCCTATATATTCCCTAAAAATCCAGAAAAAATCAGGGCGTCCACGAAAACACTTTTCCGCCGCCGCAAGCTTCTGTTTCCACGAGATCTCATCTGGAGACCCTTCCTGGTGCCCTGAAGGACGGGACTTTGGAGTTGGAGGGCTTCTTCATCAACATCATGGCCCCTCCAATGACTCCTGAGTAGTTCACTTCAGACGTACGGGTCTGTAGTTAGTAGCTAGATGGCTTCTTCTCTGTCTTGGATCTTCAATACAAAGTTCTCCATGATCTTCATGGAGATCTATCCGATGTAATCCTCTTTGCCGGTGTGTTTGTCGAGATCCGATGAATTGTGGATTTGTGATCAGATTATCTATGATACATATTTGAGTCTTTGCTGATTTCTTATATGCATGATTTGATATCCTTGTAAGTCTCTCCGAGTCTTGGATTTTGTTTGGCCAACTAGATTTATGATTCTTGCAATGGGAGAAGTGCTTGGTTTTGGGTTCTTACCGTGTGGTGACCTTTCCAAGTGACAGTAGGGGAAGCAAGGCACACATCGTGTAGTTGCCGTCAAGGGTAACAAGGTGGGCTTTGTCCTAGATATGAGATTGTCCATCTACATCATGTCATCTTGCTTAAGGCGTTACTCTGTTCTTTTGGACTTAATACACTAGATGCATGCTGGATAGTGGTCGATGTGTGGAGTAATAGTAGGAGATGCAGAAAGTATCGGTCTACTTGTTTTGGACGTGATGCGTATAGATATAAACATTGCCATAGATGACGCCACGACTTTGCGCGGTTCTATCAATTGCTCGACAGTAATTTGTTCACCCACCATCTACTTGCTTTCATGAGAGAAGCCACTAGTAAACACTACGACCCCGGGTCTATTCACACCTATCGTTTACACCTCCGCTTTTACTTTGCTTTGTTACTTTGTTGCTTTCAGTTCTCACTTGGCAAACAATCTATAAGGGATTGACAACCCCTTCATAGCGTTGGGAGCAAGCTTTTTGTGTTTGTGCAGGCACTTGTGATACTCCTTCACTGGATCGATACCTTGGTTCTCAAAACTGAGAGAAATACTTACCGCCGCTGTGCTACATCACCCTTTCCGCTTCGAGGGAACACAACGCAAGGCTCCAAGGCTACGGGGAAATCCTTTGCATATTTTCCTAGGAAGTCCCTAAAGGCGTAGTCGTAGCAGAAGGACTCCTGGTGTCGTTGCTGAGGAGAATCAAGACAAGAACAGTCTCCTGTCAGCACGTGTTTCTGGCGCCGTTGGAAGGTCTTTTGTTGCATCAGCAAGCATCAAGTGTTGATGGTTAGTAAAAACACTAGTTTCAAGAAGGGCAAGGGCAAGAAGGGAAAGTCGAGAATGGCAAGCTAGTTGTCGCTCTATTAAAAAACCCAAGGTTGAACCCAAAACTTGAGACTAAGTGCTTCTGTTGTTAAGGGAATGGTCACTGGGAGTGGAACTAGCGCAAATGCTAGGCAGATAAGGAGGCTGGAAAAGTTAACAAAATTATATTTGATATACTTGTTATTGATGGGTGCCTTACTACTGCTCATTGTAGCTCCTGGCTATTTGATACCATTTAAGTTATTAATATTATTAACTTGAAACAGGAATTGTGGAACGAATAGAGAGTAACTAAGGGTGAGGTGTTGATGTGTGTTGGAAGTGTTTCCTAGGTTGATGTGATCACCATCGCATGCTCCATATACCTTCAGGATTAGTGATAAACCTAAATAAATGTTATTTGGTGTCTATGTTGAGCATGAACATTATATTTATTTTGTTTATTGTGAGACCACTATTTATGTATGATAGAGAATAATCGGTTATTCTGTTTACATGAATAATTTGTTATATGATCATGCACCCAAGATGAATGGTTTATTGAATCTTGATCATGGAAATACACATGATCATAGTATTGATGCCAAAAGATGAAAAGTTAGTAATGATAGTACCACTTGCTTGTGGCACTGCCGCTTAGTTCATATTTGTGTAAAACACGTGAAGAAACTCCATGCTGATGGATCTTTGGACTCACTTGATTTTGAATCGCTTGAGACATGCGAACCATGCCACATGGGCAAGATGACTGAAGACCTTGTTTTCAATTGAGATGGAACATGCAAGTGACTTATTGGAAATAATATATTTTGACGTTTGCAGTCCAATAAGTGCTACAACACGTAGTGGATATCGTTATTTTCTTACTACACATATAGTTTGAGTAGATACTATGTATTTAGCTGGTGAATCACAAGTCTGAAATATTGAAAAGTTCAAGAAATTTCAGAAAGAGGTTAAAATGTTTATGATGTGATCGTGGAGGCGAATAACTGAGTTACGAGTTTGGTATACATTTAAGACATTGTGGAAAATGTTTCGTAACTCATGCCACGTGGAACACCATAGTGTGATGGTGTGTTCATACGTCATAGCCATTACCTATTAGATGTGGTGCATACTATGATGCATCTTACCGATTTGCCACTATTGTTTTGGGGTTATGCATTAGAGACAACCTGAAAGCACAATTGCTCCCTAGGGTGGTTTTGATAATTGATCACAAAATATGCATCATTGGACTAATATGTTTATCCAAGTATATTTCAGAAAAGTTCAAAATATGCATTCGCTAAAGGCTTATGTGGAGATGCCCCTTGATGCAAGAAAGGAATAAGATTGTCCTAACTTGAAGCTAGAAGACACTTCATTTTATATTTGTGAGAAGTCACTTTTGAGTCCATAGGAAAACTAATACTATTAAAAGGGTGTGAGGTATTAAAATAAACTGCCTGCTCAACTCTCACAGACAGCCACCAAAAATACTCACTCATTTTCCCACATAACCATTCTGTCCAAAGAATCATACACAAAATCGGTGCCATCAAGTTTCTCAATTCGGCCCTACCAATTTTCATCCCAGACACAACCCCAGCGAAAGCCACCAAATCGATGCAAAGAAATCGTGTTGGTGCTACCGAGTTTAGGTGACACAAAGTCAGAATTTCTGAATTTGGGTATCTGTGTCACCGAGTTGTGTATATCGGTTCCACCGAGATTCAAAAGTTGATGCCTTTAGTGCAAGTCGGTACCACCGAGTTCATGACTTCGGTGTCACCGAGTTGGTCAATTTTGGTGTAACGGTTGGATTTTGGGGACTGCCTATATATACCCCTGCACCCATCTCTCATTCGAGGGAGAAGCACTCACAACACACACATCATTGACAGATCGATTTTTTTGAGAGAGATCCACCTAGTCACGTGTTGAGACCAAGGTATTACAATCCAATCATTTGAAACTTGATCTTTTCTCCCCAAGCTCCTTTCCACCAAATCAACCTCTCCGACTCATGCCAATTCTTTGAGAGATTTATTGTATGGTGAGGAGACTATCTTTAGATGCACAGGAGAAAGGAGTTCATCGTCCTACCACATCTATTACCTTTTGGAGAGTGGTGCATCCTAGATTGGTTAGGTGTCACTTGGGAGCCTCCAACGTCGTAGTGTGGAGTTGAACCAAGATGTTTGTAAGGGCAAGGAGATCGTCTACTTCATGAAGATCTACCGTGAGTGAGGCTAGTCCTTCATGGGTAGAAGGCGTGGTGGAATAAACAAGGCCACTCCTTCATGGACTCCTTGTGGGTAGATCCCTTCATAGACTCTCGCACTCGTTACCCTCCATGGCTTTAAGTCTCCACTAATATGGACTTCCGATAGCACCACCTATCGGAACCATGCCAAATATCACCGTGTCAACCTCATGCATTTGATCTCCCTACCTTATTCCTTTACTTTACACTAGCATGTTTTACATTCCGGTGCTATACTCTTAGAAGTGCATGTGTAGGGTGTACTTGACTTGCCATAATTGCTAAAATTGGCCCACAAATAAAAATGGGAAAATTCTAAGTTTTTATCATGTCAAGTAGTCTAATCACCCCCCCTCTAGACATACTTTCGATCCTACAAGTGGTATCGGAGCTTTGATCACTAATTTGGCTAGTTGGAAGCATAAGATGAAAATGCATATTCTTGGTTTTAATCCTTCTGTATGGGCTATTATTCGTGTTGGTGTGAAAGGTGATTTATTCTTAGAAGGGCGTGAACCGGATCGCGATGCGAGAGAGGATGAACTGAATATGTTGCAACTCAATGCACAAGCCTACGACACCATCTTAACATGTATATGCCCCGAAGATTTCAGCAAAATCAGCCGCCTTGAGAATGCAAAATAAATTTGGGATACTTTGATCGATATGCATGAAGGTACTAATTATGTTAGAGAATCTAAGTTCGATGTGCTCCAAAGTTAACTTGACAATTTCAAGATGAAGGATGGTGAAGGAGTCGCTGAAATGTACTCCAGTATAGCTCTCATCACAAATGAGATTGCCAACTTAGGAAGCGAAGAGATGACCGAAATTCATCATCAAGAAGATACTTAAAGCTCTTGATTGAAAGTATGATACCGTGTGCTCATTTATCCAAATGATACCAAACTACAAAGATCTCAAGCCAACTGAAGTCATTGGTAGGATTGTTGCTAATGAGATGTCACTCAAGGACAAAGATGAGATGCACAACAAGTCAAGAGGTGCTTACAAAGCTTCAAGCAATGCTCCCTCTACTTAGAAGGACAATATTATCACTAATGAAGAGATAATCCTCATGGTCAAAAATTTAACAAGTTCTACGAGAGTAGAGGCAAAGATAGAAGCTCAAGCTGAAGACATGATGAGAAGCGTCCGTCTAGTCGTGACGGAAACTACTACAACTGTGCGAAGCCCGGACACTACTCCAATCAGTGCTCGCCTCCCTACAAACGAAGAGAAGAGTCACCTCAAAGAAGAAGCTCAAGGGATGAATCACCTCGCATAGAGAGAAGGAGTAGAGAAGTTCGTTATGAACGAAGACACTCACGGAGAGGCAAGGAATTGGAGAAGAAGGACAAATACACCAAGAGCAGCTCTAGAAGAAGACATCAAGCTCATGTTGGTCAATGGGTTTCTGGCTCCGAGTCTGACAACCAATCTGAGAGAAGCTATCACTCCAACTCCGACTATAGTCAAGATGAAGGTGTTGCCGAAATTGCACTCGTTTCCTCCAACTCCTATGACTTATTTGATTCACCAAATGAGGGGTTCGGAAACTGCTTCATGGATAAAGGCCCCAAGGTATCACGCCCCGAGTATCTTGATTTTCATAGTGATGAGGATGACTTGTTAGGAGAAGATGACTTGCTCTTTGATAAAACTAGTGATTGCACTGAAAATGAACTTGCTAATTATCATGTTAGTCAAGAGAAATCGAGTGATGATGATAAGAAAGTTATTGAATGACTAACTAAAAAATTGAACACTCTTAAGTTAGCTCATGAAACAACTCTAGAAGATCATAGAGAGCTTGCAAGAACTCATGAGAAGCTACGCTACGAGAAGCTCAATTTGGAGCAAGAACATGAGTTCCTAAAAGCAATCAATGATGATCTTCGAAATAAGAGTTCTTATCTAGCCAAACGATTACTCTTGTCTACTTTTGTTCCACAAGTTAAACCTAAGAACAATAGTAACAAAGGCAAGAAATTTTCCTCTTCTAGTAACAACAATGCTGAAGTTAAAACTAATGATGTTGTTGATAGTAGCTGTCTTGATTCCACTAATTATTCTCTTAGCCAAGTTACACTTGAGCAAGAAAATGATGTATTGAAAGGTATTATAGAGAGAGGTGTCTTCAACAGTCTTGTCGGAAGTAAGAAATTTGATTAAATTGTGCACAAGCAAGGAGGACATCGGAAGAAACAAGTTGTTGGCTACTTCAATGTCAACTGAGATGTTTGGGAACAAGGTCCATATGTCATTCCTAAGTTTGTTCCTTAAGACGAGAAGTATGATCATACTCCTCCCAAAGGAACATGCTCACAAGATGGCCTTCTACCACAAGACCACAAGGGCAAGGGAATGCTTGAAGAGGACATTGAATCATTTGAAGAGGAACCCCAAGTCAAGGTCAAGTGGATTCCCAAGGACACTACTATCACTACCGCATCTAGTGCTACCACAACTCCAAGGATTACCATCAAGTTGATGTGGATCCACAAGAGTAAGAACTAGAAAGTTCTTAAGGTGGTGACTCTGCCAATAAAATAGACTCTTATTCATTTTGGCAAGAACTATATGCAATCAACCTCAACCATATGCATTAGTTCAAGGAGTCACATATTCCCTCAAAGTTAAGAATGTGACAAGGTAGTCAATGTATCTTTGGACATCATCCCATATGTATTTCAGTACATGTCCATGATATTCTTGCATATGTTCCTTGTGCCTTGGTACTAACCCATGTAGGTGAGAAGAGTAAAAAAACAAGGATTGCTCCCAACTCAAGATGGACTTCATCAACATCGAGCGTCCACCACTACTTTACCTACTTGAAGTCTTCTACGACAAAACCCAAGGTTAGTTTATCCTTGTTAAGGGGGATGTCACATCAAGGGGGAGATTTACTCTAAACTTTGATTATAAGCATCTCCTAAGGATATGAACACATTAATGCTTTATGTAAAATTGGTAACCCCACTTGTGGTTAAACGATGAGTATTACCTATGATCAAGTATTCTTACTTGGCTCCTAAGTCAATATACTCATATATAGATGACTTTGTCATCACCAAAGCGATTGATAGATGCTAGAATGTTTGGACATGTTCACGATATTTCATATATCATCATATTGTGTGAGGATGTTGGTTTGCATATTTTTGCTTATTCGAGGACATCCAATTGTTGTTATTTGGCTCTTGATTTGTCTTTTGCCAATTGGATGGACAAGAATGCCTAGGAACCTCCTATAGCTATCTATGCTTTCTCATATCAAGTTCTATTCATGCTTCATCACAAAACTTGAACAAGCACTTCTCGATCCCTCTGTGTGAAGGAGCACTCAGAGTTCTGTATCGTCAAAGACTACCTTCCAAAATCCCTTTGTGAATCTCGGTGCAACAAATCCCACAACATCGGTTCCACCAAATTACAAAGCTGATCATAATGTCCCATCTCGATACCACCGAAATCACTAACTCGGTTACAACGAGTTTCCTCGTCAGCTCACAGCTGAGGAACTCAGTGACACCGATTTTGTCATCTCGGTGACACCGAAAGTGACGGGTATATAATTTGGCCGATAGGGTTTTTGCAAACACCTCCTCAAAACCCTTCGTCCCCAAACCCTAATATGCCTCCAAGGACCCCTGGTTGTTGCCTTTGCATCCCCGAGCTTCTCTTCCTGTGGGATTCGCCGCCGTTGACGAAATCTACACCGCCGTTGCGGCCGTAGTCGGACCGCCGCCAAGTTAGGGTACGGCTCGACTCCTCTTTTGCGCTCCCAAATCCAATCCATGCGCAATAGTTGCTTTTATCTAAAATCTACCATGTGGAACTTCTTCTATCCACCAGAAAATAACCATAAAATAGAGATTGAGGAAATTCTGGATCTGATTTCCCATAGCATGCATCTCGGTGACCCCGAGTTTGTGAAATCGGTTCCATCGATTTCGTGTTTAGGGTTTCCAAGAACCATCTAGGTGAGACCCAATAGCTCTTTTCAATGACACTGAAAAGGCTTCCAAGTTTGTATTACTCGAGTGGACAATCTCGGTGACTCCGAAACAATAAACCCGATTCCACCGAATTGCATTCTACAATAAATCACACCCAGAGTTTCTGAAATCAAACTTTTAAAAATCAGCTGTGTTTTGTGATGCTCAACCTTTCTCCTCTTCTATATCTATTTCACAGGGTTGTTGTTTGCTGGGTTACTGGTGTGTTGCTCCTTGTCTGCCAGTATGTCTTATTTAGAGGACAGTCAAAACAACTTCACGGAAAATAGTCCTGAGATGGACTCACGCACAAGTCCTAATAAGACAGAGTCTCACCCTGGTTCTTACAGCGCCCATGGCTTGCCCAAGGCAGCCACCGGGCACAGAAAGAAGCTTAATTCAGATGAAGAGGACTCAACTTTTGTGCTAGAGGAAACTTCAGCACCTCAAAAGCCGAAAGAGAAAGCTCATGTCAAGAAGATGGTAAGGAAAGAGTATGTTAAGCCTGCTGATGTTAGAGCCCCTAAATTTGCAAGGCAAGGGATGACACTTTCCCTTGACAATCCTCCTAAGAAGGCTAGTGTGAAGAGAGCCAGGAAGAGGGTGATCCATGTTACTACAAGACCCATTTCCATGTATGTGGACCCAGAAGATGCTACTGGAGAAGAAGAGATCCCAGCTGATGCTCATCCTCCTCCTCAGAAAAAGAAGAAGCTCATGGCTGATGCCATGCCTAGGAAATCTGCTCCAAAGCCTGCTTATAAGGCTAAAAAGGATGTAGCTTCCAAGAGGACTGCAAAGGATATTCCTGTAGCTGCCAAGAACAAAGGTCGTGCTTCCATTACCTTTGTTGTAGAGGAAGAAGAAGAAAATTCACCCATTCTCAGAAAGCTCAGACCTAATCTCCCACTGCACAATGTTGCTCATCCAGTAGCTGAAGATCTGAAGAAGAGGAAAGATGAAGGATTAAGGAAATGGAGAGCTACAAATCCATATGCCATAAGGAGAAGATTTGTTATTGATCCAAGATTCCACACCAAGGAACAACAAGACTTCTATGAGACTGTTCTGTATGAAAAAAATCTAGTTGTTCGTGATATGAGATATGTTGACTAGGCTTCCATCAAAGCCAGTGAAAATTTCGTTCCCCATGTGCAAAACAATTTCAAGTCTGTGGACATTGAAGAGTTTGTTGGAAGAGAGATGACCACATGGAATGATGAACTAGTTATGCAATTCTGATACGTCTCCAACGTATCTATAATTTTTTATGGTTTGATGCTATTATCTTGTCAAACTTTTGATGTTTTGTATGCCTTATATATCTTTTTTGGGACTAACTTATTAACTCAGTGCCAAGTGTCAGTTCATGTTTTTTCGTGTTCTTGACTCTTTTCAGGGGAGGATTTTAAACGGAGTCCAAACGGAATGAAACTTCCAAAAAGATTTTTTCCGAAACAGAAGAAGATCGGGGAACTTGAGAACCAAGGCAAGGGGTCACCAGGGACCCCACAAACCCCCTAGTCGCGACCAGGGGGGCCCGCGCCTCCCAGGCTTGTGGGCTCCCTAGGCCACCTCTGCCCCAGGTCTTTCGCCTCTATATTCCCAAAAATTGCAGAAAAAATCAGGAGATCATTGAAAGTACTTCTCTGCCGCTGCAAGCTTCTGTCTCCGCAAGATCCCATCTGGGGCACGTTCTGTTGCCCTGCCGGAGGGGGGATTCAGATACGGAGGGCTCCTTCATCAACACCATGACCTCTCTGATGATGCGTGAGTAGTTGACCATAGACCTACGGGTCCATAGCTAGTAGCTAGATGGCTTCTTCTCTATCTTGGATCTTTAATACAAAATTCTCCATGATCTTCATGGAGATCTATCCGATGTAATCTTCTTTTGCGGTGTGTTTGTCGAGATTTGATGAATAGTGGATTTATGATCAAATTATCTATGAATCTTATTTGAGTCTCTTCTGATCTCTTATATGCATGATTTCATATCCTTGTAATTCTCTTCGAGTAGTGGGTTTTGTTTGGCCAACTTGGTCTACGATTCTTGCAATGGGAGAAGTGCTTGGTTTTGGGTTCATACTGTGTGGTGACCTCACCCAATGACAGAAAGGGTAGCGAGGCACGCATCGTGTTGTTGCCATCAAGGGTAAAAAGATGGGGTTTTCATCATTGGTTTGAGTTTATCCCTCTACATCATGTAATCTTGCTTAAGGCGTTACTATGTTCGTCATGAACTCAATACACTAGTTGCATGCTGGATAGCGGTTGATGTGTTGAGTAATAGTAGTAGATGCAGAAAGTATCGATCTACTTGTCTCAGACATGATGCCTATATATATGACCATTGCCTTAGATATCGTCATGACTTTGCGCGGTTCTATCAATTGCTCGACAGTAATTTGGTCACCAACCATAATATTTGCTATTTTGAGAGAAGCCTCTAGTGAACACTATGCCCCTAGGTCTACTTCACACCATATTTTCAGCCTTACTCTTTTACTTCGTTGCACTTTCCGCCTTCAGATCTCACTTTGCAATCAATATTGAAGGGATTGACAACCCCTTTATAGCGTTGGGTGCAAGCTCTTTGTGTTTGTGCACGCACTCTCGACTTGACGAGATTCTCCTACTGGATTGATATCTTGGTTCTCAAACTCGGGAAATACTTACTGCTCCTGTGCTGCACCACCCTTTCCTCTTCAAGGGAAAAACCAACGCAAGCCCAGTCTCCGTCAACATGCCAATCTCTGGCGCTGTTGTCTGTTGCCATAGGAGAAGGATTTCAGACGCCGTTGCCGGGGAGGATCAAGTTAAGAATAGTCTCTCGTCAACGTGTCAATTTCTGGCACCGGGAATTATTCTAGGTGAAGCTTATCCAAGTAAGTGTCGCAAACTCATCTATTGCATTTACTTTTTTGCCTCTCGTTTTCCTCTCCCCCACTTCTGAAAAACAAAAATTTACAAAAATATTTGCCTTTTTCGTTTTCCTTCCCTTTGCTTGTGGGCTATGTGCCTTCAATATGCTTGCATCCTCGCTTGCGGAAAATCCATTGATATGGATCCTCACCCACTTGCTAATCTCTTTAAGAGATCCACTTATGTGGAACCAATTGCTAGTGAGTTGAGTGCACTTGACTTTCTCTATGGAGTTTTGCTTGAGATGAGTGAATCTGAAAATCGTGATGAAGAAATTTATGAAGTGATTCACGAGGGCTCCTTGAATGAAAAGCATGATTGCAATGATTTCATTAAAAATTCTATTAATGACAATCATGCTAAAAATATGCAAAACCCTAAACTTGGGGATGCTAGTTTTGCTATATCCACTACTTGTTGCAATAATCATGATTGGGGCGATGATTTTTCTTATGATGTTGAAAATTTGTTTAAGCCTCATGATGAATATGATATTTGCAATATTATTGAAAGTGGGTTTGGATAAATCATGACTTTAGTTGATGATAATCCCACTATTTTTGAAGAGCGTCAACTTTGCATGCATGTGGATCATGAAAAGAATATCCTATGGGATAGCTATATTGTTGAATTTGAATATGATCCCAAATGTAATTGTTATGAGAAAGGAAAATATTGTGGTAGAAACTTTCATGTCACTGAATTATCTCTCGTTATGTTGAGATTGATATTGCCTTTTTCTTCTTCCTTGCATATGGTAACTATTGGTTGTCTTGACAATCTGTTTTCCTATAAAATGCCTATTCATAGGAAGTATGTTAGACTTAGATGTTATTTTCACATGCTTTATGATGCTCTCGTTGTGCTTCAATTCTTGTCTTTTGTGTGAGCATCATTGAATTATCAATGCCTAGCTAAGGGCGTTAAACAATAGCGCTTGTTCGGAGGCAACCCAATAAATTTATCTTTTTCTTTCTATTTTATTGCGTCCACACCATCATAATTCTGTTATGATTGTGTATTTTGTGTTTCTTTTTGTGTTTGAGCCAAGCAAAACCTTTATGACTAGTCTTGGTGATGGTTGTTTGATCCTGCTGGAAAAAGACAGAAAATTTTTGCTCACGAGATTATTTTTCATTTTTATTCAGAAAGAGCTTTTGAGTTGATTATTTTTGCTGCTGGTTGATATGCCTTTTTCCCAGGCAGTCGTAATTTGTCAGAATTTTTGAGGTACCAGAAGTATACGAAGTATACAGATTACTACATACTGGTTTGTTTTTGACAAATTCTGTTTTTGTTGAGTTGGTTGCTTGTTTTGATGAAACTATGGATAGTATCGGGGGGTACTAGCCATGGAAAAGTGAGAATACAGTAATATAACACCAATATAAATAGAAATCAAGATTGCTACAGTACCTAAAGAGGTGGTAGTTTGTTTTCTTGTGCTAATGATATCACGAGTTTCTGTTTAAGTTTTGTGCTGTGAAGTTTTCAAGTTTTGGGTGATGTTCTCATGGACAAATGGATAAAGAGTGTAAAGAGCTCAAGCTTGGGGATTCCCAAGGCATCCCAATCCAAATTCAAGGACACCAAAAATCCTAAGCTTGGGCATGCCCCGGGAAGGCATCCCCTCTTTCGTCTTCAATCCATCGGTAACATTACTTGGAGCTATATTTTTATTCACCACATGATATGTGTTTTGCTTGGAGCGTCTTGTATCGTAGGAGTCTTTTATTTTTGTTGTGTCACAATCATACTTGCTGCACACCTTTTGAGAGAGACATGCACTCATCGTGATTTTGCTAGAATGCTCATCGTACTTCACTTATATCTTTTGAGCTAGATAATTTTGCTCTATGTGCTTCACTTAGATCTTTTAGAGCACGGCGGTGCGTGACTTGGTAGTTGGCTTATGCTACGAAAGTAGTCCCAAAGGTGATAGGTACCCAAAGAGGATACAAAAACCTCCATCTTCATGTGCATTGAGTATAAAGAGAAGTCTTGATTCCTCTCGGTTAGTTTTGAGACATGGATTTGGTAATATTAAGAGTTATGTTAGTAGGGTGTTGTGAATCTAGAAATACTTGTGTTGAAGTTAGTGATTCCTGTAGCATGCACGTATGGTGAACCGCTATGTTAGGAAGTCGGAGCATAATTGACCTATTGATTGTCATCCTTTGTGTTGAGGTCGGGATCGCGCGATGGTTAACACCTACCAACCCTTCCCCTAGGAGTATGCGTTTAGCACTTTGTTTCGATTACCAACAAGTATGTGAGTTCTTCATGACTAATGTGAGTCCATGGTATAGATGCACTTTCACCTTCCGCCATTGCTAGCCTCTCTAGTGTCGTGCAACTTTCGCCGGTACACAAACCCACCATATGCCTTTCTCAAAACATCCACCATACCTACCTACTATGGCATTTTCATAGCCATTCCGAGATATATTGCCATGCAACTCCCACCGTTCCGTCTCATGACTTGTGTCGTCACTCTCATATTGCCATTGCATGATCGTAAGATAGCTAGCGAGATGTTTCAACGTCATACGCCAAGCTAGATCGTTGCAAATCCCGGTACACTGCCGGAGGCATTTCCTATAGATTCATCATCATTCTAAGCTTTGAGCTGTGAGTAAATAAAAGTGTGATGATCATCATTATTAGAGCATTGTCCCATGTGAGGAAATAAAAAAATAAAAGAGGCCAAAGAGGCCAAATAAAAAAGGGAGGCCCAAGAGCCCAAATAAGAAAAAAGAGAGAAAAAGAGAGAAGGGACAATGCTACAATCTTTTTCCACACTTGTGCTTCATAATAGCACCATGTTCTTCATCATTGAGAGCCTCTCGTTTCGTCACCACCATATGCTAGTGGGAATCTTTATTATATAACTTGGCTTGTATATTCCAATGACGGGCTTCCTCAAATTTCCCTAGGTCTTCGTGAGCAAGCAAGTTGGATGCACACCCACTAGTTCTCCTTTTTGAGCTTTCACATACTTATAGATCTAGTGCATCCTTTTTATGGCAATCCCTACTCATTCACATTGCTATCTATTAATGGGCATCTCCATAGCCCTTTGATACGCCGAGTCAATGTGACCATCTCCTCCTTTTTGTCTCACATCCACCACCACACTCTATTCCACCTATCGTGCTATATCCATGGCTCACGCTCATGTATTGCGTGATAGTTATAAAAAGTATGAGAAAGTAAGAGTGCGAAAACAATTACTTGGCCAATACCGGGGTTGTGCATGATTTAAATTAGTTGTGTGAGGATGATGGAGCATAGCCAGACTATATGATTTTGTAGGGATAACTTTCCTTGGCCTTGTTATTTTGAAAGTTCATGATTACCTTGCTAGTTTGCTTGAAGTATTATTGTTTTCATGTCAATAGCAAACTATTGTTTTGAATCTTACGTATCTGAACATTCATGTCACATGAAAGAAGTTACAAAGGACAACTATGCTAGGTAGCATTCCACATCAAAAATTCAGTCTTTATCACATCCCTACTCGAGGACGAGCAGGAGTTAAGCTTGGGGATGCTTGATACGTCCCAACGTATCTATAATTTTTGATGGTTTGATGCTATTATCTTGTCAAACTTCGGATGTTTTGTATGCCTTTTATATCTTTTTGGGACTAACTTATTAACACAGTGCCAAGTGGCAGTTCCTGTTTTTTTCGTGTTTTTGACCCTTTTCAGAGGAGGATTTTAAATGGAGTCCAAACGTAATGAAACTTCCAAAAAGATTTTTTTTCGAAACAAAAGTAGATCGGGGAACTTGAGAACCAAGGCAGGGGGTCACTAGGGACACCACAAGCCCCCTAGCCGCGGCCAAGGGGGCCCGTGCCTCCTAGGCTTGTGGGCTCCCTGGGCCACCTCTGCCCTAGGTCTTTCGCCTATATATTCCCAAAAATTGCAGAAAAAATCAGGAGATCATCGAAAGTACTTTTCCACCGCCTCAAGCTTCTATCTCCACAAGATCCCATCTAGGGCACGTTCTGGTGCCCTACCGGAGGGGGGATTCGGATACGGAGGGCTTCTTCATCAACACCATTACCTCTTCGATGATGCGTGAGTAGTTCACCATAGACCTACGGGTCCATAGCTAGTAGCTAGATGGCTTCTTCTCTCTCTTGGATCTTCAATACAAAGTTCTCCATGATCTTCATGGAGATCTATTCGATGCAATCTTCTTTTGCGGTGTGTTTGTCGAGATCCAATGAATTATGGATTTATGATCAGATTATCTATCAATCTTATTTGAGTCTCTTCTGATCTCTTATATGCATGATTTCATATCCTTGTAATTCTCTTCGAGTTGTGGGTTTTGTTTGGCCATCTTGATCTACGATTCTTGCAATGGGAGAAGTTCTTGGTTTTGGGTTCATACCGTGCGGTGACCTCACCCAGTGACAGAAGGGGTAGCGAGGCACACATCATGTTGTTGCCATCAAGGGTAAAAAGATGGGGTTTTCATCATTGGTTTGAGTTTATCCCTCTACATCATGTCATCTTGCTTAAGGCGTTACTCTGTTCGTCATGAACTCAATACACTAGATGCATGCTGGATAGCGGTCGATGTGTGGAGTAATAGTAGTAGATGCAGAAAGTATCGGTCTACTTTTCTCGGACATGATGCCTATATGTATGATCATTTCCTTAGATATCGTCATGAATTTGCGCGGTTCTATCAATTGCTCGACAGTAATTTGTTCACCCACCGTAATATTTGCTATTTTGAGAGAAGCCTCTAGTGAACACTATGGCCCCCGGGTCTACTTGACACCATATTTTCAGCCTTACTCTTTTACTTCGTTGCACTTTTCGCCTTCAGATCTCACTTTGCAATCAATCTTGAAGGGATTAACAACCCCTTTATAGCGTTGGGTGCAAGCTCTTTGTTTTTGTGCAGGTACTCTGGACTTGACGAGATTCTCCTACTGGATTGATACCTTGGTTCTCAAACTGAGGGAAATACTTACTGCTCCTGTGCTGCACCACCCTTTCCTCTTCAAGGGAAAAACCAACGCAAGCCCAGTCTCCGTCAACGTGCCAATCTCTGGCGCTGTTGTCTGTTGTCGTAGCAAATTCTATTCAACTGTTCATTTCCATGGTGATGGCTCTATTGTGTGGATGACTGATGGTTACTTGTATGAATCCACTGTTGATGAGTGTGCACTATCATTGGTTCCGCTAAGGAGAAAGAAGGTGATGTGGATGTATACGCTAAGCTGAAGATGAGTCACAACTCCATGGACAACATGTACAAGCCAATTCCTCACAAGTTCTAGGCAACTCACAAGTTTAGCTCAGTGTACTTCTTGAAAGCAGGGATACCTACAACCAATACCATTCTGAGATACACCTTGATGCCTAAATCAGGTGATGAGAAAATGATTAGAGGTCACTCCATCAACTTGTTGCAGCATTTGGACACTCACACTAGATTCAAAGTGATGAACTTGAAAGTAGAGACTATTAGAAGGACCGCTGCTTATCAGAAAAGATCTTATGGATATACCCCATACATTTAGATGCTTATAAAAACAAAGCTAGGCAAGCATGCATATCTACTTGATCGTCCCCATTTACCGCTTCAGCCAGAATTTGAAGACAATGAAGTGGTGATGAATGAGAATGACCCTAGCTCAGCTGCAGCTAGAATGGCAACAGAGGCAGCAGAAGCTGAGGCTGCTAGAAATGTGCCACCACCAGTTCCATAGCTGAGGACTCAAGTTGAGCATATGGAATTTCTAGTCAGCTGTGTCCAAGGAATGGAGAAGAGCATTTTGAAGATTCTGCAAAATCAGAAGATTTTGGAGAGAATCGTGGAAACAAAGTTCCACGATATGGATGTCAAAGTGACTTAGATATCTGCTAGTGTCGATCAGCTCAAGCATGAAGTGGATGGTGTGAGGACACCTAGTTCAACTAGTGATGATGAAGAGTCGCCTACTCGCACTACCACTCAGTTCAGTACCAAGCCCTGGCCAGCAGCTGTGGCATCTGCACCTTCAGCTTCAGCCCTAGCTCCAGCACCTCCAGTATCAACTCCTCCAGCTCCAGTACATTTAGCAGATACCTTTGCGGACGCTCTTCTGTCCACTCTTTCATCGACTACCCAGGGAGACGATTAGCTCTATACTTTTGAACTTTTTTGTAACTTGTTGCCAAAGGGGGAGAAATGTATAGATCATAGGGATTGGAGAGAGAAAGCTTTTGACTTTATTTGCTCTCATTTTGGTTTTTCAAAACTTTGGTCTTTTGGATGACCTTATACTTGTTCCTGTGTTTGATCATACGCTTTGCTTGGTTGATGCTACATCATTATCTCTTAGCTATCATTGTGATGATCATTAACTTATCTTTTTGGTGTCATCTACATTACTGTTCATTCTTATCATGTATGCGCACCACCAAGATGTATGTGACATGGAGGAGTGACCCATGATCCTAATTTATTGTGCATTTGCATTCAAACGCAAATTATAAATAATGCACAAATTTAGGGGGAGCTCTTTCTTTTCACATACTTCTCAAAGCGTCGATGGTAATCATTGATTATATATTTTCTCGAAGCTTTGATCTATATGTTGTCATAAATTACCAAAAAGGGGGATATTGAAAGCACAATTGCTCCCTAGGGTGGTTTTGATAATTGATCACAACATATGCATCATTGGACTATTATGTTCATCCAAGTATATTTGAGAAAAGTTCAAAAGATGCTTGGCTAAAGACTTATGTGGAGATGCCCCTTGATGCAAGAAAGGAATAAGATTAGCCCAAGCTTCAAGCTAGAAGAATCTTAATTTTATATTTCAGAGAAATCACTTTTGAGTCCATAGGAAAGCCACTACTATTAAAAGGGGTGAGGTATTAAAATGATCTAGTTTCTCAAGTGCTCAGAGATAGCAACCAAAATACTCAGTCATTTTCCCACATAACCATTTTGTCCAAAGCCTCATACACAAAATCATTGCCACCAAGTTTCTCAATTCGTCCCTACTGATTTTCATCCCACACAAAACCCTAGACAAAGCCACCAAATCGATGCAACCGAAATCATGTCGGTGCTACCGAGTCTAAGTTTCCAACTTTCTGTTGCCTAGGTACACAAAATCGGCATTTCCGAGTTTGAGTATCGGTGTCATCGAGTTGTGTCATCTGACTGTTAGTCACCTTTTCGGTGTCACCGAGTTTTGTATATCGGTTCCACCGAGATTCAAAAGTTGTTGCCTTTAGTGCAAGTCAGTACAATCGACTTCATGACTTCGGTGTCATCGAGTTGGTCACTTTAGGTCTAACGGCTGGATTTTGGGGATTGCCTATATATGCCCCTCCACCCATCTCTCATTCAAGGGAGAAACACTCAGAACACACACTTCATTGCCAGATCCATTTTTTTAGAGGGCCACCAACTCATGTGTTGAGACCAAGATATTACAATCCAATCATTTGAAACTTGATCTTTGGCCTCCCCAAGCTGATTTCCACCAAATCAAGCACTCCTACCCATGCCTATTCTAGAGAGAGTGATTGTGTGTTGAGGATACTATCGTTAGAAGCACAAGAGCAAGGATTTCATCGTCCTACCACATCTATTACCTTTTGGAGGGTGGTGCCTCCTACATTGGTTAGGTGTCACTTGGGAGCCTCCTACTTCGTGTTCTGGAGTCAAACCAAGATGTTTGTAAGGGAAAGGAGATCGCCTGCTTCGTGAAGATATACCATGAGTGAGGCTAGTCCTTCATGGGCGGAAGCCATGGTGGAATACACAAGGTCGCTTCTTCGTGGACCCCTTGTGGATGGAGCCCTCCGTGGACTCACGGAGTCGTTACCCTCCGTGGGTTAAAGTCTCCACTAACATGGACGTAAAATTGCGCCACCTATCGGAACCATGCCAAAAATCGTAGTGTCAACCTCATGCATTTGATCTCCCTACCTTACTCCTTTACTTTACGCTGGCATGTTTTACATTCCGCTGCTATACTCTTTTGACTACATGTGTAGGGTGTACTTGACTTGCCATAGTTGCTAAAACTGGCACAGAACTAAATTGGGAAAAGGCTAAGTTTTTATCTTGTCAAGTAGTCTAATCACCCCCTCTAGACATACTTTCTATCCTACACAACCACATTCACTTTAATAGCGAACCATGTAATTCCATTGATATGACACGATATGAACTATGATTTGGTAGGAAACTTAAGGTGTCGTTTCATAAAGTTTGGGGTTGTGATGCTTATGTCAAAATGCTTCAGCGTGGTAAGCTGGAACCCAAAGTGGGTAAATGCGTCTTCATCGGATACCCAAAGGACACAGTTGGCTATACCTCCTATCTCAGATCTGAAGGCAAAGTGTTTGTTGCTAAGAACCATTTATCGAAAATAAGTTTCTCTCAAAAGAATTGAGAGGGGGGATGGTGGAACTTGATGAGGTTACTGAACCGCCACTTCAACCAGAGAGTTGCACGGTGAGGAAGATGTTCCCGTGGCGCCTACACTAGCTGAAGAGGAAACTAATGGTGTTGATCATGAAGCTTCAGATCAAGTTACAACCAAACCTCGTAGGTCGACAAGGACATGTCCTACTCCATAGTGGTACGATAATACTATCTTGGAGGTCATGTTGTTGGACAACAATGAACCTACGAGCTATGGATAAGCGATGGTGGGTCCGGATTCCAACAAATGGCTATAGGCCATGAAATCCGAGATAGGATCCATGTATGAAAACAAAGTGTGGACTTTGCAAGAACTACTTGATGGCCATAAGGCTATTAAGAACTAATGGCCTTTACAAGGAAGACACACAATGATGGTAAATATCACTATTTAGAAAGGTCGAATTGTCACAAGGGGGTTTCCCACAAGTTCAAGGAGTTGACTACGATGAGATTTTCTCACCCGTAGTAATGCTAAAGCATGTTACAATTATGTTAGCAGTTGCTACATTTTTCAATTATGAAATCTCGCAGATGGATGTCTAAACATCATTTCCTTAACGATTTCCTTGAGGAATGGTTGTATGTAATACAACAAGAAGATTTTGTTGATCCTCGCGATGCTAAAAGGTATGCGAGCTCCAGTGATCCATTTATAGACTGATGCAACCATCTCGGAGTTGGAATATGCGCTTTGATAAGGTTGAAAGGATCGATATGGTTGATTAGAGGGGGGGTAAATAGGCAACTACAAATTTTAAACTTTTCTTTAAACAAATTAGGTTTAGGAACAAATAGTTTGTCTAGATATGCAACTAAGTGAGCAAGCTATATGATGCTAACAACAACAATAATAAGAAAGAGGTAAATGCAAGTAAAGGTAAGAAATAACCACAAGTGGAACCGATGAAGACGACAATGTGTTTCCGTTGGAGCGGTGTGGAGGCACAATGCTCTCCAAGATGCCACATAGGACACTGTATTCTCCTCACGCCCTCACACAATGCGAAGTGTCGTAATTCCACTAAGTGGTGCCCTTGAAGGCGGCAACCGGACCTTTACAAACATGGTTGGGGCTCTCTTCAAAACTTAATTGGAGGCTCCCAACAAACCTCGAAGCTTCACCACAATGGAATATGGCTTCAAGGTGACCTCTTCCGTCTAGGGTGCTCAAACACCCAAGAGTAACAAAATCCACACAAGAAACTTTGGGGGAATCAATTTTTCTTTATTGGAAGTGTGGATCTAGATCTCCTCCTTCAGTCCCTTGCAAGACAACAAGTTTGGGTCGCTAGGGAGAGAGATTGGGCAAGAAAGCTTGGAATGCATCAATGGTGGAGAGAGAGAGGTAAGAGATAAGAGGAGGTGGAAGAAGCCCCCCTTTATATAGTACCGGTTATAAATAATATAGCGCTACATCCGGTCCACCATCGCCCAACAATCGGAGCTCAATAGAACCATGTTCGGTTGGAGCCCGGTGCTGGGCCGCTTCAACCATCTGGGCTGTGGGCAGTACAACCGTCGGTGGGAGGAGTACAACCGTCCAGTCAGGAAGGAAAGAGGAGCCCCTCTCTCAATGATGTGATGGATCAAGGTGGGTGCAAAAGGGTGTGAGAGACAATTGATTCACCCATAAACTTACAATGTGGATTCCCTCTTAATAGTATGGGATCCCTACGACCAAAGGGAATAAACACATAGGGAACTTTGGCTTCGATCTTTTCTGTTTGGAGGGAATACCAAACAGTCTTGTGTCCTACATATGACACGTGCACAACTTGACACCCGGTTAGATAACATAGCGAGTTGTCATCATCACCAAAACACTTAAGGAAGGAGAAAGCCCTTACAATCTCCCCCTTTTGGGTGGATGATGACAACAACACGATTTGCATTGATGGTCTCTAAAGTAAAAGCAGAAATCCCCCTCGCTGTGTGCCCCACATGAGATAAGAACAGGAATTGGTGCTCCCCTTGGTTTTAGAGACCAACCACTGGGTACAAAGAGGAAATAACATTAAGGATCAAACATACGAGAAAATAAGTAGAGCTAAATGACAAGGGTAAGGATAAACTTAGTCTCTACTAAAACTCAAATAGTCTCCACATAAGATAGTTTCATGATCGACTAACAAGCAAATAAGAGTTCAACTAGAAGCAAAACGAAAGAAACGAAGATAAAGAGACAACCAACGCCCCCCATGCAAATTCTATCATGATATAGCTCTCTCCCCCGTTGGCATGAGGACACCAAAAAGGAAAAGAGCCATGCTAACGCCCCGGTGATCAGTAGAGCTCATCGGATCCGTTAGACTCCTCAGAATCAACACTAGCACACTCATCATCATCATCACCATCAGCCCTATCATTCTCATCATTAGCAGCAGCAATAGAGGAGGCAGCAAGCTCACCCGAGACCTCATCATCAGTCCAAGTGCTATGTTCATAGCTCAACTACTACGTAAGGGTGATGGTCTTCTGAGAACCACTTGCTGCCTCAAGCTGGAGAACCCGCATAATCTGAATCTCTCTACGCCTGGCAACTTTCTCATTGACATGGGCTTCATAGATCTTCTTCTGAACATGAATCTAGAGGCGTAAGGTCTTGTTTAACTTGTTGGAGGGCTTGGAGACCCAAGATGGCTTGGCTCCTGCAGGAAGCTCAAAATCACTATCACTGGATGTAGCAAAAGTATCCTTAGGTTCGCCAACGGGGAAGCGAGGTGCAGGATGCTTCTTCTTCCGAAGTTGCTTGACCTCATGCTCAATGAGGTTTTCTGGAGAAGTGAGATGCTTGCCAGGCCAACGAACTGCCCACACAGAGTTGAGGAAACACATGATGAAAAGAGCATAGGTTGGTACCTTTCTATAGAAGACCGAGGAGTACAGCTCCTCCCACAACCATTTGGAAGCATCAAACGTAGCCCTAGGGCCAGCTTTAGTCCGCATAGCAACAAGCATATCAACAAAGTATCCATGAATCTCATCTTGATTTCCAACCTTGGGCAGAAGAACATTCCGGAAAATACGGTTCAAAATATCATATAACGGATGGAGCTCCTTAGAGGTAGCAGGAATCCCACGCACGGGAATGTACAAGGGGGCTAATTTCACCTTATCCATAGAAGTAGCTTGATCATGCGGACGGATGCTGGCATTCCCATTGAGCCCGATATCATCATAACCAAGTGCATTGCAAAAGGCATGCCACGGGACCTCGAAAAGCTCATCACGACACATCAAGGTGAGGGTACGCGCGTCATCAGTGCCAAAGTGAACAGTGGCATAGGACTGGTAAATGAGCTGCACATCAAAGGGACAATTTAGAGTCATGATCTTGATCAAGTCAAAGTCTTGACATAGTATAAACGCCTCTCCAAAGAAATCCATGTTGTTCTTCTAGTGGTCAATGTCAATTGTCCATTGCTTGGCAAACTTGTTCTTGTGATAGTTATAGAGCTCATGCACAAACCACATGAGTGGAAGTGTGTGGGTCTTGCATCGTTCATGGTTCCACATGAGTGGAACATTGTACTTCTCCTTCAGTCACAAGGGGTTCCTCAACGGGAAGGAAGTGTCCCATGCACGTTATTCTTATGGCTTGGGGAGGAATTTCATCACCTACATAACAAAGACCACTTTGCTACACTTGGGAGCCATTATTATCATTAAACTCCATGTTACACATCTCCTCAATGAGTCCCGAGGACTTGTTGAGGACACGGTAAGCGCGACAGTTTGTAGCATAGCAAAAAAATATGTGCTCTTGAGCTCTAGGTGCAAATTTAGACAATCGAGCACCTTTCTTAAGAATGAAACACTTATAGCCAAACACCTGGAAGTACTTGAGGTTGGGCTTGTTACCGGTAAGAATTTCATATGGAGTATTTTTTAAGCCTTTGCTAAGGTAGAGCTGATTGGATGCATGGCATGCGGTGTTGATGGCTTCAGCCCAAAAGTTATACGGAGATTTAAAATCTGCCATCATGGTTCTCGCCGCGTCCATCAACGTCTAGTTCTTCCTTTCCTCCACACCATTTTGTTGAGGAGTGTAAGGTCCAGAGTATTTATGCTTAATTCCTTCATCACTCGGAAATTCATTTAAGGTGTAATTCTTGAACACGGTTCCATTGTCACTTCTCATCCTCAATGTCTTTTCATTATGTTGTCGTTGAGCTTCATTAGCAAAGCCGATGACAGTTTGTTGAGTTTCACTCTTTCTCTTGAAAAAGTATAACCAAGTATATCTTGAGTAATCATCCACAATCACTAAGCAATACTTTATACCCCCAAGACTATCATAGGTTGGAGGACCAAAGAAATCCATGTGGAGGAGCTCCAAGGTCCTATTTGGGTAGAGGGTAGGCGTGGGGTGGTGAGTTGTCTCATGAATCTTCCCTTCAATAAGGCACTGCAAGCACGATCTCTGGCGAAATTCACATTTGTTAGTCCAAGAGTGTGATCCCCTTTGAGGATACTTTGCAAAATCTCATATTGACATGGGCCAGCGAGCGATGTCAAAGCCATCCCACATCAACTTTAGCCATTAGGCAAGGCGCGGTCTTAGTGGGTCACTCCGAGAAGTTAACCACATAGAGCCATTCTCGACATGCCCAACAAAGGCTACTTTATGAACCTTGCTCCACAAAAGGGCCATAGAGTCAATGCCAAAGAAGGTACTAAAGCCCATAAGTGCAGGTTGATGAATGGAAAGTAAATTGTACGCGAGGGTCTCAACAAGCACAACCTTTTCAATGGTAAGTTCCGGAGAAATTACCACCTTGCCGAGACCTAGTACCTTTGAAATTGCATAATCACCAAAGGAGACTTGGGTGGCAACGGATGGGTCGGGATGAACGTCCGCCACCAAGTCCTTGCTTCTGGTCATATGATTTGTTGCTCCACTATCAAACAACCACGACACCCCACCGGAAGCAAACTCCTGCATAAGATCAATGCTTGGGTTTATGTACCCATTCTTTAATGGGTCCTTTCAGGTTAGTAACAAGGGCCTTAGGAACTCAAATAGACCATTCAATATACTCATCATAAGAACCAACAAACTTAGAAAAAACATTCCCATTAGCATAAAACATAAGAGGGTTTAAAGTCGTCGACTCTGTTGGGTAGAGGGGTTTTGCCCTTCTTGTCATTACCACCCTTAGCTTGGTCCTTTTTATTCTCATGAGTACCCTCCCTAGTTTTAACAATGGTTTCCATAACCTGGGGAGGTTGCTTGGTCTTCCTCTTCTTGTTCTTCTTGGACTTGGGTGCAAACCCAACTCCTACCTTTCCAACCACTCCCTTTTGATTGCTCAAAAAGGTCATTAAGATTATTTTCACCTTCGATGCATGTCACAAGGCCTTTCTCAAGATGCTATCTTAATTTGGTGTTCTCCTCCAGAAGATGTGCATGATCACAATAGGGGTTAGTAGCATGGACATTATCAATTAAAACAAATCGAGAGCAAGTGGCTATTTCCTTAGTGAGTTTTACTTGGAGTTGAGCATGAGACTCTTTTAAAGAGGCATGAGCACTCTTCACGGCCTTTTGATCCTTGTCAAGTGTTGCAAACTCTTCCTTGAGTCTAACATGGTCAAGCCCAAGTGTAACCTTTTCAGATTGGAGCACACGAGTAAGAACAAGAGCATGATCAATATATTTCTTTAACTTAGCAATGTCATCGTTGTGTGACTCCTAAAGTGTCAAATGAAGTCCTTGCTCTTATTCAATGGCAATAGAAAGATCTGCAATCTCATCAGCATAGTCACGACTATTTCCTTGTAATGTGTAGATAGTATCTTCATGGGATTCAATGAGGTCATTGGCCTCTCCTAGTTGTTCCAAGAGAGAAACAAAGTGCTTCTTGGATTTACCCTTGATTTTTCTCATGAATTTATCAAAGGAGTTTTACTCATCCTCTACCCCTTACTTTTCATCACCACTAACAGAGGTAGTGGAAATGGTAGCATTGAGGTTGGAAGTTTTAATGCTGGAGATTACCTTGTTGGACGCCTTGGCCATAAGGCACTTAGCAATGCGGTTCTCCTTGGGGTCGTTCAAGAGGGACACCTTGCTTGGATAAGAGGATGCAATGGCCAAGGTGGCCATCCCCATCACTTGCATCATCATCCTCATCCTCATCGAAGAGGTACTCCTCTTCTGCCACCAACACCTTTTGGGGCTTGCCCTTGAAGAAGTTGTTCTTGTTGGGGAAGTGCTTGGCCTTATCTCCGAATAAGTTTGCCACCATTGTCTTCCCTCTTCTGATAAGGACAATCAGTGACAAAGTGACTCACATTGCCACACTTGTAGCAAGTCCTCACACGTTGCTTGCCTTTGTGTCCATTTGAATTATTCTTGGAAATTTTTGGCTTTGATTTTCTCTTGTTGCCCCAAAACTGTCTTGATGCAAGAGCCATATGCTCGTGATAAGAATACTTGGTGTCTTCAAGGCACAATTCCTCTTCTTCTTCCTTGTCTTCCTCTAATTAAGCCTTGGCCTTCAAGGCAAGGTTGGGAGAGTCTTTTCTTGACCGTTGAACACGAGCAAGAGCATTATCAGCGGTTTTGTTAAATATGTTCATGGTAATAAACTCATCCAACACATTGCTTGAAGAAAAGGAGTGAAAGTCTGGCCTGTGACGGATGACGGAGGACATGGATTTTTTGAAGGGCATAATAGCCTTGAGAAACTTACTCTTGATCCAATTATCATCCATATGCTTGTTTCCATGATCTTGAAGAGAGACACCAAGAGTCGTCACCCTTCGGTATAGCTCACGAGGATCTTCATCCTCAATCATAAAAAATTCATCGGCCTTATCAAGTATCACTTCATAGTTTGACCGTTGAATACTAGAACTTCCCTTGTACATGGAAATGATATGCTCCAAACAATCTTTGGGATGAGTGAAGGGACACAAATGAGCAAGATCTTCAATAGGAACAGCTGCTTGAAGGATGAACAGGGTTGTATGGTTGAGATGATTGTCAACCTCTTCTCTTGGAGTGAGGTTTCTTGGACCATGAGGGTAGTAGCCTTGCTCGATGATTCTCCAAAGTTGTGTTGAGCTGTGATTCAAATGAGCCTTCATCCAAAAAACCTAGTTAGAAAAATCGTTCTTAACAAGCTTAGGTGGAGGACCAAGATTAATAATATGTGGTACGTGAACCAGTCCTCCATTGACCATCAGAGGAGGAACCGAGGCAAAGGTATTTTCCGCACTCGTTCCTTGAGGAAATTTATGTTTTTCACTACTAGCATCTTCCTTGTGAGAATTGGCCCCCGTATCAAAAGTTGTGGGATTAGCCACAAACAACGGGTCGGTAGTTAGTTTGTAACTATCAAGGAAATCTTTAAGCATGATCTTGACCTCGATTTGTCATAGAGGAACTAAATCTGCATGTGGCCGCATTTAGCTCCTCATGGGAGACCGACTTCACAACAGAAGCCTCCGGTAACTCCCTCGTTCTACCCCCGTCGTCAGCCATACTCTTTGGGTGGTAAAACCCTTAATAAAGAGATGAGGCTCTGATACCAATTGAAAGGATCGATATGGTTGACTAGAGGGGAGGTGAATAGGCAAGTAACAAATTTTAAACTTTTTTTTAAACAAATTAGGTTTAGCAACAAATAGGTTGTCTAGATATTAATTTAAGTGAGCAACCTATATGATTCTAGCAACAACAATAATAAGCAGGCAGTAAATGCAAGTAAAGGTAAGAAATACCACAAGTGGAACCAACGAAGAGGAGGATCTGTTTCCGAAGTTCCTTCCCTTTGAGGGGAAGTACGTCTCCGTTGGAGCGGTGAAGAGGCACAATGCTCCACAAGATGCCACTAAGGCCACCATATTCTCCTCATGCCCTCACACAATGCGAGATGTCGTGATTCCACTAAGTGGTTCCCTTGAAGGCGGTGACCGAACCTTTACAAACAAGGTTGGGGCTCTCTCCACAACTTAATTAGAGGCTCCCAACAAAACCACGAAGCTTCACCACAATGGAATATGGCTTCAAGGTGACCTCTTCCGTCTAGGGTGCTCAAACACCCAAGAGTAACAAAATCCACACAAGAAACAGTTGGAAATGTGCCCGAGAGGCAATAATAAATTAGTTATTATTATATTTCCTTGTTCATGATAATAGTTTACTATCCATGCTATAATTGTATTGATTGGAAACTCAAATACATGTGTGGATACATAGACAAAACATTGTCCCGCGTAAGCCTCTAGTTTACTAGCTCGTTGATCAAAGATGGTTTAGGTTTCCTATCTATAGACAAGTGTTGTCACTTCATAATAGGATCACATCATTAGGAGAATGATGTGATGGACAAGACCCAAACTATAAACGTAGCATATGATCGTGACAGTTTATTGCTACTATTTTCTTCATGTCAATGTATGTGTTCCTATGACCATGAGATCATGCAACTCCCGGACACCGGAGGAATACCTTGTGTGTATTAAACGTCGCAGCATAACTTGGTGACTATAAAGGTGCTCTACAGGTATCTCCAAAGGTGTATGTTGGTTTGGCGTGAATCAAGACTGGGATTTGTCACTCCGTATCTCAGGGCCCACTCGGTAATACAACATCACAACAAGACTTGCAAGCAATGTGACTAAAGAGTTAGCCACGGGATCTTGTATTACTTAACAAGTAAAGAGACTTGTAGGTAACGAGATTGAACTAGGTACGGAGATACCGGCGATCGAAACTTGGGCAAGTAACATACCGAAGGACAAAGGGAACATCATACGGGATTAACTAAAACATTGACATAGAGGTTCAACCGATAAGATCATCATAGAATATGTAGGATCCAATATGGGCATCCAGGTCCCACTATTCGATATTGATCGGAGAGTGTCTCAGGTCATGTCTACATTGTTCTCGAACCCGCACGGTCTACACACTTAAGGTTCGGTGACGTGTCGGTATAATTGAGTTATAGGTGTTGGTTACCGAAGGTTTTTTGGAGTCCCAGATGAGATGCAGGACGTCATGAGGAGATCCGGAATGGTCCGGAGGTAAAGATTGATATATTGGAAGTCCTGTTTTGGTCACCGGAAAAGATTCAGGCTCGTCGGTAGTGTATCGGCATTGCCGGGAGGGCACCGGGGAACCACCGGGAGGGGTGTGACGACCCAAAAGACCTCATGGGCTGTGGGAGGAGTCAAACCAGCCCCTAGTAGGTTGGCCGAACCAACCACTAACGCCCATGCGGCTAGGGGTGGGAAAAACCCAAAGGTGGAAAAGGTTTCCAAAGGGAGAGGGGGAATATTCCATGTGGGAGGAGTCCTACTTGGAGTAGGACTCCCCCACCTCCAATTTCAGCCAAACCTAGAGGGTTTGGGGCTTCCTCCTCCCCTCCCTCCCTCCTATATATACTAGAAGTTTTGAGGATTTTTGAGACAACAATTTCAGCCATGTGTTGTTCTCTCCCTCTAGATCTGTTTCTCCTCTAGTCTAGTTTCGATGGTGCTTAGGCGACCCTGCTGGAATAGTTCTGATACGCCCATTTTGCATCATACTTTCATGTTGATATTTATTGCTTTATGGACTGTTATTATACTTTGTGTAATATTACTGATGCCTTTCTCTCTTATTTTGCAAGGTTTATTTGAAGAGGGAGAATACCGACAGCTGGAATTCTGGACTGGAAAAGGAGCAAGTCTGAGTGCTCTATTCTGCGCAACTCCAAATGTCCTGAAAATCAACGTGGATTTTTTTGGATTTTATAAAAAATACTGGGCGAAAGAAGAGTCAGAGGGGAGCAACCAGGGGCCCACAAGCCTGGTTGCCGCGGCCTACCCCCCTGGTCGCGGCAACAGGGCTTGTGGGCACCCTGGCGGCCCACTGGCCCCCTCTTTTTCTATATGAAGGGTTTCGTTCCAGAAAAAATCATTAGGGAGCTTTTTCGTGGTTTCGCCGCCGCCACAAGGCGGAACTTGAGCAGATCCAATCTAGAGCTCCCGTAGGACGATCTTGCCGGGGAAACTTCCCTCACGAAGGGGGAAATCGTTGCCTTCGTCATCACCAACACTCCTCTCGTCGGAGGGGAGGCATCTTCATCAACATCTTCACCAGCACCATCTCCTCTCCAATCCCTTGTTCATCTCTTGTAACCAATCTCCGTCTCGCGACTCCGATTGGTACTTGTAAGGTTGCTAGTAGTGTTGATTACTATTTGAAGTTGATGCTAGTTAGATTACTTGGTGGAAGAGTTTATGTTCAGATCCTTGATGCTATTCATGACACCTCTGATCATGCTTATGATTATGCTTTGTGAGTAGTTACTTTTGTTTCTGAGGACATGGGATAAGTCATGCTAATAATAGTCATGTGAGTTTGGTATTCGCTCGGTATTTTGATATGTTGTATGTTGTCTTTTCCTCTAGTGGTGTTATGTGAACGTCGACTACATAACACTTCACCATATTTGGGCCTAGAGGAAGGAATTGCGGAGTAGTAAGTAGATGATGGGTTGCTGGAGTGACAGAAGCTTAAACCCGAGTCTATGCGTTGCTTCGTAAGGGGCTGATTTGGATCCACTAGTTTAATGCTATGGTTAGACGTTGTCTTAATTCTTCTTTCGTAGTTGCGGATGCTTGCGAGAGGGGTTAATCATAAGTGGGATGCTTGTCCAAGTAAGGGCAGTACCCAAGCGCCGGTCCACCCACATATCAAACTATCCAAGTAATGAACGTGAATCATATGAACATGATGAAACTAGTATGACAGAAATTCCCGTGTGTCCTCGGGAGCGCTTTTCCTCTTATAAGACTTTGTTCAGGCTTGTCCCTTGCTACAAAAGGGATTAGGCCACTTGATGCACCGTTTCTACTACTTGTTACTTCTTACTTTTCGCTTGCTACGATTCACCTCACTACACCATCACTTGTTACCGCTACTTTCAGTGCTTGCAGTTATTACCTTCCTGAAAACCGTTTATCAGAGCCTTCTCCTCCTCGTTGGGTTCTACACTCTTACTTATTGAAAGGACTACGATTGATCCCCTATACTTGTGGGTCATCAAGACTCTTTTCTAGCGCCGTTGCCGGGGAGGGGACGCCTTTGGTAAGTGGAATTTGGTAAGGAAACATTTATATACTGTGCTGAAATTCATTGTCACTTGTCACTATGGAAAATGTTCCTTTGAGGAGTTTGTTCGGGGTATCTTCACCAAGAACGGAAGCATGAGGAGTTGTTCCTCAACCTGAGGTACCTACTAAAAATATCTTTTATGAAATCCCTTCGGGTGTGCTTGAGAAACTGCTGGCTAATCCTTTTACACGAGATGGATCTTCACATCCAGACTTGCATCGTTTGTGGTTTATTTAAGCTTGCAGGTTTTCTCGAGGATGAGGTAAAGAAGAAAGTCTTTCCTTTATCTTTGAAGGATAAGGCGTTGACATGGTATAAGCTATGTGATGATACTGGATCATGGGACTACAATCGGTTGAAATTGGAATTTCATCAAAAGTTCTATCCTATGCATTTAGTACATCGTGATCGGAATTATATTTATAACTTTTGGCCTCGTGACAAGGAAAGCATACCTCAAGCTTGGGGGAGGCTTAAATCAATGCTATATTCATGCCCCAATCATGAGCTCTCGAGAGAAATTATCACTCAAAACTTTTATGGTCGGCTTTCTCATGAAGATCGTACCATGCTTGACACTTCTTGTACCAGTTCTTTTATGAAGAAGGGTATTGACCACAAGTGGAATTTATTGGAAAGAATCAAACGTAACTCTAAAGATTGGGAGCTAGAAGAAGGTAAGGAGTCAGGTATGAATTTCCAGTTTGATTGCGTTAAATCTTTTGTTGAAACAGACACTTCTAGAGATTTTAATGCTAAGTATGGACTTGCTGTGAGATAGTAGCTTCTCTATGTGAATCTTTTGCTGCTCATGTTAATCTTCCCAAAGAGAAGTGCTTTAAATATCATCCTCCTGTAGAAACCAACATAGCCAAAACCAATATAGTTGAGGAGAAAGTCATTGCTTTTAGTGATCCTGTTGTCCCTTGTGCCTACACTGACAAACCACCTTACCCTGCTAGGATAAAGGATTATTCTAAAGCTCCAACTATGATACGTAGGGGTTACATTAGACCACTTGCACCCCCTGAGGAAATTAGAGTTGAACCTAGTGTTGCTATTATCAAAGATCTCTTAGCCGAAGACATAGATGGGCATGTTATCAAATTCTGTGAGGACTCTGCTAGAATTGCTAAACCTCACGCGAAAGACAAATATGGACTTGTAGTTGGCCTTCCCGTTGTTTCTGTCAAGATAGGAGAACACTGTTACCATGGTTTATGTGATATGGGTGCTAGTGTTAGTGCAATACCCCATTCCCTATATGATGAAATCAAAGAAGAGATTGTACCTGCTGAGTTAGAACCCATTGATGTCACTATTACGCTAGCTAATAGAGACACTACTTGCCCTCTGGGAATTGTGAGAGACGTAGAAGTCCTGTGTGATAAGCCGAACTATCCTACTGATTTCCTCGTCCTTGGTACTGCATAAGATAGCTTTTGTCCCATCATATTTGGTAGACCCTTTCTCAACACTGTCAATGCTCACATTGATTGCATTAAACAGACTGTCACTGTTAGTTTCAAGGGTGTGTCTCATGAATTTAACTTCTCCAAGTTTGGAAGACAACCCCATGAAAAAGAGTAGTCTGGTAGGGATGAAATCATTGCTCTTGCCTCTATTGCCGTACCTCCTACGGATCCTTTAGAGAAATATCTGCTTGAGCATGAAAATGATATGCGTATGGAGGAAAGAGTTGAGGTAGATAAAATTGTCTTAGAACAATATCCTATTCTCAAGAATAATCTACCTGTTGAACTGCTTGGGGATCCTCCCCCACCAAAGGGTGATCCTGTGTTTGAGCTGAAACAGTTACCAAATACTCTTAAGTATGCTTATCTTGATCAGAAGGAGATATATCCTGTTATTATTAGTGCTCACCTCTCGAATCACGAAGAGAAGAAGTTATTAAAAACTTTTAGGAAGCACCGTGAGGCTATTGGATATACTCTTGATGATCTTAAGGGTATTAGTCCCACTCTATGTCAGCACAAGATTAAAACCGATCCTAATTCTAAGCCAGTTGTTGATCATCAAAGGAGATTAAATCCTAGGATGAAAGAGGTCGTGAGAAAAGAAATATTGAAGCTCCTGGAAGCAGGAATCATTTATCATGTGGCTCATAATGATTGGGTAAGTCCAGTTCATTGCGTACCTAAGAAGGGAGGTATCACCGTCGTTCCTAATGTTAAGAATGAATTAATCCCACAAAGGATTATTACAGGCTATAGGATGGTGATAGACTTCCGGAAACTAAACAAGGCAACTAGGAATGACCATTATCCTTTGCCATTTATTGACCAGATGCTGGAAAGGCTATCTAAACACACACACTTCTTCTTTATAGACGGTTATTCAGGTTTCTCGCAAATACATGTTGCATAATCTGATCAAGAGAAAACCACCTTCACATGCCCCTTCGGTACCTTTGCTTATAGACGCATGCCTTTTGGCTTGTGCAATGCACCAGCCACCTTTCAAAGATGTATGATGGCTATATTCTCAGACTTTTGTGAAAAGATTGTTGAGGTTTTCATGGATGATTTCTCCGTCTACGGTTCTTCCTTTGACGATTGCCTCAGCAACCTTGATCGAGTCTTATAGAGATGCGAAGATACCAACCTCGTCTGGAACTGGGAGAAGTGCCACTTCATGGTTAATGAAGGCATCGTCTTAGGACACAAAATCTCTGAGAGAGGCATTGAAGTTGATAAGTCTAAGGTTGATGCAATTGAGAAAATGCCTTACCCCACAGATATCAGAGGTATACAAAGTTTCCTAGGTCATGTTGGTTTCTATAGAAGGTTCACTAAAGACTTTTCTAAGATTTCTAGGCCTCTTACAAACCTCTTGCAGAAGGATGTTCCTTTTGTTTTTGATTAGGATTGTGAGGAAGCTTTCGAAATACTTAAGAAGGCCTTGTTAACCGCACATATTGTTCAACCACCAGACTGGAACTTGCCCTTTGAAATCATGTGCGATGCTAGTGATTACGCTGTTGGTGTTGTTCTAGGACAAAGAGTTGACAAGAAGTTGAATGTCATTCACTACGCTAGTAAAACTCTAGACAGTGCTCAAAGAAACTATGCCACCATAGAGAAAGAATTTTTAGCAGTCGTGTTTGCATGTGAAAAGTTCAGATCTTATATAGTTGACTCCAAATTCACTATTCACTCTGATCATGCTGCTATTAAGTACCTTATGGAGAAGAAGGACGCTAAGCCTAGGCTAATCAGATGGGTTCTCCTACTACAGGAATTTGATTTGCATGTCGTTGACCGAAAGGGTGCTGATAACCCTGTAGCAGATAACTTGTCTAGGTTGGAGAATGTCCTTGATGACCCACGGCCTATTGATGACAGCTTTCGTGATGAGCAATTGAGTGTCATCCGCACTTCACATAGTGCACCGTGGTATGCTGATTATGCAAACTATATCGTAGCCAAATACATACCACCCAGTTTAACATACCAGCAAAAGAAAAAATTCTTCTTCGATTTGAGACACTACTTTTGGGATGATCCTCACCTTTATAAGGAAGGAGTAGATGGTGCCATTAGACGTTGTGTGCCTGAACATGAACAGGGACAGATCCTGCAGAAGTGTCATTCCGAGGCCTACGGAGGACACCATGCTGGAGACAGAACTGCTCATAAGGTATTGTAATCAGGTTTGTATTGGCCCACTCTCTTTAAGGATGCCCGTAAGTTTTTTTTGTCTTGTGATGAATGTCAAAGAATAGGGAACATCAGTAAGCGTCGTCAGGAAATGCCTATGAACTATTCACTTGTCATTGAACCATTTGATGTCTAGGGCTTTGATTATATGGGACCCTTCCCGAGCTCCAATGGATACACTCAAATCTTAGTTGTTGTGGACTACGTTACTAAGTGGGTAGAAGCTATCCCCACTAAAAATGTTGATCACCACACCTCTATTAAGATGCTTAAAGAAGTCATTTTCCCAAGATTTGGAGTCCCTAGATATTCGATGACTGATGGCGGTTCACACTTCATTCATGGTGTTTTCCGCAAGATGCTCGCTAAGTACGATGTGAACCATAGAGTTGCATCTCCTTATCATCCTCAGACTAGTGGTCAAGTGGAGTTGAGTAATAGGGAGATCAAATTGATCTTACAAAAGACCGTCAATAGATCTCGGAAGAATTGGTCTAGCAAACTTGATGATGCGCTATGGGCTTATAGGACTGCTTATAAGAATCCCATGGGCATGTCGCCATATAAAATGGTTTATGGTAAGGCTTGTCATTTACCTCTTGAGCTGGAACACAAAGCTTATTGGGCAATCAAAGAGCTCAACTTCGATTTCAAACTTGCCGGTGAGAAGCGGTTGTTTGATATCAGCTCATTATATGAATGGAGGGCCCAGGCATATGAGAATGCCAAGTTGTTCAAGGAAAAGGTTAAGAGATGGCACGATAAAAGAATACAAAAACGAGAGTTCAATGTAGGTGATTATGTCCTGCTATACAATTCTCGTTTAAGATTCTTCGCAGGAAGCTTCTCTCTAAAATGGGAAGGTCCCTACGTTGTCGAGGAAGTATATCATTCCAGTGCCATCAAAATCAATAACACGGAAGGCAATTTTCCTAGAGTGGTAAACGGGCAAAGAATCAAGCATTATATCTCTGGTACTCCCATAAATGTTGAGACCAATATCATCAATATCATAACTCCAGAGGAGTACATATGGGATGTTTATCAGCCTGTTTCAGACCCTGAAAACCAAGAGGTATCTGTTTCGGTAAGTAATTGGGCTCCAATCCAATAGGAAATTTTCTCCGTTTTGGATTTATGGAAAAGTAGAAAAATAAAAAGCAGTCCGGAGAGCGCACGAGGCGGCCACAAGCTTGGTTGCCGCGGCCTCCCCCCTGGTCGTGGCAACAGGGCTTGTGGGCAGCTCGTGCGCCTCCCGGACTCCGTTTTCTTGCGGAGCACTCCTTCTGGTCCAGAAAAAATCATTATATATACGCCCGGGGGTTTTGATCTCCGTATTGCGCAGTTTTCCTCTGTTTTCGTTTCGATCTTGTTTTTATCGCAGATCTAGATCATCATGACTTCCCCAAAAGCTCCTAAGGACAAATTCTTCGAGAAGGTCATCAATCCCTACCTCACGGAAGTGTTGAAACACCCTCAATCTATTAAGATGAGTGAGGGGATGTTGCACATCCGTGATGTTGAGGGGCCTAAGAAGACCGGAAGTGTGGAGATGAGGCTCGAAGCAATGCAGCAACAAGTCTTCAAGTGCCAAGGGATGGTGGAGTGTGGACTCAACGCCAACCACATGATTATCACGGAGTTCACCAGCAATCACAAGATGGATGCCATTGACATTGGGAAGCACCTCTCCAGATCTATGACAGGGTTGATCAACTCCAGGGCTAGATCTATGACCTGCAGAACCAAAACTGTGAGTATGAGTATAGATTTAAATCAATACGGTTGGCTGTAGATTTGAGGATTCCGGCGAATCTTTCATCCTACCATGATGGAGCACCTATGCCTTGGAAGACGGACGATCATACTACTTCAACAACAACAACACCATCACCACCAAAGGAAGCCAACTAAGCATTCGTATTGGCAATCTCCTTGGCTTTTGCCAAGCTTGGGGGAGTTGCCCTGGTATCGTATCACCTTTATATCTTTTGCTTTTACCTTTGTTTTAGTTTTTCCTTTTTAGATTTATTTCTTCTCTTAGTGGAATAAGTCTTTAGTGTTTTAGTTTGAGTCTTTTACTTTTGTCTCTCCCTTGATGTATTCGAGCTTGTGAGCTATATAATAAAGAGTATCTTAGTCAAGGGCTTTGTTTTGTGCCGTGATCAAAAGTATGAAAAGAACGATAGGATGAAAGATCATGAGATGATCTTATGGAAAGTGATAGCTTCACATATAACAAGTATGATGATTGAAACTTGTTGAGAGTAGACCAACATAGACCTCGGTCATTGTTGCAACTAATAAGAAGTAATAAGGAAAGAGAGGTTCACATATAAATATATCATCTAAGACACTTTCTATAATTGTGAGCACTCACCAAACTTTTACATGCTTAGAAGTAGATTTTGGACAAGGAAGACAACATAATGAATTGTGTTTGCTTGGTTCCAAACAATGTTATATGATTAGAGATCCCTTAGCATGTGACGATTGCTTCCACCTCATATTAGCCAAAACTCCCACACCAAGTAGAGATACTACTTGTGCATCCATAAACCTTCTACCCAGTTTTGCCATGAGTGTCCACCATACCTACCTATGGATTGAATAAGATCCGTCAAGTAAGTTGTCATCGGTGCAAGCAATAAAAATTGCTCTCTAATATGTATGATCTATTAGTGTGTAGAAAATAAGCTTTGTACGAACCTGTGATGCGGAAGACATAAAAGCGACAGACTGCATAATAAAGTTCTTTATCACAGGAGGCAATATAAAGTGACTTTCCTCCGCACTAAGAGGACACGCATCCAAACCTCAAAAGCGCATGACAACCTCTGCTTCCCTCTGCGAAGGGCCTATCTTGTACCTTTACTTTTTCCCCTTGTAAGAGTCATGGTGATCTTCACCAATTCCTTATTTAGCCTTTTTCTTGGTGAACGTCATATGCTTGGGAAAGATCTATATTCATATATCAACTTGGAGATGAGTACTTATGCTTTATTATTGTTGATTTTACCCTTGAGGTAAATGGTTGGGAGGCAAAACTATAAGCCCCTATCTTTCTCTGTGTCCAACTGAAACTTTGATACCATGAGTACCACGTGAGTTGTAACAATTGTGGAAAACAAAAGTGATGATTGAGTATGTGGATTTGCCTTGAAAGCTCTTATTTGACTCTTTCTGATAATATGATAAATTGCAATTGCTTCAATGACTATGGACTGTTGTTGGCCACTTCTCGGTAAGGTTTTTGTTTCATACTTTGCTTTGTGAAGGAATTGTTACTTTCCCATAAGAATCTCTATGATGTATTGTTGTTCTATGTGTGATCATGATGCCCTCATGTCCGTATTATGCTTTATCGACACCTTCATCCCTAAACATGTGGACATGTTTTGGGTCTTGGTTTTCGCTTGAGGACAAGCAAGGTCTAAGCTTGGGGGAGTTGATACTTCCATTTTGCATCATGCTTTCATGTTGGTATTTATCGCTTTATGGACTGTTATTATACTTTGTGGAATCTTACTTATGCCTTTTCTCTCTTATTTTGCAAGGTTTATACGAAGGGGGAGAATACCGGCAGCTGGAATTCTGGACTGGAAAAGGAGCAAGTCTGAGTGCTCTATTCTGCGCAGCTCCAAATGTCCTGAAAATAAACGTGGATTTTTTTGGATTTTATAGATACGTTTGAGACGTATCAGCGGGTGCCTGTTTCTTCAACTTTACTTGAATCGGATTTGACCGAGGCGGTCCTTGGAGAAGGTTAAGTAGCAACTTGCATATCACCGTTGTGGTTTTGCGTAAGTAAGATGCGATCATACTAGATACCCATAACAGCCACGTAAAACATGCAACAACAAATTAGAGGACGTCAAACTTGTTTTTGCAGGGTATGCATGTGATTTGATATGGTCAAAGACATAATATGATATATTGGATGTATGAGATGATCATGTTGTAATAGTTAAATATTGACTTGCACGTCGATGATACGGCAATCGGCATGACCCATAGGGTTGTCTTTAAACTAACGTTTGTGTTTACATATGCTTTTACTATATCACTAGGTTGTAGATTTAGTAGTGATAGCATAGATAGCGCGACAACCTCGATGGAAAGACGATGATGGAGATCATGGTGTTGCGCTGGGGACAATGGAGATCATGCCGGTGCTTTGGTGATGGAGATCAAGAAGCACAAGTTCATGGCCATATCATGTCACTTATGATTTGCATGTGATGTTAATCCTTTTATGCTCCTTATTTTGCTTAGGACGACGGTAGAATTATAAGGTGATCCCTCACTAAAATTTCAAGGTAAACTTATGTTGTCCCAGACTGTGCACCATTGCGATAGTTCATCGTTTCGAGACACCACGTGATGATCGGGTGTGATAGACTCAACGTTCACATACAACGGGTGCCAAAAAGTTGCACAAGCGGAACACTCGGGTTAAATATGACGAGCCTAGCATGTATAGACATGGCCTCGGAACATAAGAGATCGAAAGTTCAAGCATGAATCTTATAGTTGATATGATCAACATGGAGATGTTCACCATTGAAACTAATCTCGACTCACGTGATGATCAGACTTGAGTTAGTGGATTTGGATCATGCGCCACTCGAATGACTAGAGGGATGTCTATTTGAGTGGGAGTTCTTAAGTAATATGATTAATTGAACTTATTATCTTGAACATAGTAAAAATGTCTTTGCAAATTATGTTGTAGCTTGTGTTGTAGCTCTACTGTTTTATTTTCCTAGAGAAAATTTAGTCGGAAGATGATACTAGCAATTATGTGGACTAGGTCCGTAAACTAAGGATTGTCCTCATTGCTGCACAGAAGGCTTATGTCCTTAATGCACCATTCAGTGTGCTAAACCCCAAGTGTCATGTGTAGATGTTGCGAACATCTCACATACACGTTTTTTATGACTACATGATAGTTCAGTGCGCAATGCTTAAATGGCTTAGAAGTAAGGCATTGAAGACGTTATGAACGTCAGGGGACATATGAGATGTTCCAAGAGATGAAAGTGGAATTTCAGGCTCGTGTCCGTGTTGAGAGGTATGATACCTTCGACATGATTCTTTGCCCACAAAGTAAGGGAGAAAAGCTCAATCATTGAGCATGTGCTCAGATTGTCTGGGTGCTACAATTGCTTGAATCGAGTGGGAGTTTATCTTCTAGATAAGATAGTGATTCACATAGTTCTCCAAAGTCGCTGCCACCAAGCTACAGAGCTTCGTGATGAACTATAACTTATCAGGGATAGAGTTGATGATCCTTGAGCTATTTACGATGTTTGACACCCTGAAGGTATAAATCAAGTAGCAGCATCAAGTGTTGATAGTTAGTAGAACCATTAGTTTCGAGAAGGATAAGGTTTAAAAGGGATGCTTTATGAAATGGCAAACCAGTTTCCACTCTAGTAAAGAAACCCAAGGTTGAACCCAAACCTGAGACTAAGTGCTTCTATTATGAGGGGAACGGTCACTGAAGCGGAACTACCCTAGTTACTTGGTAGAAAAGAAGGTTGGCAAAGTCGACAAAAGTATATTGGACATACATGATTTTGATGTGTACTTTACTAGTATTCCTAGTAGCACTTGGGTATTAGATACCGGTTCAGGTTGCTAAATATTAGTAACTCAAAATAAAAGTTGCGAAATAAACGAATACTAGCTAAAAGCAAGGTGATGATGTGTTGGAAGTGTTTCCAAGGTTGAAGTGATCAACATCGCACGCTCCCTCTACCATCGGGATTACTATTTAACCTAAAAACATTATTTGGTGTTTGCGTTGAGCATGAACATGATTGGATCATGTTTATTGCAATATAGTCATTCATTTAAGTCATAGAATAAAAGTTTATTCTGTTTACATGAATAATACCTTCAATGGACATGCACCAATATGGTTCATGGAATCTCGATCGTAGTAATACACATGTTCATAATATTGATGCCAAAAGATGCAAAGTAGTAATTATAGTACCACTTACTTGTGGCACTGACACTTGAGTCATATTGGTGTAAAATGCATGAAGAAGCTCCATACTAATGGATCTTTGGACTCACTCATTTTTTGAATCGTTTGAGACATGCGAACCATGCCTATTTGTGTAAATGCATGAAGAAACTCCTTGCAGATGGATCATTTGGACTCACTTGATTTTGAATCACTTGAGACATGCAAATCATGCCACATGGGCAAGATGACTGAAGGCCTTGTTTTCCATTGAGATGGAACAATATAGTGACTTATTGGAAGTAATACATTTTGATGTATGCAGTCCAATGAGTGCATAGGCACGCAGTGGATATCGTTATGTTCTTACTTCACACATGTTTTGGGTAGATACTGGTATATTTACTTGATGAAACACAAGTCTAAATTATTGAAAGGTTCAAGTAATTTCATAGTGAAGTTGAAGATCACCGTGACAAGAGTATGACATGTCTACGATATGATCGTAGAGATGAATATTTGAGTTACAAGTTTGGTACACATTTAAGACAATGTGGAAATTGTTTCACAACTAAATCCCCCTCGAACACCATAGTGTGATGGTGTGTTCGAACAACGTAGTCGGGCCCTATTAATATATGGTGCATACTACGATGTCTCTTATCGAATTACCACTATGATTTCGGGGTTATGCATTAGAGACAAACACATTCACTTTAATAGGGCACCACATAGTTTTATTGAGATGACACCGAATGAACTATGGTTTGGAGAAACCTAAGGTGTCGTTTCTTAAAAGTTTGGGCTGTGATGCTTATGTCCAAAGGATTCGACCCGATAAGGTCAAACCCAAAGCGGATAAATGCATCTTCATAAGATACCCAAAATAGTTGGGTATACCTCCTATCTCAGATTCAGAAGCAAAGTGTCTGTTTCAAGAAACAGGTCCTTTCTCGAGAAATAGTTTCTCTCGAAAGAATTGAGTGGGAGGATGGTGGAACTTGACGAGGTTTTGAACCATCAGTTTAACCAGAGAGTAGAAGGGCGCAGGAAGTGGGTCCTGTGGCGCCTACACCAGTTGAAGTGGAAGCCAATGATGGTGATCATGAAGCTTCAAATGAAGTTACTACCAAACCTCGTAGGTTGACAAGGATACGCACTGCTCTAGAGTGGTACGGTAATCCTGTCTTGGAGGTCATGTTGTTGGACAACAATGAACCTACGAGCTATGCAGAAGCGATGGTGGGCCCAAATTCTGACTAATGGCTGGAGGCCATAAAATCCGAGATTGGATCCATGTATGAAAACAAAGTATGGACTTTGGAAGAACTACTTGATAGTCGTAAGACTGTTATGGACTGCTACGGCAACAAAAGTCCTTCCCCAGCAATGACGCCAGGAATCCTTTTGCTACTTCTCAAACAACAACGCCAGAAATTGACACGTTGATGGAGACTTGTTTGCGTTGGTTTTTCCCTCGAAGAGAAAAGGGTGATGCAGCAGAGGAGCAGTAAGTATTTCCCTGAGTTTGAGAACCAAGGTATCAATCCAGTAGGAGAATCTCGTCAAGTCCAGAGTACCTGTGCAAACGCAAAAGAGCTTGCACCCAACGCTAAAAGGGGTTGTCAAACCCTTCAAGATTGATTGCAAAGTGAGATCTGAAGGCGGAAAGTGCAATGAAGTAAAAGTGTAAGGCTGAAAATATGGTGTGGAGTAGACCCGGGGGCCATAGTGTTCACTAGAGGCTTCTCTCAAAATAGCAAGTATTACGGTGGGTGAACAAATTACTATCGAGCAATTGATAAAATTGCGCAACGTCATGACGATATCTAAGGCAATGATCATACATATAGGCATCACGTCTGAGACAAGTAGACTGATACTTTCTGCATCTACTACTATTACTCCACACATCGACCGCTATCCAGCATGCATCTAGTGTATTGAGTTCATGACGAACAGAGTAATGCCTTAAGCGAGATGACATGATGTAGAGGGATAATCTCAAACAATGATGAAAACCCCATCTTTTTACCCTTGATGGCAACAACACGATGCGTGCCTCCCTACCCCTTTTGTCACTGGGTGAGGTCACCGCACGGTATGGACCCAAAACCAAGCACTTCTCCAATTGCAAGAATCATAGATCTAGTTGGCCAAAGAAAACCCACAACTCGAAGAGAATTACAAGGATATGAAATCATGCATAAGAGAGATCAGAAGAAACTAAAATAAGATTCATAGATAATCTGATCATAAATCCACAATTCATCGGATCTCGACAAACACACCACAAAAGAGGATTACATCGGATAGATCTCCATGAAGATCATGGAGAACTTTGTATTGAAGACCCAAGAGAGAGAAGAAGCCATATAGCTACTAGCTATGGACCCATAGGTCTATGGTGAACTACTCACGCATCATCAGAGAGGTCATGGTGTTGATGAAGAAGCCCTCCGTGTCCGAATCGCCCCTCTCGCAGGGCACCAGAACATGCCCAGATGGGATCTTGCGGAGACAGGAGCTTGCGGCGGCGGAAAAGTATTTTCGATGATCTCCTGATTTTTTCTGGGATTTTAGGGAATATATAGGCACAAAACCTAGGGCAGAGGAGGTCCAGGGAGCCCACAAGCCCGTGAGGCCCGACCTCCCCCCTGGCCGGGGCTGGAGGGCTTGTGGGGTCCCTAGGGACCCCTGCCTTGGTTCTCACGTCTCCCGATCTTCTTTTGTTTCGGAAAAAATCTTTTCATATTTTATTCCGTTTGGACCCCGTTTCAAATCTACCTCCGAAAAGGGTCAAAACACGGAAAAAACAGGAACTCGCACTTGGCACTGAGTTAATAAGTTAGTCCCAAAAAAGATATAAAAGGCATATAAAACATCCAAAATTTGACAAGATAATAGCATGAAACCATCAAAAATTATAGATACGTTGGAGATGTATCAAGGACAGATGGATCTGTATAAGGAAGACAGACGATGACGGTGAATGTCACCATTTAGAAATCTCGACTTGTTGCAAAGAAGGTCTCCGACAAGTTCAAGGAATTGACTACGATGAGAATTTCTCACTCATAGCGATGCTAAAAGTCTGTTGGAATTATGTTCGCAGTTGCTACAATTTTCAATTATGAAATCTTGCAGATGGATGTAAAAACATTGTTTCCTCGACGGTTTCCTTGAGGAAAGGTTGTATGTGATACAATGAGAAGGTTTTGTCGATCCTAAGGATGCTAAAAAGTATGCAAGCTCCAGCGATCCTTCTAAGGACAGTAGTAAGCATCTCGGAGTTGGAATATGCGCTTTGATGAGATGATCAAAGCTTTTGGGTTTATACAAAGTTTATGAGAAACTTGTATTTCCAAGGAAGTGAGTAGCACTATAGAATTTCTCATGAGTATATGTGGTTGACGTATTATTGATCGGAAATGATGTAGAAATTCTGGAAATCATATAGGGTTGTTTGAAAAGGAGTTTTTCAAAGGAAACATGTATTGAGCTACTTGAACATTAAGCATCAAGATCTATAGAGATAGATCAAGACACTTGATAAAACTTTCAAATGAAATGCATGCCTTGACAAGTTTTTGAAGGAGTTAAAAATAGATCAGCAAAGAAGGAGTTCTTGGCTGTGTAGTAAGGTGTGAATTTGAGTGAGACTCAAAGCCCGACCACGGCAGAAGAAAGAGAAAGGACGAAGGTCGTCCCATATGCATTAGCTATAGGCTCTATAGTATGCTATGTTGTGTACAGCACCTGATGTGTGCCTTGGCATGAATCTCTCAAGGGGTTGGAAAGTGATCTAGGAGTGGATTACTGGACAGCGGTCAAAACTTATCTGTAGTAACTAGTGGACTAAGGAATTTTTTCTCAATTATGGAGGTGATAAAAGAGTTCGTCGTAAAGGGTTACACCGATGCAAGCTTTGCACTAATCCGAATGAATTTGCATAGTAAACCGGATTTGTATAGTGGAGAAGTTATTTGGAATGGTTCCAAATGGCACGTGGTAGCAGCATCTACAAGATGACATAGATATTTGTAAAGTAAACTCAGATCTGAATGGTTCAAACCCATTGACTAGAAACCTCTCTCACAAGCAATACATGATCACACCTAGAACTGTATGGGTGTTAGATTCATTGCAATCACATAGTGATGTGAACTAGATTATTGACTCTAGTGCAAGTGGGAGACTGTTGGAAATATGCCCTAGAGGAAATAATAAAGTAGTTATTATTATATTTCTTTGTTCATGATAATCGTTTATTATCCATGCTATAATTGTATTGATTGGAAACTCAAATACATGTGTGGATACATAGACAAAACACTGACCCTAGTAAGCCTCTAGTTGACTAGCTCGTTGATCAAAGATGGTTAATGTTTAGCCATAGACACGTGTTGTCACTTGATAACGGGATCACATCATTAGGAGAATGGTGTGATGGACAAGACCCAAACTATAAAAGTAGCATATGATCGTGTCAGTTTATTGCTACTGCTTTCTGCATGTCAATGTATCTGTTCCTACGGCCATGAGATCATGCAACTCCCGGACACCGGAGGAATACCTTATGTGTATCAAACATCACAATGTAACTGGGTGACTATAAAGGTGCTCTACAGGTATCTCCAAAGGTGTCTGTTGGGTTGGCGTGAATCGAGACTGGGATTTTCACTCCGTATAAAAGAGAGGTATCTCGGGGCCCACTCGATAATACAACATCACAACAAGCCTTGAAAGCAATGTGACTAAAGAGTTAGCCACGTGATCTTGTATTACGGAACAAGTAAAGAGACTTTTCGGTAACGAGATTGAACTAGGTATGGAGATACCGATGATCGAATCTCGGGAAAGTAACATACCGAAGGACAAAGGGAACAACATACGGGATTAACTGAATCCTTCACATAGAGGTTCAACTGATAAGATCATTGTACAATATGTAGGATCTAATATGGGCCTCCAGGTCCTGATATTGGATATTGATCGGAGAGAGTCTCAGGTCATGTCTACATAGTTCTCGAACCCGCATGGTGTGCACACTTAAGGTTCGGTGACGTCTCGGTATAGTTGAGTTATAGGTGTTGGTTACCGAAGGTTGTTAGGTGTCCCACATGAGATGAAGGACGTCACGAGGAGCTCCGGAATGGTCTGGAGGTAAAGATTGATATATTGGAAGTCTTGTTTTGGTCACCGGAAAAGTTTCGGGCTCGTCGGTAATGTACGGGGAGTGCTGGGAGGGCACCGGGGGACCACTGGGAGGGGTGTGACGACCGAAAAGATCTCATGGGCTGTGGGAGGAGTCAAACCAGCCCCTAGTGGGCTGTCTGAACCAACCACTATGGCCCATGCGGCTAGGGGTGGGAAAAACACAAAGGTGGAAAAGGTTTCAAAAGGGAGAGGGGGAATATTCCAAGTGGGAGGAGTCCTACTTGGAGTAGGATTGGAGTAGGACTCGCCCACCTCCAATTTCGGCCAAACCTTGAGGGTTTGAGGCTTCCTCCTCCCCTCCTCCCTCCTATATATATTAGATGTTTTGAGGGTTTTTGAGACAAAAATTTCAGCCACGTGTTGCCCTCTCTCTCTAGATATGTTTCTCCTGTAGTCTAGTTTCAGTTGTGCCTAGGCGAAGCCCTGCTGGAATAGTTCCACCACCACCGCCACCATGCCGTCGTGCTGGAGAAATAATCTACCTCTCTTCCCCCTCTTGCTGGATCAAGAAGGCGGAGATCGTCATTGAGCTCTATGTGTTCTTAACGCGGAGGTGTCGTCCGTTCGGCACTAGACCAGGATAGATCATGATGGGATCGCGAGACAGATCGTGATGAGATCGCAGGACGAGCTACAATTTGGATCGCGAAGATGTTCCACTAGATCAACCACGTTATATATGCTTCCGCTTAGCGATCTACAATGGTATGTAGATTCAATCTCTTCTCTCGTAGATGATCATCACCATGGATAGGTATTGCGTGCGTGTAGGAAGTTTTTTGTTTGCCATGCAATGTTCCCCAACAGAAACTTTGGGGGAAGCAATTTTCCTTTGGTGGAAGTGTAGATCTAGATCTCCTCCTTCAATTCCTAGGAACACAACAACTTTGGGTGGCTAGGGAGAGAGATCGGGCAAGAAAGCTTGGAGTGCGTCAATGGTGGAGAGAGAGAGGTAAGAGATAAGCGGGAGGTGGAAGAAACCCCCTTTATATAGGCCCCCGATTTTCTAACTGTTAGAATCATTTTTACATGGCAGCGGTTCAACCGGTGTCCACGACGGTACAACCGGGCTGCATAATTTAGCGGTACAACCTCCCAGCCACCGCCCAACAGACGGACCACAACACAAAGTTGGCGAGCGGTTCTACCCACCACGAGTGTCGGACACGGCAAAGTCCCAAGCGGCATAACCGCCTAGGACACCGGTAGTACCGACTATATATAATATAGTGGTACAACTAGTCCACCACCGCCCAATAACCAGAGCGGAACAAAGCCATGTTCGGTTGGAACCCAGTACTGTGCTGGTTCGACCATCCGGGTTGTGGGTGGTACAACCGCCGGTGGCAGCGGTACAACCAACTAGTCAGGAAGGAAAGACGAGCCTCTCTCTCAATTATGTGATGGATCGAGGTTGGAGCAAAAGAGTGTGAGAGAGAATTGATTCAACCGTAAACTTCCAATGTGGATTCCCTCTTAATAGTACGGGATCCCTACGACCAAAGAGCATAAACACATAGGGAACCTGTCTTCAATCTTTTTCGTTTGGCGGGAAGACCAAACCATCTTGTGTCCTACATATGATACCTTCAGAACTTGACACCCAGTTAGATAACATAGTGAGCTATCATCATCACCAAAACACTTAAGGTAGCAGAATGCCCTTACAAAGGTGATCAAAGCTTTTGGGTTTATACAAATTTATGAAGAAACTTGTATTTACAAGAAAGTGAGTGGGAGCACTATAGAATTTCTGATAAGTATATGGTTAACATATTGTTGATCAGAAATGATGTAGAATTTCTGGAAGGTATAAAGGGTTGTTTGAAAGGAGTTTTTCAAAGGAAAACCTAGATAAGGCTACTTAAAATATTGTGCATCAAGATATATAGAGATAGATGAGAATGCTTGATAAAACTTTCCATGAAGACATACCTTCACAAGATTTTGAAGGAGTTCAAATGGATCAGTCAAAGAAAGAGTTCTTGACTGTATTGTAAGTGTGAGTTTGAGTAAGACTGAAAGCCCGATCATGACAGAAGAAAGAGAAAGGACGAAGGTCGTCCCATATGCCTTAGCCATAGGCTCTATAGTATGACATGCTGTGTATCGCACTTCGTGTGTGACTTGCCACGAGTCTGACAAGGGGTATAAGAGTGATCCAGGAATGGATCACTGGATAACGGTCAAAATTATCCTTAGTAACTAGAGGACTAAGGAAATGTTTCTCGATTATGGAGGTGATAAAAGAGCTCGTCGTAAAGGGTTACGTTGATGCAAGCTTTGACACCAATCCATATGACTCTAAATAGCAAACCGAATTCATATAGTGGAGTCATCATTTGGAAGAGTTCCAAGTGGAACATGGAAGCAACATCTATAGTATGACATAGAGATTTTCAAATTACACATGGCTTTGAATGTTGTAGACCCATTGACTAAAAACCTCTCTCACAAGCACAACATGATCAAACCCCAGAACTCATTGGGTGTTAATCACATGGTGAAGTGAACTAGATTACTGACTCTAGTGCAAGTGGGAGACTGTTGGAAATATGCCCTAGAGGCAATAATAAAGTATTTATTATCATATTTCCTTGCTCATCATAAAATTTTACTATCCATGTTATAATTGTATTGGTTGGAAACTGGTATACACGTGTGGATACATAGACAAAATGTGTCCCTAGTAAGACTCTACTGGACTAGCTCGTTGATCAAATATTTCTAAGGTTTCCTAGACATAGACATGAGTTGTCATTTGATAATGGGATCACATCATTAGGGGAATGGTGTGATGGAAAAGACCCAAACCTTAAGCATAGCGCTTGATCGTATCCAGTTTACTACTACTGGTTTCTATATGTCAATATATCTGTTCCTCTGACCATGAGATCATGCAACTCACTGACACCGTAGGAATGCCTTGTGTGTATCAAACGTCACAACGTAATTGGGTGACTATAAAGATTCTCTACTGATATCTCTGATGATGTTTGTGGAGTTGTCATGGATCGAGACTGGGATTTGTCACTCTGTATGACGGAGAGGTATCTCGGGGCCCACTCGGTAATATAACATCACAATAAGCTTGCAAGCAATGTGGATAAGGAGTTAGTCACGGGGTCTTGGATTACGGAATGAGTAAAGAGACTTGGTGGTAAAGAGAATGGACTAAGTATGGAGACATCGACGATCGAATCTCGGGCATGTAATATACTCATGGACAAAGGGAACTGCATACAGGATTAACTAAATCCTTGACATCCTTGGTTCGACTGATATAGATATTCATAGAATGTGTGGGAACCAATATGGGCATTCAGGTCCCGCTATTGATTATTAACCGTAGAGGTGCCTCGGTCATATCTGCATAGTTCTTGAACCCACAGGGTATGCAAACTTAACATTCGGTGACGATATAGACATAGTTGAGTTATCGTGTTGGTGACCGAATGTTGTTCGGAGTCCCGTATGAGATCCCGGACGTCACGAGGAGCTCTGGAATGGTCTGGAGGTAAAGATTTATATGGAACGTCATATTTTGGCTACTAGAAAAGTTTGAGGTTTCTTCGGTATTGTACCAGGAAGCTTCTAGAAGGTTCCGGAAACTTCCGAATGAGTCTGGAAGTTCACCAAGGGTTCCACCATGTCTCAAGGGTTTGCTTGGGCTAATGGTAGGTGCCCTGGCCCTATTGGGTCAGGCGCACAACTCCCTCAAGGCCCATGTAGTTGGGAAGGTGTAAGTATGGTAGGGAAGGAGGAGAATTAGGATTCAACCTCCTCTCACCTTGGGTGCACACTAGGGCTTGGAGGGGATGTTCCCTACGTCCCTCCACCTATATATAGAGGGAAGGGGTTGCCCCAAGAGTACACACAAAGCCCTTGGCGCCCCTCTCTCTCCCTAGATTCTTTTCTCCTCCGTTTGCGGTTTCGGTAGCGCTCGGCGTAGCCTTGTCAAAATAGCACCACCACAATTACCACCATGCTGTCGTATTCCCCAATAGCTCAGCTACTACTTCACCCACACTCCCTGGATCGAGGTGGTGAAGGCGTCATCAAGATGTACGTGTGCTGAACGTGGAGGTGTAGTCCGTTCAACACTTGATTGGGACGTTCGTGATTGGATCGCGGGACGGATCGTGAAGAAATTCGACTACATCAACTGCATTTCTCAATGCTTCAGCTTATTGATCTACAAGGGTATGTAGATGCACTCCCCTTCTCATAGATGTTGATCTCCCTCGATAGATCTTGGTGAGCGTAGGATTTTTTTTTGTTTCCCATGCGACATTCCCCAACAGAATTTATCAAAATGATTAATGTGAAATCCTTGAATTATGAGCATGATAGCAATATTATTGGTTTGAATTCTCCGAATATCCTTGATGCTAATGATATGAAAATCCACAAGCTTGGGGATGATATGTTTGATGAATATTCTCTTTTTTGTCCCCCAAGTTTTGATGGGAAAATTTATTATGATGAAATCATGCCTCCTATCTATGATGATTATAGTGATGACATTTATGCTATAAGTAATAAGGATAACCATGAAACTTTTCATCATGATTTTAATTTTGACATAGATTATATCAATCAAGTATCTCATGATAGGTATTTTGTTGAGTTTGCTCCCACTACTATGAATGATAAGAATTTTGTTTTTGTGGGTAGTAAAAAAAATTGTATGCTTGTGAATCATGGAAAGAATGCTTTATGTGATATTTATAGTGTTGAATTCCTTCATGACATTACTGAAAATTATTATGAGGGAGGAACATATGCTTGTATAAATTGCAATAATATCAAGTTTCCTCCCTATGTGTTCAAAGTTTTGAAGTCATGCTTGTTTTGCCTTCCTATGAAAGTTCATTCTTGCTACAATAAATTGTTTTCTTGCTAAATGACTATGCATAGGAAGTCAGCTAGACTTCAATTGCGTGCCATATGCTTCATGATGCTCGCATTGTGTTTCAGTTCATTACTTTTATGTGAGCATCATTGAAATGCCTAGCTAAAAGGTATTAAAGATAAGTGCTTGTTGGGAGACAAACCAGTATTTATCCTTTCTGTTTTTGTGTGTTCACATGACTAATCTATTGTATTAATAATTTTTCGTGTCTTTTATTTCAATAAGGTGCCAAGTAAAGCCTTTGGGATAGTGTGGATAATTGCTTGTCTGATTCTGTACAAAAACAGAAACTTTTACGTCAGTGCAGAATTTCTCTGATTTTACTGGAACTCCAAAAAATTCTGAAATTTTTACTTAGTTTTCATATGCAAATTATCTGCATTTTCCTAATTTTCAAAATCTGTAGGGTCACAAAAGTATGGTTTCCATTCAGATCTTCATAGAGTGTTCTATTTTTGTCAGATTATGTTTTGCATGCATAGTTTTCTTATTTAAAGTTTCCATAGCTTATATTTGGTGATATAAATTATGGGAATGATAGAATATTGTACATAGCATGTGAGAACTATTATGAATCTTGTCATGTTAGTTCCTAAGTGAATGATCTATCTTTATTACACTAACCTATCTCACGAAGTTCCGTTAAGTTTTGTGTGATTGAAGTTTTCAAATTTTGGGTGAGATACCGATATGAGGTGAGTAAGGAGAAGCAAGAACCTTAGTTTGGGGATGCCCAAGGCACCCCAAGGTAATATCCAAGGAATACTCAAGCGTCCAAGCTTGGGAATGCCCCGGAAGGCATCCCCTCTTACGTCTCCAACATTATCAATATATCTCACTTGGAGCTATATTTTTATTTCTCACATGATATTTGTTTTGCTTGGAGCGTCATTTTATTTTGTTGTTCCATGTTATATGTTATTTATAATCTTGTTTCTAAATAAAACTTCAAGAATTGCCTTTAGAATGCTTGAATTGCATGTGTGATGTGTGATGTAAAAAACAGAAACTTTTTCTATAGTATTTGAATTATCAGATTTTACTAGAATGTGTGAAGTTTCTGAATTTTTGACATAGCACTTCCATACAAATTATTTCTCTTGTCCTATATTTTCAGAATTTTTTGAGATATAGAGATATACGTTTCGAATTAATTGCTACAGATTGTTCTGTTTAGATAGATTGTTGTCATAGTTTTCTTATCCACTTATCCTATAGTGTACATAGCCTATATAGGTAGACATAAATTGTGGAAATGATAGTAAACAGTATATAATGTTTGAAAATTATCATGCAACTTGTATTGGCAGTACATAACAAGTTGTTTTTTTCTTATATGCACTAACCTATCTCACGAGTTCTTTTCAAGTTTTGTGTGGATGAAGCTTTTAAGATTTAGGTGAAACCGAGATATGAGAGGATTGAACGAGATACCAAATATCAAGCTTTGGGATGCCCAAAGCACCCCAAATAAATATTACAAGAAGTATCAAACATATAATCTTGGGGATGCCACGCATCCAACCTCTCTTGGTTAACAAATATCGCTTAGCCTATGTTGAGCCTAAATTTTTAGTTGTCCACATGATATGTGATATTCTTGGACTATATTTTCGTTTTCTTTGTTGTTTGAAATAAAATGTCATATCTAAAAATTATTATTGAGAGAGAGTCCTCACATAGCTACTTAATTTTTTGACTACTCATTGATCTTCACTTATATCTTTTGAGAGTAGTTTGATGTTTACTCTTGAGCTTCACTTATACCCTAAGAGTAAATTATGAACGAAATGAATATCATAAATGTTAAATTATCAATGTGCATTATGCGTTGTAGTAGTTTCATATTTGTTTTAGAAATTAAAATCTATTGAAGTTTGACAATCACAATATTGGTCATACAAACAATTCATGAATGATTAATATAAGAAAGAGAACTTCCACATACAAATATATTATCTTCGACATCTTTTATGATTGTGAAGTTGGACAAGGAAGACAATGTAATGGTTATGTTTGGCTATATCTGCATAGAAGTTATATTGTTATGGATCCTCCAACATGTGGTGCTTGTTTAGAACCTTTTGCTAGCCAGAACTTCGTACTAAGTAGAAATACTACTTGTGCATCCAAATCATGGAGCCAAGTTTCTTCCATGAGTGTCCACCATGCCTACCTATATATGGTATTTCACTTCTATTCCAAGTGAATTTGCATGCGCTACTACTAAAACCTTCATATAAACATCCGTTTTGTGTGCCCATACCACTCATGGAGCGACCGGGGTCAATATCTTCTATGCTAAGAGAGTTATTCTCATGATGAGTGTTTATTCACTTGTCATTGCACGAGAGAGGGTGGTAAAAAGGATTCCAAGTCCTGCATAATGCAAAAATAAATAAACAAGAACTCCCCCTAAAAAGTTGATTGTTTGGAGGTCCCCCATGGATAGGGGTGGCCATGGAATGTGTTTGAATGGTGGATGGGGGGTAAAATTTCAATTCTGTTTGAGAACCGCCAATAATGTGATTAACATGGAAGATATTGAAAACTCTTGTCATAAGTTGGCAGGAAAGGCACACCACACAAAATTACATGTTTATATCTATTTTAAACAATGAGCTCTGGCACCTATGCAAATCCCCCGCTTCCCTCTGCAAAGGGTCAACCTATTTACTTTCATGTTATTTACTTTTCATGTTGAGTCAACTACTTATTCCAACCTTAATCTATTAGTTGGAGAGAACCATGTGGTGGGGGAACATCCAAACATATATCTAGTCAAATATATTTGATCGTGATTCATTATTGTTGACAATTATTTTTATGATAAGTACGTTGGGAGGCAAATCTCTAAGCCCCTATCTTTCTCTATTTTCGATGAATGTTGTTTGTTCTAAAAATATGCCTTGAGTATTAGCAATCATAGAAGATTATATGATAATTGAGTATGTGGGGCTCTTACTTAGACTTGATGATGCATTGAAGTTGCTTGATGACTAAGTACATATGTTTTCAAGTTTTAAGAGAACGCATTGGTTGAACCATGACATGTGAATTGATTGCTACTCAACCATGATGATTTTCATGAAAAATTTGTTGGTTATGATGCTAGAAAAAGTGATTGGAATTATCATTGATCAAACTTATATACTATGATGGCATTCACACCTTTACATTATCTTTTTTTATCACTTACCTAGTCTGGGAGAAGCAGGAGTTAAGCTTGGGGATGCTCATACGTCTCAAACCTATCTATAATTTTTTATGCTCCATGCTTGTTTTCTATCATTTGTCCTAAGTATTTACTATGGTTTAATTTTTTTGGGACTAACCTATTAATAGTTTAAAAATTGAACAAGTTCTTTTTTTACTCTTTGATGTGTAGAAAATAATTGGAAATCGGCGAATAACGCAAAAGGAGACTTGTTGGAGGAGGACTCTCACTTTCCTGAAATCTGTCAACCAATAGTTTTTAGAGATCGTCAAGTTTACCCCCGCATATAGCCTCAAATGGAAAAAGTTAAAAATACAAAAGTGTGGGTCATTTTATGGCATTTATTCCGGACTACAAATTTGTCCAAGACGGAGTTTGGATGCACTCTCTAGGCCCTTTTTACTAGAGGAAAATATTTGATTACAGGTTACGAAAATTGATGACTTGATTGAGTCCAACTCTGATCATATTTGATATATTCCGCGAAGTCACGACTTTGGGGATTCATGGGGTGTGAGGACTCCATAGAAAGGTTATACAGATGGCCAAGATCCATTGGATCAAGTGTCCATCCATAGAAGGGCCATAGAACATCACAAAGTCACATATAAGGAAAGGAAACCCTAATTTCTTGGTAGCCACCAAAATCCACGAATATGCCACTCCCTTGGCAGCCGTCTAGAGGGCGAGAGGCTACTCCATTGCAGCACATGGACCAAGGAGGATGGGGCCAAGGGGACGCCACACGTTGCCATCGTCGTGGCCGCTACCGACGCCACCCGTCGCCGACGTCGTGGCCGCCATAGCCTCCATCTCTTCGGGTCTGCACCTCTCCATCAACAACTCTCTCTTTCTCACCATGATAATGTGTGAGTAGTCCTTCATAGGTATGAGGGTATGTACTAATAGCTTTTTGTTTGATCTCTCTCTCTCTCTCTCTCTCTCTCTCGTGTTCTTGAAATGGCACAATCGTGATGTATTCGGGCCTTTTTAATCTAGTTGGATCATATGATGTTATTTCTTTCCTACCTCGTTGTGATGAATTGAATCTTTCCCTTTAAGATCTCGTTATGTTGGATTTAATATTTTGGTTTGAGAACACTTGATGTATGTCTTGCATGCGGATACCCGTAGTCACATTTACGGTATTCAAGTGATTAACTTGATATATATTATGGCATAAACTTGCGGATTCCGGTGACCTTGGGGATCTATGCATAGGGGTTGATTGCATGTTTTCATACTATATTTTCTGATAGAAATCTTGGGGTGCTCCTTGAAGTTCTTTATGTTGGATTGAAGATGAAAGATCTGAAATTATTTCATGGATGTCACATAATTTACCTACAGATACTTGAAATGACAATGGAGTATCTAGGTGACCTTAGGGTTGATTGATATGTATCATGGGCATTATTCTTGTACGAACTCTAGGGTTGTTTCAAACACTTATATAAATAGCTCAAAAGATTGATCAAAAAGAATAACTTTGAGGTGGTTCTAATACCTACACCAATTTCATCTTATTGTTCTCCACCAGATAGGAACTGTGGAGTGATTCTTTGTTGCACGTTGAGGGATGATCATATGATTCTATTATGTTAGCATTTTTGAGAGATTGTAGTAGTGAAACTATGAACTCTAGGCCTTATTACCAAGCATTTATACAACGTTTTGCTCACTCTTTTCCACTTGTTATGTTGCTGTTTTTTATTTTCAGATTATGAATTTGATATGTATCATCCATATTGCACTTGTATCACCATCTCTTCACCGAACTAGTGCACCTATACAATTTGACGTTGTATTGGGTGTGTTGAGGACACAAGAGATTTCTTGTATTTGATTGCAGGGTTGTTTGAGAGAGACCATCTTCACCCTACACGTCTTATGGATTGATAAACCTTAGGTCATCCACTTGAAGGAAAATTGCTACTGTCCTAGAAAACTCTGCCCTTGGAGACCCAACATAGTCTACAAGAATAAAGTTTTGTAGTAGACATCATTACCTTATTCTGTCATGCAAACATTCCTATTTCCCGCTGTCGTGGAACGGTTTTTCCATGCTTACGAGTGAAGTAATGGCATGATGAAAAGTTACATTGTCGGCAATGTTTTTCAGTTTTTGTGACGTCGGAATAATGTGAGTGCCATAGATAAAGATCACAATGCCAGCGTACAACATAATTTGACACCATAGGTATTCCAGATACTGCTGGCGTGAGGTTGAGCGCCAACAGTAATTTTTAAGTGTGGCGCGATATTGGTGGCGGCGGGTGTCCACGCCAGCAAGGCCATTTTTGCTACTCCATAACTAGGCTTTTCTTCACTATTGATGGTGGGCCAACTCCATGACATTTTGACATCCTCCTCCTTGACAAGCTCTTCGAGCTCCTCGAACATCTCCTAACACTTGGGTTAGAGGCGAGTGAGATGGGTGTGTCTGTAGTCGTTTGTGTGCTCGTCCTTTATGGACTGGAAGTATGATAGGTTATCGGCGAGGAGGTCTCACTCCTCCTCCAAGATCTTGGCAACCAAGACGGTATCACCGCGCTCGACCACAGGTTGCACTTGGGCCTTCTGGTGCTCATTCTCCTCAGCCTAGGATACGATCCCAACAGTGGGAGGGGAAATACCATGGTCGCCTCGCGTGTGTCGTCTCCTTCGCAGTCATGAACGTACCGAGCCACCAATAATTTGCATCGGTATTGCGGATGTCCTTCGCAAATTCTCACAGTGATCGACATGTGGCGCCACGATACTTCAACGTTAGTGGTGGTAGTGACTGTGGCATCAATGTCGGAGCTTAGGAAGACGACATGGGGACTCAAAGTTATGTCGGTGTCGGAGAGGATGATGTGGGCCAAGGGAAGGAGGCGTCGATGCTCGGTGGTGCCGAAGTCAGGGAAGCTAGTGCGGGGACATGAAGGATGGTCCTCTCCCGCTCGTGGAGCTTTCATACATATAATGACACAATGCGAAGGTTTTCCAATTTTTTGATTTTTTTTTCAATTTTTCATGCCCATTTCAAAATACGGTCAAAAAAGCAAGTATGACTGTTCCTAGCTAGTGGTTGAATATTGGAAACATTTTGGTGTTTTTATGATGAAATAGATACTTGTGTACCTAGAAGTGATTTTTGAAAAAAATAAAGAGCAAACTATGATGCATGTGCAGTTCAAATTTGACCCGCTTCCACGTGAATCGACGAAAATTTGTGTTTTTCATGAGGGGTGAATAAAATCTTTTGACACCCAACCATTGGGTCAATTGTACATTAAATATGGCCTAGTATTTTATAAAAATAATTTGGTCCAATCTTATATATGGTAGGTCCTTCACAAAAAAACTCATTTTGGGCACTCGAAAAATGAAAAATGAATTTTCCGTCCAAAGAAAATGAAAACTTCCTTATGAAATATTGTTTGACATTCCAAGATACACCCTTGTGCATAATATTATATCATTTTAACAAACTATGCCATGCATGTGCTCATAAGATTGATCATTTGGCTCGAAAGCCATGAAAATTCACATATGATAACTTACTTTTGAGAACACTTCTTTAAAATAAACGTAGTATTACAAGTTTATTATTTTTTCTGATAACTTGGTCACATTTAATGACACAATGTCAAGTTTTTTCAATTTTTCAATTTTTCTTGAAATTTTCATGCCCATATCGAAATGCGCTAGTTTTTGATTCTTGGAAATTTTTTTGGTGTTTCTATGATTAAATAGATACTTTTGTATCTAGAAAAGATTTTTTTTTAAATGAAAAGAAATCTATGAGGTTGGTGCAGTTCAAATTTGACCCGGTTCCTCATGAATCGGGGGAAATTTTTCTTTTTCACGAGAGGTGTCTCACAACTTTTTACACCCAACCATTTAGTCGAGTGTACATTAAATATGACCTAATATTTTAGAAAAATAATTCGATCAAATTTTGCAACAAATATATGATAGGTCCTTCACAAAACAACTCGTTTTGGGTACTTAAAAAATAGAAAATGAATTTTCCGTTCAAAGAATATGGAAACTTTCTTAGGCAATATTTTTTGACATTCGAAAATGCACCCTTATGCGGGGTGGTGCCGAAGTCAGGGAAGCTGGTACGGGGACATGGAGGATGGTCCTCACCCGCTCGTGGAGCTTTGACAGCATATGAGCGCAACAGAGCTTGACCAACGATGTGCGCTTGAGCTCGAGGAAGGTGGTTGTGGCGACCTCAATTTAGGACAAGAGATGTCCTCATTTGATGTGACAACGGAGAAAATAGGTGCACCATGGGATGGGGTAGCAGCCTAGGGGTGCAGTGGCAAGTTTTATAACCAGATCCTCCCAAAGGGCTAGTGCATTGGGGCCCGCCATGAATGTGGGAGGGTAATCATTTCCCCACTTTTACCTATAGTGGACACTTCTAAAGCAAATATTGTCTAGAAGGCGAAGTTTTAAAAGTTAATTTTTGATGAAGTAATGGTCCTAAGGATCTACAATAGCACTTAATCTCTTAAAACATGATTTTCTTTCCCAAATACTTCAACTGTCCCATAATAAATGTCATGGTTACAATTCAATTGAACTAAAATTATGGGAGAGGATTTGTGGCACACAGGTCTCATGGCACCGTGTCACTCGTGTTTTCACATCGTGTTTTCTTTTGCTTTTAGTTTGTATTTTTTTATATTTAAATCCAAATCAAGTTATGTTTTCACATCGTGTTTCTGGTGGTGATGGTTGTCAAATAAGATTTATTTTAAATACATTTTGTTAAATTTTGATAACGAATGTTAGTTTTATTTTTTGAAACTTAGTAACCGATGAAATCATGATTTTTGTGCCTACAATCGGTAAAAAATGTCTTCAACTTTCATCTATAGAACTTGGTAAGAGTGAGCAAGAAAACTGCAAATTTGAGTTGAAAAATTGTAAGTTTCAACAATTGAAATCTAAGACTAATGTGCTCTTGTGAGGGATCCAATTACTTCGTGAATGGCGAGGCAATTGAATGGCCGGGGTAAGGCTTGGCAGGTGCGTGCCACGACACCTGCGTGTCTCTTTGTTTTTTCGCTAAAACCGTGAGAACCATTATGAAACGGAAGGAGTACAACAAGTTTTGGCATATGAGTTGAAGAGAATAAGTAAAAATAGTTACCAAAGTAAAGGTCCAAGATGACAGGCGCTTCTTATGCACGAACTGGTGAGAGGAAGCTTTCATTCTGCCTATGCTATACTTGGAAAAAAGATCGTGTGCTGAAATTGATGATACCCTTGCATCATCTACAAGCATATGGCTTTATGACAAATCAGATCCTACTCATATCTTACCGATTGAATATATCATCTATCTCATATAGAGAAATGATTAAACTTGCAAAGAAATATCATCTAAAACCAGTTTTTAAAGTAGGTATAAGATTTTTAGCTGAAAATTCTCAAAGAGAGGCGATTAGTGAGAGCGTAAATGAAATTGAAGTATATAACCTAGTATATGAGTCGTTTGAGATATGAGAAATCTATTCCTATTAATTAAGAAAATAGATATTCTTAATCAATCATGCTATTTTATATAAAAATCCCATGATGTCTCTCATATTAAACCCACGGTACATATCATATGTTTTTTACAATACTCGTGTCTTCTAAACCATAACTTCAATTTTAACATGTTATATATGAAATTTGATTAGAAAAATATGTACAATCTGAATATGATGTTATTTTATCTGTTAACCATTAAAAAACTACTATCTAGGTGCAATTTTAGTCAGTACTGATCTGGATTGTGGATGAACATTTCAGCAAAAGCATGATTGGAGACGAAATTAAAGATCACTTGCATGTTTCTTTATACGTCTTAAATCTACATGCGAGCCGTGTTTAAATAAGAGACCCGTGAAATCTTAAATTGTGTTTTATAGGTTAAGATCATCTTTGTTGAAATGTAGCAATAAATACTCAGATTATAGACATTTTTTGTATACTGAAAGCGTGTGATATTATTTTTTCCAGTTGCAAACCCTTTTGCTGGTACAAACTAAAACAAAATAAATGCTGCGATGAGATAGGACTAAGGTAAGAGAGAGAGAGAGAGGGGGGCTCCGGACAGGAGGAGAAGCATGCCATTGCCTACCTACCAACCTACCAAATCCGTCCCTGGGGCTCCGCAACCACTGACTCACGCCAACTCGGTCAAATGTCTCGGAGTGATCCGGGTCAATGGGAATGGGACCCTTTCCGCTCTACCTCTCTCCATCCACCTCGACCTCGCTCCGCTTTCTCTCTCTCCGCCCCTCCTTCTCCGCCACCATATAACCGCTCTCTCTCCTCCCTGAGATCAAACAACAGTCGTCACTTGGCTCTGTGTCTGTCTCCTCCGGCCACTTCTCCGATCTCTCTCTGTCCCTTGCGCCTAGGGCTGCGGGCTGTGCCTGCCGTCGTCGGACATGGGGAGATCGCCGTGCTGCGAGAAGGCGCACACCAACAAGGGCGCCTGGACCAAGGAGGAGGATCAGCGGCTCATCGCCCACATCAAGGCCCATGGAGAAGGGTGCTGGAGATCGCTCCCCAAAGCAGCAGGTACAGTATATATCTCTATTTTATTTTTATTTTTGCGGGTGAGTATATATCTCTATTTGGTATGCCTTGCCGACTCAACCTTGGCATGCATGCCGGCCATGGGAGGTGAATATTGATTTGTCTGCATGTACTTTTCGTGTAGGGTTGCTGCGTTGTGGAAAGAGCTGCCGGCTGCGGTGGATCAATTACCTGAGGCCGGACCTTAAGCGCGGCAATTTCACCGACGAGGAGGACGAGCTCATCATTAAGCTTCACGAGTTCCTCGGAAACAAGTAAGCCATCCAAGCCCGAGCTTGGTATCGTCATCAAAAAATCTGAACTGAAATATATGTGTCGGATTATTGGTCTTGCATGTACTCCCTCCGTACCGAGGGAGTACTGTATATTAATATTATAAGGTGATGTGATGGCGCTGATATTGGTTCTTGGCTTCCTTGCTTTGCAGGTGGTCGTTGATCGCCGGGAGGCTGCCGGGGAGGACGGACAACGAGATCAAGAACTATTGGAACACGCACGTCAAGCGTAAGCTCCTCGCCCGCGGCGTCGACCCGCAGACCCACCGCCCGCTCAATGCTGGAGCCGCCGCCGTGCAGGGGATGAACACGCCTTCGTCCCCCGCCGTGGCGAGCGGCGCCAGCCACCACCAGCTCGCGGGTGGCTCCAGCTGCTCGCCAGATGGCAGTGGCCACAGCAGCGACGCCGACGAGAGCGGCGTATCCTTGCCGCCGTCACTGGCGGGGCACCTCGGCGGTGCCATAATCGACCTGAACCTGTCCATAAGCCCGCCCTGCCAGCCGCCTTCGCCGCCGCTAGGACGAGAAGAGGCTGGTATGCTCAGGACGGGATACTCGGAGAGGCAGAGGCTATGCTTGTGCTTGAACCGGCTGGGGTTGCACGGCAGCGAGGGGTGCAGCTGTGTGGGTTCCTCGTCTTCTTCTTCCTTGCACCCGGCGAGCTCCGGAGTGTTAAGAACTTAAGATTGGTTAATGCCTCGCTTCAGAGATCCTAAAGTACAATAGCTTAGACACCGAGATATTAGCTTCAGGAGAAGCCAGAGCTCAGATTAATTAGAGAAAGTATGACGGGAGTACTAGTTATACTGAAATTTATGTTTTTCCGGAGCATTTTTGTGTAAGTTGATCGTAGGAAGTTCTATGTTTACCTTCACTCTCTTATGCCTGGTTTTGATTGCAAGTTTTTCAGCACATGGATTTCTGACAATTTCCACACATTGAGTAGTTAGACATAAAATTAAGTACTTTCATGGATGCATATTAATTGCGGCTTGTATTAAAGCAGCGATAATTGAGATGGATCAAAGGGAGTAGTAAAAAAATAACGGAAAAAGTAAATAGATTTGCCTAATTTTTCCTGCGAAATTCTTTTCCTCTAATCCTCAACGTACCGATGGGATCTCTTGACTGTCATGTTCCAAACAGGCTTTATTTATTTATTTATTTGCAAATGACCGGCCTCTTTGACTGTAACGCAGTCGGCCTTAAAACAAAATTGTCGTGCTGCTGGTTTTTTCACTGGAACCAAAGCTACTTTGTTCTTTCCTCTTTTTTGGTGCTTGGCACAACTAGCTATGGTGGTGAACTGACCACAAGAGACACGTGGTTAGCAAATTCAAAAATCACACAGCTATGCTGGTGAAGTCATATCTGCATTGATGGTTGAGCTCAACGCCTTCTTTCCTCATTCTTTTGCTTCGTGACACCTTTTTGTCCATTACCACTTCATTTCATTTACGGACGCTTCTCCAGCCTTGTGTCACGTATGTCTCGTCTCTACTTCTGATTTTCTAAAACGAAAGTTCTAAGCCCGATATTCAGATGTACTTTCGTCTTGCCTTTTACTATTGGCAATTGCTATTTTTCAGACGTACTGAATTTCTGTAACAGGTAGGCACGAATTGGATGTCGTCGAATCCGAATCTTGTGGCCGCGATGTTGTTGGTTGTTGTGCGTGTCTTTCGGTTTGCATGGGATCTAGCACGTTTCTAACACTGAGTATTCAGTTCAGATCGCAACACAACAATAAAGGCTAAACCACTAGCTTAGGCTACTTCTTGAATTCACACACACAATGCAGCAACAGGTTTTGAGCAATGGCCATGGCGGCAGGATCTCCGCGCCATAAGTGGCAGCAAGAACCATGGTTCCAAGAGCAGCAGCAACACCCATCAAGGAAGCCTCTTCTTCTTCAGCTCCGGCACCCGCCCCCCTCCTCGAGCCAGGAGGCCTGTGACTGTGAGGGTGAGCAGCAAGGAGGAGAGGGTGATGAGGATTTCGAGGAGGAGACATGCAAGCTACGTGGGGAGGTGGAGGTCTTGAAGGAGGTGGAGAGGTTGCAGCTGCTTAACACCGAGCTGGAATGCGACAAGAACGTCCTGACGCACCAGCTCACCCTTGCGCGCTGCACCATGACCCGACTTGAGGAGCAGAATGACATCCATGTAAGTTGGGCTCCATGTCAGCACATACCTCTTTGATCGCTCTGCAGTTGCTTCTTCTTCCATTTCCTGAAAACCAAACTGAATTTATTTTGTATGTACATCTCTCCCTTTACCTTCAACCTTCTTTGATCTACATGAAATGTTCATCCTCATTCACAAATACACACTAGAGCGAATGGCTAATAGACAACAAATGATTTTTAGTGCCATGAGCAAACCACAACCCCCGAAGGCCCCCTCACCCATCGCAGACCTGATAACTTATGCACCCCTGTCCTGGTAACTTTGGCAACGAGGGTGGGGGGGGGGGGGGGGTGGCGGAGGTGGGGAGTTGATGAAATATGCCCTCGATAACTTTTGTGTCAATAGCATGGTAACTCACACATTATAGACCTGATAATTTATGCACCACGGTCCTGGTAACCTTGGCGGCAGAGAGTGCGGGGGTAGTTGATGAAATATCCTCTCAGAAACTTTTGTTGTGAAAAGCATGGTAACTCACACATCGTAGACCGGATAACTAATATGCCCTGGTCATGATAACTTTGGCGACGGGGGTGGGAAGGGGACTTAATGAAATATCTCCTCGGTAAGTTTTGTATGAATAACATGGTAACTCATAATTCGCAGACCTGATAACTTATGTATTCTGGTCCTGGTAACATTGGCAATGGGGTGGGGGCTTGGAGTTGATAAATATCTCCTCATTAACTTTTGTGTGAATAGCATGGCAAGTCACAAATCGATACCTGATAACTTATGTACCCCGGTCCAGGTAACTTGAGCGACGACGGTGGGGGTGGGGAGTTGTTGAAGCATATCATGTTAAATTCTCTGCAAATAACATGGTATTTTACATCTGGAAGACATGATAACTTATGTACACCCCATGGTAACTTTGACTCGGTTTGCATTGTAGAAGATTTTAAAGTTTTGAAATAGGAAAACATCTAAATAGTGAAAATCTACAATGACATCATCTTTCCTGTGCTATAACACATTTACATGTGGAGAGAATGTTCGAGGAGCTATTTTTATGCCCCGGTAATTTATATGTAAACTAAAGGGTAACTCACATTTCACACACATGATAACTTATTTTCCTAGGTCTGTTAACTTTTGACCTGAGAAAAAAAGTCGTCAAAACTTTATGTAAAAATGGTTTTCAATCGGACAAACGGTTTGAGCTACAAAACGTGTTGAAATTCTATTTTTAATGAAATATTTGCTGACATCATATTTTTGTCTTATATGCATGGATGTATTGTTAACTGAATTCAATACGTGAGATGAGCACAGTCCACGCATGTCAGGTAATCGTTCGGATCTATCCCTAACTTTCTACTATTCGGAAGTTAGCACAATCCTTTATTATTTCCTTTCACTAGTTAATTTTTACCTTACCTTCCATCACTTCTCTCATTAGATTTTTCTTCGTCTCATTAAAAAATCAAATTATATTAAAGGGGAGATGTTATTTCGTGCTTGCTTTCGCATGTGTTGATTCATTTTTGTCGTGTAATTAATAATTCAAAAATCGCACCTTATATGTGAGATCACCTTCCCAAATGACAAATATAGTATTTTTCTCGATAACCTTTCAAGATAAAAAAATCAATAATAAATCGCTTATTATGTGCACTACGTTATTATCATTCGCTCGATTATTAATTGACCAGCACAACTTTCTTAAGGCTGGTTGTAATGGGGAGTATCATATAGTAGTATCATGCATATGATATTAGTGTATGATACTACATTCGTAATGCATAGTATCATGTGCTAGTATCATAGAACAGTTTATTTATTGTCATGCATGACACATAGTAGTACAACATTTAATATGATACGGTATCATAAGGCTGGTCGTAACGGGAGTATCATAAGTAGTATCATGCATGCCAACTAGGCGTATTTGATGAGGTGACATAGAATTAAATGAAGAAAGAGAGGATTGAGTATCACATTATGATACTGTTGGGGATATTACCTGTGGTGTAACCCGCCCTAACTGGGCCGGGTCACTAAAGGGGCGACTCATACATGGTTAATGCAAGCCTTAGCCCAGGGACCCATGAACCAGATGGCGGTTCAGGATTGATGCGGAAGATAAGCCGCCAAGGAAGTTTCCAGTCATGGAAAGCACGTCGACTTAGAGATATGGAAGACCACGATATGTAGCATAGCTAGGACTCTTGTAAACCCTAGGGCCTCGACCTGTATATAAAGGCGAGTCTCTGGGACAGATAGGGCAAGTTAGAAATCATCGAGAGCTAGGTCAGGCGAGTTACGCCCTCCTTGTAATGGAATCCACCATCAATATACACAAAGCAGGACGTAGGCTTTTACCTCTACACGAGGGGCCGAGCCTGGGTAAATATGAGTCTCGCTTCCTCTCACCCCCTTTGAGTCGCCACCAAGGTGCGATGGCTCCTTCACTAAGTCCTTTCACGAGGACCTCTGTCGTGACAAAACCACGACAGTTGGCGCCCACCATGGGGCTAGCGCACGGTGGAGTTGAGTTGTCAAAGGGAGCCCTTCCAGGGTCAGGAAGCTATGCGGTCGGCATCATGACGAAAAGCCGCCGTGGAAAATACTACATCGACAACTCGCAGTGGGGGCCTGAAGCCGATTCAATCGAATCTGGTTACAGGGTCCCCTTCGGCGAGATCAACGTCTTCATCGGCATGTTTGGGGCGCCCGTACCTAAGCCGGACACCTCCACCGACATCGTAGAGCCGGCCCGGTACGCCCACCCCATCACACCTCAGGACAGGAGATGCCACGTTTTCGTCGGCTTTATGCACGGAGCCAGCGTACAGGACGAACCGACGATCTAGGAGATCAACCCCGTCAACTTTGACGACGAGTCATCCATGGGCGACACAGATTCAATCCACCCTCTCTATGAGGGACAACTTGGAGGGTTGCCACGGGCGGGAAACTCCGAGGACTTTGCGGGACCCCGTCGACAAATCGCCATTTACATGGCGGGGGCGGCACCACCTCAGCCAAACCCGGTCGGCAATGAGACTGGCGGGTCGTCAAAAGCTCCGGCTCAAGTCATGGCGGACTTGACGGCGGAAATCACCAAACTCATGGCGATTGTTGTAACAGCAGAGAATCAGGAAATGATCAATGCTGAACTGGCAAAGCTGCAGGAGGAGATGGCCAAGACTCAGCGGGACGTGGAAGCGGAAGCCGCCAGGATGCCGGCACAGCAGGCCCGGATCACCGCGGAGACACAACGGTTGAACACCGAAGGCTGGCGGCTCGAGCGACAATAGCGCGCGTCTGATGCTATTCACTAGAGGAGGCATCATGGTTGCCTCCCGGCCGATCTACATCCGACTCGCCTCTTCGACACCCCGCACACTCCCGGGATGGGACCCATCGGTCTTCGCAGGCCGCTCTAGGGGAGGGTCCGGTTCAACCACCGCCTAACCCGCCACCACCTCAGCCAAGAGAGGCTCATGCACCTCGCTCCCAGACACCACGGGGTCAATTCGCGAATCCCGTGGATAACGTGCTGGCGGCAACCCGCCACTTGGAGTCCCTCCGAGTTTAGGGAAACTCCCCTGCCGAAGTGGATGTGAGAAACGCCATCGAGATGCTAAAAACGGCGGCGGTTCAACATGCGCAATTTTCGCACAGCCGCGACCGGCTACACTCTACACCCCAGGCGAGTGACACCAGGAGTCGCCATGAGGATCAGCCCGCGGTGACCAGCGAGCAACGGCGTCTACCGCAGACCAACCCGCCCGGGATGCACGATACTCGAGCCCAAGACATTGTGGATGCAGCGCGAGCCGCCCTCCTGATGGAGACGGCGGCCGCGGTGGGTCAAGGCTATCCGGCTTATGCCTAGACCCCTCCCGCATCGCTCGATACGGGCGGTAGGCACGTTGGGGTGCCCTGTCTCATGCCCGCTCTGCGCAATGAGAGAATGCCAAAGGATTTCAAGGGACCGAGGAAGGTACCCAATTACACACCAGATCTCGAGCCAGGGTCATGGATCGAGAGTTACGAGCTTGCAATGGATATGCTCGATGTGAATGAGGCGGTCTCCGCCAAGTATTTTACCATGATTTTTGAAGGAATGACGCGCACATGGTTGAAAAACCTGCCGCCTAACTCCATTAATACTTGGGCAGAGTTGAAGGAACGTTACATCAAGAATTTCCGAGGGACTTGCAAACGCCCAATGACCATCGTCGACTTACAACACTGCGTTCAGCGGCCGGACGAGTCAGCCCATCATTGGACGCGGCGAGTTGCAGAGGTCATTCATTCATCGGATGACATTTCGGCGGCTCATGCAGTGCTAATTCTGGAGAAAAATTGCCATTGCGAGCCTTTGGTGCTGAAGGTTGGGCCACTCAAGCGTAAGGTGCAGGACGTGGGCGAGTTGATGGAAACCCTGACCAGGTATGCCGAGTCAGACGACACTAAGGATGTGACAGCCCGATGCCGACGTTCCAGAAGATTCTCCCCTCTTTCCGTTTTCGTCGTGTGTCTATTTTTATTTGTCGCATCATCATCGCATCATGCGCATCATCAGCATTGCATCGGCATCTCCGTTACCGTCAGTTTTCAAAACTTGTATCCGTTAGTAGTTGTCGGTTCTCGTCGTTGCCCGTTCTGAGCCCGACCGCACTCGCACGCGCCCGCGGCACCGTCGAAACCCTGTTTTTAAAGCGCGTTTAAAACTTTCTCTGATCGAGTTGAGATTTGACGTGCAGCCGTGTTTAGTTATAGCGAGGCCGCCTGTCGAATTTCGTCACGATCGGAGACCGTCTGGTACCCGAACGGTCGCCCGTAGCGGCACCGTCTTCGGTTATTCGTCGAACGTTTGTCGGTGTTTTTAAATCATTGCCGCGCCGCCCGTTCTCCCTCTCGTCTCCGGACCTCTACACAACACGGTCACTTAGCATGTCCCGCGTTCGGAATCGTCCGAATCCGACCCCGCGGTTGGATCCGGAACGCGATTCCGGTTAATCGAGCCCCCCGTTTGTCTATATATACCCCACCATCACATTTAGACAGCCTCCCCCTAATCCTACCTCGTTTTCCGCGCCCAAACCCTAGCCACCCCACAGCCTCTCTCCTCCCCCAGCCGCCGCGGGCCCGCCGAGCCCAGATCGGGCCCGGGCAGGCCCATCCGGCCGCCGCCGCCGCCCCGTTCTCGTCCATGCGCCGAGCCTCCCCGCTGCGCCGCCGCCAACCGCCGCCTCCTGTGCACCCGTGCGCCCCCTGCCCGCAGCCGAGCAGCCTCGCTCCCGAGCCCGCCGGCCGCCACCTGCCCGAAGCTCGCCGGCCGCCCCCGCGTCAGATCCGCGTCGTGCCTCGCCGCCCTACGTGCCGCGCCGCCGCCTGTTCTCGCGCCCCGCAAGCCGAGCCGCCGTCGCCAGGCTGCCTCGTGCCCTGCCGCTCCCTTCGGCCGCCCATGCACCTGCCGGCGCCGCCAGCAGCGTCAGCTGCCAGATCCGCGCCGCCATGACCCGAGCTCGACGAGGCGCAGCCGCCCGTCGCCCGCGTGGGCCGCCCCAGCGCGCCTGGGCCGAGCGCCCTAGGCCCAGCGCCAGCGCCGTCTCCAGGGTCTGGCAAGGCCCGAGCTGCACGGCCTCCCGCTTCGCCCCGTGGGCCGCCCCGCCGGCCCAGCTCCTCCTCCCCACCGAGCAGGCCGAGAGGCCCCAAGGTGAGCTGTCACCTCTATTCCCCGCCTAGGCATGGCTTAGCTGATTTGCGCCGCTCTATTAGGCCCGTTAAGCTCCAGATTCGGCCCGATCGGCATTTTCTATTTATGTGGCGATATATTAATTCCAGAATAACGCTAAATATTTAAACGCTTGTATCTTTTAATCCGTATGTCGGATCGCGATGATTTTTATATGCTTTTCATGTAGTTTCTCGAGTGGAAGCCGTTTATAAAACTTGCATAATTATTTGAGCTAGTTTAACACGCCAAATGCTTTGTTTAGCATGCTGTCCCAATAGGGGAACGACCGGTATATATTTTTTCACGCGTGTTCGGATAGCCCGGATGGAGTGGCATAAATGTCCATGTTTTAGGAATCATTTTTGCATGTATTTTAGAGCGGTCATTGATATTTATGCGTGTAGGGATTTGCCGGTAGTTTAATTTTCCCGTATATAGGTTTTATCTCGCATTAATGTGTGGCATTATTTTGTGTTGCAAACCCCACATATTTTATATGTTTCCGGGGTAGAGAAATCCCATGGATTTTTCTGTGCAATTAGTTTTAGCTTTTGAGGAAGTTAGTTCGCGAGATATTTTGCCGTGTTGCCCTTTTGTTTAATTCGTAAGATTTATTCCGTGCGTCGTTTGACGGAGATGTCAACTAGGAAGTTGTGCTTGGATGTTTTGTCTAGCTCCTGGTATTTTTGGTTGCAATAGAAATGCATGTTTAGGTGTTGTTTGCTTGCTCTCAAGTTGCTAGAAATAGTGCTGTTTTAGACATGCTGAAATATTTCTAAGTCTGGGATCTGTTATATTTTGTTGTTGTCTTGTCTTGCTTCTATCTTTGGATCTGTAGCTCTTTTGAGGTTGGTCCAATGGAGTTAGTTGTACCCCTTGTGTTTATTTAGCATGCTGTGAAGTTTCATGCCATTTGGAGTCCTATATATATAGGTTTTGCTGCTGTCAATATAGCTTCAGATCGAAAACTGCACTTTCAGGAGGTGTTATTTTCACTAAGTCTGAAATAGTGTGTGAGACGTCATTTTGTGACTTCTATCTCTAGTGCTCCTTGCTGCCACGCTAGTTGTTGTTAGATGTTTGTAGTAGTGCTTCTTGCCCTCTTCCGTTCCATGCCTTGCTTGAGCTCATCGGAGTTGTGTAGCCGTAGTTGTGGGGCGTAGAAGTTGCTATGTGGCTGTTTTTGGCAGATTGTAGTGTTTTCTTGTTTTTGCTCGTAGTTTTCGAACCGTAGCTCCGTTTTGATCATGTCCTACATGAAACTTGCTTAGAATCTCGTGTAGTTTCATTTTCTCTTGCTGTTCGTATGTTTTGAAGTGCCCGTAGCCACCGTTGCACACATTTTGCATTCATGCCATCATATCTTGCAGTGCTTGTATCTTTTGATCCGTAGCTCCGTTGGAGATGTTCTTTACGTGTAGATTGCTTGCCTTGACGCGTAGAATCACGTGAACCTATTTGTTTTGCTGTTTAACAACTAATTAAAGGTGTTAATTCAGATCTGGTCAGAATTGTAATTTAACATGTGAGATCGTTTCGGAGGTGCTATATGTCATTTCCGACCTCACTTAATATGCCTAGATAGGTAGTTTAATTTCCGCTTCACCTCTTGCATGTTTTACAACATTAATATTGCCGTGTAGATAACCGGGAGTGAACTAAATAATTAACGTGGAGTTTTGTCAATATGCAACTTGTGCATATTGAACTTCACTTAATGTGTAGTGTTTGATTGTGCGATTTGTCATGCCGTGACTTGCATGTATTCAGTAGCTCATGCATCATATGTGTTGTGCATCGTGTGGTGTATATCGTGTGTTGATGCTTGTTTCCGTTTCCCTCCGTCTCGATAGAGTTCCGCAAGCGTGTCGGAATGTGAGGACCCGTTCGTCCACGTTGGTTCGTCTGCTTCACCGAGTTGTTCTTCTTCCAAGCGGGATCTCAGGCAAGATGATCATTTCCCCAGATACCACTACTATCATTGCCATGCTAGTTATTTCGATGCTACCGATTATGTCTCGTTGCCTACCACTTGTTAAATATCAGCCTCTCAACATTGCCATGTTAACCTTCAACCTGTTCGACCTAGCAAACCACTGGTTGGCTATGTTACTGCTTGCTTAACCTTGTTGTTAGCGTTGCTAGTTGTAGGTGCTTTGCTTCCATGTGAAAGCATGGGTTCCTTGTTATATCACCATATTAATGCTATTTAATTTAATGCACCTATATACTTGGTAAAAGGTGGAAGGCTCGACCTTTCTAGCCTGGTGTTTTGTTCCACCTTTGCCCCCTTTAGTTACCGGATACCGGTGTTATGTTCCATAAATGAGCGCTCCTAACACGATCGGGGTTGTTATGGGGACCCCCTTGATAATTCATTTTAGATTAAAGCTGGTCTGGCAAGGCCCAACATTGGTACTACATTTGCCTAATCACCTAATAAAATTGCATAGGGACCCGCCGGCACCCGAGGACTATCTTAATCAACCCCCGGGCCAGTGCTCCTCATGAGTGTTGGTCCAAAACAGAGCAACTTATTAACGCTACCCGGGGCAACTCGGCGTTTGGCGTGGTAACCATCGCTCATCCGTCGTGTCCGGAGAACGAGGTACGCGACTCCTATCGGGATCGTCGACATGTCGGGCGGCCTTGCTGGATTAGTTTTACCTTTGACGAGATATCTTGTGCATCGGGATTCCGGTGATGCTTTGGGTAATCTCATAGTTGAGGTTTTCCACTAGGGAATCCGACGAGATCGCGAGCTTCGTGATTGAGAATTTCTATGCGGCTTGTGGTAATTTGTGATGGACTAGTTGGAGCACCCCTGCAGGGTTAAATATTTCGGAAGCCGTGCCGCGGTTATGTGGCAACGTGGAAACTTTGTTTAACACTGGTTCTAGATAACTTGAAGTTAACTTAATTAAAATATGCCAACTGTGTGCGTAACCGTGACTGTCTCTTTCGTGAGTTCCTTCTCCGATCGAGGACACGGTGGGGTTATGTCTGACGTAGGTAGGTGTCAGGATCATTCATTTGATCATCTGTAGTTCACTCCGCTATGGTAGATCTTTCCCCTCTTATTTCTGGTACTCGTAAGTTAGCCACCATATACATGCTTAGTCGCTGCTGCAACCGCACCACTTAACCTTACCTCACCCATTAAGCTTTGCTAGTCTTGATACCTTTGGAAATGAGATTGCTGAGTCCCCTGTGGCTCACAGATTACTACAACACCAGTTGCAGGTACAGGTAAAGGTTACTCGACGCGAGCCCGTTGATTGCCATTTGGAGTTGTTTCTTCTTCTTCTTCTTCTTCATCGATCTAGGATGGGTTCCAGGCCGGCAGCCTGGGATAGCAAGGATGGACGTCGTTCTTCTTTTGTCATTTGTTTTCGTCCGTAGTCGGACCCTGCTCTTACTCTTGATGATTATGTAATGAACTGATGTGACTCTGATGTAGCTTGTGGCGAGTGTAAGCCAACTCTGTATAAATACTCTTCTTTTCAGTAATGTACTTGTAACGATATCCATTCTTGCGACACGACGAGATGCGCTTCTATCCCTGACGAGGCCTTCGTGCCAAATTGAGGATAGGGTCGCATCTTTGGCGTGACAACTTGGTATCAGAGCAAGGACCGACCTAGGAGCCCCCTTGATTGATCGAACATGGCCGAGTCGAGTCTAGTGAAAAACTATTTGAGTCTTAGTTATATATCGGAGAGTAGGATTCTTTTTTCTCCTCTTCTATGCTCTGGTGAGGAATCTTGACGTAATAATTTACTCTACTCCTCTTCTCACTCAATTTTTTTTTAGGATCACGCGGATATTCTTGGGATCTATATGATGCCGATGTGACGGAGTTCTGTCTTGGTGCCTCCTGTCTGACTTGATCTTCTTCCGAGGAGTTGAGCTTCAGGGGATTCTTGAGCACATCGTCATCATTCAGATTTCTTAATATCTCAGGACGAAGGATGTTCGTAATTGCTTCAATACTAGTAGTGGCGAGATAACCCCGGTGTCCCCAGTACTGGTGCAGATTGTTCGGGAGTACTGCCATACTTTGTATCGTTGTGATCACGAGGGTCTGTTGTAGATGAAGGTCCGAGATTCTGGTCGTGTGTTGACGGATGTGATACAAGTGACGGGTTAGTATAGGAGTTGTGTGTTATCACTCCTTGTATCCGTGTACCAGATTGCCTGACCAGATATTTCGGGAATTCATAGGTGTGAATTCAAGTAGTTACTTATAGGACATTCTTCCAACAAATGCATGATGTTAGGTTGGGGTTCGACATCTAGTGGATTCGTTTGTTCACGGTCGACTTACAGCGGTACATGTTGTGTCTTAAAGAGTCCTTGTAGCTTGCTACGACTCGGGGACGCTTCGTATGTCGGGTGCACTACCTTGCACTTGATGGCTACTGTAAAATCGAGCCCGTGCGATCCTGTCCACGAAAATATCAAACGGAAATCTTTCTCATGAGTTTGTTCTGGCTTGTTTCATAAGGCGCACCCTTTGTTTTGTTGAATATGGTAATTCAAGTTGCTTCGATGTCAAGTGGTGATTTCAGATCTTTCCTAATCTGTGTTCTCATATTTTTATGGGAATGCAAATTCTTTGCTCAATCAGATCATCGTATCAATTCCATTCAACCGGTGTGTTTCTCTCCAAGTGGATTCAATCCTCTCTAGTTTTGCAAGATCATTCTCTCTTTATTCCGGAGTTCATCTCATCTGTCCCATGTTGTCTTTGTTTTTCCCACCCTCCCGCCTTTTTTTTTCTCAGCGATTCAATTTTCATCCAAGAGTTTCCTTTTCATTGTGCTTTCGCTGTGTGTTCTTTTCTCTCTTACCCGGTGATTCATCGTGAAGATTCTCAGGAGCTTCATGCTCATCCTTATTCAATCTTGTCAGCCTTACCGATGAATTTAATTCTGTTGTCCGTGGTCATCATATCCTTTTCAACCATTAAATTCTTTCCCATGTTGGGAATTTTTATCAGTCTATCTTCTTGTTGTCATTTCTCTCTATTCTGTCCGGAGCGTTGAAGATATCCAAGTAGTTTCTTGTTATCAATTCCTTCAATTATTTCGAGGTGCTAACCTCATCTAGTTTTCTTGTACCGGTGCAATATCTCTCGTTCTAGCAAGCTTTTCAACGGTGGTTTCTTTGAGTGGGCCCATAACCCACAGGTTCTTTCCCAGGATCTCTCCTGACTCTTTTAATCTTTTCTCGGAGATCTTTAATTCTTTTCAACTATGACTTAAGTATGATTTTCATCAGTCATATTCCTTCTTCAAGATCTATTCGAATTATTCTCATATTTGGCTCAACCTTGCATTCTTCTTTATTCCGGAGTGTCTCAGCTATTCTTGGTGTTGTTCCTCGTCATCATTCTCAGCTTGCTATTCGAAGAGGTGTTTCTCTCAAATCTTGGATCATTAGCTAGGAGATTCATCATTTCAGCTTGGTGTCGTCATCTTATTTGTTCCAATCATGAGTAAACCCTTTCGTGCTATCCGGTGCACTTCTGAGTTGTTTTTATTTCTCGTTCCTCCGAAGGCCATCATTTTAGAAGATTCTTCGTTCTCAGCTTTCAGCTTTCATCCTCAATTCTTCTCCATTGTTGTCTCTTCGTTCGTCTCTCGATTATTCCGGTGCCTTGTGCAAGTTTTCTCTCAGGTGGCTCGTGATCTCTTCATTCTCATGTATCTCCATTGATTCATGGTGGTTCCATTCAATTGTGAATTCTTACCGGTGCTTCCTTCAATTAGGCCTCAAGTGGTGCTTATCTCTCTATCTCTTCAAATTCTTTCAAGAGGAATAAGTTGTATGCTAGATCCGTTGCTTGTCATCAATTTAATTTGATGAAGGATTAGCATAACATAATTCTTATTTGGTGTCATCAAATGATTTCAATTCTTCTTCCGGAGTGACTCATGATATCAATTCTTTTCTCAAGTATCCGTTCTCTTGCATTTTCAAGTGCATTTGTTCTTCCTTGATCCTTTGAGGTGGTATTATAGCCTTCTTGTTAGTGTAGGAGCCTCGAAGAGATTTCCTTTTAGGAATGAGGTAATTAAACCCACCAATTCATTTGATCATGAGATATTGTCAACTCATGATTTCTTCATTGAGCTATCTTGGTTTGGATTTCACCTAAAGCTTTTCCTAGGGATTGTGCTATCTTGGTGCTTGTCATTAATCCGAGTTCTCAATGTATCATCTTGGTGTAAGGAATTGTTCATATCTTGCTTCTCCCAATCTGTCCTTGTTTCTTTTAGTGGTTGGTTGTCACCTCATAAATGTGAGATGATTTCCTTAAGTCCACTACTATCTTGTTCTTTTCATTGTGTTTTGTCAACAACTTCGTCCAATTCTTCTTGCAAGGATGCTTGCCAAGTTCATGGGAATTAGTAGTTGTCATTCTTTTCTTCATTTTCTTCTTCCGTAAGAGCTAGTTCCTATTCTATTGTTCCGGAGGCATGGTGATATTGCTCTTTTGGGTCAATCTTGTTGTTCTATCAAGACCATGGTGTTCCCTTGCTCTATTTACTTGTTTGTTGTGAATATTGTCTATTTCTTCCACCTTTCCGAAGTTTTTGTCCCATTTTCCTACCGAAGTGCTGCCCAAATTTTCCGTGAATTCTTGCCTCTTTCTCATATCATTCCTAATCTCTTTGCAACCTTCAAGGATCGTTGGTTTCACTCGTTTGTCAAAGAAGCGACTCAGTTTTTACCCCTTGTTCTTTCTCATCCTCTCCCCATTTCATTCTTAGATCTCGGGGCGAGATCCTCTTGTAGTGTAGGAGAGTTGTGAAAGCCCGATGCCGACGTTCCAGAAGAATCCCCCCTGTTTCCGTTTTCGTCGTGTGTCTATTTTTATTTGTCGCATCATCATCGCATCATGCGCATCATCAGCATTGCATCGGCATCTCCGTTACCGCCAGTTTTCAAAACTTGCATCCGTTAGTAGTTGTCGGTTCTCGTCGTTGCCCGTTCTGAGCCCGACCGCACTCGCACGCGCCCGCGGCACCTTTGAAACCCTGTTTTTAAAGCGCATTTAAAACTTTCTCTGATCGGGTTGAGATTTGACGTGCGGTCGTGTTTAGTTATAGCGAGGCCGCCTGTCGAATTTCGTCGCGATCGGAGACCGTCTGGTACCCAAACGGTCGCCCGTAGAGGCACCGTCTTCGGTTATTCGTCGAACGTCTGTCGGTGTTTTTAAATCGTTGCCGCGCAGCCCGTTCTCCCTCTCGTCTCCGGACCTCTACACAACACGGTCACTTAGCATGTCCCGCGTTCGGAATCGTCCGAATCCGACCCCGCGGTTGGATCCGGAACGCGATTCCGGTTAACCGAGCCCCCCGTTTGTCTATATATACCCCACCATCACATTTAGACAACCTCCCCATAATCCTGCCTCGTTTTCCGCACCCAAACCCTAGCCGCCCCCACAGCCTCTCTCCTCCCCCAGCCGCCGCGGGCCCGCCGAGCCCAGATCGGGCCCGGGCAGGCCCATCCGGCCGCCGCCGCTGCCCCGTTCTCGTCCCTGCGCCGAGCCTCCCCGCTGCGCCGCCGCCAACCGCCGCCTCCTGTGCACCCGTGCGCCCCCTGCCCGCAGCCGAGCATCCTCGCTCCCGAGCCCGCCGGCCGCCGCCTGCCCGAAGCTCGCCGGCCGCCCCCGCGTCAGATCCCTGTCGTGCCTCGCCGCCCTGCGTGCCGCGCCGCCGCCTGTTCCCGCGCCCCGCAAGCCGAGCCGCCGTCGCCAGGCCGCCTCGTGCCCTGCCGCTCCCTTCGGCCGCCCATGCACCTGCCGGCGCCGCCAGCAGCGTCAGCTGCCACATCCGCGCCGCCATGACACGAGCTCGACGAGGCGCAGCCGCCCGTCGCCGGCGTGGGCCGCCCCAGCGCGCCTGGGCCGAGCGCCCTACGCCCAGCACCAGCGACGTCTCCAGGGTCTGGCAAGGCCCGAGCTGCCCGGCCTCCCGCTTCGCCTCGTGGGCCGCCCCGCCGGCCCTGCTCCTCCTCCCCACCGAGCAGGCCGAGAGGCCCCAAGGTGAGCTGTCACCTCTATTCCCCGCCTAGGCGTGGCTTAGCTGATTTGCGCCGCTCTGTTAGGCCCGTTAAGCTCCAGATTCGGCCCGAGCGGCATTTTCTATTTATCTGGCGATATATTAATTCCAGAATAATGCTAAATATTTAAACGCTTGTATCTTTTAATCCGTATGTCCGATCGCGATGATTTTTATATGCTTTTCGTGTAGTTTCTCGAGTAGAACCCGTTTATAAAACTTGCATAATTATTTGAGCTAGTTTAACGCGCCAAATGCTTTGTTTAGCGTGCTGTCCCAATAGGGGAACGACCGGTATATATTTTTTCGCGCGTGTTCGGATAGCCCGGATGGCGTGGCATAAATGTCCATGTTTTAGGAATCATTATAGCATGTATTTTAGAGCGGTCGTTGATATTTATGCGTGTAGGGATTTGCCGGTAGTTTAATTTTCCCGTATATAGGTTTTATCTCGCATTAATGTGTGGCATTATTTTGTGTTGCAAACCCCACATATTTTATATGTTTCCGGGGTAGAAAAATCCCATGGATTTTTCTGTGCAATTAGTTTTAGCTTTTGAGGAAGTTAGTTCGCGAGATATTTTGCCGTGTTGCCCTTTTGTTTAATTCGTGAGATTTATTCCGTGCGTCGTTTGACGGAGATGTCAACTAGGAAGTTGTGCTTGGATGTTTTGTCTAGCTCCTGGTATTTTTGGTTGCAATATTAATGCATGTTTAGGTGTTGTTTGCTTACTCTCAAGTTGCTAGAAATAGTGCTGTTTTAGACGTGCTGAAATATTTCTAAGTCTGGGATCTGTTATATTTTGTTGCTGTCTTGTCTTGCTTCTATCTTTGGATCTGTAGCTCGATTGAGGTTGGTCCAATGGAGTTAGTTGTACCCCTTGTGTTTCTCTAGCATTCTGTGAAGTTTCATGCCATTTGGAGTCCTGTAAATATAGGTTTTTATGATGTCAATATAGCTTCAGATCGAAAACTGCACTTTAAGGAGGTGTTATTTTCACTAAGTCTGAAATAGTGTGTGAGACGCCATTTTGTGACTTCTATCTCTAGTGCTCCTTGCTGCCACGCTAGTTATTGTTAGATGTTTGTAGTAGTGCTTCTTGCCCTCTTCCGTGCCATGCATTGCTTGAGCTCATCGGAGTTGTGTAGCCGTAGTTGTGGGGCGTAGAAGTTGCTATGTGGTTGTTTTTGGCAGATTGTAGTGTTTTCTTGTTTTTGCTCGTAGTTTTCGAACCGGAGCTCCGTTTTGATCGTGTCCTACATGAAACTTGCTTAGAATCTCGTGTAGTTTCATTTTCTCTTGCTGTTTGTATGTTTTGAAGTGCTCGTAGCCGCCGTTGCACACATTTTGCATTCATGCCATCATATCTTGCGGTGCTTGTATCTTTTGATCCGTAGCTCCGTTGGAGATGTTCTTTACGTGTAGATTACTTGCCTTGATGCGTAGAATCACGTGAAACTATTTGTTTTGCTGTTTAACAACTAATTAAAGGTGTTAATTCAGATCTGGTCAGAATTGTAATTTAACATGTGAGGTCGTTTCGGAGGTGCTATATGTCATTTCCGACCTCACTTAATATGCCTAGATAGGTAGTTTAATTGCCGCTTCACCTCTTTAATGTTTGACAACATTAATATTGCCGTGTAGATAACCGGGAGTGAACTAAATAATTAACGTGGAGTTTTGTCAATATGCAACTCGTGCATATTGAACTTCACTTAATGTGTAGTGTTTGATTGTGTGATTTGTCATGTCGTGACTTGCATGTATTCAGTAGCTCATGCATCATATGTGTTGTGCATCGTGTGGTGTATATCGTGTGTTGATGCTTGTTTCCGTTTCCCTCCGTCTCGATAGAGTTCCGCAAGCGTGTCGGAATGTGAGGACCCGTTCGTCCACGTTGGTTCGTCTGCTTCACCGAGTTGTTCTTCTTCCAAGCGAGATCTCAGGCAAGATGATCATTTCCCCAGATACCACTACTATCATTGCCATGCTAGTTATTTCGATGCTACCGATTATGTCTCGTTGCCTACCACTTGTTAAATATCAACCTCTCAACATTGCCATGTTAACCTTCAACCTGTTCGACCTAGCAAACCACTGGTTGGCTATGTTACTGCTTGCTTAACCTTGTTGTTAGCGTTGCTAGTTGCAGGTGCTTTGCTTCCATGTGAAAGCATGGGTTCCTTGTTATATCACCATATTAATGCCATTTAATTTAATGCACCTATATACTTGGTAAAAGGTGGAAGGCTCGGCCTTTCTAGCCTGGTGTTTTGTTCCACCTTTGCCCCCTTTAGTTACCGGCTACCGGTGTTATATTCCATAAATGAGCGCTCCTAACACGATCGGGGTTGTTATGGGGACCCCCTTGATAATTCGTTTTAGATTAAAGCTGGTCTGGCAAGGCCCAACATTGGTACTACATTTGCCTAATCACCTAATAAAATTGCATAGGGACCCACCGGCACCCGCGGACTATCTTAATCAACCCCCAGGCCAGTGCTCCTCATGAGTGTTGGTCCAAAACAGAGCAGCTTATTAACGCTACCCGGGGCAACTCGGCGTTTGGCGTGGTAACCATCGCTCATCTGTCGTGTCCTGAGAACGAGGTACGCGACTCCTATCGGGATCGTCGACATGTCGGGCGGCCTTGCTGGATTAGTTTTACCTTTGATGAGATATCTTGTGCATCGGGATTCCGGTGATGCTTTGGGTAATCTCAGAGTTGAGGTTTTCCACTAGGGAATCCGACGAGATCGCGAGCTTCGTGATTGAGGATTTCTATGCGGCTTGTGGTAATTTGTGATGGACTAGTTGGAGCACCCCTGCAGGGTTAAATCTTTCGGAAAGCCGTGCCCGCGGTTATGTGGCAACGTGGAAACTTTGTTTAACACTGGTTCTAGATAACTTGAAGTTAACTTAATTAAAATATGCCAACTGTGTGCGTAACCGTGACTGTCTCTTTCGTGAGTTCCTTCTCCGATCGAGGACACGGTGGGGTTATGTCTGACGTAGGTAGGTGTCAGGATCATTCATTTGATCATCTGTAGTTCACGTCCGCTATGCGTAGATCTTTCCCCTCTTATTTCTGGTACTCGTAAGTTAGCCACCATATACATGCTTGGTCGCTGCTGCAAGCGCACCACTTAACCTTACCTCACCCATTAAGCTTTGCTAGTCTTGATACCTTTGGAAATGAGATTGCTGAGTCCCCTGTGGCTCACAGATTACTACAACACCAGTTGCAGGTACAGGTAAAGGTTACTCGACGCGAGCGCGTTGATTGCCATTTGGAGTTGTTTCTTCTTCTTCTTCTTCTTCATCGATCTAGGATGGGTTCTAGGCCGGCAGCCTAGGATAGCAAGGATGGATGTCGTTCTTCTTTTGTAGTTTGTTTTCGTCCGTAGTCGGACCCTGCTCTTACTCTTGATGATTATGTAATGAACTGATGTGACTCTCATGTAGCTTGTGGCGAGTGTAAGCCAACTCTGTATAAATACTCTTCTTTTCAGTAATGTACTTGTAACGTTATCCATTCTTGCGACACGACGAGATGCGCTTCTGTCCCTGACGAGGCCTTCGTGCCAAATTGAGGATAGGGTCGCATCTTGGGCGTGACAAAGGACCTCGGGGAAGATGATGATAAGGTTAGCACCGCCACGAGAGGCGAGTCATCCAAGGGTCTCTCCCAGTTCCAGGGGCAAGGCAACCATAACCACGCGAGGAAAAATAAGTGGAGGCAGCAAGACGGTGCCACAGACTTCGTCGCCAATACAAACGTGGGCAACGGGAACCAGCGCCAGAAGAAACGGGGCTTCAGCGGGAAGAAGCCACACAATTATCACGAGATGCTCAAGGGCCCCTGCCCGCAGCACGCCACCGCCGAAGGTCCGTCTACCCACTCTTGGGAGGTTTGCTACGTGATGCAGGAGTTCCGAGTTGAGGCGCTCAAGAAAGGTCAAGGAGGTGATCAAGGCGGGCGACAGGAACAATTCAACACACCCGGGTCACAACGAAACCCGTTCGGTGGGTTCCCTAACCCGGGCCTGCAGGGCGGGTCACAGTCTAATGCTGGACAGTACCAAGTTCACAACCAACAGCGGTATAACCCACAGGGCGTGTTTCAGCAACCGCCTCCTCAAGGAGATCCCCAGTGGCAGGATGACAATGGCGGCTTTCAGAATAATCCTAAGCAGTTGAACAATGGACAGCATCATGTGTTCACCACCAGTACTTGCAAACGAGACCAAAAGGTGAAGCATAGAACTTTCAGCGTGGTTCAGCCGGCGCTCCCTAGGTACCTCCATTGGTCTGAGCAGCCCATCACCTGGAGTAGGGAGGATCACCCGCCCCGAGTTGATAACCCTGGCGACTTAGCTTTGGTCGTGGCTCCCCAAGTCGGAGGTTACACCCTTTCCAAAGTCCTTATGGATGGTGGCAGCAGCATAAACATCTTATATTTCGATACCTTTCGAAGGATGAATTTCTCAGAGAAATACTTGATGCCATCTTCAACGGTTTTTCATGGTATCGTTCCAGGTAAATCGGCATACCCCGTTGGGCAGATCAAACTTAAAATAGCTTTTGGTACGGAGTCCAATTACAGGAGTGAGTCCCTCATGTTTGAGGTGGTCAAGATCAAGATCCCTTACCACGCATTGTTTGGAAGGCCAGCTTATGCTCGTTTCATGGCCCGCCCATGTTACATTTACCTCAAGCTCAAAATGCCTGGTCCTAGGGGGCCTATCACAATCAATGGGGACAGGAAAATAGCCCAAGAATGCGAGGAAGGAGATGCAGCTGATGCCGAGACGGCTTGCGCGGCCGAGGAGCTCAAGTTTCACCAAGCCAATGTTGACCCGACGGATATGACGCCGCTCAAGAGACCAACAATTAACTCAGAACCGCCCCTCAAGTTTAAGCCCACGGATGACACAAAGGCCATAGACTTCACACCGGGCGACTCAACCAAGCAGTTCACCATTGGGACGGGTCTGGATCCCAAATAGGAAAGCGCGCTCATCGAATTCATCTGTGAGAATCGGGGCATCTTCGCATGGAAAACTTCACACATGCCGGGTGTGCTGAGAGAATTCGCTGAGTACCATCTTAATACTGACCTCAAAGTAAAGCCGGTTCGACAGTATCTTCGCAGGTTTAACGAAGAACGGTGTAATGCAATTGGAGAGGAAGTCGCCCGACTTTTGGCCGCCGGATTCATCATCGAGGTTTTTCATCCTGAATGGTTGGCTAACCCGGTCCTCGTGCTCAAAACGAATGACACTTTCTGCATGTGTGATGACCCACAAGTATAGGGGATCTATCGTAGTCCTTTCGATAAGTAAGAGTGTCGAACCCAACGAGGAGCAGAAGGAAATGACAAGTGGTTTTCAGCAAGGTATTCTTTGCAAGCACTGAAATTATCGGTACCATATAGTTGTGGGAGAAGATAATTCGTAATGGGTAACAAGTAACAATAGTAAAAAAGGTGCAACAATATGGCCCAATCCCTTTTGTAGCAAGGGACAAGCCTGGACGAACTCTTATATAAGGTAAAGCGCTCCCGATTACACATGGGAATTTTTGTGAAGCTTGTTTTCATCATGTTCATATGATTCGCGTTTGCTACTTTGATAGTTTGATATGTGGGTGGACCGGTGCTTGGGTGTTGTCCTTACTTGGACAAACATACCACTTATGATTAACCCCTCTCGCAAGCATCCGCAACTACGAAAAAAGAATTAAGACAAAGTCTAACCATAGCATTAAACTGGTGGATCCAAATCAGCCCCTTGCGAAGCAACACATAAACTATAGGGTTTAAGGTTGTGTCACTATAGCAACCCATCATCTACTTATTACTTACCAATGCCTTCCTCTAGGCCCAAATAATGGGGAAGTGTCATGTAGTCGACGTTCACATAACACTACTAGAGTAAAGACAACATACAACGCAGCAAAATATCGAACGAATACCATATTCACATGACTACTTATAACAAGACTTATCCCATGTCCTCAGGAACAAACGTAACTACTCACAAAGCATAATTATGTTCATGATCAGAGAGGTAATGAATAGCATTAAGGATCTGAACATATGATCTTCCACCAAGTAATCCAACTAGCATCAACTACAAGGAGTAATTAACACTATTGGCAACCTTACAAGTACCAATAGGAGTCGCGAGATGGAGATTGGGTACAAGAGATGAACTAGGGTTTGGAGATGAGATGGTACTGATGAAGATGTTGATGGAGATGAGTCCCCTCCGATGAGAGGAGTGTTGGTGATGACGATGGCGACGATTTCCCCCTCCGGGAGGGAAGTTTCCCTAGCAGGACGGCCCTATCGGAGCTCTAGATTGGTTGTGCTCAAGTTCCGCCTCGTGGCGGCGGCGTTTCTTCCCGAAAGCTCTCTCTTTATTTTTTCTGGAATGAAACCCTACTTATAGCAGAAGATGGCAGTCGGAGGGGTAACATGGGGCCCACGAGCCCCCAGGTGCGCCCACGGGGGTGGGGCGCGCCTGGCAGGCTCGTGACCTCCTGGTGGCTCCCCTCTAGTATTTCTTTGGCCCAGTATTGTTTATATATTCCAAAATAATTCCTTGCTGATTTTCACGGCTTTTGGAGTTGTGCAGAATAGGTATCTCAAACTTGCTCCTTTTCCAGCCCAGAATTCCAGCAGCCCGCATTCTCCCTCTTCATGTAAACCTTATAAAATAAGAGAGAAAAGGAATAAGTATTGTACCATAATGTGTAATAACAGCCCATGATGCGATAAATATCAATATAAAAGCATGATGCAAAATGGACGTATCAACTCCCCCAAGCTTAGACCTCGCTTGTCCTCAAGCGGAAGTCGAGATCAATAAATATGCCTACATGTTTAGAGATAGAGGTGTCGATAAAATAAAATACAGACATGCAGGCATCATGATCATATTTAGAATAGCGATATCGTCATATAATCTCTTATGCTAAAGTGACAATTCCTTCACAATGTAAAGTATGGATCAAGAACCTTATTGAGAATTAACAACTAATAGTCTTTAGTCATTGAAGCAATTGCAATTTATCATAACATCGGATAGAGTCAAATAAGAGCTTGTAAAGGAAACCCACATACTCAATCATATTTTAGTCTTCTACAATTGCTAAAACTCACATGGTACTCATGAGATCAAAGTTTCAGTTGGACACAGAGAAAGATAGAGGCTTATAGTTTCGCCTCCCAACTATTTACCTCAAGGGTAATGTCAACAATAATAATTCATGATTACTTACTTCCAAGTTGATATATGAATATAGATCTTTCCCTAGCACATGACGTTTGCCAAGATAATGGCGAAACAAGGAATTGGTGTCGATCACCATGACTCTTTTAAAGATAAAAAGTAAAGGTACAAGATAGGCCCTTCGCACAGGGAAGCAGAGGTTGTCATGCGCTTTTGAGGTTTGAATGTGTGATCTCTTAGTGTGAAGGAACATCACTTTATATTGCCTCATGTGATAAAGAAATTTATTATGCAGTCTGTCGCTTTTATGTCTTCCTCATCACAGGTTCGTACAAAGCTTATTTTCCACACACTAATAGATCATACATATTTAGGGAGCAATTTTTATTGCTTGCACCGATGACAACTTACTTGAGGGATCTTATTCAATCCATAGGTAGGTATGGTGGACTCTCATGGAAAAACTAGGTTGAGGGTTTATGGATGCACAAGTAGTATCTCTACTTAGTGCGGAAGTTTAGGCTGATATGAGGTGGAAGCAAGTGTCACATGCTAAGGGATCTCTAGTCATATAACATTGTTCGGAACCAAGCAAACATAATTCATTATGTTGTCTTCCTTGTCCAACATGTACTTCTCAGCATGTAATAGTTTAATGAGTGTTCACAATCATAGACGATGTCAAAGATGATATATTTATATGTGAACCTCTCTTTCTTTATTACTTCCTATTAATTGCAACAATGACCAAGGTCTACGTTTGTCCACCCACAACAAGTTTCAATCAACATTCTTTTTTATATGTGAAGCCACCACTTCCCATAGGATCATCACATGATCTTTCATGCTTTTGTTCTATTATTATTCTTTTCTTTAGATCATGGCATGAAGCAAAGCCCTTAACTAAAATACTCTTTATTATATAACTCACGAACTCGATTAAATTGGGGCTAACACAAAGCAAAACTCAAGACTAGATCATACTAAGAACTTTATTCTACTAGATAAAGATATTACCAAAAAGGATCCAACTAAGATAAAGGTAAAGGCAAAAGATGTGATGGTGATACAATACCGGGGCAACTCCCCCAAGCTTTGTCACATCCCTAAACCTTAAGCTAGATAGCATTGTGCTCATGTCTTCTTTGCATTTGCATCCAAGAAGTTCCAACAAAAACAACAAAGTGGCAAAGGAAAAACTCTAAACCCTAGCCACCATTTCAATTAAAGGAAAATTCAACTAGTTCAAAATCAATGAACCCAAAATGGCCTCAAGAAATGTTCAAACTTTCTGATAAATCATGAAAGCAAATGAGCATTGGAGGAAACTATTTTCTTGACACTTTAAGCATTTTAAATAAATGCAAAAGCCACTGGTTTCAAATTTAAAAATTTGAAAACAGAAGCTATAATTTTCCAAAAATGTTGAAAGTCTTGGAAATGAGTGGGGATATTATAACAAATATTTCAGGAGGTCAAAATTAGTTTTTACTTTTTGTTTTGGAGCTGAAATAAATAGCAAAGCAACAAATAGCAAAACAGAAAAACAGAAAAGGAGAAAATAGAGAAAATCTTACCTGACGCCCACGCCAGGCCCAGCCCATCTCGCCGCTCGTCCCCTTCCCCGCGCCAGTAGGCAGCAGGAGGTGGCCGCCGCCTCCTCCGGCGCGGCCACGCACCTCCGTGCCTGCCTGGCCGCCGGTTCGCGCTGGCGACGGCGGGGATAAGATCCCAGAGCCTTCCCTATCCATTCCCCTCCTCGGTTCTTCCCCTCCGCCCGGATCTCCTCCCCCTCCCTGCTGCCTCCATTAGAGCCGAGCTCGAGCTCGAGCTGGCCGTGCCCCTGGCCATAGGATCTCCTCCGCGAGCACGCCATTAGCTCCGCCTCGTCGCCCTGGTCGTCTCTGCAGAAGCCGAAGTCCCCTCGAGCCTTGCAATGCCCGCAACACCGTCGTCTTCTTCCTCCGGCCGCCGGACATCTCGCGTCGATTCGTGGCCCCCAGGCCTTCCCCGAGCCGTCTGAGCTCTTCTCTGCACTCCCTGTGAGCATGTGGTGGTTTTCCCTAAGCTTTCCCCGTCGATCCCCTCCTCTAGCCCTAGTTCCACCGGAGCCCGACGAGCACCGCCGCTGCCGCTCGTCGCCGGTAGCCGTCCGATGTCCAGCTCGTCCTCCCGTGAGCACCAGGAGCTCCATGACGACGTGTAGATGCCGTAGCAGCTAAGATCTAAGCGTGGAACCCTCTGTTTCAAGCCCCCCGACGACGCCCGAGCTTCGGCCGCCGCTCCGGCTCGTCGCCGACGCCTCTTCCGGCGACCCTAGCCTCCCAGTTGGTCCTGCCAGATCGGCCGCTTCGCGAGCTAGCTGTAGCTGCCATCCGCGTGCGATTTGGTGCTGTGCAGCGCCGTCTAGGTCGCCTCCAGCGAGCCCTCCGCCGCGGGTTTGGTCGCCGGCGACCACCCTCCGGTGGCCGTCGACGTGGCCGGCCATTAGGGCCTAATCGCCCTCCCCTGAGTCGCTGCCAGAGGGCCCCACGCCTGGTCAAACCCCAATTAGGGGCTGGTCAGCGCGGGATTAGCCCAGAGAGGCTGACCAGTGGGGCCCCCCTGTCAGGTTTGACCTGCACAGGTTGGCTGACCTGCTGACGTCAGCCTGATGCAATAAATGGAATTTCCAGTATAAAAATAATTCAGGAAATTAGTAAAAATTGCAAAAATCATAGAAATTAATCTGTAACTCCAATGAAAATAATTTATATATGAAAAAGTATCAGAAAAATTCAAAGATTCTGATTATGCAATTTTCAGCTATGTTTGAAAAAGTTACAGAACCCTAAATTGTGAAATAAGGAATAATTCAATTCTTTTAATCACTTTATAAATGGAATTTGCAAAAATATCCAAATTTCATTATAAATGCAATGATCACACACTGCCCTAGATGTAAATCAGTACCATAACATGACATTTCATGCATGTTAACATTAGGTTGATCTGAGCATCAGGTCGAATCAATTAAACCGGTATCCGGGAATACCCGTTTGAATTGCTATTCGAATGTGATTCAAATCAACTCTAAACCCAAAACATCTTGATTATAATAACTTATCACTTTGCATTCTCATGCCATGCTCATGCATCATTTTGATTGCATATGTTTGTTATTGAATGGTGCCGTTCATTTCGGTAGGCTCCGCACCCCCGGATTCCACCGAATATCCGTCCGACGGATATCGTTCCTCCTCTGAGAAACAAGGCAAGCACCCCTTTCGATCATCCCGATAATACCTATGTTCTTGCTCCTGCACCTATTTAATGCATTAGGATCAAATGCTTCAACTGCTATTGCCACGATAGTTGGACCCACTTCCTTTGCATGACTTAACCTTGTCACAGTAAATAGCCGAACCTTGCAACCTAGCATACCTGGTAGTTGCTTGAGCTATGATGTGCCTTATCCTGCTATGCATGCTATGCTTAGAGTTGTGTATGGTCTGTCATCTGGGAGATGAACAGAAATGTGGAATGTGTTCGGTGAGCAAAGGTCGTGTGTTGAACTTGATTTGGTAAAGGTACCGGTGAAAGGCTGTGTAGGAGTACATGGCGGGTTGTTTCATTGGAACTGTCCTTAGGACCTGAGTTCCGTGTATGTAATCCAAGACTAGATACTACCACATGCTGGGCCCTGAAATATGACCCCGCTCGGCCTATTAATCGCGTAGTACTCGGTACAGGAGTTGCAAGTAGTTTCCGGTGTTTATAGTAATGCTGGAGGCCGTGCATGGTGCTGACCTGAGAGGTGGACCGTGATGCGGTACACAGTGGCACGGTGTACCAAGTGGCACCCGGATGGTGGGCTTGGGAACCCTGCGCACATCGTTTGAGGCCGTGGCGGAAACCTCGGCCGGACTTCCGTATGGGTTACTCTCAGATAGGCGATAAACCTGGACTAGGTACTAGCGTGGTTAACGGTCGTGGCCGACTCCCTCGCTGGGCTTCCGCTTGAAGGTTGCCGAGGTGCATGACGTGCACATGGCGATAAGTGGCGGGAGCGTGTGTGACGAAGTACACCCCTGCAGGGTTATGATCTATTCGAATAGCCACGTCCACGGATATGGACTACTTGGAGACATATGTTGTTCATAGATAATTTCAATGGCTACTCATAAAATTGTTAAGATAAGCGTGAGTGTCGTGGACGGCATTTCCGTATGGAGACGGAATGATTCCACGATAGTGTATTGTTGTGGTGTTAGTGGACTCGTGTGCGAGAAATCAAGTTGTCAAAACTAATTTCAAAAAGCAAGTTGTCTAGCCACGAGTCAAATGCTGACTTCCCGCATGAAACCCCACAATACCGTCTTGATACCTTGCATGAGTAGTTAGCCATCCTAAAGTCTTGCTGAGTACCTTCGTACTCATGTTTGCTTAATCATGTTGCAGAGGTTGCTGATGACCCTAATGGAGGGTTCTTCGTAGACATCGACGACGACGAGTAGCTGGTGTCCCAGCTACGATCTGGCCCTACGTCGACTCTGTAGTATAGTCAGGCCATGTGCCTCCTAGCTGCTCTGTCTGTACCCAGACAGCTTATAATTCTTCCGCTGGCTTGTATTGTATGACTGCTATTATGGGTCGTGAGACCCTTAATGTGTAATAATATGTATGTGGCTCTTCCGAGCCTCTTAAATAAAGCTTGTATGCTTATGGTTATGTTGTGATGCCATCGATGTATCTATACATATCGGTATGCCATGCGTACGTGTGTCCTACTTGATATATATGGGGTTCGAATACCTAGTCGTGAACTTTAGTAGCACTCCTTACAAGGAAATGCCCCTTTGTGATCCAACGAGCCTTGGTAGTTCGCTACTGCTCCGGACGCATTGGTTGACCGGCATGTGTCCTTCTTAGCTGTTGTGTCTGTCCCCTTTGGGGAAATGTCACGCGACGTAATGGAGTCCTTGTAGCTTGCTACGACTCGTCTACGTTCGTTGATGACCGACACCTGCTTTGTTGGGTCATGTATGTCTGTCCTTGTGCGGAACTGCCACTTTGGTTTATGACTAGACATGTCGATCCGGGTTCTTTGACATTGGAATGCTAGGGACACGATCGCATACGTGAGTCAAAAGACGCAAACGGTCCCGGCTAAGGTAAGGCTGCAGCCATGGAGTTAACCGTGCGTGAGACCACAAAGAGATGCGATGTGTTACAAGCTGGATTCCTATGGCTTAGGATCGGGGTCCCGACAGCGTTGGTATCAGATCCTGACTCACTGTAGGATTACTAAGCCAAACTGGTCGAAGTTGAGTCTAGAATTGCTTTAGTTATATATAAGGGAATTGTTTGTGGAAGGGAACGTAACATTCTTGTTCTCTTCTCAAGATATTCTATTCTGGCCATCCTCGTCTTTTCTGCGGGAATTAAGGACTAGGTTACTCAGCTTCTCCTAGGCTCGGATTTTGATCGATAGATTATAGGACTGCGGGTCGAGAGATATTGGGTTTCCTTTATTCCTAGGAAGCAGGAAGTAAGTTTGATGACCAGAGAGTTGAACTTGATAGTTGAGTGGTGACGCTATTTCATTTTTGGGTTGTCTCAAAATTTGTTTTTGAGCATTTACAGCCGTTATGCTGCCCAATTTTGCATTCAGAGCTCTAATGCTTTTTGCATTACTCTCTATTTACAGATGCCTGGTCGTCCTTCTCGTCAGGTGGTACGTCTGACCAGGTGCATTGATGTACCGGGTCATACAGCCATGCTGGTCAGGATGATGTCGGTGTGCGGTTACCGCTGGTACCCCGAGTACACAGTGGAGGAACAGTACTGAGACTTCAACCAGAGCCAGTACATCTGCACTGTTAGGGTATTTCCAGACTACCCTAGAGCGGAGAAGCCAATCCATTGGTCCTATGGGTTGGGAGTCACTGTTGACATGGCAGTACAAGATGCTGCCTATTCAATGCTGACTATTATGAGAGCGAGACATGCACTGCTGCAGAATTCAGAGTTCTGCTATGTTCCGGCCTCTCAGTCTGGTGAAGAGGGATACCTCAGTGGAGTCTATTTTGATTCTTCTATGGAGGACCAACTTCTGCAGTCCACTGTTGAGATGCTAGAGAACAGAGACAGGGATGCTCGTGCTCTCCGCATGGAGCTTTACGCTACCCGTGCCCGCCTGTGGACAGCTTTGACGCAGCTGGCACCGGTAGTCCAGACAGGGTATGGAGAGATGGAGATGCTGAACCCTGTTAGGACCCATCTTCCGGCCCACGTTGACTGGCCAGCTATAGGAGGAGTCACACCTCTTCGACGACCCCTCTTACCACCAGTCAGGGGACCAAGGCCACATCCGTGTCCCTATGGATCCCAGGGATCTCAGGCTAGAGTGTTTCCTGATCCGCAGGTTGAGCTTCCAGGTCATGGAGGTAATCTCTATGAGATGTTCTATGCGGATGCCTGAGCTGTGAGCGGAAGGATAGTTTGGTAGTAGTCGTACGCTCAAAGTCCTGTGTGACTTGTGGAGTATGGTAGTAATGTGAAACGAATTCCGGGGGCCTAGATAAATAATGTATAGGAAGCTTGTAAGCCTCTGATGAGTAGTTCCACCATTTCAGTAGTTTGCTCTTCGAGTAAGTTTGTACTGAACTATGTAAGGGTGTGTATGAACCATGGTGTATATATAGCAGTTGCTTGTTACCATGTTGTTCGGATATTCATTTCCGCATTCCGTGTGTTCAGTACATTCTTAATCCATAGCTAGTAATGATATGATATTGGTCTAAGCTATGAGTTTGTTTGTCAGGATGGTGTTCACCAGGTTGAACCGTGCCCCAACTCATGAGCAAGGTGAGGGTAGTCAAGCGTCGCAGGAAGACCTGCCTCACCCACCTTCTCTGGTAGAAGTGATGCTTGAGGCAGAAAGAAACAAAAGGGAGACCAACCGACTGCTAGAGCGTATTGAGCAGAATACGGCTCGACAGCCTAGGAATGCTGCAGTATCCCTCAATGACTTTGTGAAGCTGAATCCTCCAAAGTTTCATCATTCCGTCGATCCCCTCGACGCTGATGACTGGCTATGCAGCATTTCACGCAAGATTCGCTCTGCGAATGTGTCTGAGGCCGACAAGGTGACCTTTGCGACGTATTTCCTGGAGGGACCCGCCAATCTGTGGTGGGAGAATTTTGAAGCTATGCGTCCCGCTGAACCAGTGGCCACATGGGCAGACTTCAGTGCAGCTTTTCGTGTGCACCATATTCCAGAGGGCCTGATGGACAGAAAGAGAGAGGATTTCTGTGCCTTCACTCAGGGCAAGTTGTCTGTGGATGCCTATAGCCGCGAGTTCGGTAATCTCGCCCGCTATGCAACAGAGGAGGTGTCTACCGACGCCAAGAAGCAAGCAAGATTCCGTAAGGGTCTGAGCCCTGAGCTCCGTCGAGATCTGCGCCTCCATGAGTGTGCAAGCTTTCAAGCCCTGGTCAACAAAGCGATCAGTGCGGAGACTGGTCATACTGACTTCGAAGCCACAAGGAAGCACTCCCATGACTTCGGCTCGTCATCTGGTTCCGCGTTTCCAAAACGCAGGCTGTGGGTTCCAAACAGTTCTCTGCCGCCAAGATACACTCCGAGGCCATCCTATGTGGCGCCTCAGACGAATCAGGCCAACCCTCCAACAAAAGCTTATGGTGGTCCAGCTGGCAATCCTGCACCACGTGCCAACCAGGTGATATGCTACAAGTGTGGAGAACCAGGGCATTATTCCCGTGACTGTCCTCAGAATGTGGGTGCCAAGAAACCCGGAAAGTCTGTCGGGCAGGCCAAGTCGGGCAAAGCGTTTTATGTGAAGCCAACTCCTGCACGTGGCCGTGTGAACTATGTGTCAGCAGAAGAAGCTGCAGAAGATCCCGACGTCATGCTGGGTACGCTTCTTATTAATCATCACCCAGCGTCCGTTCTCTTTGACACTGGGTCTTCTCATTCCTTCATTTCAGAAAGTTATGCACAGTTGCATAACATGTCATTTTGTGATATGCCAATCCCATTGGTGGTCCAAACCCCTGGTAGTAAGTGGCAAACCTCTAGGATAACCTATGACAATGAAATTCTACTAGACAGGCTAGTTTTTCTAGCCTCATTGATAGCATTGAAATCTTCGGATATTAATATCATCTTGAGCATGGACTGGTTGTCAGCTCACTATGCCAAGATTGATACTCACTCTAGAAATGTCCAGCTTACCCATCCCTCGGGTGAGATAGTAAATGTCTCTACTCGAGTTGCCAAATGCCAGCTCTATTCCCTAAATGCCAACCCTCTTCCGGAACTTGAAGACATTCCGGTAGTCCGTGACTTCCCGGATGTTTTTCCAGAGGAACTGCCAGGAATTCCACCTGACAGAGATGTAGAGTTTGTGATAGATCTTGTTCCGGGAACTGTTCCAATAGCTAGAAGACCTTATAAGATGGCACCCCTGGAGCTAGCCGAACTTAAAAAGCAATTAGATGAGGCCTTGAATAAGGGTTTCAATCGTCCTAGCTCTTCTCCTTGGGCTTGTCCCGTCCTCTTCGTCAAGAAGAAAGACGGAACGGATCGGATGGTTGTAGATTACCGACCAGTTAACCTGGTCACCATAAAGAACAAGTATCCGCTCCCCAGGATCAACGATCTGTACGATCAGCTCGCTGGATCCTCAGTCTTCTCCAAAATGGATTTGAGGTTGGGATACCATCAAATCAAGATTAGGAACGGGGATATTCCAAAAACGGCCTTCGTTACTCGTTATGGCCAATATGAGTACACCGTTATGTCCTTCGGATTAACCAATGCCCCAGCCACCTTCTCTCGACTGATGAATTCAATCTTTATGGAGTATTTGTATAAATTCGTCGTAGTATACCTCGATGATATTCTCATCTACTCCAAGAATGAACAAGAACATGCCGAGCATCTAAGGCTGGTATTGATGAAACTTCGAGAGCATCGCCTTTATGCCAAATTTTCAAAATGTGAATTCTGGTTACCAGAAGTGACCTATCTAGGCCACGTAATCTCTGGTAAGGGTATTGCTGTCAATCCCGAGAGAGTTCAAGCTGTCCTTGATTGGACTCAACCTGAATCGGTTAAGCAAGTTAGGAGTTTTCTTGGTCTAGCGAGCTATTGTCGCCGCTTCGTCGAGAATTTCTCCAAGGTTGCAAAGCCTCTGACTGAACTCCTCAAGAAGGATAAAAAGTTCGAGTGGACACCATAGTGTGAGCATAGTTTTCAGGAACTGAAAAGACGCCTGACTTCCGCACCTGTGTTGCTACCACCAGATTTTTCTAAGGACTTTGTTATCTATTGCGACGCCTCGCGACAAGGATTAGGTTGCATTCTCATGCAAGATCGTCATGTGATCGCATACGCATCTCGACAGTTGCGTCCACATGAGGATAATTATCCCACACATGACCTTGAGCTTGCAGTTGTGGTCCATGCACTAAAAACCTGGCGACATTACCTTCTGGGTAGTCGTTGCGAAATATTCACTGATCACCAAAGTCTGAAATATATCTTCACCCAGCCGGATTTGAATCTCAGGCAAAGACGGTGGGTTGAGTTGATCTCGGATTACGACTTAGGGATAACTTACACCCCGGGGAAGGCCAATGTTATGGCCGATGCACTAAGTCGTAAATCTTATTGTAACAATTTGATGCTACAACAAGGTCAACCACTTCTCCATGAGGACTTTCGGAAGTTGAATCTTCATATTGTCCCTCAAGGATTCCTTTCTACCCTGGTGGCGAAGCCTACTCTTAAGTATCAAATTATAGCTGGCCAAAAGCGTGACAAGGGTATATCACGGATCAAGGAGAATATTTTTAGCGGAAACACTAAAGAATTTTCCATGAATGATCAAGGTGTGGTGTTCTTTCAGAATCGTTTAGTGGTTCCTAAGAACCCACATCTAAGGCAGTTAATCCTTAAGGAGGCTCATGATTCCCCTCTCACCATTCATCCCGGTAGTACTAAGATGTATCAGGACCTACGCCAGAGGTTCTGGTGGACTAGGATGAAGAGAGAAATTGCTGAGTTTGTTGCTAACTGCGACGTTTGTCATCGAGTTAAGGCAGAACATCAAAGGCCTGCTGGCACCCTTCAACCTTTAGCTATTCCTGAATGGAAATGGGATAAAGTTAGCATGGATTTCATTACCGGATTTCCCAAGACCAAGAAAGGAAACAATGCTATCTTTGTGGTCATTGACCGTCTTTCCAAAGTGGCTCATTTTCTTCCTGTTCGTGAGAGTATAACAGCTAGCCAGCTAGCAGAGTTATATATCTCTCGAATAGTGTCTCTTCATGGTGTTCCCCTGGAAATTAACTCGGACCGTGGAAGTATCTTTACTTCTCGCTTCTGGGAAAGTTTTCAGAATGCCATGGGGACTCACTTATCTTTTAGCACTGCTTTCCATCCCCAGTCAAGTGGTCAAGTAGAAAGAGTGAATCAAATCCTAGAAGATATGCTCCGAGCTTGTGTTATTTCGTTTGGTATGAATTGGGAGAAGTGCCTTCCATTCGCCGAATTCGCTTATAACAATAGTTATCAATCAAGCTTGGGCAAAGCCCCTTTTGAAGTTCTCTATGGACGAAGATGTCGAACACCTCTTAATTGGTCAGAAACCGGAGTGAGGCAACTCTTTGGCCCGGACATGATCCAGGATGCCGAAGAGCAGGTTCTCATTATTCGTGAAAAGTTGAAAACAGCCCAGTCTCGTCAAAAGAGCCAATATGATCGTCATCATAAGGCTGTGACCTTTGAAGGACGAGAAGTCTTACCTTCGGGTTACACCTTTGAAGTGTACCCATCTTTTCGGTATCAAGGGCAAGTTGGCTCCTCGTTACATTGGACCTTTCCGCATTCTTGCCAAACGAGGAGAAGTTGCCTACCAGTTGGAACTTCCTCCGCATCTTTCCAAGGTTCATGATGTTTTCCACGTCTCGCAACTCAGGCGTTGCTTTTCGGATCCTATCCGTGAAGTGGACGACGAAACGCTTGATCTCCAAGATAACCTTTCTTACCGAGAATACCCCGTGCGTATTCTTGATCAAGCTGAGCGTACCACTCGACGTCGAAATCTCAAGTTTCTTAAAGTTCAATGGTCAAATCATTCTGAAAAGGAGGCAACTTGGGAAAGAGAGGATCGTCTCCGACTTGAATATCCTGCGTTTTTCCCGACGACTTCTAAATCTCGGGATGAGATTCTTTTGAGTGGGGGTGAGTTGTCACATCCCTAAACCTTAAGCTAGATAGCATTGTGCTCATGTCTTCTTTGCATTTGCATCCAAGAAGTTCCAACAAAAACAACAAAGTGGCAAAGGAAAAACTCTAAACCCTAGCCACCATTTCAATTAAAGGAAAATTCAACTAGTTCAAAATCAATGAACCCAAAATGGCCTCAAGAAATGTTCAAACTTTCTGATAAATCATGAAAGCAAATGAGCATTGGAGGAAACTATTTTCTTGAAACTTTAAGCATTTTAAATAAATGCAAAAGCCACTGGTTTCAAATTTAAAAATTTGAAAACAGAACCTATAATTTTCCAAAAATGTTGAAAGTCTTGGAATTTGTGGGGATATTATAACAAATATTTCAGGAGGTCAAAATTAGTTTTTACTTTTTGTTTTGGAGCTGAAATAAATAGCAAAGCAACAAATAGCATAACAGAAAAACAGAAAAGGAGAAAATAGAGAAAATCTTACGTGACGCCCACGCCAGGCCCAGCCCATCTCGCCGCTCGTCCCCTTCCCCGCGCCAGTAGGCAGCAGGAGGTGGCCGCCGCCTCCTCCGGCGCGGCCATGCACCTGCGTGCCTGCCTGGCCGCCGGTTCGCGCTGGCGACGGCGGGGATAAGCTCCCCAGAGCCTTCCCTATCCATTCCCTGCCTCGGTTCTTCCCCTCCGCCCGGATCTCCTCCCCCTCCCTGCTGCCGCCATTAGAGCCGAGCTCGAGCTCGAGCTGGCCGTGCCCCTGGCCATAGGGTCTCCTCCGCGAGCACGCCATTAGCTCCGCCTCGTTGCCCTGGTCGTCTCTGCAGAAGCCGAAGTCCCCTCGAGCCCTGCAACGCTTGCAACGCCTGCAACGCCGTCGTCTTCTTCCTCCGGCCGCCGGACATCTCCCGTCGATTCGTCGCCCCCAGGCCTTCCCCGAGCCGTCTGAGCTCTTCTCTGCACTCCCTGTGAGCATGCGGTGGTTTTCCCTAAGCTTTCCCCGTCGATCCCCTCCTCTAGCCCTAGTTCCACCGGAGCCCGACGAGCACCGCCGCTGCCGCTCGTCGCCGGTAGCCCTCCGATGTCCAGCTCGTCCTCCCGTGAGCACCAGGAGCTCCAGGACGACGCGTAGATGCCGTAGCAGCTAAGATCTAAGCGTGGAACCCTCTGTTTCAAGCCCCCCGACGACGCCCGAGCTTCGGCCGCCGCTCCGGCTCGTCGCCGACGCCTCTTCCGACGACCCTAGCCTCCCAGTTGGTCCTGCCAGATCGGCCGCTTCGCGAGCTAGCTGTAGCTGCCATCCGCGTGCGATTTGGTGCTGTGCAGCACCGTCTAGGTCGCCTCCAGCGAGCCCTCCGCCGCGGGTTTGGTCGCCGGCGACCACCCTCCGGTGGCCGTCGACGTGGCTGGCCATTAGGGCCTCATCGCCCTCCCCTGAGTCGCTGCCAGAGGGCCCCATGCCTGGTCAAACCCCAATTAGGGGCTGGTCAGCGCGGGATTAGCCCAGAGAGGCTGACCAGTGGGGCCCCCCTGTCAGGTTTGACCTGCACAGGTCGGCTGACCTGCTGACGTCAGCCTGATGCAATAAATGGAATTTCCAGTATAAAAATAATTCAGGAAATTGCTAAAAATTGCAAAAATCATAGAAATTAATCTATAACTCCAATGAAAATAATTTATATATGAAAAAGTATCAGAAAAATTCAAAGATTCTGATTATGCTATTTTCAGCTATGTTTGAAAAAGTTACAGAACCCTAAATTGTGAAATAAGGAATAATTCAATTCTTCTAATCACTTTATAAATGGAATTTGCAAAAATATCCAAATTTCATTATAAATGCAATGATCACACACTGCCCTAGATGTAAATCAGTACCATAACATGACATTTCATGCATGTTAACATTAGGTTGATCTGAGCATCAGGTCGAATCAATTAAACCGGTATCCGGGAATACCCGTTTGAATTGCTATTCGAATGTGATTCAAATCAACTCCAAACCCAAAACATCTTGATTATAATAACTTATCACTTTGCATTCTCATGCCATGCTCATGCATCATTTTGATTGCATATGTTTGTTATTGAATGTTGCCGTTCATTTCGGTAGGCTCCGCACCCCCGGATTCCACCGAATATCCGTCCGACGGATATCGTTCCTCCTCTGAGCAACAAGGCAAGCACCCCTTTTGATCATCCCGATAATACCTATGTTCTTGCTCCTGCACCTATTTAATGCATTAGGATCAAATGCTTCAACTGCTATTGCCACGATAGTTGGACCCACTTCCTTTGCATGACTTAACCTTGTCACAGTAAATAGCCGAACCTTGCAACCTAGCATACCTGGTAGTTGCTTGAGCTATGATGTGCCTTATCCTGCTATGCATGCTATGCTTAGAGTTGTGTATGGTCTGTCATCTGGGAGATGAACAGAAATGTGGAATGTGTTCGGTGAGCAAAGGTCGTGTGTTGAACTTGATTTGGTAAAGGTACCGGTGAAAGGCTGTGTAGGAGTACATGGCGGGTTGTTTCATTGGAACCGTCCTTAGGACCTGAGTTCCGTGTATGTAATCCAAGACTAGATACTACCACATGCTGGGCCCTGAAATATGACCCCGCTCGGCCTATTAATCGCGTAGTACTCGGTCCAGGAGTTGCAAGTAGTTTCCGGTGTTTATAGTAATGCTGGAGGCCGTGCATGGTGCTGACCTGAGAGGTGGACCGTGATGCGGTAGGCAGTGGCACGGTGTACCAAGTGGCACCCGGATGGTGGGCTTGGGAACCCTGCGCACATCGTTTGAGGCCGTGGCGGAAACCTCGACCGGACTTCCGTACGGGTTACTCTCAGATAGGCGATAAACCTGGACTAGGTACTAGCGTGGTTAACGGTCGTGGCCGACTCCCTCGCTGGGCTTCCGCTTGAAGGTTGACGAGGTGCATGATGTGCACATGGCGATAAGTGGCGGGAGCGTGTGTGACGAAGTTCACCCCTGCACGGTTATGATCTATTCGAATAGCCGCGTCCGCGGATATGGACTACTTGGAGACATATGTTGTTCATAGATAATTTCAATGGCTACTCATAAAATTGTCAAGATAAGCGTGAGTGTCGTGGACGGCATTTCCGTATGGAGACGGAATGATTCCACGATAGTGTATTGTTGTGGTGTTAGTGGACTCGTGTGCGAGAAATCAAGTTGTCAAAACTAATTTCAAAAAGCAAGTTGTCTAGCCACGAGTCAAATGCTGGCTTCCCGCATGAAACCCCACAATACCTTCTTGATACCTTGCATGAGTAGTTAGCCATCTTAAAGTCTTGCTGAGTACCTTCGTACTCATGTTTGCTTAATCATGTTGCAGAGGTTGCTAATGACCCTAATGGAGGGTTCTTCATAGACATCGACGACGACGAGTAGCTGGTGTCCCACCTACGATCTGGCCCTACGTCGACTCTGTAGTATAGTCAGGCCATGTGCCTCCTAGCTGCTCTGTCTGTACCCAGACAGCTTATAATTCTTCTGCTGGCTTGTATTGTATGACTGCTATTATGGGTCGTGAGACCCTTAATGTGTAATAATATGTATGTGGCTCTTCCGAGCCTCTTAAATAAAGCTTGTATGCTTATGGTTATGTTGTGATGCCATCGATGTATCTATACATATCGGTATGCCATGCGTACGTGTGTCCTACTTGATATGTATGGGGTTCGAATACCTAGTCGTGAACTTTAGTAGCACTCCTTACAAGGAAATGCCCCTTTGTGATCCAACGAGCCTTGGTAGTTCGCTACTGCTCCGGACGCATTGGTTGACCGGCATGTGTCCTTCTTAGCTGCTGTGTCTGTCCCCTTTGGGGAAATGTCACGCGACGTAATGGAGTCCTTGTAGCTTGCTACGACTCGTCTACGTTCGTTGATGACCGACACCTGCTTTGTTGGGTCATGTATGTGTGTCCTTGTGCGGAACTGCCACTTTGGTTTATGACTAGACATGTCGATCCGGGTTCTTTGACATTGGAATGCTAGCGACACGATCACATACGTGAGTCAAAAGACGCAAACGGTCCCGGCTAAGGTAAGGCTGCAGCCGTGGAGTTAACCGTGCGTGAGACCACAAAGAGATGCGATGTGTTACAAGCTGGATTCCTATGGCTTAGGATCGGGGTCCCGACAAGGTTGGCACAAGCCAAGGGGAGTGCCCATACCCGTGTTTAATTGTTCCTTTGGTGGTGATGGTGATGAAGAAATCCTGTCTTTTAGTTCCAAGAGGGCCATCAATCTTCGATTAACACTTTGGAGCTCTATGATTCGTTTCTCCAGCAAAATAACTTCACGGGTGAGATAAGTATTGCGAACACGAGTTATTTCACATAACCTCAAGAGTTCGATCAAGGATGGGAACAACAAGTGGAGGTAGGGTTGGAGGAAATCCTCTTCCTCAAATTATTCCTTGTTGAGCACAGATTGCCCTTCATCCGACGCCGGATTCTCCTCCTTAGTTTTGCCCTCGGTTTCTTCCAGCAACTCTTCCTTAACCTCTTTGACTTCCACCCTTTTCAAATCAGCATTTACTTCTTCATAGACTTGAGGGAAACCGTTCTCCCCGACAGATTCCCGAGACGACATCCTTGCCCTAAATCCGTTGGTGAAACAGACTCGAACAGAAACAAAGGATATTTGCGTGATACAAGGGTCAGACCTTTCGGGAGATTATATAATTAATTTTTACCGACCATAAGGAGTATTCCACAAGAAAACGGAGTCCGGGAGACACACGAGGTGCTCACGAGACCCCAGGCGCGCCTGGCAGGCTTGTCACCTCCTCTTGCGCTTTCCGGACTACTTTAAATTTTTATATTTTTCTAAATATTCCAAAACGGAGAAAAAATGCTATTGGAAAAGTTTTGGAGTCGGTTTACTTACCGTATCACATACCTCTTCATTTTTGGAGTCTGAAACAAGCTCGTAAATATACCTTATGTACTCCTCCAGAGTTATGGTATTAATAATATTTCTTTCGACATTTATGGGAGTACGTGAGATATAATGCTTGATTCTTTGCCCATTTACAACTCTCGGAAAATTACCTTCCGCGTTGTTGATTTTTATGGCACCGGAACAATATACTTCCTCAACACTGTAAGGTCCTTCCCATTTAGAGAGAAGTTTGCCTGCAAACAAACTTAAATGGGAATTGTATAGCAAGACATAATCACCTACATTGAACTCAAGTTTTTGTATCCTTTTATCATGCCACCTCTTAACTTTTTCTTTAAACAACTTGGCATTTTCATATGCCCGAGTTCTCCATTCATCAAGTGAGCTAATATCAAATAACCTCTTCTCACAAGCAAGTTTGAAATCAAAATTGAGCTCTTTGATTGCCCAATAAGCCTTATGCTCTAGCTCAAGAGGTAAATGACATGCTTTACCGTAAACCATTTTATACGGAGACATGCCCATGGGATTCTTATAAGCAGTTCTATAAGCCCATAGTGCATCATCAAGTTTCTTAGACCAATTCTTTCTAGACCTATTAACAGTCTTTTGCAAAATTAATTTAATTTCTCTATTACTTAACTCTACTTGATCACGAGATTGAGGATGATAAGGAGATGTAATTCTATGGTTGACATCATACTTAGCAAGCATTTTATGGAAAGCACCATGAATAAAATGTGAACCACCATCCGTCATTAAATATCCAGGGACTCCAAATCTAGGAAAAACAACATCTTTAAGCATCTTAATAGAGGTATTATGATCATCACTACTAGTTGGAATAACTTCTACCCACTTAGTAACGTAATCAACAACAAATAGAATATGAGTATACCCGTTGGAATTTGAAAAAGGGCCCATAAAATCAAAACCCCAAACATCAAATGGTTCAATAACAAGTGAATAATTTATAGGCATTTCCTGACGTTTACTGATATTACCTATTCTTTGACATTCATCACAAGACAAGACAAACTTACGAGCATCATTGAAGAGAGTTGGCCCATAAAAACTAGATTGCAATACCTTGTGTGCACTTCTATCTCCCGCATGGTGTCCTCCGTAAGCCTCGGAGTGACACTTCTGTAGGATCTGTCCCTGTTCATGCTCAGGTACACAATGTCAAATGACACCATCTACTCCTTCTTTATAAAGGTGAGGATCATCCCAAAAGTAATGTCTCAAATCATAAAAGAACTTCTTCTTTTGTTGGTATGTGAAACTAGGAGGTATATATTTAGCAACAATATAATTAGCATAATCAACATACCATGGTGTACTGCGTGAAGCATTGATGACATTCAATTGTTCATCAGGAAAGCTATCATCAATAGGTTGTGGGACATCAAGAACATTCTCTAACCTAGACAAGTTATGTGCTACGGGGTTCTCAGCACCCTTCCTATCAACAATATGCAAATCAAATTCTTGTAGCAAGAGAACCCATCTAATAAGTCTAGGTTTAGCATCTTTGTTTTCCATGAGATATTCAATAGAAGCATGATCAGTGTGAATAGTAACTTTGGAATCAACAATATAAGATCTGAACTTATCACATGCAAACACAACTGCTAAAAATTCTTTTCCAGTAGTAGCATGGTTTCTTTAGAGTTTTACTAGCATAATGAATAACATTGAATTTCTTATCAACTCTTTGTCCTAGAACAGCACCAACAGCATAATCACTAGCATCACACATAATTTCAAAAGGTAGGTTCCAATCAGGTGGTTGAACAATAGGTGCAATTATCAAGGCCTTCTTAAGTATTTCAAATGCTTCTTCACAATCATCATCAAAAACAAAGGGAATATATTTTTGCAAGAGATTGGTGAGAGGCCTAGAAATCTTAGAGAAGTCTTTAATAAACCTTCTATAGAAACCAACATGACCAAGGAAACTTCTTATACCTTTAATGTCTGAAGTGCATGGCATTTTCTCGATCGCATCAACTTTAGCCTTATCGACTTCAATACCTCTTTCGGAAATTTTATGTCCCAAGACAATGCCTTCATTAACCATAAAGTGGCACTTCTCCAAATTCAAGACAAGGTTAGTATCTTTACATCTCTGCAAAACTAGATCAAGGTTGCTCAAGCAATCATCAAAAGAAGATCCGTAAACGAAGAAATCATCCATGAAAACCTCAACAATCTTTTCACAAAAGTCAGAGAATATAGCTGTCATACATCCTTGAAAGGTAGCAGGTCCATTACATAAACCAAAAGGCATACGTGTATAAGAAAAGGTACTGAAAGGGCAAGTAAAAGTGGTTTTCTCCTGATCAGATTGTGCAACGGGTATTTGGGAGAAACCAGAATAACCATCTAGAAAGCAAAAGTGTGTATGTTTAGACATTCTTTCTAGCATTTGATCAATAAAAGGTAAAGGGTAATGATCTTTCTTAGTAGCTTTATTTATTTTCCTAAAATCAATTACCATCCTATATCCAGTAAAAAATCTTTGTGGGATCAATTCATCTTTATCATTAGGGACAACGGTAATACCTCCCTTCTTAGGGACACAATGCACCGGACTTACCGAGTCACTATGAGCAACAGGATAAATAATACCTGCTTCCAGGAGCTTTAGTGTTTCTTTTCTTACCACCTCTTTCATCTTAGGATTTAATCTTCGTTGGTGATCGGCAACTGGTTTGGAATCAGGAACAGTTTTAATTTTATGCTCGCATAGAGTGGGACTAATGCCCTTAAGATCATCAAGAGTATATCCAATAGCAGCACGGTGCTTCCTCAGAGTTTTCAATAATTTATTTTCTTCCTACTCTGAAAGGTTAGCACTAATAATAATAGGATATATGTCTTTTTCATCAAGATAAGCATACTTAAGAGTATCAGGTAATTGTTTTAGCTCAAACACAGGATCACCCTTTGGTGGAGGTGGATCTCCAAGTAATTCAACATGCAAATTATTCTTAAGGATAGGACGTTGTTCAAAGATAACTCTATCTATCTCATTCCTTTCATCCATATGCATATAATTTTCATGTTCAAGCAAGTATTGCTCTAAAGGATCAGTAGGAGGCACAACAATAGAAGCAAGAGCAATAATTTCATCCTTACTAGACAATTCTTTTTCATGAGGTTGTCTACCGAACATAGAAAAATTAAGTTCATGTGACACACCTCCAAAGACAACAGTAACAGTTTGTTTCTCATAATCAATTTGAGCATTAACAATATTGAGGAAAGGTCTACCAAATATGATGGGACAAAAGCTATCTTATGTGGTAGCAAGAACGAGAAAATCAGTAGGATACTTAGTTTTACCACAGAAGACTTCAACATCTCTAACAATTCCCACATGGCAGATAGTATCTCTATTAGCAAGTTTAATAGTAACATCAATAAATTCCATCTCGATAGGTGCAATATCATCTTTAATTTCATTATATAAAGATTGAGGTATTGCACTAACACTAGCACCCATGTCACATAAACCATGATAACAATAATCTCCTATCTTAACAGAAATAACATGCATGTCAACAATAGGTTTATGTTTGTCTCTAGCATGAGGTTTAGTAATTCTAGCAGCAGCTCCACAGAATTGAATAACATGCCCATCAACATTATCGGCCAAGAGATCTTTAATAATAGAAATACTAGGTTCAACTTTAATTTGCTCAGGGGGTGTCGGTGTTCTAATGTAGCCCTTACGTATCAGAGTTGAAGCTTTATCATGATCCTTTATTCTAACAAGCAAAGGTGGTTTCTCAATGTAAGCACTAGGAACAATAGAATCATTATAAGCAATAACTTTCTCTTCAATTGGATTGGGTTTTACTACATTAACTTCTATCGGAGGATGATATTTAAACCACTTCTCCTTAGGGAAATTAATATGAGCAGCAAATGATTCACATAAAGAAGCTACTATCTCAGAGTCAAGTCCATGTTTAGCACTAAAATCACAAAAAGTATTTGTTTCAACGAAGGATTTAACGCAATCGAACTTAAGATTCATACCTGACTCCTTACCTTCATCAAACTCCCAATCTTCAGAGTTGCTTTAATTCTTTCCAATAAATCCCATTTGAAATCAATATCTCTCTTCATAAAAGAACCGGTACAAGAAGTGTCAAGCATGGTGTGATTGTCATGAGAAAGCCGAGCATAAAAGTTCATAATAATAATTTGTCTAGGGAGCTAATGGTTGGGGCATGAACATAACATTGAATTAAGCCTCCCCCAAGCTTGAGCGATACTTTCTCTATCACGAGGCCAAAAATTATAGATATAATTCCGATCACGATGTACCAAATGCATAGGATAAAACTTTTGATGAAATTCCAATTTCAATCGGTTGTAGTTCCATGATCCAGTATCATCACATAGCCTATACCATGTAAATGTTTTATCCCTCAAAGATAAGGGAAATACCTTCTTCTTGACCTCATCCTCGGGCAAACCTGCAAGCTTAAATAAACCACAAACTTCATCTACATAGATTAGATGCAAGTCGGGATGTGATGTTCCATCTCCTATAAAAGGATTAGCCAACAGTTTCTCTAGCATACCCGAAGGAATTTCATAATAAATATTTTCAGTAGGTGCAGTAGGTTGAGGAGCAACTCTTTGTGCTTCTGGTCGAGGTGAAGATACCCCGAACAAGCCCCTCAAAGGATTTGTTTCCATAGTGACAAGTGACAATAAATTTCAGCACACTATATAAATGTTTCCTTACCAAATTCCACTCACCAAAGGCGCTTCACTCCCCGGAAACGGCGCCAGAAAAGAGTCTTGATGACCCACAAGTATAGGGGATCTATCATAGTCCTTTAGATAAGTAAGAGTGTCGAACCCAACGAGGAGCAGAAGGAAATGACAAGTGGTTTTCAGCAAGGTATTCTGTGCAAGCACTGAAATTATCGGTAACAGATAGTTGCGGGATAAGATAATTCGTAACGGGTAACAAGTAACAATAGTAAAAAAGGTGCAACAAGATGGCCCAATACCTTTTGTATCAAGGGACAAGCCTGGACGAACTCTTATATAAGGTAAAGCACTCCCGATTACACATGGGAATTTCTGTCAAGCTTGTTTTCATCATGTTCATATGATTCGCGTTCCCTACTTTGATAGTTTGATATGTGGGTGGACCGGTGCTTGGGTGTTGTCCTTACTTGGACAAACATACCACTTATGATTAACCCCTCTCGCAAGCATCCGCAACTACGAAAAAAGAATTAAGACAAAGTCTAACCATAACATTAAACTGGTGGATCCAAATCAACCCCTTGCGAAGCAACACATAAACTATAGGGTTTAAGGTTGTGTCACTGTAGCAACCCATCATCTACTTCTTACTTACCAATGCCTTCCTCTAGGCCCAAATAATGGGGAAGTGTCATGTAGTCGACGTTCACATAACACCACTAGAGTAAAGACAACATACAACGCAGCAAAATATCGAACGAATACCATATTCACATGACTACTTATAACAAGACTTATCCCATGTCCTCAGGAACAAACGTAACTACTCACAAAGCATAATTATGTTCATGATCAGAGAGGTAATGAATAGCATTAAGGATCTGGACATATGATCTTCCACCAAGTAATCCAACTAGCATCAACTACAAGGAGTAATTAACACTATTGGCAACCTTACAAGTACCAATAGGAGTCGCGAGATGGAGATTGGGTACAAGAGATGAACTAGGGTTTGGAGATGAGATGGTGCTGATGAAGATGTTGATGGAGATGAGTCCCCTCTGATGAGAGGAGTGTTGGTGATGACGATGGCGATGATTTCCCTCTCCGGGAGGGAAGTTTCCCCGGCAGGACGGCCCTATCGGAGTTCTAGATTGGTTGTGCTCAAGTTCCGCCTCGTGGCGGCGGCGTTTCTTCCCGAAAGCTCTCTCTTTATTTTTTTCTTGAATGAAACCCTACTTATAGCAGAAGATGGGAGTCGGAGGGGTAACAGGGGGCCCACGAGCCCCCCATGCATGCCTAGGGGGTGGGGCGCACCTGGCAGGCTCGTGACCTCCTCGTGGCTCCCGTCCAGTATTTCTTCCACCCAATATTTTTTATATATAACAAAATAATCCCTCGCTGATTTTCACGGGTTTTGGAGTTTTGCAGAATAGGTATCTCAAACTTGCTCCTTTTCCAGCCCAGGATTCCAGCTGTCGGCATTCTCCCTCTTCATTTAAACCTTATAAAATAAGAGAGAAAAGACATAAGTATTGTACCATAATGTGTAATAACAGCCCATAATGCGATAAATATCAATATAATAGCATGATGTAAAATGGACGTATCAATGTCCATCAACTACACCGACCTCAATAGAGCCTATCCGAAGGATCATTTCGCCCTTCCCCGCATTGATCAAATCATTGACTCGACGACGGGTTGCGAGCGTTTGTGTTTTTTGGATGCTTACTCACGATACCACCAGATCAAGATGGCTATGACAGACCAGGAGAAAACGTCCTTCATAACCCCCTTCGGAGCCTTCTGTTACGTGTCTATGTTGTTCGGGCTGAAGAGTGCGGGGGCGACTTATCAGCGTTGCATCGAGAATTGTTTGCATAGCCTGATCAGACGCAATGTTCACGCCTATGTTGACGACATTGTAGTCAGGTCCCAGAAGAAGGAATCACTCTTGGAGGATCTCAACGAGACTTTTGGTAGTTTGCACGTATACCAGATGAGGCTTAACCCTACCAAGTGTGTTTTTGGTGTTCCCGCAGGAAAGTTATTGGGTTTTCTCGTGTCTGAGCGAGGCATTGAAGCTAACCCGGATAAAATTGAATCGATCACTTCGCTAGGCAAGCCGGCCAATATCAATCAAGTTCAGCACATGGCGGGTCACATCGCGGCTTTATAAGTCGCCTTGGGGAAAAGCCATCCCTCTTTATCAGTTACTCAAGAAAACTGATTGTTTTGTTTGGACGGATGAAGCCAACGAAGCCTTTGAAGCCCTGAAGCAACAATTAGCTAAGCCGCCAGCATTGGCTACTCCGACGGACAAGGAGCCTATGCTCTTGTACATCGCGGCTAATTCTAAGGTAGTGAGCGTGGAAGTGGTCGTCGAGCGAAAAGAAGAAGGAAAGGAATATCCGGTTCAGCGACCAGTATATTTTATCAGCGAAGTCCTGACCCTCTCCAAACAACGCTACCCGCATTGGTAGAAGCTGGTCTTTGGGGTGTTTATGGTGAGCCGGAAGCTGAAACACTACTTTCAAGAGCATCCCATCACGGTGGTCAGTTCTACCCCCTTGGTGATATTATACAAAATTGAGAAGCGGTTGGACGGATTGCTAAGTGGGCCATCGAGTTAGGACCTCACCATGTGCGATATACCCCTCGTATGGCCATTCAGTCTCAAGCACTAGTGGATTTCATCAATGACTGGACTGAATTGCAGATTCCAGAAGACAGACCTGATCACACATATTTTACCATCCATTTTGGCGCGTCTAGGCAGTTGGAAGGATCGGGGGCTGGCGTGGTGCTAACTTCGCCTCAAGGCGACAAATTCTGCTATGTCCTCCGACTCATCTTTCCATGTACCAACAATGCAGCAGAATATGAAGCTCTGCTCCATGGCTTGCGAATCGCCAAAGAGATGAATCTCACCTGAGTCACATGTTTGGGAGACTCAGATCTATTGGCACAGTGGGTGTCTGGCACTTGGGATTCCAGAGATCCCTTGATGGCGGCTTACAGACGAGTTGTGTCGGATGTGGCAGGTCATTTTCATGGTTAACAGGTGGACCCCATCAATCGGTGACTTAATGAAGCGGCAAATGCCCTTTCATGCCTCAGTTCACAATGTAAGCCGGTTCCCCCCAATGTCTTTTTGGACGTGTTACATAACCCATTGGTAAGGCTACCTTCAAAGGAAGATTTGGTGGTGCCAGATCCTGAGTCTCAACTTGTGGCGGCTCTTCATGCTACCCCAGATTGGGCGTTCCCTACATGGCGTATCTCACACGAGGCGAGTTACCCACTGATGAATTGTTGGCTTGCCCAATCGTCTGTCGATGCAAGTCCATGGTAATACATAAAGGCGAGTTGCACAAACGAAGAACTTCAGGAGTATTTCAAAGGTGTGTCTCTTCCGAGGAAGGATGTATGATTCTCAATGAAATTCATGCAGGGGACTGTGGTCATCATGCCGGGTCACGCTCCCTGGTTTCCAAAGCTTTTAGGCATGGGTTTTATTGGCTGACGGCTCATGCAGATGCCGAAGATATAGTTCGCCGATGTGATGGTTGCCAAAAATTTGGACGTCAGATGCACGTGTTGGGGAACGTCGCATGGGAAACAAAAATTTTCCTACGCGCACGAAGACCTATCATGGTGATGTCCATCTATGAGAGGGGATGAGTGATCTACGTACCCTTGTAGACCGTACAGCAGAAGCGTTAGAGAATGCGGTTGATGTAGTGGAATGTCCTCACGTCCCTCGATCCGCCCCGCGAACAATCCCACGATCAGTCCCACGATCTAGTACCGAACGGACGGCACCTCCGCGTTCAGCACACGTACAGCTCGACGATGATCTCGGCCTTCTTGATCCAGCAAGAGAGACGGAGAGGTAGAAGAGTTCTCCGGCAGCGTGACGGCGCTCCAGAGGTTGGTGATGACCTTGTCTCAGCAGGGCTCCGCCCGAGCTCCGCAGAAACGCGATCTAGAGGAAAAACCGTGGAGGTATGTGGTCGGGCTGCCGTGGAAAAGTCGTCTCAAATCAGCCCTAAAACCTCCGTATATATAGGTGGGAGGGAGGGGGCCTTGCCTTGGGGCTCAAGGAGCCCCAAGGGGGTCGGCCGAGTCCAAGGGGGAGGACTCTCCCCCCCAAACCGAGTTGGACTTGGTTTGGTGGGAGGGAGTCCCCCTTCCTTCCCACCTCCTCCTTTTTTTTTCTTTCTCTCTTGATTTTCTTCTCCTTGGCGCATAGGGCACTTGTGGGCTGTCCCACCAGCCCACTAAGGGCTGGTGTGTCTCCCCCAAGGCCTATGGGCTTCCCCGGGGTGGGTTGCCCACCCGGTGAACTCCCGGAACCCATTCGTCATTCCTGGTACATTCCCGGTAACTCCGAAAACCTTCCGGTAATCAAATGAGGTCATCCTATATATCAATCTTCGTTTCCGGACCATTCTGGAAACCCTTGTGACGTCCGTGATCTCATCCGGGACTCCGAACAACATTCGGTAACCAACCATATAACTCAAATACGCATAAAACAACGTCGAACCTTAAGTGTGCAGACCCTGCGGGTTCGAGAACTATGTAGACATGACCCGAGAGACTCCTCGGTCAATATCCAATAGCGGGACCTGGATGCCCATATTGGATCCTACATATTCTACGAAGATCTTATCGTTTGAACCTTAGTGCCAAGGATTCATATAATCCCGTATGTCATTCCCTTTTTCCTTCGGTATGTTACTTGCCCGAGATTCGATCGTCAGTATCCGCATACTTATTTCAATCTCGTTTACCGGCAAGTCTCTTTACTCGTTCCGTAATACAAGGTCCCGCAACTTACACTAAGTCACATTGCTTGCAAGGCTTGTGTGTGATGTTGTATTACCGAGTGGGCCCCGAGATACCTCTCCGTTCACACGGAGTGACAAATCCCAGTCTTGATCCATACTAACTCAACTAACACCTTCGGAGATACCTCTAGAGCATCTTTATAGTCACCCAGTTACGTTGCGACGTTTGATACACACAAAGCATTCCTCCAGTGTCAGTGAGTTATATGATCTCATGGTCATAGGAATAAATACTTGACACGTAGAAAACAGTAGCAACAAAATGACACGATCAACATGCTACGTCTATTAGTTTGGGTCTACTCCATCACATGATTCTCCTAATGATGTGATCCCGTTATCAAGTAACAACACTTGCTTATGGCCAGGAAACCTTGGCCATCTTTGATCAACGAGCTAGTCAACTAGAGGCTTACTAGGGACAGTGTTTTGTCTATGTATCCACACAAGTATTGCGTTTCCAATCAATACAATTATAGCATGGATAATAAACGATTATCATGAACAAAGAAATATAATAATAACTAATTCATTATTGCCTCTAGGGCATATTTCCAACAGCACGTGCCGGCTCAGGAATTACGGATGATTCCAATCACATGGCCGTTTGCGGTCTGGGGGCTGGACATGGTTGGTCCTTTCAAAATGTCGTCCAACAAAAAGACTCACCTATTGGTGGTGGTTGAGAAGTTTACCAAGTGGGTCGAAGCAGAACCAGTTAGTAGCTGCGATGTAGACACGACTGTCAAATTCTTGAAAAAATTGATCTTCCGTTTCGGATACCCTCATAGTATCATTACTAATAATGGTGCTAATCTATCAAAAGGTGCGATGCAAGAGTTTTATGGAAGGGAGCATATCTGGTTTGACGTTTCTGCAGTCGCACACCCCCAGTCTAATGGACAGGCAGAAAGGGCGAATCAAGAAATATTGCGAGGAATCAAGCCCCGGCTTATGGTTCCGCTGGAGCGTACCCTGGGGTGTTGGGTTGAAGAACTACCATCAATGTTATGGACCATCAGAACCACCCCAAATCGCTCTACAGGTTTTACTCCCTTTTTCCTAGTCTACGGGGCAGAGGCAGTATTGCCAAGTGAAATCATACACGATTCACCATGAGTCTCCGCTTATGTGGAACAGGACAACGAGTTAGCACGTCAAGACTCATTGGATGCTTTGGAGGAAGAGCGGGACTTGGCTGCCTCACGATCGGCAATCTATCAACATGACTTGCGACGCTATCACAGCCGCCGCGTCAAGAGACGGACTTTTCAAGAGGGCAACTTGGTGCTCCGGTTGATTCAAGACCACACTGGTATGCATAAGTTATCACCGCCATGGGAAGGACCGTTTGTCATCAGCAAGAATCTTTGGAACGGTTCATACTACTTGGTGGATCTTCGCCCTGATAGGCCAAGAATAGAGGTTGAGACAACTCGCCCCTGGAATATCGCCCACTTGCGGCCTTAGTACACCTAGAGCCGTGAGCTGCTTTATTTTTTACAATCTCAAATTTGTAATCTTTTATTTATAAAGCAATAAAGACGGCACCCACGAACTTCGGGGTCCTTTTCCGTTTCAGCTTCTTGAAAGCATGTGTCTTTGTTGTTCCATAAGTCGTCCAAGCATGGACGCTATCAGTACCAAAGAGCATAAGTCACCATGCTGCACTTGTTTCAAAACTGGGTACTGGTAAGCCAAAGAGGACCAAAGTTGCCACGTTGGACGGTTCAAACATGGGCGCCTTATATGATTTTGAGAACTAAGCCAGCTTACTTGGGGGCTACTAGATCCCAAGTCGTTTTGCAGTAAGAGCTGATACGCTTCTGCAATCCTATATCTGGTTTCTTCCCTAATCATAGGTCACTTGGGGGCTTCCACTCAGTGAGTTCAACGTGAATACCCTCTTGGCTAGCGAAAAATTACCTCATTACAAATGGTTATACTGGACTATGTGTTGGACGAGTCGCCTTATGGACCCATGTACTCTTGGTGAGTCAATCCACTTTATGGACCCTGAACTCGCCTTGGTTAAAACATGAAAGGTACCGACCAGAGCTACACATGGAAAACTGAGACCCCATTGGTTCAGTGAACCTGCTTCACTGAAGCCTGACTCGCGCCTGATCAGCCAGTCTAAATAACTTGGGCTGTTGCAAAAGCCTTCTAGGGGTATCACTAGAGTTTTGCAAACTCGTCCTATCTTGTCGTAACTCATCGAGCCGACAAATTTTTATGACTATCTTCGTGGCACTACCACGAGGTTTCGTAAAACATTTTGATGACTCGCCGCGACTCACTGAGCCAGCTCCTTGTTTATAACTCTCCCTGACCCACTTGGCTGGTTCATCGCTTGTTGCGACTCATTGAGTCAGCGTATGATGTTTTCCCTGGTAAGCAGGTTGAAGAAGCTTTTTGTCAAACTATGACACTTCCAAACTATCAAGCATCAAGATTTGGAAAGGCAATTCATGACTCGCAAAAAGGATGACAATTCAGAAACTATCAAGCATAAGGCATGGCTGGAAGATTGTTTCTCTGAGACCTAAAGACTATTACATGGCTCACTCGACCATACCGGGCGTCATTTCCTGGTCAGAAATAGATCAAATTATTTTTGAAGAACCAAGTACATGAAGAGTAAACTCAAGCCGCCTCCAGGTCACCCTGCCTTGAGCTCTCTCCATCTTCCATTTGTAAGTCGCCCAGTTTCCAATTGCACTTGGACAAGGCGACAAATTCATCTTCATCTCTTAGGAAGACACATAGATCAGCTTCAAAGTCAAAGGGGTTCTTACACCGGCGGGGAGTCAGGCTGGTAACTTCGACCGTAGGAGGAGTCACCTTTTTATTACTGTCATCATACGCATCCTGGTATTTGTTCAAGTCCAAGCTGGCCGCTAGCTGAGTCGCCGCGGAGCGAGACTCTTTCACACACCGGTGGTAATCTTCTTCGGTGAACTCCGACTCGTGATCTTTCAATTCCGGATAACCAGCAGCTACCTCCTGTGGATTAAGTTCGGGAGTGTAGGCCAGGCACCAACTTAGGGTAGTCAGTGCTCCCTTGCGGGCGGGTGATCTGTTCAGTTCTTCTACTTGAGGTGGCAGTGTTAACAGGCAACCCAGCTTATGCTTGATGGATTTTTTGGCTCCTTGCTGCCCATCACTGCCTTCATCATCATCATGCCTCCCGTATACAACTGCTTTGTAAAGGTGTAAATCGCCTTCAGCTTCAGGATGCAGTCGTTTTGGAGATTGGGGGCTCGCGGACCTACAAAAGATAATTGTGACAATTAGTATTTGCAAACTGGATTGTGGCTCTTTTTTCGACGAAGGGAATTGATCCTTACCAAAGATGGCTTGGGTCATGTTGGAGATATGCTTTTTTAACCCAGAGAGCTCTTGTAGAGCGGCTTCTAGCTTCTCCTCGGCTTGTTCCGCCCGCTTCATGATGGCGGCTTGATTAGCATGGGCTTTCTTCTCAAATTTTTGGTGACCAGCCTTCATTTTCTCCATATCAGCAAGGGCCAACCGATATTTCCCTTCAGATTCGGTCCGAGCATTCTGCTGTTTGGCTAAGTTTTTCTTCAAATCAGCTAAGGATGACTCGGCCCGGGGCAAGGATTCTTGGAAACAAATTTTGGGGAGGCAAGTTTCAGAACTGTTGCAAGCCAAATCCCTGACACTCGGGGGCTAATATATGATTCTTTTAAAAGTCATACAAAATTCAAGACCCGACTCATCTTTCAAAAGATGACCCGACCCTTGGGGGCTACAGGTTGAATGTTTTATCTAATTCAAGACCTGACTCATCTTTCAAAAGATGACCCGGCCCTTGGGGGCTACAAGTTGAAGATTTTATCTAATTCAAAGACCCGGCTCATCTTTCAAATGATAACCCGGCCCTTGGGGGCTACAGGTTGAAGTTTTTATCTAATTCAAAGACCTGGCTCATCTTTCAAAATATGACCTGGCCCTTGGGGCTACAGGTTGAAGTTTTTATCTAATTCAAGACCAGGCTCATCTTTCAAAAGATGACCCGGCCCTTGGGGGCTAGAGGTTGAAGTTTTTATCTAATTCAAGATCCGGCTCATCTTTCAAAAGATGACCCGACCCTTGGGGGCTACAGGTTGAAGTTTTTATCTAATTCAAGACCCGGCTCATCTTTCAAAAGATGTGCCGGCCCTTGGGGGCTATGGACAGATATGGTTCTCCCAGATAATACAACGAACACAATTCATCAAACAAAACTAGTCTTCTGGAAGGCTAATGGGTGGAAATACAAATAACATAGGACGTACATCATGTTTGATTCGCATCATGGTTACCAAGCTCTTCTCCATTTCATAGCTTGTTTCCAGACGACTTACGAAGCCAGAGCAGAGTTGCTCAAATTCAAGCTTCTCATAATTAGGAAGCTTCAACATGGTGATGTCTTGCTCTGCAGAAGAATAGGTCTCTTTGGATGCATGTTTTGATAACACCGTCGTTGCAGGCTTAGAGTAGCCAGTACCAGTAACAATTACGGTATCTGGGTCTTCAGCCTCCTTGGAAGAGCTTGGCGGGTTTACATTTTCAGTGGCCTTCTTCAGAGGGCTTGGAGGATTAGTACGGACATCAGGAATATCGTCCACAAGGTTATCTTGAGTCGTCGCTGGGTCTCCGTCAAATTCTGGGACAAAGGTGCTCATACCAAACACCTTAGTTATTTTAGGAGAAGAAGACAAATCGCCAGTTTTTCTCTTCTTTGCTTGTGCTCTGAGATGAAAAGACATCAAAGTTAGGACAGGTGTCATTATTGGGAAGGAAAAAGGTTAATAAAAGAACTTACCCCTGAAGATGAATCATTGGGGAAAGAGCTGACATTACTGAGTCGCCGGATTAAGGAGGAGAGACGTGATGGACAAAAGTTCAAAGAGTGAACGAATTGCGAATATCGTTTTTCACAAGAAGGGAAAGGTGTTAACAGGAGTATACCTCAGTTTGTCCTTTCCGACCAGTTGTCTTTTCCGGTAACCCGGAAACTAAGTCACCAGAATGGCTTCGGGTATGACCTTTGGGGGTATACCTCACCTTCTTCAAAAGGAAATCACGGTCCATATGAGCATTTGGGTGAGACATGGGAACTTTCCCACAAAACCGCCTGGCCGGCCTAGGAGAAGAAGAAGTTGAGTCGGAAGCAATAGAAATTACCTCGACGACGTCATCTTGGCTCTCATAGTCATCCTCCTACGAATAGAGGTAACGGGAAATAAGCATAAGTCGGAACATAGTTATGACAAACAAACGGGTAAAATTTTACCTCTGATTGTTCTTTGCCGTCTCGAGACTCGCCCACGACAGATGATTCCTTGGCAGCGGTTTTGCCTTTGGTCTTCTTTTTCTTCTTAGGAGGTGGCTTGATTTTTTTCTGGACAGTCACCTTGGGCCTTTGAGACCAGAATGTTGATCCTTTCTGATTGATGTAATAACAGTTCAGATCAGGAACATTGGACGACGTATTGAATTTTTTTTGAAAGGAAGCGACTTAGATTGTTACCGCTGGAGCCGAGTTGGAGAGGCAGAAAGGCTTGAGCCCAATCTTGGCGCAGTTCTCCAAAGGCTCGGTGGTTAGCTTCTTGATCATTTAGACAATGTCATCTTCGGTGAGTCTTCTATGGAAAAAACATTGGGGGTGGTTCTCACTGCCGTGATACTCGCACATCAGGCCATCCCGGCGACTCAAAGGAAGAATCCTCCACTCCACCCAACAACGGACTAGGTCAACCCCAGTAAGCCTATTATTGGTCGAAGACCTTAGCTGGGAGAAGACGGGGATAGAGGTTGATTCTTCTTCTTTAGTAAGTTTCTCTGGCAGCTTGAAATCCATGGGCAAGCGATCTTCTCTGTAACCCGGAAGTGGGTTCTCGCCAGGAGGAGATGTGTCACGAAAATAAAACCATGATTCGGCCTAGCCTTTGGGATGGTTGGGTAGAATAACAGATGGGAACCCACATTCGCGATGTCGGTGGATGTTAACCCCCCCAAGTTCCAAGTTAGGCCCGTTGGTGAATTCAGTCTAGCGGTTCAGATAGAAGAAGTTCCAGAACAGTAACACTGTGGGTTCTATGTGCAGATAGGCCTCCCAAAACACTTGGAATTGGCAGAGCTTGCTGATGGAGTTTGGCCCCAAGTGTTGAGGGTGAACATTGAGGAAGTGCAGAGCGTCTCTGAAGAACTTTGACCCGGGAGGCTTGAAGCCTCGTTCAAGATGATCAACCAACAATTTCTTTGGGATCAAGATAACCCTCCATAACATACTTATCAAGATAGGCGTCATTGATTTTGTATGGTAACCAGTTGCATTTCGACATATTGCCCAAGACTACAAAAGGAAGGAACAAGGCAGTTTATTAGAAACCATGTAAGTGGTAACTCGCCAGTTGGGTGATCTACAATATGTCTACAGGGACATTATGACTCGCCATTCAGTAACCAAAGGCGTAGCTATGGGGATATTCTAACTCGCCAGTTGAGTGATCTACAGTATGTCTACAGGGACATTATGACACGCCATTCAGCAATCAAAGGCGTAGCTATGGGGATTTTCTAACTCGCCATGGTGGAAAAAGGTGAGAAGCAACTCTAAAAGGGTTTTTCCCTTAGGGATATTCCCGGAAGGAGGATAAACATGTTTCTAAAAACAAGCAATAAATTACGGATCTACGGGTGGACCGAATTGAGAAAATAATGCGTGTCGAAATTACGAAGGCTATGAACGCAAAAATGTGATAGGGATGCCATATGGATCTATGAAGTAAACATCAAATGGCCGGGAGATGCGGTGAAATTACCATGATTTACTACTACGAAGGATCTACCATAAGCATGTTGACGGATCCAGGATAGGGGAAATGTTCATCGCATTCCGAGGCTAACCTAGAAGAACGTGGGGGTCGAGGTCTAACTCTAATGGAGGAAGAGTGTTTACCTGAGATAGGAGGACGATGCCAGGAGATGGATGCGGAAGATCCGTGACGGAGAACGCACCTTCAATTGGACTGGAGACGCCTGGACTGCAGTGGCTCGTGACGGAGCTTCGGGAACGGCGAGAAGGCTGAAGCGCAGGTGCGAGGAAGACAAAGCTGACGAGGAAGATGAAGTGGGGGTAGGTGACGGCGCCCCCACTCCCCCTCTGCAGTTATTTAAAGGACGGGCGCTAGAAACGAAACGGCAGGCGCAGGAATTGAGGCGACAGATTGAAAACCCGCAATGATGGCGCCTGCATTTTCGGGGTAACAAGGTGATGGTAAAAAAGATCCGTTGAGAAATTACATCAACGAATCCCAAACCTGGAGGGAAAAGGTGATGTCATCAATAACTACTTGGCGGCTCAGACAATTTATGAGGGATGGCGGCTTGTCATTTGTCAAAAGATGGAAGTGATACAAGTCGCCCAAAGTTAGCGTCGAAGTTCATTGACATGAATAAATTCAAGTCAATCTGGGGCCTAATGTTGGGGATATTACCTGCGGTGTCACCCGCCCTAACTAGGCCGGGTCACTAAAGGGGCGACTCATACATGGTTAATATAAGCCTTAGCCCAGGGGACCATGAACCGGATGGCGGTTCAGGATGGATGCGGAAGATAAGCCGCCAAGGAGGTTTCCAGTCTTGGAAAGCATGACGACTTAGAGATATGGAAGACCACGATCTGTAGCATGGCTAGGACTCTTGTAAACCCTAGGGCCTCGACCTGTATATAAAGGCGAGTCTCTGGGGAAGATAGGGCAAGCTAGAAATCATCGAGAGCTAGGTCAGGCGAGTAACGCCCTCCTTGTAATCGAATCCACCATCAATATACACAAAGCAGGACGTAGGCTTTTACCTCTACACGAGGGGCCAAACCTGGGTAAATCCGAGTCTCGCTTCCGCTCACCCCTTTCAGTCGCCACCAAGGTGCAATGGCTCCTTCACTAAGTCCTTTCACAAGGACATCTGCCGTGACAAAACCACGACATATACCGTATCAAATTAAATGTTGTACTACTATGTGTCATGCATGGCAATAAATGAACTGTCCTATGATACTAGCACATGATACAATGCATTACGAATGTAGTATCATACACTAGTATCATATGCATGATACTACTATATGATACTCCCCATTATAACCAGCCTAATATGATACACAATCCTCTCTTTCTTCATTTAATTCTATGCCACCTCATCAAATATGCCTAGTTGGCATGCACGATACTACTTATGATAATCCCATTACGACCTGCCTTAGAACATTGTGCAATCACGGAAGGTAATCAGTGTTTGTTAACATTGTATTTCATGTATCGTAATCAATCTCTTTTATCATAGGTAAACACTTTACATCTAAAGTCTGAAGGAACGCCCTCGCCATACTACTCGATGCCCGTCGATTCGTTGCGAATTTGACGTTCCAGATTTGTCTCGTATTGATTAAAAAAGGAAAGAAAAAAAAGGTTCCACCATATCCCCGCACGCCATCCCCTCCCCTAATCTCTCGCCACCGAACCAGGCATTAACCACTAGCCCTGACGAGCTCTGCTTCCCACCTCTCTCGCCTCACCGCCAACTCGCGCTCATCGAGTCCGCTGCGCCGCCGCCGCCTCGTGGTGACTCAGCCAGCCAATGAAGGCACTCCATGATGCGACCTCACTACCCGTCGACAATACCTCGGAGGTTCCTCCTTCGCCCCCACCCCAACAGCACGGTTAGCCCTAGTTTACTGCACCGATGCTAACGTTGGATTCTGCATGGTTTTCTCATCCTCCATCTATTGAATCCAGCTGGTGGACCAGACCAGCTGTGAGACGGTGTCGTTGTTCCGCGAGAAGGACCCAATCCTGTTCGACGCCAGCAGCGAGGACACGTGCACCTGGCGCACCAATGAGGTCGCCAGGAGAAGCCACCTCCATGCCTGCTCGCGCTACGTCCTCGGCGACCGCCTCAAGATCGAGTGCGCCATCTTCATTTGCGGCGACTTACTCACCTTTGACGACCCGCCACCGACACCGTCCTCCGGCCTGCCGCTCTTCCAGCAAGTCGGCTATGGCAAGGGGGAGCCGGACGTGGTCATCCAAGTCGAAGGAGGGACGATCGGCGCGCACTACTGCATCCTCGACGCTCATTGTACATAGAAGCAAATTCTGGGATCATAAGAAGAAAATATTATTTCCGTTGGAAGCATTGTTTCATTGGATAAGAAAAAATCAAAAATGTTTTCTTCCATGTCAATATTTATTCTCTTTTTGGAGGCAATGTAGATCTGAGAAAGTAAATTGGGAAGCAAACCCTATTTTTCTTTGTAAGCGGATTATTTTGTCTCTTTGGAGAAGTAATCATGTTATTTTCTATGTTGTAAACGAACTACATACTCAAATATGTTGGACCTAATCTTGTTGGACAACTGAAACAAGATATTCTAGATAAGAAGAAACTTGAAATTACACTTGAGTTGGAGACAATTTTTCACATATGGAAGAAAACTTGAGGACATCGCCTTGAAGGTAGACTCGGCGAGAGGGACCCGGTGATCATGTTGGTGGTTGGCAAAGGCTTGTGTAGCATCATCATGTGAGTAGTAGAAGGTCACTTCACATGCAAGTTCGTCAAGTAAGTTATGTCCGCCAACCTCGCGGGATTGAAGCTGCATATGTTTGCTCTTTAGGACATAGCGTTCCTCTTTCATGTCGTTGAGATTCGCGGATAGGCTTGTGGCAGCTTGGACTTATACAACCGTTCTTGGTACGCACTTTGGTACTGGCGAAAGCGTTCGACTGCCCGACCGGTTGTGTCGTGGGGTGTTGGGCTTCTGAGGTGTTGTGTGTGTTGTTGTGTTTTAGGCCTAGTTGTTAGGCGTTGTTTTAAGTTTTCGCCCGATTTTCCTTATAAACCGAGCACCTTCTTCATTCTTTTTCTTTTGGCACTCGCCTTATGCGATGCATTCCTCCTCTGGGGGTGTTACTTGTAATAACCCTTCTGATTAATGAATTTGGCAGTTTTGCTGTCAACATTCAAAAAAAATTAGTCGGCTACACAGAGGACCACACGAACAACGAGGATAATGGCGGCTAGTGGGCAGAGTAGGGAGGTGAGGAGCGAGCATGGGGCCGGATGGGTGGCAGGGGCCTTGGTTTTGTGTGTGGGTTAGATGATTGTGAACTATATGTACCATTAATGATGGTGGTGAGAATGAATTGGGGGAGACGAGGATAACATGAGGATAAAGACAAAAACAAGATTGATTAGAAGGTAAGAAATTTTTAGACAATGTTTGTTGACGTGTCTGAGAATTTGAAGTATACATATTTCACATAACTAGTATTGAACTACTCAAATATTAATACTATGGGTAGAAGAGATTGATTAAAAAAGGTTTCAAATATGCATCCGAAGGGGAATGCTCCCACCCGTTCCCTCTGCCCCCATGCTCTTGCGGTGCTCTTCCCGCAGCTGGCCAGATCTGCCCCCATGCTCTTGCGGTGCCCCTCGGGCCGGCGCCGTGCCGCGTGGACCTACTATGACCGCTCGGGATGGGATGGCCCTTGGCCGCAAGGTGAGCTTTGCCGTCAATGTAGTCCTTTTCGAGGGCACTCCCCCACCCCCTATTCATGGCGCCCAACAACGATGTTTCAAATCCGCGATGGGCTCACTCATGGCGCGCACTTGGCGGGATGAAGCTTCGTGCTCTGCATCGGCTTATGAGGATTCAATGCACGACGTTGTCAGCCGCGAGGTGTCGTGTCAGATGGTTCAGCTAAAGTACTGGTGGAGAGATCTCCCCAACCACCATCATTCAAGGCAGGGCTCAGTTAGATCCCCTCGACCTCACATAGTTCCTACCCTAGATAGAGAGCCTTCATCAAATACAAAGCCGCAAGTGCCACCGCTGCCTCCTTATGGGACACGGCAAAATCAACTGCCAAAATCCTTTTACTTGTGTCTGATGTCGGAAGGTTGGTCAACGGGCGCGAGACTACTCCATCTCCTCATCATCAGTTACTCCTTCAACCTCGTCCGTTGTTGTTGCTAGTTGCCGAGTGCCCTTGCTGCATCTTCTCCAACTCCTGCAGCTCAACGGGGCCCCTCACGGAGGCCACCTCCTCAAGCCGAGGACGTCCTCCCACGGTCGATGACTCGTGCACTGGACACCATGCATGTGTGCATCAGACACCCATCGCTCCGCCTGGAGGAGGGCAACGTCGTCTTCATTGCCACTCCGGAGATGGAGGTCAACGCCGCGTGCCTCGCTAGCCTTGGCGCTTTCATGTGGCTGGGCGGGAACCGGCTGCTGAGATCCGTGAGGCTCTCCAAGTTCAGTTTGACATCGAGCGTGTCAAGGTGGTTCATCACTACCCCGATGACTTCTTCGCTCTGTTCGACTATTAGCACCACCACGACAAGGTCACTTTGTTTCTGGGTCGCTTTTGCCACACCTGCCTCGAGATCCATGCGGCAAACTAGAGGATGGACGCACAGGCGAACGTGGTGTAGGGCAACTTCCATGTCCACCTTGGCATCTAGAGTGTCCCGTTGAACGCATGGAGCGAGGCCGTGGCAGCGCATGTGCTTGGTCGTGACACCTTCGTCCACTAGTTCAACATCGCCACGCTACGGGAGGAGGATGCCACTTGTCTCAAGTTGTGGGCGTGGTTGGCGTATCCTTCGGCCATTCCCAAAGTCGAACAAGTTACCTTCATGCCCCGTGTTGTCAAGAGGGTTGGAGGAGCTCCATCGACGGCCATCGGTAAGTCCGACATCGAGAAGCGCGTTTTGGTCCACATGGACCTCCTTGAGGACTACACTCGTGATTCTTCGGGACGTATCCCTCATCGACCTCTTTCAGCCCTTCACCACTCACATGGGCGTGGTTGATGGCAAAACGTGGCTACGCGACAGATGGGAGCCGGCTCCGTCTCGCCGGGACAACAACGGCCATCATCGTCGTCACGAAGACGAACACCAGGTTAGGGGCAAGCAATGTGGTTGTCACAATGATAGGCAGACCTCCTCCTGGGGAGACCATCTCTTGTGGAGTTGGTCCCATTGCCCCGATGACGACCGTGGCGGCTCACACCGCGGAGACCGTGATGGGCGTGGGGAGCGGTGCGACGGCCATAGAGATGGGCGCCGCCACGATGACTCGGGCCCCTCGAGCATGCGCAAGATGGAGCTTGTCACATCCAGCGGCTGCCATATGGGGAGGTGATTCCGGCTTCGGGTTCCCACACTCGCCATGTCAACAAGACAAATCTCCAAGGTTGCCTGCTCGTGTCGTCTCCGAGGAGACACGAGGCTACTCACCATCTCCGTCTCCGCGTACAATCTCCAGGGACATTGTGGAGATTGTCCCTACCACTCCGGTGCTGGATTGGCTGTGGCATGATGCTTGTCTGGGCTCCAAAGTCCAGCCGTCTCTCATCTTGGAGGCTACTTCTGCACCAGTAGACAACTGTGTGCCTGCTATGCATGTCCCTGCCTCTCCCACGACCGGTTTGGGTCCCTCCTTCGAGGCTGCTGTTGTTTCTGATGCAGGTCATGCAAGGTTGCATCATGAGGATTTCACATGCCATGATGTTAACCACGAAGAACTGCAACACAAATATGAATCTCTGGTCCAGTCTATGATGGGTGATGCAAGCCATGAAGTAATACAAGATGAGCTACATGTGGGTGTTTCCTCGCCGGTCTGGTACATGATTGTGTGAGGCCATGGAGGTTGGGGAGATCACCCGCTTTTCATCCCCAGCCTGCCAGCAGTGCTCCCCACCTGATCACCAAAATCAACACCTCCCAAGAGGCCAAAAACAAGACGCAAAACTTTTGCTGGGGTCATCGGTTTACACCACCTGCGTCGCAGTCCTTGCATACAAGCTCAGAACAGATCCATGCCCATAGCCAAGCTTATGGAACAGCTGTTGTGTAGGCGTATGTGAATCATCCCTGAAGGCAAACAAGTCACTGAAGTGACCATCACCAAGTTCACGGACATGTTCTCGGGACACCTGCCGGTCATCACCATTGCTTCTCTACGTGCCCTTTTTAAGTTGGATTGTGATCTGGCCATAACTGTTGAAGATGCTCTTGTGCAGCATGGAAGAGAAGGTGAATCCTGATATGAAGGTGGCCTGTGCAGGGGAGGCCTAAGTAGCGCTGTTCCGTCCAAGATGTAGCCTAGTTTATCATGTTAGTTCATCATTTCCCTACTTGTATGTCTATTCGCAGTGGCACTTGTGCACTGTGGATACTGGTCCTGGCGATACCTTCATTGTCTTGTACATGGATAGCTTGTCAAGGATGTTGTGCTTGTCCAGATGATGGATGCTATGTGAGTCCATATGTGCTCTAAGTATTGCTATGTTAGACACAAACCTCTCAATACTATGTTGGAATGTTCACGGAGTAAACTGCCCAGGTCAACGCACGGCCATCCACGAGACCATTGCTTCTTCTTCCTGTCATCTCGTATGTATTCAAGAGACCAAGCTACAATCCATCGACCCTTTCCTGGCAGCGTCCTTGGGTCGGCAGCGTCTAAAGAGTTTCACACCAAGGCCGGCTGATGGCACAAAGGGGGGCATTTTGCTGCTTTGGGATGACTCGGCGGTCACGGTGTCCAACGTGCAAATTGGTGTCTACTTCCTCTCTGTGACGGTTGCAATTAAAAATTATGATGACAACAAATCCTTCAAGCTCACCACTATGTATGTCCCAACACGTAGCATCCACAAGGAGGCTTTCTTCCTTGAGCTTACTTCCGAGAATCCTACGCCCCACACCAAATGGCTTGTCAATGGAGAGTTCAATCAAATATATCGTGTTAGGGACAAAAACAAGACCAATGTGGATCGCGGCTGTCTTGTACGTTTCCACAATGCCTTGACCACTTGTGAGCTCAAAGAGATGCACATGCAAAATAGGAAGTTTACTTGGAGCAACGGGCAAAGTAACCCAACGATGAGCAAGCTTGACACCTTGTTTTGCAATGTGTATGGGGACTTAGAGTTTGCCACCCACATTCTGCATGCCCTAACCTCATCAATTTTGGATCAGTGCCCTCCTTTACTTGTTAATGATGTAATACCAAATAAGCCTAAATCCTTCCGGTTTGAGGACTATTCGACTAAGATGCAGGCTTCCAAAGAGTCGTCACCGAGGCTTGGAATGAGAACTTCGGTCATGTCGAGCCTTATCAGCGGATTTTCCACAAGCTAAAGAGAATAGGTCAAAAAATTCTCTCCTGGAGCAAGACCGTCTTCTCTAACTCCAAGGTCAAGCTGCATATGGCTCTTGAAGTTATCCTCTGCCTTGACATTGCTCAGGATCAAAGATAGCTAAGCCCGTACAGAAGAAATCTTCAATCAAGATTAAAAAAGAAGGATCATTGACTTGGCAGTCCTACAGAAAACATGGAAAAGACAAAACTCTAGGATTGCAAACCTTAAGGAAGGAGATGCTAACACCCGCTATTTCCACCTCTGTGTCAATCATTGAAGAAGGAAAATATCATCCATCGACTCAAACACAACCAAGGATGGGTCATCTCGCATGATGACAAGGAGAAGATCGTTCACAAATACTTCAAGAACATTGCTAAAAAAGGCCCTGCCCGTAGCATTGATGTCAACTGGGGAATGTTCCCAACCCCCAGTTGTGACCTACATGACCTGGATGTGGCTTTCTCAGAGGAAGAAGTCAAAGCTGAGATATTTGAGCTTCCGGGTGACAAGGCGCCCGACCTGGATGGATTCACGATCATGTTCTTCAAGGCATGCTCGAACACGATCAAGCCAGATATCATGCTTGCTGTCAATAGTTTCTCTGACCTCCAGACCGCTCACCTCCATTGGTTGAACTCAGCTGACACTGCGCTCATCCCAAAGAAGGACGATACTCATGATATTGTTGACTTTCGCACCATAAGCCTAATCCATGCCATTGCGAAGCTCATTTCAAAGATGATGTCCGAAAGCTTGGCACCCTGAATGAATGATCTTGTCTCACAAGACCAAAGTGCTTTCATCAAGAAGAGATGTACGTGTGCAACCTTGCTAGACGATTGCATCGCAATAAGACCCCGACTCTTTTGTTCAAGCTTGACATCAAGAAAGCATTCGACTCAGTGTGTTGGGACTATCTTTTGGGCTTGCTTAACCACCTTGGTATTCTGCCGCGCTTTCGGGTCCAGGTGTCCGCCTTCCTGTCCACGGACTCATCCGTGTTTTGCTCAATGGTGTGCCTGGAGACCCTTTCAGGCTCGGCCGTAGGCTCAGGAAAGGGGACCCCATGTCCCCCCTCCTCTTTGTGCTGGACATTGATCTGGTGCATCATATCCTGGAGAAGGCCATGTCACAAGGGCACATCCATCCCATTGGCGGATGTGCTATGCCGATTCGGGCCTCCCTTTACGCGGATGATGTTGTTGTTTTTATTTCCCCAATCAAGGAGGACATTCGCTTCTTTGCTGACACCCTCAGGAGTTTCGAAGGTATTTCTGGATTGATCACAAACTGCTCAACGATTAGATGCAGTAATGTGGACCTTGCGGACATCATAAAATCCTTCCTAGCTCAACGATCCTCCTTTCCCATTAAGTATCGTGGCTTGCCTCTATCAGTAAAGCATCTGAAAATAATTCACTTCCATCCTTTGGAGGACAAGATCGCGGCACATCTCACACCATGGATGGGAAAGCACGTTGCTGCCCCTCGAAGAATGGTTCTCGTTAAGTCGGTCATCATGGCCATCACTATCTAATACGTGACAGCTCTGAATCTCCCCGTCGAAGTTCTGAAAAAGACTGATGCTCTTCGTCGTTCCTATCTCTGGGCTGGGTGTGACAAGGTCACATGAGGCAAATGTAAGGTGAATCGGGAGCAAGTTTGCAATTCAAACTGCCTGGTGGTCTTGGGATTCTAAATCTAGAAAAGTTTGAGACTGCACTTCGGCTCCGTTGGCTGTGGTTCAATTGGTAGGACCCAACCAAGACTTGGGTGGGCTTGGGCACTCCTTGCAACAAGCATGAATCCAACATCTTCGTGCTTGCCTCCAAGCTTCAGGTGGGAGATGGCCTTTGTGCAACTTTCTGGGAGTCAGCTTGCTTGGATAGCAGAAGACCCAAAGCTATTGCTCTGAAAATCTATGAAATCTCCAACAAAAAAATTGTTTTTTCCACATGGCATTGACTAATGCCTACTGGATCTCTCACGTGAAGGCAGCCTCGATCGTCTCCCCTGAGCACATCGCCCAGTTTGTCACGCTCTGGGAAAGACTCACCCACATCCACTTGGACCCGGCCATGCATGACTCCTCCAGCTGGAAGCTCACAACTGACGGTCATTACTCCGGATCATCGGCATATCGAGCTGAGTTCATTGGTTTGCTGCACACAGATATGAACCAAAGTGTATGAAAAAACCAGGCACCCCACAGTGAAAATTCTTTGCCTGGCTCGTTATCAACAATAAGATTTGGACGCCTAACAAACTGCACCGCCATGGATGGCCGAACTACAACCTATGTCCGCTCTGCCAACAAGTTCAGGAAATGGCGGTCCACCTTTTCTTTAGTGCCGATACACTATTAGCGTTTGGGACATGATCCAAACTTGGTTGGCTCTCCATGATGTACGACCCAACGATTGGAGGGTGCTACACTCTGTTAAGGAATGGTGGAGTCAGAATGCCACTAAGAGGGCCCCGTCGCAAAGTCTGCTCGTCTCCATGATGATGCTCATCTCCTTGGAAATATGGAAGGAGCGCAATGCAGAAGTTTTCCATAATATGGCCGTACCAGTGGGAGTGGTGGTCGCCAAGATCAAGGAGGAGTGCTCTCTTTGGAGCTTAGCGGGAGCGAAACATTTGTGTAATATCATGCCGCGAGAGTGATGTATCTTATTTGGCCTTGGGCCTCAACCCTTAACTTCTTCCTTAATCAATGCAAATTACAAATCTTTTGCTGTGTTTCCAAAAATATATATTAATACTTCTGTTTAGCGCATAATGCTCCTGGAGGGGGTACCTTTACTATGTCTTCGGGCATGACATGATGGTGTTGTGGAGACTGTAGGACCAGCTACTCACACACTCATCCACGACGTGCTTCCTCCCGCACTAGGGGTGGAACTCCCTGCTAGAGATGCTTGCGGCGGGGCTTCTCATGGTGGCGTTCCGCCAGTGGGGCGATTAGTTCACGGAGGCCTAGTACCTGGTGGAGGAGTTCAAGATGGGCGTACACATCTACATGCTCCTACGGAGGGATACTGTGTGACGGGGTTGTACATTAGGGGTAGTCCTACGGACATGCATCCCTAGGCCTGCCCAAGACCCTACATGGACATCTGCCTCCCAAAAATTACCTATGCAGTCATGGTATCACTCGGATAAGTATGTGTTCCTTGGCCTGAATGGCTTCTGGTATTAGTCGGAGGTCCCTCAACACTCGGACTGCAGCAAGACGTGGGCAACAAAGAGACGACAACGGCCACAGACTTGAACTATCACATGAAGTGCAGTGAAGATGCACGTTACGAGTAACGCCAGAGTTAGAGTTGTCGTTACTAGTAATTCTGTAGTTATTATAATTTACTCGCCCTTATAATGAAGTCCGGCCGGTCGTGGCGCACTCTATATAAGCCACCCCGAGCTCCTGAGCAAGGGTTCATCATTTTGTACTATTTCATATTCTATAATCCAACACCAGCGTGTGAAGCTCAAGAAGTAGGGTCGTTACCACTCCCGTGTGGGGCCCGAACTCGTACATCCGAGTGTATCCTCTGTGCCCTAGCTAGGCTCTGCCCCTCATTCGTACCCCTGGTATTATTGTCAGGATCATTCCCACGACAGTTGGCGCCCACCTTGGTGCTGTGCGTCTAGCAAATTCGGCGGAGTAGGAGTTTTACCTTTTTCGTCACCATGATGACACTCGGCGGAGAGATCCTCTTCGGCTCCCTCAGCTTCGTCGTCGATGACTCAGCGAGGCTACAGGATGGGAACTGGACACCGACACCCTCCCTTCTCGATGTACGTCGCATTTCAGCACAGTTGTGCAAGAGGTCCTGATGCAGCAGCCATCAGTGTTGTAGCACTCGGTGCCCCCACGCCCGGTGTAGTTCGTCGCAAGCGCTCCGGGCGCTTGCATTTGCAGCGGCTGATCAAGCACGCTAGGGCCCACCAGGCCATCTTGGGCTAGGTGGCTATACTCAATTCTGATGAGCCCACCGTCAGCCTATTCCAATCATCGAGCGAAGAATCACTCGATAACTCTAACTACGAAAGCAGTGGAGACAACGCTGAGGTCTTGAAGGCCGACACGACCAGGGGAGGCAGCCCCGGGTTCGGCATGGAGAATACTCGTGGCCTGATGGTGGAGAGCATTGCCATGGCGACGGTAGCCACCACATTCCGTAGCCGCTCACAGAGCAGCATTGGGAGAAACTTTGGCAGAGAAGCGAGCAAGTTCTTCGCACCCCCATCACAGGGAATGCCCCGAAGAAATAGCATTGGAGAACGAACGTCAGGCCACTTTGGCTGAGCACGAGCGTCTCGAGCATCCCCAACAGTCACTCGACGCTCGTGCCATGAGGGATCAGCCCGGCTCCAGTCGCAATCGCCGGGAGCTATTTCTGAACAACCTCCAATGCCACATCGAGGTGATGCGAATGGCTCTGCTGAATTTGGCCGCTGCCACTCGGATTGCTGATTCCATCCAGCGAAGTGAGTCTGCGACGAGAGAAGGCATTCGACAAATCCAGGCTCTGCTGAAGACTGCCATGCAGCGAAATTCCGTGGCGTCATAGTCACGACATATTATCCATAGCAGGTCCGTCCACGAGGACACAATGCAGTCGGCTCACATCCTGCATGCACTTGGAAGACGTAAAAAATCTCCTCTTCTTCCGAGCGGCCCATAGGGAGATCGGTACATGAACATCGAGTCCGTAGCAGAACACCTCCTCCGAGGAGTGGTTCACTCGGACACCGACCCCATGACTCCATGACAAGCCCTAATCGTCAAAGTGGTTATGGAGACGACGGCTACGAGACCCCTCAATTCAGCGCGAGGTCCATCAGCACGCAGAACGTAGTCGACCGATCGCGCACTGGCCATGGAGTATTTGGCCTCGAGTGCTTCGGTCGACACATCCATGAAGCAGAGATCCCATCCAATTACTGATTGGCCACGGGGATCGTCAAGTTCAATGGTGAATCCAAGCCACATACCTGGCTCGAGGATTACAGAGTGGCCGTCCAGATAGGCGTTGGCGACTCCTTTATCGCAAGGAAGCATCTACCCCTCATGCTAGAGGGATCAGCAAGGGCATGGCTCAACTAGCTTCCCTCCAACAGTATCCACAGGTGGGGAGATTTAGTCCGAGTGTTTATCAAAACATTTAGGGGGACCTACAAGCGCCCAGGCGGTTTAACCGAGCTACAACACTATGTTCAGAAGAGCAACGATACCCTCGGGGTGTATATCCAGTGGTCGACCACGTTACACAACACGGTGGAAAACGTCACCGAGCATGAGGCCGTATGCACTTTCAAAGCAAGCACTCGATACCGGGAGCTCATCCTCAAGTTTGGTCGATCGGGGATCTGTCCCTTAGTTGGGCAACGGAAATGTCCAATCGGTATGCGAATGGCAAAGAAGAAGACTGCCTCCACAGCAGCAAAGGCCGAGCCAGCGAAGCCCCTCACTCAGACGGTGCCAGGAAAAAACAAAAGCAAAAGGGCGACCCATCAGGCAAAGTGAAGTAGTTGCTGTCCCAGGGCAGAGCCAAAGCAAGCCCAAGAAGAAGAAGAAATATTGGGCAATCAAGAAGAAGGCTGAGTCCAAAGCGACCTTATGGACCAGTCATGTCCGTTCCATGTTAGGAAGTGCGGGGAGGGGGAATTCATCCCCGCCAAGCACACGGCTCGAGACTGTCGCCTGCTCCGGAAAGAGATAGGCAAAGAGCCCTTCGAGGACAAGAGTGATGAGGACGATCAAGATTCTACCCCCGGGTATCCAAACGTCGAGTAAGTTCTCATGATATTTGCCGTGACGAGAGCAAGAGCCGATTGAAAGTCATCAATCGGAGGTTAACATGGCGGCTCTAGCTACCACGAAATACCTCCATTGGGTAAAAACGCCCGTCATGTTCGATCAGTCAAACCACCCGGCCAACAACGCCACCCCTGGGATGCATGCTTTGGTTGTCGACCCGGCCGTCAACGGGGTCCAACTGCGAAAGATGCTCATGGACAGAGGCAACAACCTGAACATCATATACGTCACATGCTCAGAGAAATGGACATTCCATTGTCCCAACTGAGCAAGAACAACATGCAGTTTCACGGGGTCATCCCCGGGAAGAAGGCCGAATCACTCGGTCAGATCACCCTCAATGTCGTATTCGGTGGTGAAAAGAATTACAGGAAGGAAATACTCACCTTTGAGGTTGTTGACTTCAAGAGCGCTTATCAAGTCATCCTAGGTAGGCCTGCCTACGCACGTTTCATGGCCCTACCATGTTACATGTATCTTAAACTAAAGATGCTAGGGCCGAAAGGCATGATTACATTGACCGACAATCAGAAGGTCACCGAAGGATGCCTGCAGCAGGGCTCTCGGATTGCTAACAAGCAAGTCCTGGCGGCCGAGCTTGAAGGGTACAAGAAGGCGGTGGACACTGCCGACTTGCTCAAGTCCAAACGGCTGGCTATCGAGTCCGTCTTTTAGTCGACGGGCGAGACCAAGCAGGTCCGCGTCCACCTGACCAATCTGAGAGCTTCCGTGATAAACATCTCCATTTCACTTGGCGAAAAATAGGAAGCCGAGCTCATCCAGTTCCTCCGTGAGAACTGGGACATCTTCGTATGGAAGCCTTGTGACATGCCGGCTGTTCCAGGGAATTGGCCAAGCACCGCCTCCGAGTGGGCTCCAAATCAAACCCGTCAAGGAGCACTTGTGCCGCTCCTCCATGGAGAAGCGCAAAGCAATCGACAAAGAGATCGGTCGGCTCCTAGATTTCGAGTTCATCCGCGAGGTATACCACTCTGAGTGGTTGGCGAACGTAGTCATGGTGCCTAAGAAGAACAATTCACCTCGAATGTTTATTGACTTCAAGCACCTCAATTGGGCCTGCCCAAAAGACCATTTCGCTTTACCAAGGATAGATTAGATCTTAGATTCAATCGCTCGATGTGAACGCATGTCGTTCCTGGATGCGTACTCCGAATACCACTAGATCTTAATGTATGGACCTAAAACGGCCTTCATCACCCCATTCAGTTGTTTTTGCTACATCACCATGCCATTCGGCCTCAAAAAAAACTAGGGCTACTTTTCAACGAATGATCCAGAAGTGTGTGGAGGAACAAATAAGTCGTAACGTTGAAGCGTACATGGATGACATTGTGGTCATGTCCAGGAAAGGTTCCGACCTCCTGATCAACCTTGCTGAAACCTTCGCCAACCTCACGCGCTTTGGAATCAAATTCAATCCGGCCAAGTGCACTTTCGGAGTGCCGGCAGGTAAATTTCTCGGTTTCATCATTTCTGCGTGAGGTATTAATGCCAACCCCGATAAAATCGGGGCCATAGTCCAAATGAGACGTCCAGAGCGCATCCAAGATGTGAAAAGTCTCACGGGATGCCTCGCAGCCCTGAGTCACTTCATCTCAAGACTCGGTGAGAAGGCAGTGCCTCTTTACCCACTGATGTAGAAATGTTACAGATTCGAGTGGACAAACGAAGCGCAAGTCGCTTTCGACCAGCTCAAAGCCTTGCTATCCACCCAGCTGGTGTTGGCTACTCCGGGCAGCCATGAGTCCTTACTTATGTACATTGCCGCCACTAGCCAAGTGGTTAGAACTGTTCTCACCATGGAATGTGAAGAAGAGGGCAAGGCGTATAAGGTACAAAAGCCCATCTATTGCATCTCGGAGGTAATAACTCCCTCCAAACAGAGGTATCCGCATTACCACAAGCTGGTTTACGGTATTTACCTAACTGTGAAGAAGGCAGTCCATTACTTTTAAGATCACTCGGTCATTGTCATCAGTGACACTCCCTTGGAAGAAATCCTGCATAACAGGGATGCTACTAGCTGAGTGGCTAAATGGGCAATTGAACTCCTCCCGCTGGAGATCACGTTTGAAACCAAAAAAGCGATAAAGTCTTAGGACTTGGTTGACTTCCTTGCCAAATATATAGAACAAGAGCAGACGGCTCGTGGCGTCCCCGAACAATGGACCATCTTCTTTGACGGATCCAAGATGCTCCATGGTTTAGGGGATGGAGTGGTTCCCATTTCCCCCAGGGATACCGACTGAACTATGTGCTACAAATCCATTTTGACCCATCTAACAATGAGGCGAAATATGAAGCCCTCCTGTATGGGCTCCGCATGGCCATCTCTCTTAGTGTGCGACGATTGATGGTTTATGGCGACTCGGACCTCGTCGTCAACCAGTTCATGAAGGAGTGGGACATTCGAAGACCAGCCATGACAGCCTACTGCAATGCAGTGAGAAAACTAGAGAAGAACTTTGAAGGGTTGTAGTTGCACCAGGTGCCCCGAGCCAAGAATCAAGCAGCTGATGACTTGGCAAAAACCGGATTCACTTGGAAAGTTGTTTCGAAAGGCGTCTTCCTCGAGCACCTGTGCACCTCCTTAGTCAAAGAGGATCCTTTTACCGAAGAGCCTCCGCAAGCAATCGGCCCGTCTAATGTGACTGAAATTGATGTCCCGGCTGTGGTCGACCTCATCCACGAGATGGTGGTCATCACACCCGAAGGGACTTAGCCTTATCTGGCTTACTTGCTCAGTCAAGAACTCCCCGAAGCGAAGAGGAAGCCCGCCAAATTGTTCGGCGGTCTAAAGCTTTTGAAGCCCTCGGAGACAAACTATACAAGAAGAGTGTTACATGAGTTAGTCAAAAGTGAATTTCCCCAAAGGAAGGAATGTAGATCTTGCATGAGATTCACTCAGGAACCTGTGGACATCACGCCTCCTCTCAGACCCTGGTGGACAAGGCCTTCTGAGAAAGTTTTTTTGGCCCCGAGCCAATGAGGGAGCAAAAGAGTTTGTCGAACTCTACGTTGGATGCTAGTTCTATAAAAATTAATCGCACAAGCACGAATCCACGTTGAAAACGATTCTGCTCCCCTGGCCATTCTCCATGTGGTGCCTCAAAATGGTTGGCCCTTTGCGCACTGGGACGAGTGGATTCACCCACATGCTAGTTGCGTTGCATAAGTTCACCAAGTGGGTCGAAGCGAAACCCATCAAAAGCCTAGATGTAGTGACTTTCGTCAGCTTCATTCGGCAGAATGTCTTTAGATTTGGAGCCCCTCACGACATCATCACTGATAACGGAACTAAATTCAACTCAGATGAGTTCCGCGAGTTCTGTCACTCCCAAGTCACTCGGGTTAAGTACGCCTCCAGGACTCACCCGGAGTCGAATTGGAAGGAAAAACAGGCGAATGCTATGATACTGTAGGGATTGAATCCCCGACTGATGAGAGATCTCAAATACACCGCAGGCGCATGGGTAGAAGAGTTACCATCCATCTTGTGGGGTATGCGAACGAGTATGAATCGTTCAACTAAGCGTACTCCTTTATTCATGGTGTGTGGGTCGGAAGTTGTTCTGCCGAGTGACTTACGTCAAAATTCCCCCGAGTGGAGCGGTACAATGAAGCTGAAGCCGAAGCAGCACACCAAGACTATTTGGATCTCTTGGAAGAAGAGAGAGCTAGCCCTCATTTGGTCGACACTATACCAGCAAGACCTGAGACGCTACCATGACAAGCAAGTCAGGGGCCGAGTGTTTCAAGAAGGGGACTTGGTCCTCCGACTGGACCAACAAAAGCCCCATAAGCTGCCACGCCTATGGCAAGGGCCATGCACGATCTCCATTGTCCCGCACAATGGATCTTATGTATTATACAATCTCGAGGATGGGGTAGAAGAGCCCAGAACCTGGATCGCGGGCCTGCTCGGCAAGTTCTATACTTAGAACGTATCATTTCATTGATGTAACGAACTCGAATTGTTAGAAGAATCAGATATTTCCTTTCTTCAACTATTGCCAAACCTCTCACTCAGGTGAAACACACCCTCAGTGGGCATAAATCATTTCATGGTAGCGAACCTGTTTTTGCCCAAGGAACAAAAACCGGCCCCGACTGAGGACAACCTCCACGCTCGGGGACTTAGCTGCGAACCAGCTTTCGCTTAAGTTAAAACGGTTCCGAATGTAGCAAGATCTTCATTCGGTCGCCAAGATCAATAGACCGATCATTTGTTGGTAGCGAACCTGTTTTCTCCATAGGAACAAAAAATGGCCCCGAGTGAGGAAAACCTCCACGTTCGGGGACTTAGCTGCGAACCAGCTTTCGCCTAAGTTAAAACGGTTCTGAATGTAGCAAGCTCTTAATTCAGTCGCCAAGATGAACAGAACAGTCATTTCTTGGTAGCGAACCTGTTTTCGTCTAAGGAACAAAAATCGGCCCCGAGTGAGGACAACCTCCATGCTCGGGGACTTAGCGGCGAACCAGATTTCGCCTAAGTTAAAACGGTTACGAATGTAGCAAGCTCTTCATTCGGCCGCCAAGATGAACAAAACCATCCCGAGTGGGGACAACTTCCACGCTCAGGGGCTTAGCTACGAACTAGCTTTCGCTTAAGTCAAAAGCCACCCCGAGTGAGGACAACTTCCACACTTGGTGGCTTAGCTGCGAACCATCTTTCACCTAAGTGAAAAACAATCCCGAGCGAGGACAACTTCCACACTCGGGGGCTTAGCTGTGAACCAGCTTTCGCCTAAGTCAAAAACCATCCCGAGTTAGGACAACTTCCACACTCGGGGGCTTAGCTGGAAACCAACTTCTGCCTAAGTTAAAAACTATACCGAGTAAGGACAACTTCCACACTCGTGGGCTTAGCTGCGAACCAGCTTTTGCCTAAGTCAAAAACCATCACGAGTGAGGACAACTCCCACATTCGGGGGCTTAGCTGCGAACCAGCTTTCACCTAAGTCAAGAAATATCCCGAGTGAAGACAACTTGCACACTTGGGGGCTTAGCTGTGAACTAGCTTTTGCGTAAGTCAAAAATCATCACGAGTGAGGACATCTTCCACACTCTGGGGCTTAGCTGTGATCCAGCTTTATCCTAAGTCAAAAACCACCCCGAGAGTGCGGACAACTTCCACACTTGGGGACTCGGATGCGAACCAGATTTCGACGGGGTAAAAGTGGCCCCGAATAAAGACAACCAAGCGAATAAGATCAAAACGCGAATATGGATAAACTGAAGCAAGTTGAGCAAAAAGCGCGCATAAGAGAGAGCTCAAGGCTCGGTCAGACTTTGAGGTTACATAAAACCACTCAGCATCCCGAGGCATAATGAAACATAAATGGTTTTTTCCTCCGAGCATTACTCAGAGACAGAAGATTCCACTGCTTCCATGAAGGTGTCAAGGTCGATTCCTTCCGCAATCTGGGTGGCGGCTTCCATAATTATCTCCATGAAATCCTCGACCTTGGCGCTTTTCCTATTGATGACCCGGAGATTCTTCATCTTATCCTCATTCACTCCTTTACAATGGATGCGGACGAGTGAGAGGGCGATGTCAGCTTCGGCCCTCGCCGATGACTTCTTCCAAGATTTGAGTTCTCTTGGGATGGCCTTCACACGGTTGAGGATGGTCTGGGCATCCATTGGGAGTGCATTGTCAGTGGTGTTCTCTTGATCTATCTCCCCAACGGCCGACTGAACCCATTTGAAGCAGCTCAATACATAGTCGACGCGAGCTTCCAGCCTGAGAAGAGCCAAGGCAATACTGTCCTTCATGAGCCCTCTCTTGGGGTCAAGCTCTTTCTCTATTCGCGTCGTCTCTTCCTCAACGTCAATGGAGAAGGCTGTATTCAGTCGGAAAACAAAAAAATGAGAAAACATCACTCGGAAATTGCAAGGCGATAACAAGAGATCGTTCAGACGCATAACATACCTTTAAGCTTCTCGTAGTGCTCCTTGCCGAAGTCCTTTATGAACTGCTCCAGTTCAGCCTTTCTAGCAACGAACTTCTCAAATTTGGTCTCCCACTTGGCATAGTGCTTCTTCAACTCAGCGAATTCTGTAGCACATTTTTCAGCGCCAGCCTTTAGAAGCCGGTTCTCTTCTTCGAGCGTCCTAACCATCTTAAGCTTGGTTTCGGCCGCCTGGGTCCTCTGCTTACCTTCAGCTGTGCATTTCTCCTGTTCCAGCCGCTTATTCTTGACCTTTTCAGCATCAAGGCTCAGTCGGAGGGCTTGCGGCTCCTTCTCCACAACATCATCACGCCCTCCAGGCCTGTAGACAACCTGTCATCAAGACACACAAGTCAAGCAGAATACAATATAGTAACTCTAAGACTACCGCCGACTGATGCAGTCAACGGTAGCCTCAAGGAGTATTTTGTGTGGGTGCGCTCAGTGCTCCCCCACTTGAAAAATAAGAGGAGGAAAAAAAAGGGCCCCGTACCCTATCTACCTTACTCGAATTAAAACAGGAACTAAGACTACAAACGACTGCTCCAGTCGATGGTAGCCTCGGGGACTACACCCAGTGGGTGCGCTCAGCACACTCCCATTAGAAAGTGACACCCAATTGGTGTGCCTCAGAGCAAACCCATTCGGGATCAAGTTAAAAAATAAAAACATGTGTGCACGAAAAGGACTCACCTGATGTTCTTCGCCACGACTTCACCAGCATCGTACGCTTCTTTTAGCCGCCCAATCATTACTTCCAGTTGAACCAGGGCCACCTTGCATGCTCCCTCCTGATCCTCTGGGATATGGTGCAACTCAAAGAGGTTGCCGTCCACAGAGGGAAGCGACGATGTGGCAGATGGACCAGGTCCAAGTGACACTCTAGCCAAAGAAGTGTCCCGAGCCTGAGGAACCTGAACCTGGGCAATCGAGGACTCAATCACTCGGCTGGGGATCGCATCTTGCTTGGGCGCTCCTCCAACCGTCATAGGACTGATGGGATCAAGTTCAATCACAACTCGTGGCTCTACACACATCAAAAAACATCCAAACCATCATCACGTGGCTAAATCCTCAAGACCCAAATGACATAGAAATAAGCCAAAGAGATACCTTTAGAAGGAGCGACGTTGGCATCTCTTTGCCCTTTATCGGAGGACTTCGGCTCCACAGAAGCACTTGACATGTCAGCCCTGCAACCAAGACAACAAGAAGACCAGTCATCACTCGGAATACCTTGACTAGCAAAGGAAAAATCATTCAGGAGATGTACTTACGCAGAAGCAACTCGCACGTCGACCTTGATTCGCGGCAGGACAACCTTCCTCAGCTTCGAGGTTGCAGTCTTGGGTTATTTGGAAACCTTCTCCGGCGACACCTTTGGCTCACTCCGCGTTTGGAACTCTGGGTTAGCATAGCCCACACAGTGGGCTTCATCACCTTCGGAGTCTTAGTGCCACCGATACGGGCCCCAGGGTCCTGACGTGCTTTCGAGCGAGTCTCGGGTGGAACTTCATCAGACGGGGAAGACTCCGCCTCATCCCCGTGTTCATCATCACTCTCCTCCATCTCCTCGTCGTCATCTTCGTATTCTTCCCCTTCCGAGTCCCTCTGATGCTCAGTGGCACTCGCCACGTCGATGGGTGGTCGGTCGACTGCCAGGATAGAACTAACCAGTCCTGTGAAAGCCTGCCGAGTGACAAATTCAGAAAAAAACTAAAACAACAAGCAAAAAAGAAATTCACTCGGTTCAAGATCGTGAAGCTTTACCTCATTCGGAGGAAACTCTGCCTAGAAGGGCGGCACCAACCTGGTGCCCCTCGGATTACCTCGCACATGAGTAATAGCCTTCATATTTTCCTCCAGCTGCTTTGCCCCGATCTCCTTCGCGTGAACGCAAGTCGGATCATCCGAACCGCTATACATCCACATAGGACGAGCCCTTGCCTGAAGTGGTTGGATCCTCCGCTAGAAAAATACTTCCAGGAGGTCCATTCCATTGTTGTTCTTCCGCAACATAGCAACCAATGCTATCACCAAGATATCTACGTCTTCCTCTCTTCCTTCGATACGGACAATGAGGGAGACGACCGAATTACCTCAGGCGAATAAAGTGGGAGGCCCGACTGACCCTCACCGATTGGGATGTCCTTGTAGTCAAACCTGGAGTCTTTCCAACCCTTTAACAAATTAGGGAAGGACATATGAGGAAAACTACTCTTACCCCCGAGTTGGATTCGTAAGCTGTCGCAAAGCTGCAGTACATGCGTTTTCCCCCCGACTGAGAAGATTTTTTCACTCTCATCACTTGGCACTTGAACAGATGCTTGAATAATCCCAAGTGCGGATAGCACCCGAGGAAATCCTCACATAGAGATACGAAAGCAGCTAAGTATGAGAAAACATCGGAGAGAAGGTGGTGAAGCTGCGCACCGAGAAGTTCGAGGAATGCTCGGAAGAATGGATGCGGGGGCAGGGAGAACCGTTTTTCAATGTGGGTGACCTGGAGAACCTGCTTGTCCCCCCTTGGCGAGGGTTCCAGCTCGCCTTCATCCAGCAGCCGCGAGCTTCCCGGAATCATCAATCCCTCGCTCTCGAGGTCCAGCATTCGATCCTTGGAGACGTGGGATGGCATCTGGTCGCCCTCGATCCACCCTAGAGGAAGCGCCCCGACATTCGAAGAGGAACCGTGCAAGCCTATCGTGGATCGCTCGACTTTCGTAGTCGCACCTTGTGCCATGCTGCACGGCGAGCCGGTCGAGGTGGAAGAACTCTGAAGGACACAAGCGCGAGGCTCAAGGAAGGAGGAAAGGGGGACTCAGATCTGGTGGCATGAGTCGTTTCCTCCACTACCTCGGCCTATTTATATGCTATAGGAAGATACCCCGTCGAGTATTCCGCCTGCATGAGGAAGATATAGAGGATTCCGGTGACAACGTTCGTCTAGCACGATAGTGGCATTTCAGGCATGGAAATGGAGGCACCCCTCCACTACTTCCACTACTTCCACTACTCACATCACTGCTGATTCCGATTCCCAGCGCGCTCCATCGATTCAAAATGTCGCGGAAAATCTGCTCCCCCCCCTCATTGCCCGAATGGTCGTATCCATAACACATAGTGAGGGGAACCGAATACTCTGCCACTCGTCCTTCCATGGTACAACAAACATTTGGACATGCAAGAAGGCGATCCGATCTCCCGTGACATGGCTCGAGTAGGACCCATCCTACTCCACCAATTGAACGATCGAAGCCCCGATCTCGTGGTCAGCCGAATCATTGAGCATACATTTCTGAAATGTATTCGATTATCACCGATACGAGACAAACCAACGTGCTTCCGCACTCGGAATATTTAAATATTTAATCCATAGAGGTTTACTGAGAACCCGAGTGATGTAGCCCCGAGCTACAACCTCGGCACCCGTGAGACGTCGAAGGCACAATCGAGTGCCTTCCACTCAGACAGTAAAACCCTAACTAATTCGAGGGCTAGTGACGGGGTTGTACATTAGGGGTAGTCCTATGGACCTACATCCCTAGGCCTGCGCAAGACCCTATATGGACATCAGCGTCCCGAAAGTCACCTATGCAGTCACGGTCTCACTCGGACAAGTATGTGTTCATTCGGCTTGGATGGCTTCACTCAGATAGTCTCGTATCAGTCGAAGGTCCCTCAACACTCGGACTGGAGTAGGACGTGGGCAACGAAGAGACTACGAGGGCCACATACTTGAACTATCACATGAAGTGCAGTGAAGACGGACGTTACCAGTAATGCTAAAGTTAGAGTTGACGTTACTAGTAACTTCCGTAGTTATTAGCATTTACTCGCACTTGTAAGGTAGTCCGACTGGTCGTGGCACACTCTATATAAGCCACCCCCAGGCTCGTGAGCAAGGGTTTAACATTCTATAATATCTCATATTCTATAATCCAACACCAGCCTCGGAGGCTCGAGATGTAGGATCGTTACCACTCCCTAGTGGGGCATCAACTCGTACATCCTGTTAGGGAACGTTGCATGGGAAATAACAAATTTCCTACGCACATGAAGACCTATCATGGTGATGTTCATCTACGAGAGGGAGATTGGATCCACATACTCTTGTAGATCGCTAAGTGGGAAGCGTTAAGAAACGCGGTTGATGTAGTGGTACAGCTTCGTGATTCAAATCACCGTCGTCCCATGATTCGTTCCGATCTAGCACCGAACAGACGACACCTCTGCGTTCAGCACACGTACAGCTGGATGATGATCTCCGCCTTCTTGAGCCAGCAAGAGAGTTGGGGAAGTAGGTGAGTTCTCCGGCAGCATGATGTCGCACCGGTGGTGGTGATGATCTACTCCTCTAGGGCTCCGCCCGAGCTCCGCAAAAATCTAGAGGAAGAACTACGTCGTATAGGTTTGAGTTGCACGGGGCAAAGTTGTGTCTCAAAAGCCCTAAAACCACCAATATATATAGGAGGAGGGGAGGGGCTAGCGTTGGGGCTCAAGGGTGCCCCAAGGGCGCTGGCCGAAGGGGAGGAGGTGGACTCCCACCCTAATTCGGTTTGGGGGAAGGAGTCCACTCCTTCCTTCCCACCTCCCTCTTTCCTTGTCTTTTTTCTTTTCCTTTGATTTTTTCTCCTTGTGGCGCCATAGCCCACTTGGGCTGGCCTCACCAGCCAACTAAGGGCTGGTGCGCCACCCTAGGGCTTCTGGGCTCACTCCCGGGTGGGTGGGCCCCTCCCGATGAATACCCGAAACCCATTCGTCACTCCCGGTACGCTGCCGTAATGCCCGAAAACTATCCGGTGACCAAATGAAACCATCCTATATATCAATCTTCATTTCCATACCATTCCGTAAACCCTCATGACGTCCGTGATCTCATCCGGGACTCCGAACAACCTTCGGTCACCAACACATATAACTCAACTATACTAAAAAATCATCGAACCTTAAGTATGCAGACCTTGTGGGTTCGAAAACTATGCAGACATGACCCGAGGCACTCCCCGGTCAATATCCAATAGCGGGTCCTGGATGTCCATATTGGATCCTACATACTCTAGGAAGATCTTATCGGTTGTACCTGTGTGCCAAGGATTCATATAATCCCGTATATTATTCCCTTTGTCCTTCGGTATGTTACTTGCCCGAGATTTGATCGTCGGTATCCCTATACCTATTTCAATCTCGTTACCGGCAAGTCTCTTTACTCGTTCTGTAATACAAGATCCCGTGACTTACACTTGATCACATTGCTTGCAAGGATTGTATGTGATGTTGTATTACCGAGTGGGCCCCGAGATACCTCTCCGTCATATGGAGTGACAAACCCCAGTCTCGATCCATGCTAACTCAACGGACACCTTTGGAGATACCTGTAGAGCATCTTTACAGTCACCCAGTAACGTTGTGATGTTTGATACGCACAAGGTATTCCTCCGGTGTCAGTGAGTTACATGATCTCATGGTCATAGGAATGAATACTTGACACACAGAAAGCAATAGCAACAAAATGACACGATCACATGCTATGTTCATAGTTTGGGTCTAGTCCATCACATGATTCTCCTAATGATGTGATCCAGTTATCAAGTGTCAGCACTTGCACATGGTGAGAAAACCTTAACTATCCTTGATCAACTTGCTAGGCAACTAGAGGCTTGCTAGGGACATTGTTTTGTCGATATATCCACACATGTATCTATGCTTTCATTCAATACAATTATAGCATGGATAATAAATGATTATCTTGAAACAGGAAATATAATAATTATTATTTTATCATTGCCTCTAGGGCATATTTCCAGCAGTCCCCCACTTGCACTAGAGTCAGTAATCTAGTCTCACATCGCTATGCGATTTACATTGGTATGAAACTAACACCCATACAATTCTGGTGTTGATCATTATTCGCTCGTGGAAGAGGTTTAGTCAGCGGGTCTGCTACATTCAGATCAGTGTGCACTTTGCAAATATTTACGTCCTCTCCTTCGACATAGTCGCGGATGAGGTTGAAGCATCATTTTATGTGTCTGGTCTTCTTGTGAAACCTTGGTTCCTTTGCTAAAGCAATGGCACCAATGTTGTCACAAAACAGAGTTATTGGATTTAGTGCGCTTGGCACAACTCCAAGATCCGTCATGAACTGCTTCATCCAGACACCCTCCTTAGCTTCCTCCGAGGCAACCATATACTCCGCTTCACATGTAGAATCTGCTACGACGCTTTGCTTGGAACTGCACCAGCTTACAGCACCCCATTAAGAATAAATATGTTCATTGTTGTCTAACAACATGATTGATAAGACATGATTACCGTAACACTCAGGAGCAGTACGTGATCTTGTCGACCTGCGAGGTCCGATAGGAACTTGATCCGAAGCTTCATGATCATCATCATTAGCTTCCTCCTCAACTGGTGTCGCTTCGACAGAGGTTCCCCCTGCCCTGCGCCACCATCTACAGGGAGTAGAGGTTGTACAACCTCATCAAGTTCTATCTTCCTCCTACTCAATTCTTTCGAGAGAAACTCCTTCTCAAGAAAAGCTCTGTTCTTAGAAACAAACACTTTTCCCTCAGATCTGTGATAGAAGGTGTACCCAACTGTCTCCTTTGGGTAACCTATGAAGACACACTTTTCCGCTTTGGGTTCCAGCTTTTTAGGCTGAAGCTTTTTGACATAATCATCACATCCCCAAACTTTAAGAAACAACAACTTTGGCCTCTTGGCATACCATAGCTCATATGGTGTCGTCTCAACAGAATTTGATGGTGCCCTATTTAAAGTGAATGCAGTTGTCTCAAATGCATAACCCCAAAATGATAACGGCAAATCGGTAAGAGACATCATAGATCGCACCATATCTAACAAAGTACAATTACGACGTTCGGACACACCATTACGCTATGGTGTTCTAGGCGGTGTTAACTGTGAAACAATTCCACATTGTCTTAAGTGAGCACCAAACTCAAAATTCAAATATTCGCCCCCTCGATCAGAATGCAGGAACTTGATCTTCTTGTTACGATGATTTTTGACTTCACTCTGAAATTGCTTCAACTTCTCAAACGTTTCAGACTTGTGCTTCATCAAGTAGATATATCCATACCTACTCAAATCGTCAGTGAAGGTGAGAAAATAACGATATGCGTCTCATGCCTCCACACTCATTGGACCACACACATCAGTGTGTATGATCTCCAATAAGTCACTTGCACGCTCCATTGTTCCGGAGAACGGAGTCTTAGTCATCTTGCCCATGAGTCATGGTTCACACGTGTCAAGTGATTCAATATCAAGTGACTCTAAAAGCCCATCAGAGTGGAGTTTCTTCATGCGCTTTACTTCAATATGACCTAAGCGGCGGTGCCACAAAAACCTGGCGCTATCATTGTTAACTCTGCATCTTTTGGTCTCAATGTTATGTATATGTGTATCATCACAATCAAGATTCAATATGAACAATCCTCTCACATTGGGTGCATGACCATAAAAGATATTACTCATAGAAATAGAACCATTATTCTGTGACTTAAATGAGTAACCGTCTCGCAATAAACAAGATCCAGATATAATGTTCATGCTTAACGCATGCACTAAATAAGAATTATTTAAGTTCATAACTAATCCTGATGGTAACTGAGGTGAGACTATGCCAACGACGATTGCATCAACCTTGGAACCATTTCCCACGCGCATCGTCACTTAATCCTTCGCCAGCCTTCGTTTATTCCGCAGTTCCTGCCTCGAGTTGCAAATATGAGCAACAGAACCAGTATCAAATACCCAGACACTACTACGAGAGTTGGTTAAGTACACATAAATAACATGTATATCACATATACCTGATTTTTCTTTGGCCGCCTTCTTATCAGCCAAATACTTGGGGCAGTTGCACTTCCATTGACCCATCCCCTTGCAATAATAACACTCTGTTTCCGGCTTAGGTCCAGCCTTGGGTTTTTTTCGTCGGATTGGCAACAGTTTTGCCGCTCTTCTTGGAGTTACCCTTATTGCCTTTGCCGTTTCTCTTGAAACCAGTGGTCTTATTGACCATCAACACTTGATGTTGTTTCCGGAGTTTCGACTCTACGACTTTCAGCATTGCGAATAACTCGCCGGGTGACTTGTTCATCCCTTGCATGTTATAGTTCAACACAAAGCTCTTATAGCTAGGTGGCAGTGATTGAAGAATTCTGTCAGTGATAGCCTCTTGCGGGAGTACAATCCCCAGCTCAGCTAGACGGTTTGAGTACCCAGACATTTTGAGCACATGTTCAGTGACAGACGAAATCTCCTCCATTATGCAAGCATAGAATTTATCGGAGGTCTCATACCTCTCGACCCGGGCGTTCTTCTGAAAGATAAACTTCAACTCATGGAACATCTCATATAATCCATGACGCTCAAAACGACGTTGAAGTCCCGGTTCTAAGCCATACAAAACTGCACATTGAACTACTGTGTAGTCCTCCTTACGCGATTGCCAAGCGTTCAAAACATCTTTGTCAGACATAGTGGGTGGTTCATCTCCTAGCGCAGCATCAAGGACATATTTCTTTTTCCCAGCTTGTAGGATGAGCCTAAGATTACATGCCTAGTCTACAAAGTTGCTTCCATCATCTTTCAACTTAGTTTTCTCTAGGAACGTATTGAAATTCAGGGTTGCTACTGCGTGAGCCATTGATCTACAACATAAAATATTGCAAAGTTGACTTAGACTATGTTCAAGACAATTAGAGTTGAACTAATCAAACTATTAATAAACTCCCACTCAAAAAATACACCCCTCTAGTCATTTGAGTGGTGCATGATCCAAATCCACGAACTCAAGTCCGATCATCACGTGAGTTGAGTATAGTTTCAGTGGTAAACATCTCTATGCTAATCATATCAACTATATGATTCATGCTCGACCTTTCGGTCTCCTCTGTTCTGAGGCCATATCTGCACATGCTATGCTCGTCAAGTTTAATCCGAGTGTTCCGCGTGTGCAAATGTTTTGCACCCGCTGTATGTGAACGTTGAGTCTATCACACCGGATCATCACGTGGTGTCTCGAAACGATGAACTATCGCAATTGTGAACAGTCGGGGAGAACACAATTTAATCTTGAAAATTTAGTGAGGGATCACCTTATAATTCTACCATCATTCTAAGCAAGAGAAGGTGCATAAAAGGATTAACATCAAATGCAATTCATAAGTGACATGATATGGCCATGATCTTGTGCTTCTTGATCTCCATCACCAAAGCACCGGCATGATCATCTTGTCACCGGCACCACACCATGAACTCCATCATCATGATCTCCATCATCGTGCCTCAATAGAGGTTGTCGTGCTATCTATGCTATTACTACTAAATCTACTACCTAGCAATATAGTAAACGCATCTGCAAACACAAACGTTAGTTTAAAGACAACCCTATGGCTCCTGCCGGTTGCCGTAGCATCAACGTGCAAGTCGATATTAACTATTACAACATGATCATCTCATACATCCAATATATCACATCATGTCTTTGGCCATATCATATCACAAGCATACCCTGCAAAAACAAGTTAGACGTCCTCTAATATATTGTTTTATGTTTTACGTGGCTACTATGGGTATCTAGTATGATCGCATCTTACTTACGCAAAAACCACAACGGAGATGTGCCAATTGCTATTTAACCTCTCTCCAAGGACCTCCTCGGTCAAATCCAATTCAACTAAAGTTGAAGAAACCGACACCCGCCAGTCATATTTATGCAACGAGTTGCATGTTGGTCGATGAAACTAGTCTCTCGTAAGCGTACGAGTAATGTCGGTCCGGGCCGCTTAAATCCAACAATATCGTTGAATCGAGAAAAGACTAAGGAGCGCAGCAAATCGAACATCAATTCCCACAAAAACTTTTGTGTTCTACTCGAGATTACATCTACGCATAAACCTAGCTCATGATGCCACTGTTGGGGAACGTTGCATGGGAAACAAAAAATTTCCTACGCACACGAAGACCTATCATGGTGATGTTCATCTACGAGAGGGAGATTGGATCCACATACCCTTGTAGATCGCTAAGAGGGAAGCATTAAGAAACGGGGTTGATGTAATGGTACAGCTTCGTGATTCAAATCACCGTCATCCCACGATCCGATCCGATCTAGCGCCGAACGGACGGCACCTCGCGTTCAGCACACGTACAACTCGATGACGATCTCCGGCTTCTTGATCCAGCAAGAGAGATGGGGAAGTAGATGAGTTCTCCGGCAGTGTGACGGCGCACCAGTAGTGGTGATGATCTACTCCTGTAGGGCTGCACCCGAGCTCTGCAGAAATCTAATCTAGAGGAAGAACTACGTGGTATAGGTTTGAGTTGCACGTGGCAAAGTTGTGTCTCAAAAGCCCTAAAAACCACCAATATATATAGGAGGAGGGGAGGTGCTAGACTTGGGTCTCAAGGGAGCCCCAAGGGCGCCAGCTGAAGGGGAGGAGGTGGACTCCCTCCCCAATTCGGTTTGGGGGAAGGAGTCCACTCCTTCCTTCCCACCTCCCTCTTTCCTTGTTTTTTCTTTTTCTTTGGTTTTTTCTCCTTGTGGCGCCATAGCCCACTTGCGCTGCCCTCGCCAGCCCACTAAGGGCTGGTGCACCAACCTAGGGCTACTGGGCTCACTCCCGGGTGGTTGGGCCCCTCCCGATGAATACCTGGAACCCATTCGTCACTGCCGGTACACTGCCGGTAATGCCCGAAAACTTTCCATTGACCAAATGAAACCATCCTACATACAAATCTTTGTTTCCAGACCATTCCGGAAACCCTCGTGACGTCCGTGATCTCATTCGGGACTCCGAACGACCTTCGGTCACCAACACATATAACTCAACTATACTAAAACATCATCGAACCTTAACTATGCAGACCCTACGGGTTCGATAACTATGCAGACATGACCCGAGGCACTCCCCGGTTAATATCCAATAGCGGGACCTGGATGTCCATATTGGATCCTACATATTCTATGAATATCCTATCGGTTCAACCTCTGTCCCAAAGACTTGATCTTATCTATGCTACGAAGATCTTAGCAGAACCTGTATATCATTCCCTTTGTCCTTCGGTATGTTACTTGCCCGAGATTTGATCGTGGGTATCCCTGTACCTACTTCAATCTCGTTACCGGCAAGTATCTTTACTCGTTCCGTAATACAAGATCCCGTGACTTACACTTGAGTCACATTGCTTGCAAGGCTTGTATGTGATGTTGTATTACCGAGTGGGCCCTAACATACCTCTCCGTCACACGGAGTGACAAATCCCTGTCTCGATCCATGCTAACTCAACGGACACCTTCGGAGATACCTGTAGAGCATCTTTATAGTCACCCAGTAACGTTGTGACGTTTGATACACATAAGGTATTCCTCCAGTGTCAATGAGTTACATGATCTCATGGTCATAGGAATGAATACTTGACACGCAGAAAACAATAGCAACAAAATGACACGATCACATGCTACTTTCATAGTTTGGGTCTAGTCCACCACATTATTCTCCTAATGATGTGATCCAGTTATCAAGTGACAACACTTGCATATGGTCAGAAAACCTTAACCATCCTTGATAAACTGGCTAGCCAACTAGAGGCTTTCTAGGAACATTGTTTTGTCTATATATCCACACATGTATCTATGCTTTCATTCAATACAATTATAGCATGGATAATAAACAATTATCTTGAAATAGGAAATATAATAATAACTATTTTATCATTGCCTCTAGGGCATATTTCCAACACATCTGAGTGTATCCTCTACGCCCTAGCTAGGCTCCACCCCTCATTCATACCATTGGTACTATTGTTAGGATCATTCCCACGACATCGTGTGTGACACCATGAGAGACAACATCGTCGGGCCTTGATTCTTGTGATATATGTTGGGTTTTTATCAAAGAAGAATGGGTGATGTAACACAATAGAGGTAAGTATTGCCCTAAGTATAGAACCAAGGTTTATCGTACCAATAGGATTAATGGTCAACCACCATCTTCAGTGACTCCACACAAAAGAGCAAACAATTGAACCCAACGCGGGAAGGGGGTGGTCAATCCCCTTGGACTCATTATTTGCAAACAAGTGTGTAGATTATAGTTGATAATTGTAAAGTACAAAATGAAAGAAAACAAATAAATGGTGCCAAGGTATTGATAGCATTTGTAAACTAATAAGTGAATAGACCTCGGGGCCATAGTTTTCCCTAATGGCATCTCTCACGTAGTAAGCATAAGGTGGAAGTGGTCCAGCGGCATGCTATACAAATGATTTTAACCCCTTTTCGCAACGTAGTTTAAACCATCGCCTTGCCTCTGTGGGTGTTGATGTTGAGTTTATGGATATACTTCTCACCCCTCGTTGGTTACCCCAAGTGGAAGGTGGAGATGCAGTGAGCATCAGATTTCCCTTACACGAAGACTGTAAATTTATCGAACCAGGAGGACTCCTAGGCTAAACAAGTAGGTGTCTTCCACACTGGCGCTAGCAGAAGATGTGGACCTGCACACACAACAAATAACTTTTCTCCCAACAAGTACAGAGAGGTTGTCAATCTCTCCGGCCTTGTAGTTTGCAAGGGAGCAAAACACAAGCGGGAAAGTAATAGTGATTGCAATGGAAAAGTAAATGAAAGCGGTAAAGAATGGAGGTGTAAACAATGATGGTGATATGGACTGGAGTCACATGATGTTCACTAGTGATGTCACTCTCCCAAAAGACAATAAACAACTATAGTAGGGTAAAGAAATCACAGTTGGGCAATTGACAGAATTATGATCACACCGCAATGCTAATTATGCTACTTGATAGTTAGAGGTTCAATAGTAATGGCCAGTACACCAAGACAAGTAGACTGTTTATTCATCAGCATCTACTTACTAATCATCCACCTTGAGATATCTATCCGGAACATCTCTCCGGCATTAAGTTGCGAGCTACACCCGAAGTGTAAACTCAAAGCAGCGACCATCTGCATTAACAAACTATGCGTAAGGTAAACAATCCTTGCAACCGTGGTCACAAGCACCGTTGTTTTCTCCCTGGTGGCAACAAGCACATCCCCTAGTCTCATGCTTCTGTCACTCAAGCTAGACATCGAGTTACAATCTACTACTCAGCCAGAGCAATAAATAGCAACGGAGAACATGCATGACTCACTAAGGAACATAATATAAAAGGATAATCAAATATATAACTCATAACAATCTGAACATAATCTCATAATCCATCGGATCCCAACAAACCAAGCATAGCAATAGCAAGAGAATTACATAGATGCCTTGATCATGTAGGGCAGCTCACAAGGACTAACCATTGAAGCACAAGATTGGAGAGAAGACATCACATAGTTACTGGTCATGGACTCATGGTCCAAGGAGGACAACTCACGACATGTCCGGGAAGCGTCCATGGCGATGGAGAAGCTCCCGGAGGTCAATCCTCCCTCCGGGAGGGTGCCGGGAAGAGGTCTCACGACGCTCCCGATCTCGGAAGCGCTGCGGCGGCGGAACGATGGAGAAATTCGCGATTCCAGAAAGTCTGTAAGGGTTTCCTCTCGGAACTCTAAATATAGGCCAAAGGAGGGCACCGGAGGAGGTGGGACCCACCCAAGCTGCCTCCTGCCACGGCCTAGGGCCTGGCCGCGCCAGCAGGTCGCCTGGGAGGCCCGTGGCCCCCTGTGGCCCATCTTCGGTGATCCGGAATCTTCTGTTCACTAATTTTTTATATATTTTTTCTGGAATTTTTGGGGCTTCAGAAAATTGGGTAAAAGCCCCTGCAAAATAGACATCAGCACACAGAAACTGGCACTGGGTGCACTGAGTTAGTAGGTTAGTCCAAATATGTGTAAAATGATATAGAAGTATAGGAAAACATATAACAATGTCACCCAAAAGATCATGGAACACACAGAAATTATAGATACGTTTGGGACGTATCAACATTCCCAAGCTTAATTTGTGCTCGTCCTCGAGTAGATAAATGATAACACAATAATTTCTGTGGTGACATGCTAACACACATATAAGAACTTCAAAGTAAAGCAAGTGAGATATGCAATTCAAGTCAAGAAAATAACAAGCAAGAGTCTATATCTAGTATTGAGTTTAGCAAAGTAAGAAGATAAAGGTGCAAGAGCTCTCGCTTTCCCTGACTCGAATGTCTCCAAATGGTGTTTGCGTGCAAGAAGTGGGAGATGGGTTGAGATCATAATTTTTTTAATTGAGAACTCAATCTACCAAAATTTCACACTTAGTCTCCTTCGGAATCTTATTTTGGCTCATCCCTAGACCACTAGTCACACACAAGTTAAAATGATCCTCTCCCTTTCAACTTTGAGCACTCATGGAATGGATGAGCGTAAGCAAGATATGTTGGCACTTAATACGGAAATTAGAATAATGATGGGGAAGGAAGACAAAAAGGTGTGAAAGGCTCACATCAATGAGGACAACCATAGGCGAGAGAAAGCCAAATGATAGATATGATGTGAGGAGTAGGGATTGCCATGTAAGGGATGCACATATGAGCTAAGGTAAGCTCTCCAATGGAACTAGTGGGGGGTGCATCCAACTTGTTTTCTCATGAAGACCTAGAGCTCATTTGAGGCGGCTCATCATTGGAATATGCAAACCAATTTCTATAGTGTAAGGGTCCCCACATAGTTATGCATGAAAGATAATCTCTATGTAGTACCAATATAGCAATGGAGTACGAGTGTCGACCTTTCAAAAGGAATAGTAGTGTTGCCCCCTTCTCTCTTTTTAGTTCTTTTTATTTCTTTTTCTCTCTTTTTTTGTGGCCTCTTTGACTCTTTCTTTTATCTCTCATTTGTCCTCTTTGGGATCTTTTGTTTTTTCCACTTTGGGATCTTTTCCTCACTTAAGGGCAACACTCTATGTTTTACATGAATAAAACAAAAATCATCACACTTTATAAGAAGTACTCAACATAAAGACAAGTCAAAACTATCATGATGTATGCAAATGTATGCCTCTGCTAGTGTAGCAGGATATGCAATGATACTAGCGCGTCATGTAGCAATAATAAGGGCAAGGTCCAACTAACATGCGGCTCTACGATCGAGCAAAAGCATGTATGACATGAATATCAAGTCATGCGATGGTGGATGTTGCATGGCAATGTATCTCGGAAAGGCTATGGAAGTGCCTTAATAGGTAGGTATGGTGTCTATTTTTAGGAAAGATATAATGAGGCTTATGTTTGACAAAGCGTATCATGTCATGGGTTTGGATGCATCAACGGAGTTTGCACCAACTCTCAATGTGAGAAAGGGAAGTGCACGGTACCGAAGAGGCTAGCAAAAATATGGATGGTGGAAGTGCCAAAAATCAAAAACTCACATTATTCCGTAGAACTCATACACTTATTATCGGTAACTCTCTGTCTAGTTAGGAAATTCACAAAGAGACAAGTACCCCTAGGAGGAGTGTTTCGGGGTTTGGTTATCCTTGCGTATCCTCGACTCATGGTAACGTGAGGGTACTCTATATATTCCAACCCCTCCAGAGGTTAGCGATCCATTTAGTAGCTAGAGTGCTCAACTAATTTTTAGTTTTTTAACAGAATTCCCAAAATATGACACCTATCACTAATAGGCTCAAGCTCTTGGCACTAATAGTCCAAACATTACTCAAATCAATACCTCAAAACTATTGCAAGTTACTACTATACTTAAATAGCAACCTCATTTAACTACTCATGCAAGACACACAACTTAGTGCAACGAGCCAACTCTCTAAACAAGATAAGAATGATAACTCAATAGATTTACAGAAGCAACCTAAATAATAGCTCTTAAAAGATAAGCATGAAAACTAAGAGCTAAGCATGACAGTAGCTACAAAAAGATGAAGAACACACAAAAAGGATAAGCATGAAAACCTATGTTGTGTTCTAGAGTGGAATGGAGCGTGTCTCTCTCCCAAACAAAGTAGGATAGGTTCCGACTTGTTATGAATAGCAAGAAAAACTAAAACAAACTAAAAAGCAAATAGCGGGACGCTCCAAGAATAGCACATAACATATGAAGTGATAAAAATATAGCATGGACATGGACGAACTGATGATTGTTGATAGAGAAGGGGATGCACGGGGGCATCCCCAAGCTTAGACGCTTGAGTCTCCTTGAATATTCCTTGGGGTGCATGGGGGCATCCCAAGCTTGAGCGCTTGACACTCCAGTATCTTCTTTCATCATCTCTCCCATCGCATACTTCAAAACTCCCTTCATCATAAGCTGATTAGAGTGGTTAGTACCCTTAATAAAATAATTCATTACCTGCTCAAAATAAAGATTTTCATTAAAAGCTACTGCTTCTTATGAATTTCAAAAGGTTTTTGCAAAGAAAAAGTAAGCTTAGGATTTGCAAGGCAATGAAAACGCAAAGCATGGCAGAATCTGTGAAATACAGAACAACATGTAGTAAATAATTTATTCGGGGCACTTATGTCACTCAAATAAAAAAATTCAGAACATATGCCACAAAGGCAATTATATAGAGCATGCTGTCAAAAAACTTCAGATCAGAAAGATGATCTGGTGATGTTTGGCAAATTTTTTCCTCAAGCGGACAGAATCTGTTTCTGGACAGCATGCCACAACTTTTGAACTTTCTTGCAAATGGAGTCTATAACTTGGCACAAAGCTTAAAAATAAAGATACAAGGATGTTATTACAGTAGGAACAAGCATCAAGACCACTAAAACTGAAAGTAAAAACAAATTGGGTTTCCTCCCAACAAGCGCTTTCTTTTTAGCATTTGAGCTAGGCATAATGCAAGGAGGATCAAGATTCTCCGAGGTCATCGGAATTATAAAAACCTTCAAACAAATCCTCAACAAGTTCATCCTTATTTTTCCTAGGGAACGGGTACGTACCTTTCGCTTTCCCACGTAAGCATATGTGCCCTTTACCTATATCAATGAAGCCTATCATGGCTCGGAGGAAGTCCCTTCCAAGCACTATATTCCCTTTGTTGGCCTCCATGATGAAGAAATCAATTGTTGCATTCCTTTTAGAGAATGTAACCTGGACATCTTTTACCTTTCCCTGGATTTCAGAAATATCACCATTTGCATGTTCATGATAAAATGAATTTTTTCCAAGTCTAACCAGAGAGAATCATAAACAACTTTTGGCATTGTAGAAACCATGGATCCAATATCGCAATAAGCAAGGAAGTCTTGGTTAGAGATGCTAATTCTAACGAAAGGTTCCCAGTCATCATCTATTTTCAAAATTTGTTCCTTATCAACCATGGGTTTCTCTCTTTCTCTTAAGTCTAGAGCACCTATTTTCCCTTCAATAGCAGCAAGTCTATCTAGTATAGTGTCATAACCATGATTATAAACAAGATTATTAGATAGACCATGTATAATATCAAAAGCTCTTGCCTCATCACACTCTAAAAAATCTCCTTTAGCTATAATATCAAGAGAGTGTTTGCACCATATAAAGAGACCATGATAAAAATTTCTAAGAAACTTTTGATAGATATCCAAGGCATAATTCTTTTGTGTGCTTGATAAATTCTATCACATGCTTCCTTTATATTTTCTCCATTGCTTTGATGGAAATCTAGGACCACGGATTCCTTCCAAGCATCAAAACTTAACATGTCTGACAACTAAAAGTAAAGTAGCTGATTTTTTGTGGTTTTTGGTATAAGACTCTAAAGCAAAAAATAAAAGGCAAACTAATAAGAATAAAAATCAAAGTTAAAAGATAGCGTGCAACTCCCCTATATTGAAGACTGGAGTCCCCAGCAACGGCGCCAGAAATTTCCTTCATGACGAGTTGATGGATATACTTCTCGCCCCTCATTGGTTACCCCAAGTGGAAGGTGGAGATGTAGTAAGCAACAGATTTCCCTTACGCAGAGACTGTAAGGTTTATCGAACCAGGAAGACTCCAGGCTCAACAAGTGTGTGTCTTCCACCCTGGCGCTAGCTGAAGACGTGGACCTGCACACACAACAAATAACTTTGCTCCCAATGAGTATAGATAGGTTGTCAATCTCTCCGGCTTGTAGTTTGCAAAGGATCAAAACACAAGCGGGAAAGTAATAGTGATTGCAATGGAAAAGTAAATAAAAGCGGTAAATAATGGAGGTGTAAACAATGATGGTGATTTGGACCGGAGTCACATGATGTTCACTAGTGATGTCTCTCTCCCAAAAGACGATAAACAACTATGCTAGGGTAAACAAATCACAGTTGGGCAATTGACAGAATTCTAATCGCACCGCAGTGCTAATTATGCTACTTGATAGTTAGAGGTTAAATAGTAATGGGCAGTACGCCAAGACAAGTAGACCATTTATTCATCAGCACCTACTTACTAATCATCCACCTTGAGATATCTTTCCAGAACATCTCTCTCGTATTAAGTTGCGAGCCCCACCCAAAGTGTACACTCAAAGCAACAGACAACTGCATTAACAAACTATGCGTAAGGTAAACAATCCTTGCAACCGTGGTCACAAGCACCGTTGTTTTCTCCCTTGTGGCAACAAGCACATACCCTAGTCTTAAGGTTGTGTTACTCAAGCTAGACATCGAGGGGCATGAACCCACAATCATGCATAACGCTCCTCTTGGAGTTACAATCTACTATCGGCCAAAGCAATAAATAGCAACGGAGAACATGGATGAATCACTAGGGAACATAATATAAAAGGATAATAAAATATATAACTCATAACAATCTGAACATAATCTCATAATCCATCGGATCCCAACAAACCGAGCATAGCAATAGCAAGAGAATTACATAGATCCCTTTATCATGTAGGGCATCTCACAAGGACTAACCATTGAAGCACAAGATTGGATACAAGATATCACAGAGTTACTGGTCATGGACTCATGGTCCAAGGAGGACTACTCACGGCATGTCCAAGAAGCGTTCGTGGCGGTGGAGAAGCTCCCGGAGGTCAATCCTCCCTCCGACAGGGTGCCGGGAAGAAGTCTCCTGACGCTCCCAATCTCGGAAGCGCTGTGGCGGCGGAACGATGGAGAAATTCACGATTCCATAAAGTCTATAAGGGTATGCTCTCAGAACTCTAAATATAGGTCAAAGGAGGGCACCGGAGGATGTGGGACCCACACAGGCAACATCTTGGCGCGGCCTAGGGCCTGGCCGTGCCAGCAGGTCGCCTGGGAGGCCCATGGTCCCCCTCTGGCCCATCTTTGGTGATCCGGAAGCTTTTGTTTCGCTGATTTTATATATACTTTTTCTGGAATTTTTCGGGCTTCGGAAAATTGGGTAAAAGCCCCTGCAAAATAGACATCAGCAGATAGAAACTCACAATGGGTGCACTGAGTTAGTAGGTGAGTCCAAATATGTGTAAAATGATATAAAAGTGTAGCAAAACATATAACAATGTCACCCAAAAGATCATGGAACAAGCAGAAATTATAGATACGTTTGGGACATATCAGGTTTTTGGGGCGTCCATGCCACACGACACAGAAAAAATCGTTGGTGATGGTGACCAACGAACACAAACATTTGGCAAGACTAAGCGTATGGGATGTATGCATCTATCACAAACGGAAATCACCCGTCAACCGTTTGAGATATGGTGTACATCACATACGGCCTATCCTTGCAACTGGTGTGAGATCACACTAACATCCCACACATTATTCTGTGGCGCACCATTTACGATGTGCACCGTATCCCAAACAGTTCACGATTATAATGCATGTATGATGAGGAGTATGTCGCAACCACACACATTTCCGAGCCGTTTGCTATTTTGTAACTAAGAAGATAATTTAACTATCATATGAGTGTCGGATACGTTTCAGAAACGTCTGAATGTCGTACTCGTGTCTGACAGGATAATACCACATGCGCAATTCTATGTTGCAAAATTTATGATGCCTCATACATCACAAAAAGCTTATAGTTTTAAACTGCGTGCGATAGAGATTCTATCATCAATGCTGAATTCGAAAGTATCGTTTGCGATATTATCTTTCATCACACACGGTTTGAAAAGGGCAATTGAGTGCATGGTCGCACATGTTTCCTATCTGTGAAACGTGTCGGATAATGTGGTATTTCACAAACGTTGAAATTTACATACCTTTTTCTTTTTTAATCATTACAGTTTAAAACCATATACATGGAATCTTAGCAGTAGTGCTGGATAAATGGCGGTGCTACTGCTACATATCAGTAGTGCGCTTCGAGCAAATGAGCTACTCATAACTACTTAGGAGTAGCATGTCCTTAAGAAACACACTACTACTAATATTGCCCGAAAGTTGCCGTCAGGCTAGATTTAGTAGTAGCGCGCCAAACGTAACGGCGCTACTGCTAACAAAATAGTAGTAGCGCGCCCTAGGTAGTGGTGCTGGTGCTAACAAAATAGTAGTAACGCTTGTTTCCGACCCACACTACTACTAAGTGGGGTGTGCACTTATATTGTCTTTGCCCCCGCATGCCCCTATCTCTCACTCTCTCCCCTCTCCACACTCTACGCTGCCGCCACCACCCCTCACTCCCTCCCTCTTCACTCTGCGCTACAGCCCGGCCCCTCACTCCCTACCTCTCCCATCCTCACCCTCTCCCTCTCCACTCTGTGCCATCACCCCGCCCCTCACTCCCTACCTCTCCCCCTCCTCACTCTCTCCCTCTCCACTCCGCCTTGCCGCCGCTGTAGGTCCTCCCCGACGACCTCGCCCCCGGCCCCGACCCCGACCTCGATCCCGACGACCTTCACCCCTGCCTCGACCTCGACACCGACCCCGGCCTCTGGTGAGACATCCACACGACTAGGGTTCTTGCTAGGATTCTTCCTAGGGACTAGATGATGCCCCGAACGTTGTTGCGGGAATATTTGAAATATATATATTTTGTTTTATTTTTGAATATTTGCTTGATGAGGTGTCATACTTCCATGTTGAGAAAAATAGGTTAGTGGGTGCTAGATAAATTCAAATGTTATGATTTTTGTATAAATGATAACTAGAAAGTAAAACATTAAACGATAAGAAAATTTTCTCATAGGAATTTGTCTCGAAGTCGATGATGCCCGGCCCGCATCCTCATCATCGAGTGGTTGGCGAGAGCCTGCTTGATAGGCGCCATGTCCGGGACTGGGTTGCACCGGGCTGGTACTGGGAGGTGCTTCCTTCCTGGGCGCGCACATTGGTGAGGAATCTGGGTCTCGTCGTTGACCCGGAGCTTCTTTGGTGGCGGTCGCGTGGGCACGATCGGTCTCGAGGGAGCCGACCCCCACAGAGGTGGTACCTCGCTGTGTTAGGGAGGAGGACAAGCACGTGTGTCGCTACATGGCTGCGTTGGATGCGAGGTTCTCCAATACTTGGCATGTTCTTCACGGATATCACCGAAGCTATGATCTGGTGATGATTCCTTATCTTTGTGTTGCCACCGCTTGCGCCGTGAGACGTCAACTTGATTTGTATTTGTGATATTATATGATAATATCCGAGATGTATTAGTGATAATATTCGATTATGGATTAACTGGATTATTCGAGATGATGTATTAGTGATATTATATGATATTATTTGAGAGTTTTTAGTAAAAGAATCAGGTACTTTCGGTTTGTCGTTGCTCCTTGTGTGACTTTCATCTGTGTTCTAGAACGAGGAATCCTGACTGTTGTCGTGGGGGCGCTTCTTCCTCTTCTCTTCTTCCAATATATACCTTGGTATAATGCTCAAGGAGAGGAGAGGAGAAGCACCCATCACCGACGGTCGAACTATTAGTGTGAGAAAGTGTCCACAAACATATATACACCACCATATCAGTGTGAGAGAGTGCACACCAACACACCATGAGATATGAGAGTTATTTAACGAAAGCCTCGACTAACCAAAAGTCGACCGATATTGAATTAGGTCTATTTGGACATGTGTATGTTATTTGGACATGTGTATGTTTTGACGGAATGTTGATTCATTTTCGTTGTGGCAAACTCCAAGCGCTCAATATGTTTTATTTTAATAATGGTCATGCCGAATTTTTGAACAAGGGAAATGTCTGACGTTGATAGGATTCCTGAGTGTGAACTCTGTGACAAAGATTACGGTTTGTGCGACAAGCCTCACCTGCGAGAGGGAGGTTCTTCACCATCAAGCCTTACGAGAGGGCAGGCCTCACCTTACATTGCTAACCAGGCTACTATTATGTTCTTCAACAGAAAATGCCGAATGATGTTGTGCCTCCGTTGATGCATAGCCAATGTAACTTGTATAGCTATATCATGATTATCATGTGACGACATGATTTTTGTTGGATGATATGATGAGACTATTATGTGTATGATAATCATATCATAAACTGGCAATATGCTCATCATAGAATACTGTATAAAATATGTACAAAAGCAATGCAAATACATAGCAAAAAAGATATGTGAAAATATACCAGTAGCGCTCTTTAGCGTTGTACGCTACTGCTAAGCCACTTATCAGTAGCGTTTGTGTGGATAGCGCTACTGCTAAGTAGCTATAGCAGTAGCGCGGGCCGAAGCGCTGCTGCTAAACGTTAGCTATAGCGACGTATCAGTAGTGCGGTGCCCCGCGCTATTGATAGCCCTTTGAACCGCGCTACTGCTAGGATTTTCCCTAGTAGTGCATGAATACCTCATTGCCCCATATGCAAAAAGGGTATAAGCGCAGATATTTACTAGTGACATATGTACCTACAAGCAACAAGTAATATTAGAAGCTAAAGGGCAATTGCATAATGATGTAGTACAATACTCTCTCTAAACCACTATAAGGTCTAATTACATCCAATACACTAACATATTGAATGTATTAACATCTTATGTTATAGGCGTCAAGAGTATAACATGGGAAACAAATATAGCCATCGGAATCAAAAACCAAAATAGCATATGATCACTATAACAGGCTTAAGATCAACCAAATATAGTCATTCACAATGGTATTGTTCAGATTGCATAGAACAAAGCTTGTACTTAAACATCAAATTATATAATTGAACGTCACAAAGTGAAAAAGAACACGGGGTGTATTACCTACACCCGGCTTAGAAAGAAACAAATATGGCCATTGAACTGGTATAGATCAAATTGTACTATACATTGTGAATAACTAAATAAACAAGGCATACTACAAACAACCAAAAATATTCAAAGGAGGCATGTGCTCACTACAACATAATTAACAAAAACTAAAAAGTCTTTCATATCGGTATTAGTAAAATTGTATAGAATGTACTGTGAGCTTAAAAATCAAATTGTATGATTGGACATCACATTGTGAGAAAATGAAAAAAAACAGGACATGTTAACTACACCGGATTTAACAGGAACCAAATATGTTCACTACAAACAACCAAAAACAGCTAAACAATATATATGCTCACTACACACAACCAAAAACAGCAAAACAATGTATATGCTCACCCCTTGGAAGGGCCCGGACGGTGGTTACACACCTTGCACTCCGTATTGTCGCAGCCTGGCTCCTTCCCTTTGTAAGAGCGCGACTGCAGGGTGCCCTCCCTAATGTCGTGGATGGGCTATTTCCCATTGGAAGAGACAAATAGGGTGCCCTTGTCATTGTTGTCATCATTAGTGAGACATGACTTGGCAGCTGGTGATGCTGAGACACCGCCATGGAACACGACCTTTATAAATGAATCCAAATTCCTAACAACAAAGCAGAGTAGATCAGCAGAGGGGCCATGGAGGAGATCCAAGTGGGTTGAACCTGTGGGGTGGGGATGTGCCACAAAAACTTTGGCATAACCCTCATCACATTTGAACTATAAACACACGTGGTTGTGCGCCAGAATGGATTAGAAAATCAAAATTTATGTCTTGGGTGCATGTTTTGTCCCCATGCAAGGAAAGGCAATAACTTTTAAACATCTTGGCATCGTGGCTCGGCCTGAAACATTGCGAGTCTTGGTTTTCAAATTCCAACAAATGACCAGCTACGCTAGAATTCATGAAACATTGACATTATTTCATGATATGGAACAAATAGGTCATGGTAAATAAATCATATAATTTTAGAAAAGTTTTCATCTAAGCTTAATAGATGCAACACATAACTGTCAGGTAACATTGCAAACCGTTTATTAATCTAACCCGTTGGTGTTACAACAACACTGCACGTGTCGTAGCTTCAATTAAGTAATAATGAAGTTGTAGAATTAATCATCAAAAAATAAAAACAATACATGCCCCATGATCAATGCAAGTAGATCATATTTGACGGGGCGGATGCTAGCAGGCCACCTAGGAGGCTGATCGGGAGGCGTGCGAACATGTGTGTGAATTGATGGGAGGCGTGTTCATTGTGTAGTCTCACAAGGAGACGTGTCGTCTGACATGTGAATTGACAGTATGATTGTGTAGTCTCACAAGGAGACGTGTCGTCCGACATATGAATTGACACTACACAGACTCACCCAGAAGCAAGCCACCCCTTTGAACCGCCGCCCGCCTCCCTCATAACTACTCTATTAACGGCGCTTGGTCTGCTGTTTTCAATAGCCGGCCGCAGTCCCCATTCTCACACAATCCTCTCCCCCTGCATGCTCGTTGTCGTTCTCAATCGTCAGGAGAAGCCTCCCTTATGGGCACCATGGGAGGGAGTGACCACGTCAAGGCTGGCGAAGCACCCGAGCACAACATGAAGCGGCACATAGAGACTGCCATCGCCAGAGATGATGTGTCGCGGGGACATCAACGCGACCTTGACGTCTTCACTCATCCTTCCCCAGTCGGAGCTAGTGGTCCACACCGACTCCAACGACCACTCTGTTGGTGATAAAGACTCCGACGAAGAACCGGTTGGTCAACTATACCCATTTTGGTAAATACATCATAGATAGGTTTTCTATGGTTACACATCATCTGTAGAAATGATTTTTCTATTAATCCGATCGACTAGGCTAAGTGGCTGCGCAAATAATTCATAGCCAGATCTTACAATCCATTCGAAAGTCCTACATAGATGACTGCCATTTTTATAGACATTTACTAGTATTTGCAATCCATTCGTGTAGCCAGATCTTACAATCCATACTTAGCCAAATCACAATTTATGCATTTCTTTCATCAATATCACTTGAGGATTTAGGGTTCACATTGTCACATGATAAATTATGTTTCATAAACTGTGCCTTGCTGAATTCACATTTTTTACTATATGTATAGGTGTTGTATCACAATGTCGACAGCCAGGATGAAGATGTCTAGGAGAGATTGAAGAGGAAAACCCTTAGGGAGCTTGAGGATGGAAAGCGTAAGAGGCGTGTCTAGAAGAATGGGGGATATGGATGCCCGTTCTGCAACCATAAGATTAACAACACGTATTCTAGTGTTTTGACGCATGCAAGAGGACAAGCCATTGGCTCCTTCAGCCACAAGTATTCTCGCAGGATGGCGCACACCAAACTCATGGAGAATCTTAACGATCAAGCATGACGATGACATGTTGGATTGAATATATATAGTTTTTGTGTATTATATCGATGCTTGACTATATATGTTTATCGGTTGTACTACATGTTGGTGAGACTATGTCTAGTGAACTAATAGTGGAAGGTAATTCAGTCTTAAACTGCGACTAGTCTAGTTTGTTTGATTTTATGCGTATCTTAGACGAACCTATGATTCACCACAGGGCACACAACTTATTAGCGTGAATCCTCTCTGTTACTTTTAGTCTTTCCACACAGTTTTATAATAGAAACTATTTGGCCACAACACACACAACTTTGGAACTGTGTGCGATGACTTTCATCACTTGTGTTCTCATTGCCGAGAACACAGCCTCACAGATTGCACATGTGAACCAAAGGATGTACAAAAATTGAACAACTGTCCGTAACTCTAACACACTGGAGTGCTAGCTTTTTTGAGAGTGATATTTTCGAGTTATCACACACTGTTGTGTTTGTAAACCTTTGCCTCCAAAGCACATTATATTTTCGGGTGATATTTACGCGTTACACCACACGGTTAGCTGTACGAAGCATTGCCCTGGAAGCACGCTATACTAGGACAGAAAACCCACATCACCAACATGTCACAAAACCCTCACCCTCCCCTCCCTCTCCCCGCTCTAGTTGCACCTACAGTACTCCTCCGGGCCTATTCATGGCACCACTTATATCGACGCCTTTCACCACCGCCGGCTGCCGCCAAATGCCACCGCATTTCACCACTATCGCTTGCCACGGATTATAGGTACTGAGTTTCTCGGTGCTGCTTGCCGTCGACCCAACTTGCCCGATTGGTGAATCTTCGGTACTAGTCCCCCACATGGAGAAGTAGGTAACTATAATCTACTTCAATATTTCCGCTCATCTCTTATACCATTCCGCGTCCACCTTTTAATCACTCGATTGAAATCACCGTGTATTCACATTCCTTCTAGCTCTAGGAGTTCTCCTCCTTTTGAAAAAATGTTCCTTCTAGTTGATTCGAGGGTTTTCATTCATAGAATGTATAGTGCAAGTACACATCAGGGCTATGCGGCTTCGGCCAGACAGCTAAGGAGTTCCATCTCACCGTACCACCTGACTTCATGAAGTGCACGGTATGTTCAGTCTCACACTACGTGGGTTGACATGGCCTATACCTTTTCTGAACCTATACTCTCATATATATTTGCATGACACCATGGTTACATTATCTGTTTACACTACTGGAATTCAGAATTTTGCCGTCTGCTTGGCCTTTGCCGTCTGCTGACACATGTCAAAGGTACTCTTTGTTGTCAGCTGTCACAATGCTAACGACAAAGAGGTGGCTGATGGCAAAAGTTTATTTTGCCATCGGCCACCTCTTTGCCATCCGCTGGCGGACGGCAAAGAAGCCCTGTGCGGACGACAAAGGGTGGGCAGACGGCAAAGGCCTCCCGAAACAGCCGAAATCCCACCCCACCCACCCCTCCCCTTTGCCGTCTCCCTGGGGGCCTTTGCCATCCGCATGGGAGCGCGGCGGACGGCAAAGGGGACGGCGGCCACCAACCCAACCCCTACCCAATGCCTCCCCTCGGGACCTTTGTTGTCTGCCTGGGGGGCCTTTGCCATCTGCCTCGGAGCGCGGCGGACGACAAATGTGAGGCCCACCAAACACACTCACGCCCGCCCCCCTCCAACCGACGCTTCCCACGTAGCCCACCCCAGTGCTCGAATCCCCCACCGCGCCGCCGCCTGCCGACGTCCTGCGTCGCCTGCCCCGCACCGCTGCCCTGCGCCGCCCCTGCCCCATGCCGCCTGCCCCACGCCGCCTGCCCTGCGCCGCCTGGCTCATGGCGCTGCCCCGCACTGCCTCCTCCCCGCGTCGCTTCCCCGCACCGCCTCTTCCCCGCGCCACCTGCCCCACACCGCCTCCTCCCCGTGTTGCCTGCCCCGCGCTGCTGCCCCGCACCGCCTCCTCCCCGCGCCTCCTCCTGCTGTACGGTTGTCCTCCCTACGCCATCCTCATCGCCCGGCCGGTCCCCTCCCGTGAGTCCCTATTTTTTTTTCCTTTTTCGTATAATTTGTTAATTAGGTTAGTTAGGTTAGTTGTTAATTACCGACTGTTAATTAGGTTAGTTAGGTTTGTTGTTAGTGGTAATGCCCATTCAAATTTTGGATCTTGTTCGTGTTAGTTGTTAGTTTGTAGGTTAGTTAATTAGTAGATTTAGTGGTAGTTTAGTTAGTTGGTACATTCTGTTTAGTTAGATGGTAGTTTAGGTAGTTGTTATATTTAGTTAGTTAATTAGTAGATTTTGTAGGTACTTTAACTACGGACAAGAACATCGCATTAAGATCCCGGAATACTGCCCCCCCACCACCGTTTGTTCCTTGCTTAGAGAACGCACCATCAGAGTTTATTTTTGGATGGTTTTTGGCTCCGGCTGTGACACCCTTGTCTCGTTCGCTGCTTTCCAATCTGACAGTTGCACCTTCAGAGAATCTATTATTTCATGTGGGCGCTGCAGCTTCCGCCCCTCCCTTGTGTTGTTTCTGGCCAGCCATAGCCCGTAAGTAGCCTGTAGCATGAGCTCCTTCTCATGGTCAGCAGCGGCAGCGACCATTCAAGAAACCAAGATGAGAGAGCCTTCTGGGAGGTCAATTTAACCGGTGGACTAGCCACCATCACTCCCAGCTCCTCTTTCATCAGTTGCCAGAATGTGACCGAGTGTTGACTAGTGGTAGATTCTGTTAATCAGTAGATTTAGTAGGTAGTTTAGTGGTAGATTATGTTTTGTTAATTAGTGGTAGCTCGATTCTTTTTTAGTTACTTTGTGGTAGATTATGTAGGTTAGTTAATTAGTGGGAGGTCAAATTAACAGGTGCACTATGTTGTGGTGTGTGTGCTTCCACCGAACAAAACAATGAAATTTTGAAACATCCCTGTCAACCATAATATTCTCAACAACCCCCGACGCCACTCACCCTCGACCCCCGACACCCTACCCCGACCCCCGACGCCACAGACCCCCAACTCCCGAGCCCCGACACCTCTTCGGCCTCTTTTTGATCGAAAATACCCCAACCCCCGATGCCAGTGACCCTCGACCTCCGACGACACTGACCCGCATAGTTATGAGTTAGGTCACATAGTTATGTTAATTATAAAAAGATTGTATTTGTGTTGATCGTGTGAATTTCAATGTGCAGTTGTTCGACGACCTCCACGTGCGTTGGACGAGCTCCGCCCTTGCGTTTGTTGGTGAGCACAAATGACTTCTCCTCCTACCCCCTTAATTTGCTTTGTCCTGGTCTTCGTGTCGATGAAACTTGCTAGCTATAGATTTCTTCAATCATGAGTATGCGTGACCAGTATGTTTCTCCCGTTCGAAAGAGCGACATCTATAAATATGCATTTCTTTGCATATTTATAACCGCCATCCTTTCGAATTGCCCAACATTATCCATGGACAGCCTGAGTATGTGTAGATTGGGTTCGGTTTCTCGTATGCTGTGCTCTGGATCCGATGCAGAATTTCGTCAGTGCCTCCCTATTGCTCTCCGGGTACACATCCTCTCTACTTATTGCCGAGACGTGTATCAGGAGACAGCGGGGAGGTGCTGCCGAAATTCTGCGTCGCATCTGGAGCAGAGCATGGGAAAACGAATCCAATCTACACATACTCGGGTGGGATTATGACCTATCTTTACCTATTAGCGTGTAGGTTGCATGGATGTAATAAAACTGACAAACTTGATTAGCGTATGAATATAGATGATGAATTATATATTTATTTCATGTGCTCCCGTAGGTAGCTAGGCAACATGAGTGATCGTGCTTCGAGGAACACTGGTTACCCTTGTCAGAAAGACATGACCCATGAATGGTTACCAAAAACCAAGGGGTTTGTGAGAGCCGCATTTGCAAATGGCCAGCAAAAAACATGGTGCCCCTGTCCCAACTGCGGCAACTGGAAAAAGCAGACAGAGTTTGAAATGGGTAAACACCTGCAGAAGTGGGGTTTTACGCCTAATTATACGGTGTTGACTTTTCATGGTGAGTCTGACCAACGTGCCTGAGTTGAGGTGATTCGTCATTGCACCGACGAGCATGGTACCGGGATTAAAGATATGGTGCAAGACATTGATGATGCTCGGGACTCGGACAATGATATGGAGGAATCTGCAAAGGCCTTCTATGAAATGTTGGAGTCTTCAAAACGTCCTCTCCATGAGTAGACTGAGCTTTGTCAGCTGGATGCCATCGCGCAAGTAATGGCTCTGAAGGCTCAATTCGACCTAGGCAAAGAATGCTACGACGCGATGATGACGATATTTGGACGCTTTCTACCCAAAGGCCATGTACTGCCTGCAAACCTGTAGCAGTGAGATAAAATCCTCCGTGTACTTAAGATGCCCTATGAGAAGATACATGCCTGTGAGAATGGATGTGCCTTATTTAGGCTTGAGTATGCGGCCTTGAACTATTGCCCCATTTGCAATTCTTCTAGGTATATTGTGGTAGACAACGGTATGGGCGAGAAGAATCAGACCAAAATCCCCATTAGTGTTCTTCGGTATCTGCCAATCGTACCAAGACTTCAACGTCTTTTCATGGTCGAAGAGACGGCCAGACAGATGACATGGCACAAATTGGGCGAAAGAACCGAACTTGATGCGGATGGGAACAAGATGCTGGTACACACTTCAGATGGTTTTGCGTGGAGGCACTTCGATGCATTACATAAGGATAAATCGAAAGATCCAAGGCAACCTAGAGTTTCCATCAACACGGATGGGTTCAATGTGTATGGTATGATGGCAGCACAATACAGTTGTTGGCCTGTATTTGTCATTCCACTAAATTTGCCACCCGGAGAGATTATGAAAATAAAGAACACTTTCCTGACGTTGATAAGTCCACGGCCCAACTATCCGAGGAAGAATATGAATGTGTACATGCAACCGCTTAAGGATGAGTTACAAGAAGCCTGAGATAATGGGATCAAGACCTACGATGCGGCTACCAAAACAAATTTGTGGTACGATGCATGTGTGGTACATGTACTCGACGCATGATTATCCGGCGTTTGCGCTATTCGCTGGCTGGTGCGTGCATGGAAGGTTCCCGTGCACCACATGCAAGGCAGCTCTTCAGTTCCGTTGGCTGCACGCTGGTCGCAAGTATTCTTGCTTCGACATGCATAGACAATTCCTGGATCCTTACCATAAGTTCAGAAAAGACAAGAAGAATTTCATCAAAGGTAGAGTTGTCAAAAACACTGCACGAGCTGCGTTGACAGGCCAACAGACCCTTGATACGTTAAACGCTCTCGAGCCTGATCCTTTGCGTCCAGGATACTTCAAAGGGTATAATACGGAACACGCATGGACTCACAAGTCATGCTTATGGGATCTGCCTTACTTCAAAGACCTCCTTTGCCCACACAACATCGACGTGATGCACACTGAAAAGAATATTGCGGAGGCCATGTTTGGTACATTGTTCGGCATAGAGGGGAAGTCAAAAGATAATCCTAAGGCTAGAATCGACCTCGAGGCTCTATGTGATAGACCGTTGCAAAACTTGCGACAACGGAAAGCAAAGCAAAGCATAGTGAAGCCAAAGGCATGGTTCAATCTTGAAAGGCCAGCTATGAGGGAAATGCTATTGTGGGTGAAAATGCGGTTGATGTTCCCCGATGGGTATGCTGCGAATCTAAAGAGGGGAGCGAGTCTTGAGAAATTGAAAATATTTGGTCTCAAGAGTCATGATTGGCACATATGGATTGAGTGGGTAATGCCGGTGATGTTGCGTGGCTTTATCCCTGAGGATGAATGGCTAGTACTGGCAGAACTGAGCTATTTCTTCCGTTCTCTTTGTAAGAAAGAACTATCGCCTCGCGTGCTAGATGAAATGGAAGATTTGGCGCCGGAGTTGATCTGCATATTAGACAAGATCATTCCACCGGGCTTCTTTAATCCAATGCAACATTTGATTTTGCATCTCTCGACCGAGGCAAGAATGGGGGGGGCCCGTTCAAAATCGACGGTGCTACTCAACTGAGACGATGCAGAAGACGCTTCGAGCTAAGTGTAAAAATAAACGTAAAATTGAAGCATCGATGGCCGAGGCATTCATTACTGAGGAGGCGGCAAACTTTGTGGCAGCACACTACTAAGCCAAAAATCATCATTTGCATAACCCGAAGCCTCGGTACAATGATGGCGATCCAAAAAAAGTTTGATCCAACCTCAGCCTATTCAAAGGTAAGCTCGCACCATCTGGTGCTTCAAAAGGGAAATCATTGGATGTCGAAGAATGGCGGACCATTTCATTGTATATCTTCACCAACCTAACAGAAGTGCGGCCGTACATCATGTAAGTTCTCGGTAAATTATTGTTCCGCAACTTCTAATTGCTTTGAACTACTCTTATTCTCAGATATTTGATATAGTCGATACGTCACCGAATTCTCGGATGGAGCGGTCATCGAAAAGGATTCCGTCGAAGAGTATGAGCTTCTCGCAAAGCATGGAGGCGACTATTCCGGTTTCATCTCTTGGTTCAAACAAAGGGTAATTAATTACCATTAAGGGATCATTTGATTTCTTGGTCTAATTTGCGGCTAATGCGTCCATTCTTTCGTATTAAACTTGTAGGCTGATGCAGAGTCTATGGACGCCGAGTTGAGACAAGTCGCTAATGGTTTTGACTATAAGGTCCGTTCATTTGACAAATACAACATCAACGGGTATCACTTTCGTACATTTGGCAAAGAGCTATCTATGCCCGACCTAAAGACTACAAATTGTTCTGTCTCTGCTATCGGCGAAGGAGACACCGAGTATTATGGAAGAGTTGAAGCAATTTATGAACTTCTATTCTATGGTGAAAACCCACCGACCATCATAGTCTTCAAATGTTATTGGTTTGAGCCGAGGGTGACTAGAAGGACTCATGAACCATAGGACTAGTTGAAATCAACCAAAACACCCACTTAGATGTTCCCGATGTCTATATTATGGCTCAATAGGCGACACAAGTTTTCTATGTACCGTGGGCCTGCCAAACTGATCCAAATCTCAAAGGTTGGGATGTCGTTTATGAAGTGACACCACATTTTAGACCACCTACTCTCAATGAAGAGGATTACGAACCTCACATTAACCAAGACAGATATGAAGGAGAATTCTACCAAGAAACACGTATGTTCAAGAAACGTTTCAAGAAGCGCTCTACTTCAGCCCAGAACATGGAAGTAGACAGCGACAGTGAATCCGTCTTAATCCCTGAGCCCGAACAGGAAGAGCTAGAAGAAGAAGAGGTTACTGTTGCGGATGACCTGTCACTTATTGACCGATTACATAATGGTGGCCTTCAACATGTTCTTTGTGATAGTGATGATGATCATGCATTTATTGATGATAGTGATGATCATCATGCATTTATTGACCCCAAAGCATATATAGACGACCACGATTGTTATTAGTTCATGTCAGGTATTCAACTATTATACTATATATAAATTTTGAGTTCATGTTAGGTATTCAATTTTTATTAGTCATGTTGGTATTTATGACGATGATACACTTAAATTATATACATTTTATTACTCATGTTGGTATTTATGTTGTACTAATTTCATTTACTCTTTGTCATGACACGAGTTCAAAGATGGTGGGAAAGGGTCGAAAGCACTCCGCGGCCCCTTCTTCGTCGGCGGGTGATGGGATGGGTACTTCCATTCCTACCTCGCCTCTTCGGAGAGTGTTGCTCTCTACTATGCAAGGAGCGCCCCCCGTGAGAGGAGGTCGACCCCCCACGAAGCCGAGAGGTACTAAAGGTACACGTTGTATTCATGTTGGTATTTATGTTGTACTCATGTTATATGCATATTGGTATTTATATACATTTTATTACTCATGTTGATATTTATGTTGTACTAAAGGTACACGTGGCCGCGGGAGAGGTAGGGCGGTGGCTGCAACGCCTTCTGAGGTGGAGGATACATGGTCTCTGCCACCACCCCAAGCTGATTCACCTGAGCACATGACTTCTAGGGTGGATTCGTCTGAGGTGGAGGCTACACGGTCTCCGGTTCACGAGCCTCGGGTCGACGAGCCTTCGACCCATGAGACTCGTGTCCCAGAGGCTTCGTTCCAGGCGACTCCGGAGCAAAGCAGGGATGAGGGTACGTCCCCAGAGACCCAGTGGGATACCTGGGCTGAGCCAAGTGGCCATGCTGGTAGCGACGAGGAGCTGGGTGAGGGGGCTACCGTCTACCAGCGTGGTAGTTCGGGGCTCCCGCTCGTGCCGGAGACCTCCGAGCAGAGGTGGTCGATTAGGCCAAATGGGGACAAGTAAGTTAATTTACTCTTATTTAACCTTTTTCCTTCACGTTTTCTCAAATATCTAATGTTTTGGCTTTAATTTGTCATACCGTAGCTAATTATCCTATACTTAGCTAATTATCCTCGAAATGACATAATTAGCTCCAAAAAGGCATTCTTAGCTAATTTAGCCCGAAGAAGGGGACACGAGGAGAAGAAAGAGGAAAAATTAATGGAAGGAAGAATAAGAAGAAGAAAATAAGAAGAAGAAGGAGAAGAAGAAGGAGAAGAAGGAGGAGAAGAAGGAGAAGGAGCTCCTCCTTCTTCCTCCTTCTCCTTCTTCTTCTCTTCTTCTTCTCCTCTTCCTTCTCCTTCTCCTCCTCCTCCTCCTTCTTCTTTTACTTCTTCTCTTTCTCTTCTTCTACGTAGCTTAGACTCATCCAAGAAAGAGTAAATTGGCTAATTATCCTACAAAATGACATAATTAGCTTAGTTAGCTCCAAAATGACCTATTTAAAAAAAATGACCTATAGTTAGCTAAGTTCTCTCCTAAATGACATAATAAGGCTTACGTAGCTGCAAGATGACCTATTCCCCCTAACTTAGGTATTAAATGGCCTATAATTAGCCTAGCTAGATCCAAAATGGCTTAATAAGCATAGTTTGCTCCGGAATGACACATTTTACCCAAGTTAGCTCCGAAATGACCTATAGTTAGCTGGGCTTCCACCTAAATGACATAGTTAGCTTAGTTAGCTCCAAAATGGTCTATTTAATAAAACATAACCCATACTTAGCTAATTATCGTCGAAATGACATAATTAGCGCCAAAAAGGCATTCTTAGCTAATTTAGCCCGAAGAAGGGGACAAGAGGAGTAGAAAGAGGAAAAATGAAAGGAAGGAAGAAGAAGAAGAATAGAAGAAGAAGAAGAGAAGAAGAAGGATAATAAGAAGGAGAACAAGGAGGAGAAGAAGGAGAAGGAGCTCCTCCTTCTCCTTCTTCTTCCTCCTTCTTCCTCCTTCTCGTTCTCCTTCTTTTCTTCTTCTTCTCCTCTTCCTTCTCCTCGTCCTCGTCCTCCTCCTCCTCGTCCTCCTCCTCCTCCATCTTCTTTTACTTCTTCTTATCTTCTTGCTTCTTCTCTTTCTCTTCTTCTACGTAGCTTAGACTCATCCAAGAAAGACTAAATGGGCTAATTATCCTACAAAATGACATAATTAGCTTAGTTAGCTCCAAAATGACCTATTTAATAAAAAATGACCTATAGTTAGATAAGTTCTCTCCTAACTGACATAATAAGGCTTACGTAGCTGCAAGATGACCTATTCCCCCTAACTTAGGTATTAAATGACCTATAATTAGCCTAGCTAGATCCAAAATGGCATAATAAGCATAGTTTGCTCTCGAATGACACATTTTACCCAAGTTAGCTCCGAAACGACCTATAGTTAGCTAGGCTTCCACCTAAATGACATAATTAGCTTAGTTAGCTCCATTATGGTTTTTTAATAGAACATGACCTATACTTAGCTAATTATCCTCGAAATGACATAATTAGCTTCAAAAGGGCATTCTTAGCTAATTTAGCCCGAAGAAGGGGACAAGAGGAGAAGAAACAGGAAAAATGAAAGGAAGGAAGAAGAAGAAGAGAAGAAGAAGGATAAGAAGAAGGAGAAGGAGGAGAAGAAGGAGAAGGAGCTCCTCCTTCTCCTTCTTCTTCCTCCTTCTTCCTCCTTGTCCTTCCCCTTCTTCTTTTCTTCTTCTTCTCCTCTTCCTTCTCCTTCTCCTCCTCTTCCTCCTCCTTCTTCTTCTTCTTTTACTTCTTCTTATCTTCTTGCTTATTCTCTTTCTCTTCTTGCTTCTTCTCTTTCTCTTCTTCTACGTAGCTTAGACTCATCCAAGAAAGTCTAAATTGGCTAATTATCCTACAAAATGACATAATTAGCTTAGTTAGCTCCAAAATGACCTATTTAATAAAGAATTACCTATAGTTAGCTAAGTTCTCTACTAAATGAAATAATAAGGCTTACGTAGCTGCAAGATGACCTATTCCCCCTAACTTAGGTATTAAATGACCTATAATTAGCCTAGCTAGATCCAAAATGGCTTAATAAGCATAGTTTGCTCCGGAATGACACATTTTACCCAAGTTAGCTCCAAAACGACCTATAGTTAGCTAGGCTTCCACCTAAATGATATAATTAGCTTAGTTAGCTCCAAAATGGTCTATTTAATAAAACATGACCTATACTTAGCTAATTATCCTCGAAATAACATAATTAGCTCCAAAAAGGCATTCTTAGCTAATTTAGCCTGAAGGGGACAAGAGGAGAAGAAACAGGAAAAATAAAAGGAAGGAAGAAGAAGAAGAAGAAGAGAAGAAGAAGGATAAGAAGAAGGAGAAAAAGGAGGAGAAGAAGGAGAAGGAGCTCCTCCTTCTCCTTCTTCTTCCTCCTTCTTCCTCCTTCTCCTTCTTCATTTCTTCTTCTTCTCCTCTTCCTTCTCCTTCTCCTCCTCCTGCTCCTCCTTCTTCTTCTTTTACTTCTTCTTCTCTTCTTGCTTCTTCTCTTTATCTTCTTCTATGTAGCTTAGACTCATCCAAGAAAGACTAAATTGGCTAATTATCCTTCAAAATGACATAATTTGCTTAGTTAGCTCCAAAATGACCTATTTAATAAAATATTACCTATAGTTAGCTAAGTTCTCTCCTAAATGACATAATAAGGCTTACGTAGCTGCAAGATGACCTATTCCCCCTAACTTAGGTATTAAATGACCTATAATTAGCCTAGCTAGATCCAAAATGGCTTAATAAGCGTAGTTTGCTCCGGAATGACACATTTTACCCAAGTTAGCTCTGAAACGACCTATAGTTTGCTAGGATTCCACCTAAATCACATAATTAGCTTAGTTAGCTCCAAATTGGTCTATTTAATAAAACATGACCTATACTTAGCTAATTATTCTTGAAATGACATAATTAGCTCCAAAAAGGCATTCTTAGCTAATTTAGCCTGAAGAAGGGGACAAGAGGTGAAGAAACAGGAAAAGTGAAAGGAAGGAAGAAGAAGAAGAGGAGAAGAAGAAGGATAAGAAGAATGAGAAGAAGGAGGAGAAGAAGGAGAAGGAGCTCCTCCTTCTCCTTCTTCTTCCTCCTTCTTCTCCTTCTTCTTTTCTTCTTCTTCTCCTCTTCCTTCTCCTCCTCCTCCTTCTTCCTTTACTTATTCTTCTCTTCTTGCTTCTTCTCTTTCTCTTCTTCTACGTAGCTTAGACTCATCCAAGAAAGACTAAATTGGCTAATTATCCTACAAAATGACATAATTAGCTTAGTTAGCTCCAAAATGACCTATTTAATAAAAAATGACCTATAGTTAGCTAAGTTCTCTCCTAAATGACATAATATGGCTTACGTAGCTGCAAGATGACCTATTCCTCCTAACTTAGGTATTAAATGGCCTATAATTAGCCTAACTAGATCCAAAATGGCTTAATAAGCATAGTTTGCCTCGGAATGACATGTTTTACCCAAGTTAGCTCCGAAACGACCTATAGTTAGCTAGGCTTCCACCTAAATTACATAATTAGCTTAGTTAGCTCCAAAATGGTCTATATAATAAAACATGACCTATGCTTAGCTAATTATCCTCGAAATGACATAATTAGCTGCAAAAAGGCATTCTTAGCTAATTTAGCCCAAATAAGGGGACAAGAGGAGAAGAAAGAGGAAAAATGAAAGTAAGCAAGAAGAAGAAGAAGAGAAGAAGAAGGATAAGAAGAAGGAGAAGAAGGAAGAGAAGAAGGAGAAGGAGCTGCTCCTTCTCCTTGCTCCTTCTTCCTCCTTCTCCTTCTCCTTCTTCTTTTCTTCTTCTTCTCCTCTTCCTTCTCCTTCTCCACCACCTCCTCCTCCTCCTTCTTCTTTTACTTCTTCTTCTCTTTCTCCTCTTCTACGTAGCTTAGACTCATCCAAGAAAGACTAAATTGGCTAATTATCCTACAAAATGACATAATTAGCTTAGTTAGCTCCAAAATGACCTATTTAATAAAAAATTACCTACAGTTAGCTAAGTTCTCTACTAAATGACATAATAAGGCTTACGTAGCTGCAAGATGACCTATTCCCCCTAACTTAGGTATTAAATGGCCTATAATTAGCTTAGCTAGATCCGAAATGGCTTAATAAGCATAGTTTGCTCCAGAATGACACATTTTACCCAAGTTAGCTCTGAAATGACCTATAGTTAGCTAGGCTTCCACCTAAATGACATAATTAGATTAGTTAGCTCCAAAATGGTCTTTTTGATAAAACATGACCTATACTTAGCTAATTATCCTCGAGATGACAGAATTAGTTCCAAAAAGGCATTCTTGGCTAATTTAGCCCGAAGAAGGGGACAAGAGGAGAAGAAAGATGAAAAATGAAACGAAGGAAGAAGAAGAAGAAGAGAAGAAGAAGGAGAAGGAGGAAGAAGAAGGAGAGGGAGAAGGAGGAGAGAAGCTCCTTCTCCCTCTTCTCCTCCTTCTTCTCCTTCTTCTTGTCCTTCTTCTTTTCTTCTTCTTCTCCTTCTCCTCCTCCTTCTCCTCCTCCTCCTCCTTCTCTTGTTGCTTCTTCTCTTCTTGCTTCTTCTCTTTCTTCTTCTACGTAGGCTGTTTTCCCCAACAAAGACATACTTAGCTAATTATCCTCCAAAATGACATAATTAGCATAGTTAGGTAAAACATCATAAGAACCTTGGTTAGGTCATTAAAATGACTAATTTAGCTCCAAAATGACATAATAAGGTCAAAATGGATTAGTAATCATAGTTGGCTACAAAATTACATATTTTATCCAGGTTAGCTCTAGAATGACCTATACTTAGCTAAGTTCTCTCCTAAATGACATAATAAGGCTAAGTAGCTCCAAGATGACCTATTCCACCTAACTTAGCTATTAAATGGCCTATACTTAGCTAATTTCTCTCTGTAATAACCTATATAGTTCTTCATCTAGTATTATTCTTCTAACTTTCTTATTTGTCATTTTGCAGATTACATTCACTTCACGGGAAGCTTGGATTATATTGATGGAATGTTTGAAGATGATTTCTTGTACCATGGCTTCATGGAAGCTTGTATTGAAACTATTGTAGTATATGGATATATATGAAACTTTGTATGCATGTGGATGAAACTGGTGTAATATATGGTTTGGTACGGATGGAACTTGCATAATATTTATGTACTATGGATGAAAGTTATTTTAATATGGTTATGAGTACGGAAACAAATTTATTTATGTCATATATATATATATATCCTGATTATTGTGAAAAATGCTGGATATAATAAGAAATAAAATAAGAAGGGGCTGGTTCCCCCCTTTGTCGTCTGCCCCCACATGGCAAAGGGGTGATGGGAGATGGCAAAGATGGGAGAGAGAGGGGGCTGGTTCCCCCCTTTGCCGTTTTCCCCCACATGGCAAAGGGGGAATGGTAGACGACAAAGAGGGGAGAGAGAGGGGGCTGGTTCCCCCCTTTGCCGTGTGCCCCCACATGGCAAAGGGGTGATGGCAGACGGCAAAGAGGGGAGAGAGAGAGGGGGCTGGTTCCCCCCTTTGCCGTCTTCCCCCACATGGCAAAGGGGGAATGGCAGACGACAAAGAGGGGAGAGAAAGGGGGCTGGTTCCCCCCTTTGACGTCTGCCCCACATGGCAAAGGGGCGATGGCAGACGGCAAAGAGAGGAGGCCTGCCGTTAACACTTAATGGGACCGTTGGTGTATGTGACGTCCCATTTAATTTGCCGTCTACCCCCTCATGGCAAAGATTCTTTTCCGTTCGCTTAAAAAAGCAGATGGCAAATAACCTCTTCACCGGATTTTTTTTGCCGTCTGCTGACCGACGGCAAAGCCTTTGCCGTTCGTGGATCCCCCCTTTGCCGTCCGCCATAGAAGACGGAAAATTTCTGAATTTCAGTAGTGTTACTTATAATTTTTTTGTCCTTTAAAATCAAATGATGTGCTCTTCTTTTATCTATTCCCATACTAGCATGTTACCCTATTATTTAACAACCGTATTAATTCCTGTAGTACATGTTGGGGAAAGTAGTTAATTCAAAATTTTCCTACGCCATACAAGGATCTATCTATGGAGAGAACAACAACGACAGAGGTTGTAGAGCATCTTCATACCTTTGAAGATTGCTAAGAGAAAGCGTTACTATGAACGCGGTCGATGGAGTCGTACTTGCAGCGATTCAGATCGCGGTCGGTTCTGATCTATGTGCCGATTCACGGCACCTCCGCGTTCAACACACGTACTGCCCGGTGACGTCTCCCATGCCTTGATCCATCAAGGAGGAGGGAGATTTCGTGTGTCTCAAATCAGCCAAAACCTCCATTATATATATGGGGAGAGGGAGGGGGGCGCCCCGTTTAGGGTTCCCACCCCCAAAGGGTGCGACAGCCCCATCTAGTGCTGGTAGTGGCGGCCAGGGCAAGAGTGAGGCGGGTGGAGCACCCCAGATGGGCCTTAGGCCCATCTGCACTAGGGTTTCCCCCTTCCCTCTCTTCTGGCGCCTTCGGCCTAGGTGGGAGGCACACTAGCCCACCCTTGGCGGGTTCCCTTCCACCTTTTGTCCCATGCTAGCCTTTGGGGCTGGTGGCCCCTCCCGGTGGACCCCCGAATCCCTTTCGGTGTCCCGGTACATTACCGGTGTCGCCCGAAACAATTCCGGCGACCAAATCCTCACTTCCTATATCTAATTCTTTACCTCCACACCATTTCGGAGCTCCTCGTGACACCCAGGATCTCATCTGGGACTCTGAACAACCTTTGGTAACCTGGTATAACAATTCCCTATAACCCTAGCGCCATCGAACCTTAAGTGTGTAGACCCTACGGGTTCGGGAGGCGTGCAGACATGACCGAGACACCTCTCCGGCCAATAACCATCAGCGGGTTATGGATATGCATGGTGGCTCCCGCATGTTCCATGATGATCTCATCGGATGAACCACGATGTCAAGGATTCAATCAATCCCGTATACAATTCCCTTTGTCTGCCGGTATAGAACTTGCGCGAGATTCGATCGTCGGTATCCCCATACCTTGTTCAATCTCGTTGCCGGCAAGTCTCTTTACTCGTTCCATAGCACATCATCCCGTGACTAACTCCTTAGTCACATTGAGCTCATTATGATGATGTTCTACCGAGTGGGCCTAGAGATACCTCTCCGTCACATGGAGTGACAAATCCCGATCTCGATACGTACTAACCCAACAGATACTTTCGGAGATACCCGTAGTGCACCTTTATAGTCACCCAGTTAAGTTGTGACGTTTGATACACCCAAATCACTCGTACGATATCCGGGAGTTGCACAATCTCACGGTCGAAGGAAAATATACTTGACTTAGAAAAGCTTTAGCATACGAACAACACGATCTAGTGCTATGCTTAGGATTGGGTCTTGTCCATCACATCATTCTCCTAATGATGTGATCATGTTATCAATGACATCCAATGTCTATGATCAGGAAACCATGATCATCTATTGATCAACGAGCTAGCCAACTAGAGGCTTGCTAGGGACATATTGTGATCTATTTATTCACACATGTATTACTGTTTCCTGTTAATACAATTATAGAATGAACAAGAGACGATTATCATGAACAAGGAAATGTGATAATAACCATTTTATTATTGCCTCTAGGGCATATTTCCAACAGTCTTCCTCTTGCACTAGAGTCAATAATCTAGTTAACATCACTATGTGATTGCAATGAATTCAACACCCATACAGTTCTGGGGTTCGATCATGTCTTGCTTGTGAGAGAGGTTTATAGTCAACGGGTCTGAACCTTTCAGATCCGTGTGTGCTTTACAAATCTCTACATCACCCTATAGATGCTAATATGCCCCATCTGGAACCATTCCAAATGATTGCACCACTATACGAATCCAGTTTACTACTCATAGTCCTCCGGATTAGTGACAAAGCTTGCATCAACGTAACTACTTTACGACAAACTCTTTAATCACCTCCATAATTGAGAAAAATTCCTTGGTCCATTAGTTACTAAGGATAACTTCGACCGCTATCCAGTGATCCATTCCTGGATCACTCTTCTACCCCACGACTGACTCATGGGAAGGCACGCTTTAGGTATTGTACACAGCAAAGCATACTTGTAGAGCCTACGACTGATGCATAGGGGACGACATTCGTCCTTTCTCTTTCTTCTGTCGTGGTCGGGCTTTGAGTCGTACTCAAATTTACACATTGCAACATAGCCAAGAACTCCTTCTTTGCTGATATATTTTGAACTCCTTCGAAAACTTGCCAAGGCATGCATTTCATTGAAAGTTCCATTAAGCACTTTATATATCTTTATAGATCTTGATGCTCAACTCTCAAGTAGCTACATCTAGGTTTTCCTTTGAAAAAAAACTCCTTTCAAACAACCCTCTATGCTTTGCAGAAATTCTACATTATTTCCGATCAACAGTATGTCAACCACATATATTCATCATATATTCTATAGTGCTCCCACTCAACTTTTGGAAATACTAGTTTCTTACAAACTTTGTACAGAACCAAAAAGTTTGATCATCTCATCAAAGTGTATATTCCAACTCCGAGATGCTTGCTCCAGTCCATAGAAGGATCGCTGGAGCTTTGCATACTTGTTAGCACCTTTTTGGAGCTTCACATACAACCTTTCCTCAAGGAAACCGTCGAGGAAAGAGTATTTTGACATCCTATTTGCAATATTTCATAAATGATGCAGCAACTGCTAACATAATTTCAACAGACTTTCAACATCGCTACGAGTGAGAAAATCTCATCGTAGTCAACTCTTTGAACTTTTTCGAAAACACCTTTGCGACAAGTCGAGCTTTCTTAATGTTGACTTTTCACCATCATCGTTTGTCTTCCTTTTAAAGATCCATTCACAGTTTATAGTCTTATGACCATCAAGTGGTTCCTCCAAAGCCTATACTTTGTTTTTCATACATGGATCCTCTCTCGGATTTCATGGCCTCTAGCAATTTGTTGGAATCCGGGCCCACCATCGCTTCTCCATATCTCCTAGGTTCATTGTTGTCCAACAACATGACCTCTAAGACAAGTTTACCATACCACTCTGTACCAGTACACATCCTTGTCCGCCTACGAGGGTTTTGGCAGTGACTTGATCCGAAACATCATGATTACCATCATAAACTACAACTTCAATTGGTGTAGGCGCCACAGGAACAACTTCCTGCACCCAGCCACACACTTGTTGAAGTGATGGTTCAATAACCTCATCAAGTATCCACCATACTCCCACTCAACACTTTCGAGAGAAACCTTTCCTCGAGAAAGAACCCGTTTCTAGAAGCAAACACTTTTGGTTCCTGGTCTAAGATAGGAGGTATACCCAACTATTTTGGGTGTCCTATGAATATGCATTTATCCGCTTTGGGTTCGAGCTTATCCGGCCGAAAGTCTTTCACATAAGCATCGCAGCCCCAAACTCTTAAGAAATGACAGCTAGGTTTCTCTAAACCATACTTCATACAATGTCATCTCAACGGAATTGAGTGGTGCCCTATTTAAAGTGAATGCGGTTGTCTCTAATGCCTAACCTATAAACGGTAGTGGTAATTTGATAAGAAATATCATAGTATGCACTATGTCTAATAGTGCACAATTATGACATACGGACAGACCATCAGACTATGGTGTTCCAGGTGGCATGAGTTGTGAAATATTTTTCACGTGAAACAATTTTCACCTTGTCTTAAACGTTTACCAAACTCGCAACTCAGATATATATGATTATCTCCACGATCACATCGTAGACACATTATCCTCTTGTCACGATGATTTACAACTACACTCTGAAATTACTTGAACCTTTTTCAATAATTCAGACCTGTGTTTCATCAAGTAAATACACTAGTATCTACTCAAATCATTTGTGAAGTATGAACATAATGATATCCACTGCGTGCCTCAGTACTCATCAGACTGCACACACCAAAATGTATTACTTCCAACAAGTTACATTCTTGTTCCATCTCATCTTGCCCATGTGGTATGATTTGCATGTCTCGAGTGATTCAAAAATCAAGTGAGTCAAACGATCCATTAGCATGGAGCTTCTTCATGCATTTTATACCAATATGACTCAAGTAGTAGTGCCACAAGTAAGTGGTACTATCATTACTACTTTGTATCTTTTGGCAACAATATTATGAACATCTGTATCACTATGATCGAGATTCAATAAACCATTCATTCTAGGTGCAAGACCATTTGAGGTATCATTCAAGTAAACAGAATAACCATTATTCTCTTTTGATGAATGATCGTTTTTTCCATTAACATAATCCAATCATGTCTATGCTCAAGGCAAACACCAAATAAGAATTATTTAGGTTTAACACTAACCTAGATGGTAGAGGGAGCGTGTGATGTGTGATCATATCAACCTTGGAAACACTTACAACACACAACGTCACCTTGCTTTTAGCTAGTCTCTGTTTATTCCGTAGCTTTTATTTCGAGTTACTAATACTTAGCAACCAAACCGGTATCTAATACCCTGGTGCTACTAGGAGTACTAGTAAAGTACACATCAATATCATGTATATCCAATATACCTTTGTCGACTTTGCCAGCCTTCTCATCTACCAAGTGTCTATGGTAGTTCCTCTTCAGTGACTGTTCCCCTCATTACGGAAGCACTTAGTCTCGGGTTTGGGTTCAACCTTGGGTCTCTTCACTAGAGCAGCAACTGGTTTGCGTTTAATGAAGTATCCCTGCATGCCCTTTCCCTTCTTGAAACTAGCGGTTTCACAAACCATCAACAATTGATGCTCCTTTTTGATTTCTACTTCCGCGGTGTCAAACATCGTGAATAGCTCAAGGATCATGATATTCATCCTTGATATGTTATAGTTCATCATGAAGCTCTAGTAGCTTGGTGTCAATGACTTTGGGGAACTATCACTGTCTCATCTGGAAGATCAACTCCCACTCGATTCAAGCAATTGTAGTACTCAGACAATCTGAGCACATGCTCAATGATTGAGCTCTTCTCCTTTACTTTTGCAGAAAAAGAATCTTGTCGGAGGTCGCATACCTCTCAACAAGGGCACGAGCATGAAATCCCAATTTCATCTCTTGGATTATCATGTATGTCATGCGACGTTCGAAACGTCTTTAACGCCTTAATTCTAAGTCGTTAAGCAATATGCACTGAACTATTATGTAGTTATCAAAAACGTGTATGTCATATGTTCGCAACATCCATAGATCATGCTTGGGGCTCAGCACACCAAGCGGTGCGTTAAGGACATAAGCCTTCTATTTAGCAATGAGGACAATCCTCAGTTAACGGACCGAGTCCGCATAATTGCTACTTCTATATTTCAACCATATTTTCTGTAAGAACGTATCAAATACCGTAGAGCTATAGCGTAAGTTACATCATAATTTGCAAAGACCTATTTGACTATGTTCATGATAATTAAGTTCATCTGATGAACTCCCACTTAGATCGACATCCCTCTAGTCATCCAAGTGTTACACGATCCACGTCGACCAGCCCATGTCCCATCATCACGTGAGATGGACTAGTCATCAATGGTGAGCATCTCCATGCTGATCGTATAAACCATACGACTCACGTTTGACCTTTCGGTCTCCTGTATTCGAGGCCATGTTTGTACGTTCTAGGCTCGTCGAGTCAACCTAAGTGTTCTGCGTGTGTAAACTGGCTTACACCCATTGTACGCGAACGTTAGAATCTATCACACCCGATCATGACATGGTGCTTCGAGACAACGATCCTTTGCAACAATGCACACATAGGGGAACACTTTCCCGAAATTTTCATGAGGGATCATCTTATCATTGCTACCGTCGTTCTAAGCAATAAGATGTAAAAAAACATGGTAAACATCACACGAATCATATAGTGACATGATATGACCATTATCATCTTGCTCCTTTGATCACCATCTTCGGGGCACCATGATCATCATCGTTACTGGCATGACACCATGATCTCCATCATCATGATCTCCATCATTGTGTCTCCGTGAAGTCATCACGCTAATCTATTACTTCTACTACTATAGCTAACATTTAGCAATAAAGTAAAGTAACCAACATAGCGTTGCATCTCATACAATAAATTAAGACAACTCCTATGGCTCCTGCCGGTTGTCATACTCATCGACATGCAAGTCGTGAATCCTATTACAAGAACATGATAAATCTCATATATCACATATGCAACATGACATTCTTTTGGCCATATCACATCACATAGCATACCCTGCAAAAACAAGTTAGACGTCCTCTAATTGTTGTTGCAAGTTTTACGTGGCTGATTCGGGTTTCTAGCAAGAACGTTTCTTACCTATGTGACAGACACAATGTTGATATGCCAATGCTATTTACCCTTCATAAGGACCCTATTCATCGAATCTGATCCGACTAATGTGGGAGAGACAGACACCCGCTAGCCACCTTATGCAACTGGTGCATGTTTGTTGGTGGAACCATTCTCACGTAAGAGTACATGTAAAGTCGGTCCGGGCCGCTTCATCCCACGATGCCGCAAAATCAAGATAAGACTAGTAACGGCAAGCAATTGACAAAATCATCGCCCACAACTTTTATGTTCTACTCGTGAATAGAATCTACGCATGGAACTTTGGCTCGGATGCCACTGTTGGGGAACGTAGTAAATACAAAGTTTTCCTATGCCATACAAGGATCTATCTATGGAGAGACCAGCAACAAGAGAGGTTGTAGAGCATCTTCATACCTTTGAAGATTGCTAAGCGGAAGCGTTACTATGAACGCGATCGATGGAGTCGTACTCGCAGCGATTCAGATCGCGGTCGGTTCCGATCTATGTGCCGAATCACGGCACCTCGGTGTTCAACACACGTACAGCCCGGTGACCTCTCCCACGGCTTGATCCAGCAAGGAGGAGGGAGAGGTTGAGGGAGAGCTCCGGCATCACAACGGCATGGTGGCGGTGGAGCTACGAGGTCTCCCGGCACGGCTTCGCCAAGCACCGTGGGAGAGGAGAAAGAGGAGAAGCAGGGTTGCGCCGAGAGAGAGATTTCGTGTGTCTCGTATCAGCCAAAACCTCCACTATATATAGGGGGAGAGGGAGGGCGCGCCCCCTTTAGGGTTCCCACCCCTAAAGGGTGCAGCAACCCCATCTAGGGCTAGTGGTGGCGGCCACGGCAAGAGAGCGGGGGGTGGCACACCCTAGATGGGCCTTAGGCCCATCTGCACTAGGGTTTCCACCCTTCCCTCTCTTGTGTCGCCTTGGGCCTAGGTGGGAGGCGCACAACCCACTCTGGGCGGGTTCCCTTCAACCTTTTGGCCCATACTAGCCTTTGGGGCTGGTGTCCCCTCCCGGTGGACCCCCGAAACCCTTTCGGTGGTCCCGGTACATTACCGGTGTCGCCCGAAACAATTTCGGCGACCAAACCCTCACTTCCTATATATAATTATTTACCTCAGAACCATTCCAGAGCTCCTCGTGACGTTCAGGATCTCATTCAGGACTACGAACAACCTTCGGTAACCTCGTATAAAAATTCCCTATAACCCTAGCGTGATCGAACCTTAAGTGTGTAGACCCTACGGGTTCGGGAGGCATGCAGACATGACCGAGACACCTCTCCGGCCAATAACCATCAGCGGGGTCTCGATACCCATCGTGGCTCCCGCATGTTCCACGATGATCTCATCGGATGAACCACGATGTCAAGGATTCAATCAATCCCGTATACAATTCCCTTTGTCTACCGGTATAGAACTTGCCCGAGATTCGATCGTCGGTATCCCCATACCTTGTTCAATCTCGTTGCCAGCAAGTCTCTTTACTCGTTCTATAGCACATCATCTCGTGGCTAACTCCTTAGTCACACTGAGCTCATTATGACGATGTTCTACCGAGTGGGCCCAGAGATACCTCTCCGTCCCACGGAGTGGCAAATCCCGATATCAAGTCGTACCAACCCAACAGATACTTCCGGAGATACCCGTAGTGCACCTTTATAGTCACCCAGTTAAGTTGTGACGTTTGATACACCCGAAGCACTCGTACGGTATCCGGTAGTTGCACAATCTCACGGTCGAAGGAAAAGTACTTGACATTAGAAAAGCTTTAGCATACGAACAACACGATCTAGTGCTATGCTTAGGATTGGGTCTTGTCCATCACATCATTCTCCTAATGATGTGATCCCTTTATCAATGACATCCAATGTCCATGATCAGGAAACCATGATCATCTATTGATCAACGAGCTAGCCAACTAGAGGCTTGCTAGGGACATATTGTGATCTATTTATCCACACATGTATTACTGTTTCCTGTTAATAAATTATAGCATGCACCATAGACGATTATCATGAACAAGGAAATATGATAATAACCATTTTATTATTGCCTCTAGCGCACATTTCCAACAGTACATCCCTTGCTTTGCAAGAACAACTTTGCCATAAATCTTGGCCTTTACATAATGAAGACTCCGGGGATGTCATATTGAGCAAAAACCATGGATTTACAACCATTGTTTCAAAAAAAACATGGTGAAGATTGTCACTCCTATTTTGATATAGGACTTTGGCTAGAAATTTCTAAGTTTTATATACTGAAAGCTAGCACTAAAATTGAGCTGCACCTAAAAGAGCGTTGCCATACAATAAATTCTAAATTCCCTGATGACATTATCCGTCCATACTTTGATGGAAGTAAGTGTTCTTTCTAGTATCTGCATGTTGACTTGCGTAGCAATATCAAAGTAATTGTGTAGTATTTCAACAACCAATTGGGATTTTAGTTTCTTAATCTGTTAAATTTGTTCCTACCTAGTAACTTGATATTACCAACACACTATTCTTCGGCCATGATCTAGTTACATAATAACTATTCTCTCACTGCACTACCCATGAGAGAAAGTGTTGCCGCTGATACTCTGGAGGTGGAGGATAAGGTTGCCAACAAGTGTGGGTGGGCCGAGCTAGAAACACAAGCGCCTCCACCGGACCTAGACTTCTTCAACAACCTCCCCTAAAATATGTTGACAATGATCATCTCCCTCCTCCCAATTGAGGATGGCATGCACACAATTCTCCTATCCCGGCGATGGCGCCCCCTATGGCGTTGTGCCTCTCTTGGCCTCATAAAATAGCACATGCTTTGTAATGGCTATCGAAAACGCTTCGATGCATCGTCCCAGATCCTCGTCACACACTCTGTCCCAATAAGAGGCGTTAGTATGGAAAGTTCCATTCTAACTGCATGGACTGAACCAAGCTTAACAGGTGGTCCTTATCGATCGCCCTAGATCAGCTCTAGGAGCTCGGTTTTAATGATGGACATATGCGCTCACAACCACCCTCCTTGCCGTGCCTCGCGCCAACGCTGCACATCCCTAGGTTCTTGAACTACCATTTCCCCCAAATTAACGTCGACCCCGCTCTTTTGCTACGTCGACTGAAGCACCTCTAGCTCGCCGCCGACTTCATCCCCAATGACGACATGAAGTGCCTCCTCTCTTAGTGTACTGTGCTCGAGTACCTTCATCTTCACGCGATTAAAGGGTTGAGTAGCCTCCGCATTGCCTCCATGAGTCTCCCGACAATTTGTATGTATTGTTGGTGCTGCAACAAGAGATCACACAAGGTGAATCACGAAATGGTCATTGAGGACATGCCTTTACTTTAGAGATTACTTGTATTTGATCAACAAGGTCCAACAACAATCAGGGTCATTTTTGCTCCAAAGTTCGTAGTGTTTGGCTACTCGCCTGTGATCTTCTCTGAACTTGTTATTGGATCAATAAGTGTCTAGGTAAAACCATCTCCTTCTTCTACTTGTTGAAATTAACATTTATTTGTGTCTATTAAAGATGTATGTTCATCTGTGATGTAGAAAATGATTTCGACAAGCTCGACCCCGCATGTACACACTGAAGGTTTTGGCACTAGAATCTATCGACCCCTACGTAGACCAAGTTGTCAGATTCTAAAGATGCTTTCAGTGCCTCGAGAAGCTATATATCAAGCTGATGATCCTTTCGTGTTAAATGTTAACCACACGGGAGTTCAATTTTGTAAACCATGCAAATCAAATAGGTCCCTTGTGTGTGCAAGTGCTTCTCCTCGCTGATGTGTTGGTTTCCCTCCAAGCTTAAAGGGTGATGTTGCACAACATCGACAAGTATTTCCGTCAGTTTTGAAATCAAGGTATCAATCCAGTAGGAAGATCCACAAGACTATGTAAGCAACACCTACACACAAATAGCAAATCCTCGCAACCCATCGCGTGGAGGGGTTGTCAATCCCTTGTGGGTAAAGTAAGGATAGATTGGTAGATGCAAATAAGAGTGATAGCAAATAGAATGCAACAAGGTATTTTTGGGTTTTTTGATAATATAGATCTGAGAATAAAAGAGCAAATAAAATAGGGACACAAATAGCAAAGTAGAGATTGCAAATTGATGATGTGAAGTAGACCCCGGGGCCGTAGGTTGCACTACTGGCTTCTCCCAAGGAAATAGCAAACAGTGAGTAGACAAATTACTGTTGGGCAATTGATAGAAGAGAAAATAATTATGACGATATTCATGACAATGATCATGTATATAGGCATCACGTCCAACACAAGTAGACCGACTTCTTCCTGCATCTACTTCTATTACTCCACACATCGACTACTAACCTGTGTGCGTTCAGTGTATTGAGTTCATGGAGAAACGGAATAATGTCTTAAGAACAATGACATGATGTAGACAACATCTATTCATGTACAAATAGACCCCATTATTTTATCCTTGATAGTAACAATACATGCGTGTCATGTCTCTCTCTGTCACTGAGATTCCACAAGATCGAACCAAGCACCTCTTCCAATTGCAAGATAAAGTATCAAGTTGGCCAAACATAAAACAAATATCGGAGAAGAAATACGAGGCAATAATAATCAAGCATGAATATGTTTTCATAGATGTGATAATAAACTAACAATTCATCGGATCCCAACAAATACACCACAAAAGAAACAGTTACATCATATGGATGTCCAAGAGACCAATGTATTGCGAAACAAAAAGAGAAAGAATGACATCTAGCTACTGCCTACGGACCCATAGGTCTGATATGAACTACTCGCACATCATCGGGGGAGCACCAATGAGGATGGTGAAGCCGTCCATGATCGTGTTCCTCTCCGGAACGACTCTAGATTTAATTTCGGGGATCTGGAACTTGCGACAACTGAAACAATTTTTCATCGACTCCTCTAGGGTTTTCTGAATATTGGGGTATTTATAGAGCTTAGAGGCGGCGGAGGAGGTGCCCAAGGGCCCCACTAGAGACCAGGACGTGCCAGGGGCCTCTAGCACGCCCTACTATCTAGTGGCCCCCCTAGGCCTCATCTAATGCTCATTCTTGGCTCCTAAGTTTCCTTCTGGTCCAAAAAATCTCCCTGAAGTTTCGTGGCATTTGTACCTCATATGATATGTATTTTTCGTGAAAGAAAAAAACAGCAAGTGGCACTAGGCACTATGTCGATAGGTTAGTCCCAAAAAGATATAAAATTGCTATAAAATGATCATAGAACATCCAAGAATGATAATATAACATCATGGAACAATCATAAATTATAGTTACGTTGGAGACATATCAGCAAGCACTAATACCTTCTCTTTATTTGTATATATGATTAGGCTATGTAGTGGATAACGTGATAAAATATAACAATCCCATCGAATGCCTCAATCTCCATCTCTTAGAAATTACTATGAACTCCTATCGATGGACCTTACCGGAGATTACATTTGCTAGCTTCTTTATTGCGAGAGCAAGTGTGGTAAAGATAATGACATTTGCCCTACATTTACTCCGCAAAAAAGAATGGTTTGCTGATTAGCTCCGGCGACTAGGTCAGAAATGAAAAGGTTGTTCACAAGATCAACTTCATTTTGTAACTTCAGCTGACAAACTATTCGAAAGTCCTTATTTAAAGCCCATACATGACATGTGAGTGGTGGATCCCTTTGCAGAAATATTGAAGTTGCGATACTAGTTGTAATATCAACATGAGCCTCTCATATGTTCATGTTGAGCTGATGAACACCCGCATGTAGAGTTGCATGACAAAGTTTCTGCATAAGCTGAATCTCATTTCTATTATCGGTTTGAACCTTGTAATCTTTGAATTTGAGGCTTGTAAAGCTGGAATTTTAATCTTTGTACTATATTTGTCATTTATGATATAATCATTCAAATGGTATCGTATGAGACTTGTATTTTGGTAGTATTATTTTTTCATAGTATGCAATGGACGATTAATATCTGGACCTTAATATGCAACTGACGATTAATATATGGACCTTTAGGATCACAACCACGACCGAAGCTTTCCTGTTTGGCCCCAATGGCGATCCAAGCGGCTGCCGACGATGATTGCGAGTTCACGATGCATCCTGTAGTTGACACACACCGATGGTTCATGTACGATGCTCTTGGTGGTGTACACAAACCAATCCGATCTGGGCGGAGAACTCCAACTTTATGGACTTGTTGCTTGACGAGTGTCCGTGTCAAAACTGGCAGATCTCGGGTAGGGGGTCCCAAACCGTGGACCTTGGATCGATGGGTTGCTGGAGGAAAAGGGGAGACAATATTTACCCAGGTTCGGGCCCTCTTGAGGAAGTAAAATCCTACGCCTTGCTTGATTATATTGATGTGGATAGTAATTACAGAGTTGATCTACCTCAAGATCGTATGAGCTAAACCCTAGATGAGGTAACTTGACTATATGAACGACTACCCCCTGGTTTATATAGACACTAGGGGACCTAGGGTTACATACAACCAACCTCCTATTGACGGCGGCCGGGCCGACTTAATTACTTGTACACCACGCCGGTCTTGGATATTTTCCTCATTGAATACAAGACGACCACACAGCTCCGCCTCCAATTAATACGGCCCATTATGTCAGCCTTTACGTAGCAAGCCAACTATGTGAGGACCCCTTAATCTGAGACTCCCTCAGTAGCCCCCGAACTAGACTTCAATGCTGATGTGTGAGGTCTTCAAATGCTTGCGCTCAGAGTGTTCGGCTTGCAAGGCAAGTTCCGATACTTCTTATGATCACAGAATGATGATTCAGTCTCCGGCAGACTCACGGTTACCAAAGCATCACGGGGCCCATAGCTTTGAACTCTGTACAAAGATTAATAGTAACTCTTGATTTTCACGTGCTTTTATAAAGGCTAATGCTTTTGTTTGTCCCTGACGGAACAGCTCCTTATATCTAGTGGAGGGAATGACCTTTATAAAAAAATCAAAATCCATTCCGAGATTCCATCTTCTTCCAGAGTCACCAAGAAGCCCTAGAGTTCCACCATGGCAGGTTCCTCCTCACGCCCCCTTGGCCCCCTTCCGGGGGACTAGGCTAGTTGCTCTGTTTCCCTCCTCCGTTTGCGCAAACCCCAAATTCAAGGATATCTTCCTATATGAGACCTTACGCCCACCCTCGCCGGACTGGCCTTTGCCAATGGCGAGGCCTTCGCAGAAAACTTCCCTTCTCCTAAAAGGGGAGAAAGAGTTTGCTTCGTTTCCTTCCTATTCGGAGGGGTGGGATTTCCCGTTCACCCTTTCCTAAGGGGTTTGTTGGAGTTCTACGGGCTACATCTCCACAATCTCACCCCTGGCTCCATCCTTCACATCTCAGGTTTTGTGGCCTTATTCGAGATGTTTCTGGATTGCGAGCGCCACTTTGATATATGGAGAAAGTACTTCCGTATCATTCCCCAAACTAGGGGAATGACAATTTGGGAAGTCGGTGGAGCAGAGGTATGGCGTATAGCCACCACAGGATACCTTGTCGGGACACCAAAGAAGGAGACCAACTAGTGGCCCTCAGAGTTGTTTTACATCAAGGATGTTTCCCTGTTCAAACCAGTTCGGAGGGCTCTTAGCGAATACTCCGCGGCCCCTCTAAAGAAGCATTTCAGATGGCAGCCGAGGAGCTCTTCCCAAGAGGAGAGCTCTAAAGTGAAGCGAATATCCTCCAAGGTTAGGATATGTACTCAAAGTGGGCAGACCATCATTGATGTGATGGCCGCGGTGTTACCCGGTGCGTCCAACTACTCCAACAACGTACACATACTTTGTGGTGCTATAGTGGGACGAGCGACTCTACCCAATCCAGACGGGAGGGACCAGACGACCAGAAAGCCTTGGCAACCGTTCTAGCCAATCTTTTCAAGGGGGAAAAGAAGATTTCCCCCGCCTCACCCCCAAGGACAGTTATTCGGCATATAGCGCCATCAAATGGGTAAGTGTGTTTACATTCACACCCTGAATCTTTATGTCCGTCATTGTTAACCAATAACCACTCCTCCCCCTCCACAGTCTTGGAGGCGCTGGATTGAGACAGTAAACTGTCCCGCACCCCAACCTGAAGACTTCGCTCATGATGATGACCCCCGATTTCACGAGGAATCAGAGATTTCGATTATCATTGAGGATAGGGTGTTTTATCAAGAAAGCGTTGACGAGAAGAAGGTGTCCCTTCAAGCTGACTACCCCAGGTCTCTTCCATCTTCATGGAGCAAGAGGAAGACAAGTACGTGATGAGGGGCCGTGCCCAAGGGTCATCAGAGTACGCGCCGAACTATTTCGCGGGCTGTACCAGCAGGGGTGCCATCAAATGAGAACATAACTACCGAACAGGAGGAAGTGGCGGAAAATATGCCAGTTGTCCCTTCAGCCAAGATCTATATTGAAAAATCCTTATTCCTTACGGTAGTAACTGTCTTCTTAAATATTCATGACTATTAGCTGACAAATTTAGGATACATGTGCAATCTTCCCCGCCCGTTGTCTCTGTCAAAGTATTAGGTTCTGAAGGGTTGTCGGTGACTAACTCCGGATACGAAAGCGCGATGAATCATCGGCAATCGAAAGATTCACTGTGCCATCGTGCGTTTTTCGAGCAAGAGTTTAACGCTCTCAACTCAGCTGATGCATAACTTGGAGCTGTACGGGCCAGCCTTAATTAATTGGGATGGTAAATGTCCGCCCATCTACAGGTGAGTCATCGGTGTCTCCGTATCCGAACAAAAGTTCGGACCCAGTAGCCCGAGAGCTTTAATTTGGACGGGACAACTGAATTAAGGATCGTCTTGACATCGTACGTTCTGGAGGTTTTAAAGCAGCAAAATGAAAAATTATCCAAAGATTTTCAGCTAAGCCAAGCCGATCTTCAAGCCAGCAGGGCCGAACTGGAAGATGTGAAAAAAATCGCTAGAGAAGCACATGGTAAGGGAATATATTTGTGATATGCTAAATTCAGTTGGATTTAATAATCAAGAACTTCATCATAGCGGTGAATCAATAGGCGAGATGCAAAAGGACTTAGATGAATCTGGAGATTCTCATCGGTACACCGAATCTCAGCTTGAGGCCGTTCACCGTGTATTGAAGCGATGCCGCAAAGAAAATAACAATCGCAAAGAAGAGAATAAGAAACAAGTTGATGAAATTGAGAGTTCGAAAACTCAATTGGCGCAAAATCGCTAAGATAATCAGAAGTTGAAGGGCGACATATTCTGTAAGTAAAACTCCGACCTCTCATGGATGATGGTTAATTGCGTTGATCATGAAAATGCGTGCCGCTTTGGATTAGGTCTCTTAACTGGGTGCCCTGAAGAGGAAGCCAGTTCATTTGGGGGGCCTGCTGAAGTAACTTTCCATTGTGCATGAGCGGGCTCGAAAGGCTATGTGGAGTATGGTCCGAGCTTAATGGCCAAACCAAAACCCTCCAGAACTTATTAACGAGCTTGCTGAGCTATTTAAAGGATCCTGAAGCCGCTTGGAACTGTGGAAGACTTTGGCCTGCCGATAAGGAGCTCGGGAGGCGTGGGCTGTGGTGAAGACTCGCTTTGCCCGTCTTGACCCCAGCACATGGCCCGGGTTGGGCCGGCGGGGCCAGATGGGAAAGAAATTCCTGTAGACCTGGTGTATGATCAAGGGATGCCCACCGCATGCCTGTCGCGAGAGGAAATCACTTTATATGCTATAATAGATCATCTCGATCAGCCGCCAAGCGTGTGATCATATGTAATGTTATATTTGTGCGCTTAGGCACTTCCCTTCATATTTTGAAAACTCTGTCTTTAACTTGCCATCGGCTTCGACCCCCCGTGTTAGCAACTAGGCAGTGTTTTGTACTTTGTATCCTATGATAACAAGAATAAATTTCCGATAACCAGGCAATCCGACCATGTGGTGCTAACAAACATAGAGTACACGGGGTCATTATGTTATGTTACGATGCGACGTAACAAACATCTTCCGAAAAAATAGTTCCTTGATGGGTTCCTTTTTCGGGCTGCTACATAAGCTCTAGTCAGAGTAGTTGTTTCTCCGTGTAGTATGGAAAACTGTTATACGCGAAGAAAAGTGCCGATTAGATGGACATCGTTCGTATCCTACCAAGTTGTCTCTTGAGAAATTCTTGGTTTTGGCTTTACCTGTCTAAGGTATGTATCCGGGCAATTCGGTCATAACAATCGTAGCGGTGCTGCCTTTTCCGTCTAGCTATACATATCGGGAACATAGAGAGTAAGCATAGGAGCTAAGCAACCCAGCATTGCAAGAATCTTAAGTCCAATTGAAGCATATAATGGTAGGAATCAATGTTTGAGTCGAGGTGTATACATAAACAAGTAGGTGTGACGAATACATTTAACGGCTTCTTGACGAATCCATCTAGTACGGGTGTTCTGATAAATTCCTGAAGTGGTTCAATTAAGTTGAACGCATCTTGAGACCGTCTATCAATCCCTACAAAAGGAAAAGTAAAAAACTTTTGGAAAAAATAAAAAAAGCAACGATGTAAAAAATGTAATGACGTCGGTTTAGCCGTAGAAACGCCGAAGACGAGCTGCATTCCATGGGTTGGGCTCGAGGCGGTTGTTCTCGGAGGTGCGTAGGCGATACGCTCCTCCTATTCAGACTTCATCAATTATAAAAGGGCCTTCCCACTATTGGTGAAGTTTATGCTTCTACTTCTCTGGGAGATGGAGGACGAGTTCGCCCATGTTGTATGCCCTTGCCCGAACTTCCTCGCTCTGATGGCGCTCGGCTTGCTATTGATAGAAAGCAGACCGAGCTCGAGCTATGTTGCGGTCACTTTCCAATGCATCTAAGTCGTCTTGCCGATCTAACTCGGCCTCTTTTTCTTCGTACATACGTACTCGAGGTGCGTCACGGATAATGTCGCATGGGAGGACCGTTTCAGCCCCGTACACCATGAAAAATTATGTGTACCTTGTGAAATAATTCGTGGTGGTATGCAAGCCCCATAGTATGGAGTCGAGCTCCTCCACCCATTGGTAGTCAGATTCTTGAACACGGCGGACCAGTCAAAGTTTAATGCCCCTCATAATTAGCCCATTGGCTCTTTCGACTTGTCCATTGGTGTGCGGGTTGTATACAGAGGCATAGTCTAGCTTGATGCCCAAATCTATGCACCAATATTTTACCTCCTAGTGTGGTGAAATTGGATCTGTTGTGTGTTATTATGCAATGCGGGAAACCATAACGGTGTACGACACCGGAAATGAAGTCGATTAGTGGCCCGACTTTGGCGGAGCTAACATGCTTTGCTTCAATCCATTTGGTAAACTTGTCAACCACGACCATGAGGTATTTATTTTTCTTGGTCCCCCCTTTAAGTGGGCTAACCATATCCAGACCCCAGACCGCAAAGGGCCACGTGGTCGGGATTGTCCAAGAGCTGTTGGGGGCATGTGTCTTTGATTCGCTTAGAGTTGACACCCTAGATAATGCTGAACGAGCGAGTGGGCGTCTTCTCGGGATGTCGGCCAAAAGAAACCAGCTCGGAAAGCCTTGCTGACCAGGGCCCAAGTTGCTTCTTGGTGACCGCCCATACTCGCGTGTACTTGGGCCACAAGCTGCCTTCGCTCTTCCTCGGATATGCACCATTGGAGGACTCCTATGGTTCTCTTTTTATATAGCTCGCCCTCAGTGAACCTTGTAACCTTTGATTGGCGGATGATACGTCGCACCTCGGTCTGGTCTTCGGGGTGTTCCTTGTGCAGAAGATAAGCAAGGAAGGGTTTGGTCCATGGTGTGATTACTTCCATGACCTCGTGGGCCAAGGGAGTTTCTTCAATTGAAGTTCCACCGATGATTTGAATTGATCATCATGTTCGGTTGTAGGCGGTATAACCTGCTCTGCACCATCGGCTCCCGTGCTACCCACTTTGTCATGCCAATGTATGGATGGCTTGAACAGACGTTCTAAGAATATGTTGCTCGGGACGGGGTCGCGCTTTGTGCCAAAGCGGGTGAGAACGGCCGCGGCTTGGTTGTTGTCTCTTGAGATGTGGTGGAACTCCAGCCCTTGAAATCGTGCAGAAATCTTGAGGATGGCGTTTCTGTGTGTTGCCGTCTTCGGATTTTTTTTGCATCAAATTGGCCACTGATTTTCGAGATAGCTAGGTTTTAGAGTCTCCTCGTACCTCGAGCCGTTGTATGCCCATTGAGGCTGCCATCTGGAGACCGTGTAGTACTGCCTCGTACTCTGCTGCGTTATTCGAGTCGGTATACATGATTTGTAGCACGTACGGAACATTATCCCCGGTATTGGATGTGAGAATCACTCCAGGCCCCAAACCGGCGAGAGTCTTGGACCCATGAAAACACATGGTCCAATGAGCATAAGTGCTATACTCTCTAGGGACTTCGACCTCAGTCCATTCAACGATGAAGTCGGCCAAGACTTGCGATTTGATGGCTCGTGTGGCTTGTAGGTGATCTCAAACGGAAGGAGCTCGATGGACCATTTGTTAATGATGTCACTTAGTGGTACTTCCGAGGTCACCATGACCTTACATTCCTCGAAATAGAGTTTAAGTTTGCGTAATGCCATAAATAGTGCGTAAGAAATATTTTGGTAGTGCGTGTATGTCGTTTTGCATGGGGTGAGCACCTCGTATACATAATAGAACGACCTTTGTATCCGGAGTTTTTGACCCTCGGTTTCTCGTTCTACGACGAGGACCGCACTAAGCACTTGATTTGTGGTTCAGATGTATAGCAACATCGACTCTCTTGTGTAGGGTGCAGCTAGGATCGGGTGCTGGCCAGTATCGCCTTGATTTCCTAGAGGGTTGTTGTGGCCTCATCGGTCCATTTGAAGTTCTTTGTTTTCTTCAACAACCTATAGAGAGGGAGGGCCTTCCCGCCGAGAGAGATATAAATCGTCTTAAGGCCGCCATGAAGCATGCCAACTTTTGGACGTGTTATAGCTCTGTTGGGATGGCGAGCTCTGACAATGCTCGTATTTTGGTCGGATTAGCCTCGATTACCCTTTGCGACATGATGAATCCGGGGATCTTGCTGGGTGGGACTCTGAAGACACATTTATCGGGATTAATCCAAATATCGTATGCCCGTAGGGAGGCAAAAGTTTCCCTGAGATCATCTGCCAGCTGGTTGACGTGTCTGGTCTTAATGACCACATCGTCCACATATGCCTCCACCATTTTGCGGATCTGTTTCCCCAAGCATGTCTGGATCATGTGCTGGTATGTGGCGCGCGCGTCTTTTAACCCGAACGACATTGTGTTGAAGTACAATGACCCGTAGGGTGTTATAAAGCGGATTGCTGCCTGATCGGATTCCTTCATCTTGATCTAATGGTATCTGGAGTAGGCATCAAGGAAACACAAGGAGTCGTGTCTGGCTATTGTGTTGCTAATTTGGTCTATTCGAGGTAATGGAAAAGGATCCTTAGGATAGGCTTTGTTTAGGTCCTTGAAATTGACACATAGCCGCCAAGATCTGTCCTTCTTTGGTACCATCACCAGGTTTGCCAACCAGTCGGGGTGTTTAATGTCTGTGAAGAACCTGGCCTACAGTAGCTTGGAAGTTCCTCACCCATAGCTTGACACTTCGGTTCCCAAAATCAATGTAGGGCATGTTTGACAGGCTTGAAACCGGTGATTATGTTCAGGCTATGTTCCTCTGGCCCCGAGGAATTCCTGGCATGTCTGAGGGGTGCCACGCGAATATCTCCCAATTTTCACGCAAGAAGATGTGTAGTTCTTCGTGGATTGCGGGCACCAGTTGTGCTCCGATAGATGCTATCTTATTAGGGCCCATTGGGTGTACCTCGAACTTGAGGATCTCATTCGCAGATTTGAATGATGTGGACTTGGGACACTTGCTAAGGATCACACCGTCATTGTCCACCACAACACGTAGTGCCGTGTGTTCCTCTGCGGTGAGGGTCTCGGCTAGTACCTCCAGGGCGAGAGATGTTGTTTTGTTCTCGTCTTGGAGGGCTCTTTGAGGGTCACTGATTACTGTGATCACGCCGTTTGGCCCTCGCATTTTGAGTTTCTTGTACCCGCTGTATGGTATGCCCTGGAATCTTGTGAAGGCTTCACGTCCCAACAAAGTGTGGTAGCCGCTATGAGATGGGACGATATGAAAGTAAGTATGCCCTCGTAGATGAGGGTGAGGCCGCTGCCCCCGTCCATTAGTACCTTACTGAGTCCGAAGCCGTCGACTATGGGGTTCATGACTAAGGCAACACGTACCCGTCTCATGTTAGTCATCGGCTCGTCGCCTTGGTCGAAAGTAATGGGTGTGTTTGACCATGGGTTTGCCACCACTACATGGTGGATTGGATGGAGCTCCCAAAAGGCTCTCTTTCTCTGATTTTTTGAGGTAAACGTCTCATAGATATTTAAGATTTCTATGGAGTTATCTAGCAACGCTACTGACCAGCCCTCCGCGGGTGTTGCCTTGAGGATGCTCTCCCCACTTTTTGCTACCTACCTCACGACCCATCATGCTCTAAGGGTATGTGTGGATCTTGATTCAGGCGGGTCAGAGTGTATGGGGCATGGATTGTCCTGTAGTAAGTCGAGGACCGGCCTAGACCTTGTTTGTTTGTCTTTGTTGAGTGTCCGGACATGACCGGCCCCATGAGTAGGGGTGTGCATCTTGCCCGAATTTGTCTGGTTTGTTTGGCAAGGCTAGGATTATTGCACATTTGCTATATTTGCCAAGTGCCTTTCATGGCACAGTATTTGAGCTGCAGGCTTGACAGCTCGGTGAGGGTTCGAATCTGGCAACGGGAGAGGGCATTGAGGATGCCCTCATCATGGTAATGATGATGGAAGGTGCTAATAAGCTCCTGTTCGTCGTGGCCCTCGGTCGTTTTGTTGAGGAGGCATCTGGCCCAAAAGTGGTGTACTGATTGCCTTGGCCGTTACGTGACTTCTCGTGGGACTGATGAACTGAACTCTTCCGCGTTATGCTCGAGTTGGGTGGTGGGTGGGAAAAGATTTGGAGGTCCCGTGATTTGTGGGTTAGAGATCTTAGTGGTCGCGTTCCCGGCTGGATCAAGCACTCCACCTGCCATTGGCCCCAAAATATTGCTGGGGCGAGATAGATACTCCAGATTATCGAGTAAGTTCGGATGATCATTGATTGGGCCGTATATCATTCTTAACTCCGGTGGCTAGTGCGGGGAGCCCGTAACCGTACACTCAACAATGTTGATCAAATGCGTGATGGGCGGGACGATAATTTTCCTCTTGTAGGGTCTTAGGGTGATCTGATCCTAGACCGTCGACCGATTGTTCAACATGCACATGGCTTGGATATGGTCGAGTAGTTTGTGTAGTACTGGGGTTTAGGGGGAGGTCATGTCGCGTGTGAGTTCGGGGTTAGCCCATGTCACTAATGCCCCGGTGGCGCTCCCGGTCACTTCTGTGGTGTTCACAGCTGAGACGAGTTCAGGCGTGTCTACCACGGCGGGCTCTATGGCTGGGCTGGGATGAAGGTCATCCCGATGGCAAGATCCGTAGTTTCTGAAGCCGAAGTATCGGGACCCAAGGGTTCCTTGAAAGGAGCTAAAAGTCCTGTTAAAACAAGGTCTCCCTTGGGGTCGGTGGTGAACTCTAGGCTCCCGAACCTAATTCCTGACTGGGGGTGAAGTTCTTGACCTGGCAAAGGTGGCCGGCCAGATTGACGTGCAAAATAATGCTTCCAAACGCGAAGATCTATCCGGGGACGAAGACATCCCTGTTGGTGATCTCCTTGCTGATGACTAGGCATGTCATTGATTCTTCCGGCGATCCAATCAGCAAAACTCTCAATGAAATCACCAAGGTCGGTGTCTCATGACCCTCAACTATAGGGGATCGCAAAAGTTTTCGAGGGTAGAGTATTCGACCCAAATTTGTTGATTCACCAAAGGAGAAGCGAAAGAATATTCTCAAGTATTAGCAGCTGAGTTTGTCAAATTTAACCACACTTGAAAGATTAGTGTCTGCAAGCAAAGTATCAGTAGCAAAGTAGTATGATAGCAACGGTGCCAGAAATGATCTGTTGACGGCAGACTATTCCTGACTGTTGTATCAATGGCGCCAGTGTTGCACGTGGGCGAGTAACTATTCTTCCCCGACAATAGTGTCGGAAAAGATCTTGCAACAAGTAACAACGAAGTAGCAAGGAACATCAGTAGCAGCAGCAGCAGAGTAAGAGCAGTTGCAACAGTAGTAGCAAAGTGACAGCTGTAGCAGCAAAGTGGCCCAATCCCTTTTGTAGCAAGGGACAAGCCTAGACAAAGTAACGTCGCAAGGACCAGTAGTAAAAGACTCGTAGGCAGTGGATCGGTGATGGATGAGTATGGCGGATGTGATTCATCATGTAACAACTATAACACGGAGATATAAGTAACTAGCTCCCGTTCGTCAATCTAATGTCAGCATGTATTCCGTATGTAGTCATACGTGCTTAGGGAAAAGAACTTGCATGATATCTATTGTCCATCCCTCCCGTGGCAGCGGGGTCCTAATGGAAACTATGGGATATTAAGGTTCTCCTTTTAATAAAGAACCGGACCAACGCATTAACACGCGGTGAATACACGAACTCCTCATACTATGGTCTTCTCCGGGAGTGGTTCCGGCTATTGTCACTCCGGGGTTGCCTGGTCATAACACATAGTACGTGACTACAACTTGCAAGATAGGATCTAAAACACACATATATTGGCAACAACATCATAGGTTCAAATCTGAAATCATGGCACTCGGGCCCTAGTGACAAGCATTAAGCATAGCCAAGTAGTAGCAACATCAATCTAGAACATAGTGGATACTAGGGATCAATCCCCGTCAAGAACTAACTCGATTACATGATAGATCTCATGCAACTCATCACCGTCCAGCAAGCCTATGATGAGATTACTCACGAATGGTGAAGAGCATCATGGAATTGTCGATGGAGGAAGGTTGATGATGACGATGCCGACGATTTCCCCTCTCCAGAGCACGAAACAGACTCCAGATCTCCCCTCCAGATGAAGAACAGGATGTGGCGGCGCCTCCGTATCGTAAAACGTGATGAAACCTTCTCTTTGATTTTTTTCCGGGCAAGACGGATGATATAGAGCTGAGTTTGGGGGCGGTGGTGCCATGTGGGCCCCACAAGCCCTCACGGCGCGGCCTAGGGGGGAGGCCGCGGCCTGTGGGCTTGTGGCCCACTGGCACGCCCCCTCTAGTGGATCTTAGCGCAGGTATTTTTCTTTTATTCCAGAAAAATTCTCCGTAAATTTTCAGGACATTCCGAGAACTTTTATTTCTGCACAAAAACAACACCATGACAATTCTGCTAAAAACAAAGTCAGTCCGGGTTAGTTCCATTCAAATCATGCAAATTAGAGTCCAAAACAAGGGCAAAAGAGTTCGGAAAAGTAGATACGACAGAGACGTATCAGTGTCAAAACCTGCAAATCTCGGGTTGGGATCCCGAACTTTGGACCTTGGATCAACGGCTTGCACGAGGAAAAGGGGAGACAATATTTACACAGGTTTGGGCCCTCTTGAGGAGGTAAAACCCTATCTCCTGCTTGATTATATTGATGTGGATGGTAATTATAGAGTTGATCTACCTTGAGATGGTATGAGATAAACCCTCGATGAGATAACCTTTCTACATGAATGAGTACCCCTGGTTTATATAGACACCAGGGGACCTAGGGTTACATACAACCGACCTCCTACTAACAGCGGTCGGGCCGACTTAGTATACTTTACTTGGACACCATGTTGGTCCTGGATGTTTTACTCCTTGAATATGGTACGACCACACAGCTCAACCACCAATTAATGCGGCCCATTAGGTCGGCCTTTAAGTAGCAAGACGACTACCTGAGGAACCCTTAATCCTAGACTCCCTCAATGCGGACAAGTATAAAATGGTCTAGTCGGACCTCGCGTTTCTCCTAATGCTTTGCTCTCGCGTCCCTCCATGTGCTCTGCTCTTGCACCCCTTTGTGCATGCTATGCTAACGGTTGGGACCTGCCCACCATCATGTTCGGGGACCCATATGCATGTGGTTTCACCACGTTTGTCGCCCCATGCATTTACGTGCTCCATGATTGAATCACGCGCTCCAAAAACTGCCATCCGGAAGTGCGGTTTTTCTAGGACGTCCGACCCCATTTATACCGGAGGCTATTAACCATAGTCTCTTCACGCTTTCGATCACTCCCACAATACAATAAGCACTCCCTCGATGAAACATACAAAGAGGATATCTGGTATTGCTCCAATGGAGTTTGACATGCATCTTGTGGAGACCCGCATGAGGAAGACGGACCTCACGGTGGTGTACACAAACGACCCGGTCATGGTGGAGCAATCCATCAACACTATGGAATGATTGCTTGCTGAGGATCACAAGAACAAAGTGGTCCAGGAAAAAGGGTCCTCGGGCCACCGGCCTATCTCTACGGGCCGACCTCCTAGGCTACTTTGGGTAGCCGATGACTGATACGTCTCAAACGTATCTATAATTTTTGATGGTTTCACGCTGTTATCTTGCCTTCTTTGTAAGTTTTATGTACCTTTTTAGATCTTTTTGGGACTAACTTATTAATTCAGTGCCAAGTGGCAGTTCCTATTTTCTCCGTGTTTTTGACTCTTTTCAGATCTGATTTTGGAATGGAGTCCAAACAGAAGAAAAACCCCGAAATGATTTTTTCCCGAACGGAAGAAGTCCACGGGGCTTTTGGGCCAAGCCAGGTGCGCTCCAGGGATCCCACAAGCCCCCACTCCGCCACTAGGGGGGAGGCGGCCGTGGGTAGGCTTGTGGCCTCCCTGGCCGCCCCCCGACCTAGGTATTTGTCCTATCAATTCCCAAATATTCCGCAAAAAATCAGGAGAGCCTCGAAAATACTTTTCCGCCGCCGCAAGCTTCCGTTTCCGCGAGATCTCATCTGGAGACCCTTCCCGGCACCTTGCCGGAAGGGACTTTGGAGCTGGAGGGCTTCTTCATCATCATCATCGCCCCTCCAATGACTCGTGAGTAGTTCACTTCAGACCTATGGGTCCATAGTTAGTAGCTAGATGGATTCTTCTCTCTCTTGGATCTTCAATACAAAGTTCTCCATGATCATCATGGAGATCTATCCGATGTAATCTTCTTTGGCGGTGTGTTTGTTGAGATCCGATGAATTGTGGACTTGTGATCAGATTATCTATGATATATATTTGTGCCTTTGCTGATTTCTTATATGCATGATTTGATATCCTTGTAAGTCTCTCCGAGTCTTGGGTTTTGTTTGGCCAACTAGATCCATGATTCTTGCAATGGGAGAAGTGCTTGATTTTGGGTTCTGCCATGTGGTGACCTTTCCTAGTGACAGTAGGGGCAGCAAGGCACACATCAAGTAGTTTCTAACAAGGGTAAAAAGATGGGGTTTTTATCATTGGTTTGAGATTATACTTCTACATCATGTCATCTTGCTTAAGGCGTTACTCTGTTCTTACAGACTTAATACACTAGATGCATGCTGGATAGCGGTCGACGTGTGGAGTAATAGTAGTAGATGCAGACAGTATCGGTCTACTTGTTTTGGACGTGATGCCAATAGAAATAATCATTGCATAGACATCGTCACGACTCTGCACAGTTCTATCAATTGCTCGACAGTAATTTGTTCACCCTCCGTCTACTTGCTTTCATGAGAGTAGCCACTAGTAAACACTACGGCCCCCGAGTCTATTCACATCCATTGTTTACAACTCTGGTTTTACTTTGCTTTGTTAGTTTGTTGCTTTCAGTTCTCACTTGCAAAACAACCTATCAGGGATTGACAACCCCTTCATAGCGTTGTGTGCATGTTGTTTGTGTTTGTGCAGGATCTTGAGATACTCTTCCACCGGATTGATACCTTGGTTCTCAAACTGAGGGAAATACTTACTGTCGATGTGCTACATCACCCTTTCCGCTTTGAGGGAACACCAATGCAAGGCTCCAAGGCTTCGAGGAAATGGCTGCCTAGGAAGTCCCTTAAGGTGTAACCACAACTGAAGGATTCCTGGTGCCGTCGACACAACTATTTCTGGCGCCGTTGCAAGGGATACACAACAGCCATCAGAAGTATTTCTTGCATCGTTGCCGGGGAGGAGAGATCAAGATCTATCCAAGTAGGTCTCACAAACTCTTCTCTTGCATTTACTTTTGTTGCCAGTTGCCTCTCGTTTTCCTCTCCCCCACTTCACATTTGCCGTTTTCATTCGCCTCTCTCCTTCGCCGTTTTCTTTTGCCTTTTTGCTGTTTTCTTTTGCCCGTTTCACTCTCTCGTCCTGCTCGTTTGTGTGTGAGATAGTCCATCAATGGCTAGACCCACCACTCCAAGCGACACCCCTGAAAATGAAGTTCTCAATTTCAGGCAGAATGAGGAAGAAAATTTGAAGGACGCTTGGTACAGGATTTGTAATGCTCAAAGTAGATCTACTCGTAAGCAATCCACTACCGTCCTCCTTCACAGTTTCTATGTTGGAATTTCTCCTTGGAATAGGTATATCCTTGATACCCTTGTAGGCGGGAACTTTTTGGGGAGCCATACCGTTGACTCCTATAGATCTATCATTAATTTGGTAGGCTCACCCCCGCTCATGGTGAATGGAACTATCTTGACCTTGGAACACGTGATGCAAAGGCTTGACCCTATTGAAAACAAAATTGCCACAGTTGAGCTTATTGAGGGTTTGGATAGAAAGATTCACAATCAAATTTCTCAGTACGGATCCAAAGTGGGAAACTTTTTGAAAAATTTAAAGGAGAAGGAACTTATAGTTAATGATTCTTCTAGAATTGGCAAATTAGAAGATGTCATAACCAACTTGGGTTCCACTTTTGCCACTGTGAAAAATACTCCAAATCTTACTCTCAAAAAGACCGTCAAGCCTGTTTTTGTTCCTAGAGCTAGCGGTGAGTCATCTAATAAAGATGAAAATCTTAAGATGATAAATGATCACGGTACCTATGGTTTGAGCACCAAAGATGACTATACGTGATTCCATTACTTTCGCCTAGCTAAGGGCGTTAAACAAAAGCGCTTGTTGGGAGGCAACCCAACGAATCTATCCTTTTTCTTTCTGTTTTGTGTTTTCCACACTTTCATAATTATGTTATGATTGTGTTTTTTGTGTTTCTTTTTGCGTTTGTGCCAAGCAAAACCGTTACGATTAGTCTTGGGGATGATCGTTTGGTCATGCTCGAAAAGACAAAAACTTTCTGCTCACGAAAAGAATTTTCATTTTTTTTTCTGTAAGAGCTTTTGAGTTGATTCTTTTTGCTGCTGATTGCTACGCAAATTCTTCAAACTGTCGTAATTTTTCATAATTTGTAAAGTACCAGAGGTATACGGAACATACAGATTACTACAGACTGGTCTGCTGTTAATAGATTCTCTTTTTGTTGTGTTGGTTGCCTATTTTGATGAAACTATGGATAGTATCGGGGGGTATTAGCCATGGAAGATTGAAAGTACAGTAACCCAACATAAACACAAGTAGAATTTAAAGTTTGCTACAGTACCTAAGGAAGTGGTGGTTTGCTTTCTTGTACTAATGTTATCACAAGTTTCTGTTTAAGTTTCGTGTTGTGAAGTTTTCAAGTTTTGGGTGAAGTTCTTATGAACAAAAATATAAAGAGTGGCAAGAGCTCAAGCTTGGGGATGCCCAAGGCACCCCAAGAGATTCAAGGATGGCATAAAATCCTAAGCTCGGGGATGCCCCAGGAAGGCATCCCCTCTCTCGTCTTCAATCCATCGGTAACGTTACTTGGGGCTATATTTTTATTCACCACATGTTATGTGTTTTTGCTTGGAGCGTCTTGTATCGTAGGAGTCTTTTATTTTTGTTGTGTCACAATCATCCTTGCTGCACTCCTAGAGAGAGAGACATGTACTCACCGTGATTTTGTCGAGCTTCACTTATATCTTTTGGTAGACAATTTCAGCTCACATGTGCTCCAATTATATCTTTTGAGCTAGATACTTTTGCTCTTTGTGCTTCACTTATATATTTTAGAGCGCAGCAGTGCATGGCTTGGTAGTTGATCTATGCTTTGAAAGTAGTCTCAAAACGGGTAGTTATCCAAAGGGATACGAAAACTTCCACCTTCATATGCATTGAATAGTTAGAGAAGTTTGATTCATCTCAATTAGTTTTGAGTTGTGGTTATGGTAACATTGAAGTCATGCTAGTAAGGTGTTGTGGATCTAGAAATACTTGTGTTGAAGTTAGTGATTCCCGTAGCATGCACGTATTGTGAACCGCTATGTGATGAAATCCGAGCATGATTAGTATATTGATTGTCATCCTTTGCATGGCGGTCGGGATCGCGCGATGGTTTATACCTACCAACCCTTCTCCTAGGATTACGCGTTGAATGCTTTGTTTCGATTACTAATAAAACTTTTTGCAACAAGTATATGAGTTCTTCATGAATAATGTTGAGTCCATGGTTTAGATGCACTTTCACCTTCCACCATCACTATCTTCTTAGTGCGGCGCAACTTTCGCCGGTGCACAAAACCCACAATTAGCCTCCCTCAAAACAGCCACCATACCTACCTATTATGGATTTTGCAAAGTCATTCCGAGATATATTGCCATACAACTACCACCATGACATGTGCCACTACGTCTACATTGCCTTTGCATGATCGTAAGATAGCTAGCATGATGTTTCCATTGATGTATATGCCATGCTAGATCATTGCCACGGTACACTACCGAAGGCATTCCATATAGAGTCATAATTGCTCCAAGTTTTGAGTTGAAAGTGTGATGATCATCATTATTGGAGCATTGTCCCATGTGAGGAAATAAAAGAGGCCAAAGAAGCCCATAAAAAAGAGAGGCCAAAGAGCCCACCAAAAAAAGAGAAAAAGAGAGAAGGGACAATGCTACCACTTTTTCCACACTTGTGCATTTTGAGCACCATGATCTTCATGATTGAGAGTCTGTCATTTTGTAACCACCATATAGCTAGTGGGAAATTCTTATTATATAACTTGGCTTGTATATTCCAATGACAGGCTTCCTCAAAATTGCCTTAGGTCTTCGTGAGCAAGCAAGTTGGATGCACACCGACTAGTTTTCTTTAAGAGCTTTCACATACTTGTAGCTCTAGTGCATCATTTGTATGGCAATCCCTACTCATTCACATTGATATCTATTGATGAGCATCTCCACAGCTCATTGATATGTCTAGTTGATGTGACTATCTTCTACTTTTTGTCTTGAAACCTCCACCACATTCCACACCATCTATAATGCTATAACCATGGCTCACGCTCATGTATTGCGTGAGAGTTGAAAATGTTTGAGAAAGTAAAGGTGTGAAAAAATTACTTGGTCAATACCGGGGTTGTGCATGATTTCAATTCGTTGTACAATGATGATAGAGCATAGCCAGACTATATGCTTTTGTAGGGATAACTTTCTTTTGGCCTTGTTATTTTGAAAGTTCATGATTACTTTGCTAGTTTTCTTGAATTATTATTGTTTCCACGTCAATAGCAAACTATTGTTTTCAATCTAATGGATCTCAACATTCACGCCACATAAGAGGAATTACAAAGGACACCTATGCTAGGCAGCATGAAAGCATCAAAAATTCATTCTTATCACTTCCCTACTCGACGACGAGCGGGAGTTAAGCTTGGGGATGCTTGATACGTCTCAAACGTATCTATAACTTTTGATGGTTTCACGCTGTTATCTTGCCTTCTTTGTATGTTTTATGTACCTTTTTATATCTTTTAGGGACTAACTTATTAATTCAGTGCCAAGTGCCAGTTCGTGTTTTTTCCGTGTTTTTGACTCTTTTCAGATCTGATGTTGGAACGGAGTCCAAACGGAAGAAAAACCCCGAAATGATTTTTTCCCAAACAGAAGAAGTCCAGGGGGCTTTTGGGCCAAGCCAGGTGGGCTCCAGGGAGCCCACAAGCCCCCACTTCGCCACAAGGGGGGAAGCGGCGGTGGGCAGGCTTGTGGCCTCCCTGGCCGCCCATGACCTAGGTCTTTGGCCTATAAATTCCCAAATATTCCGCAAAAAATCAGGAGAGCCTCGAAAATACTTTTCCGTCGCCGCAAGCTTCCGTTTCCGCGAGATCTCATCTGGAGACCCTTCCTGGCACCCTGCCGGACGGGACTTTGGAGCTGGAGGGCTTCTTCATCATCATCATCGCCCCTCCAATGACTCGTGAGTAGTTCACTTCAGACCTACGGGTCCGTAGTTAGTAGCTAGATGGCTTCTTCTCTCTCTTGGATCTTCAATACAAAGTTCTCCATGATCTTCATGGAGATCTATACGATGTAATCTTGTTTGGCAGTGTGTTTGTCGAGATCCGATGAATTGTGGACTTGTGATCAGATTATCTATCATATATATTTGAGTCTTTGCTGATTTCTCATATGCATGATTTTATATCCTTGTAAGTCTCTCCAAGTCTTGGGTTTTGTTTGGCCAACTAGATCTATGATTCTTGCAATGGGAGAAGTGCTTGGTTTTGGGTTCTTCCATGTGGTGACCTTTCCCAATGATAGTAGGGGCAGCAAGGCACACATCAAGCAGTTGCAATAAAGGGTAAAAAGATGGGGGTTTTATCATTGGTTTGAGATTATCCCTCTACATCATGTCATCTTGCTTAAGGCGTTACACTGTTCTTACGGACATCATACACTAGATGCATGCTGGATAGCGGTCGACGTGTGGAGTAATAGTAGTATATGCAGACAATATCGGTCTACTTGTTTTGGACGTGATGCCTATAGAAATAATCATTGCATAGATATCGTCACAACTCTGCACAGTTCTATCAATTGCTCGACAGTAATTTGTTCACCCTCCGTCTACTTTCTTTCATAAGAGAAGCCACTAATAAACACTACGGCCCCCGGGTCTATTCACATCCATCGTTTATAGCTCCGCTTTTACTTTGCTTTGTTACTTTGTTGCTTTCAGTTCTCACTTGGCAAACAATCCATAAGGAATTGACAACCCCTTCCTAGCATTGGGTGCAAGCTGTTTGTGTTTGTGGAGGACCTTGAGATACTCTTCCGCCGGATTGATACCTTGGTTCTCAAACTGAGGGAAATACTTACCGTCGCTGTGCTACATCACCCTTTCTGCTTCGAGGGAACACCAAGGCAAGGCTCCAAGGCCACGGGGGGAATCCTTTGCATACTTGCCTAGGAAGTCCCTTAAGGGGTAGCCGCAGCTGAAGGATTCCCGGTGCCGTCGACACAACTATTTCTGGCACCGTTGCAAGGGATACACAGTAGCCATCAATGACATATACGAGGAAGATTCCACAAGACATGGTGATCAAGACAAGGACTCCTCTACACCGACGTAGCCGACTAGGACTCTTGTTATCCTAGGCCTATGCTGCATTATATAAACCATGGCTAGGCTAGTCGATAGCGAATCTCATATTCATATGATCTTTACTCTTAGGGTTTAGACCAGAACATACGATCTCAAGGTAGATCAACTCTATATTCGATACTCCATCATCAATATAAACGAGTGTAGGACATAGGGTTTTACCTCCACCAAGAGGGCGCGAACGTGGGTAAACATCATCTCCTTCGTCCCCTATTACCCATCAATCCAAGATCCACAGTTAGGACCCCCTACTTGAGATCAGTCGGTTTTGACACTGACATTGGTGCTTTCATTGACAGCTTTGCTGTGTGATTGGCAGAAGGATTGACGGCTCCTCTGCAGATTGATTGATGTATCCCCGAGACTCATGTTGGGTGCGGCCGACCAACTTGAGGGTAGAATCACCTCGAGAACTAGTCCAGATATCATGTGCGTTTCGCCAACACCAAGGTGTAGGTCGGCAGGAAAGATGCTGAGTTGCTGGTCGAAAAAGAGCTCCCGAGCTGAATTATTAAGTAGGCACCTCACTCATGAGGATGCCCAACCTCTTAAAAGAAAAACATAAAAGTAGATTAAAGGTTTCTAAAGCATGGGAAACCAAAAAAATTTAGCAAAAACTTTACGTCCGAACTAAATCAAGTTTCTTGGTGCCAATCCGAAAATTGGTCTTAAAGTCAGTTTGTGCTTCCATCGTTCTTTAATATGACACATCCAATCTCAAAATTCCAAACGGGCCAGCCTTCGGCTTCAACCTCCATATCACGAAGGAGGAGTGTTTCTCCGAGGCTAGTTTAGAGAACTAAACTTGAGCGGCTTTCGAAAGAAACCATGCGATCGGGATATTTGCCGAACACTAGAGTCAAGAAAGGAGCTGTAGAAAAATACTTTGCAACGACAAAGAAGAAATCACTTATTATAAAACGCCTCATAAAAATTTAAGAGCCCCAGATAACATGGGTAAAGGAAGTACTTTTAACAAACAGTGCTTGTAACTGGCTATGTTTTTAACAAATAACTTTTCTATTTAACGCAAATATAATGCTTGGCTAAACCGCACAGAAATAAAAAAAAATAAAAAAAGGTTGAGCATGAAAGCAACTTAGTTGGTTAATGTGCTCGGGGTGACGTGGGCCGAGCTATGGTGGGACATGGTCCCAGCCCCAAGCCTGTCATGAGGTAGTGGCTGAACATATCGGCTGCATCAAGTGACAACACAACACTTCAGAAGGGCCGAGGCGAAAACCACCGTCCAGCCGAGGACACAATGTAACGGCAAATCCCTCATGTCAGTCGACAATGTCGACGTCGCAATTCGGTTGACGGAGGCGTGACGACGACGTCGGCGCACCGAGGTGGCCTTCTATAATCAAGTAACAATAAAATAGTGGAAGCCAAAAATAATATAAAATAAAAATAAAAATCACTTACTTAATTGACTTAAGTGAAATAAATAATTAGAAAAATATAGCTTGGGCGCCAAGGTTCCCGAGTGAAGAGCTCGGCTTGATGAAGGCGCAATGCGGCACAATGGATGTGGCAAGACAAAGGCCTCCAGTCCAGCCGAGGTAATGAAGTTGGTTGGCTGGTGGTGTCGAAGTCCTCGGAGCAGGTTGATGAAGAGATGTGAGAGTCCGCGGTCTAGCTGAGGTGACGTGGTAGTTCGGTAAGGTGGCGCTAGAGCCCCGTGCCAATCGACATGTCGAAGAAGGTCCGCGTGTTGAACGTTGGCTTGAGAAGGTACGGCGCGACCATGCCGACGCAACTCAAAATTTGTGACACGATGAATGTCGGCTTGATGAAGTAACTACCTGCCTGACTCGTGCAACCCGCGGTTGACGAGGTTCTCTTAATGAGTATCCGACCCTCGCCATGGTGAACTCTTGGTCAGCTGACGGAGATGATAATCCGAAATGGTTATCGTTGGCTCGATAGAGCGACGACGCAGTCGACGCCGGCACAACTCGGAACCTGTGGAGCAACTTTATCGGGCCGGTTTGACACCGGCGCGAAGGTGAAGTGTGCCTTGCAAAAGGCTCAAAATTTATGTGCTAGTGTCTTAGAACAACACATAATACCTTACAAAACATTTCCTTCAAAAAGGATGTCCAAAACCCTGTTCATGAAGAAAGGTGAAGTCAAGTAGGATTCGTTTTCATGCGGAAAACAAATCCAAAATTCGTTGTATTCATCGGAGATTTCCTGGAGTTTGGACGGTTGGATCGGGCTGAACGTTTGAAGGGTAATCGCTATAGGAATTCCGCATGCTATGAACGGTGGGATTTGCCAACGGATATCCGAGCTGGATACTGGACCCCTCGCCCTAAATCATCTAGATTCATGTCCAGATTCGATAGGGCTTCGATATATCGGAGATCGCCCGAGATTCCTCCATTGGAACGCGAAGAAATTTTGCAGGGTTGTTGTAGATACAATTCCGAACAATTACAAAGAAGAAATCGTCAAAACGACGTGTGAGGAAACAGGATAACAAACACAAATTCGTTGTCCAGAAAAAACTGCATTCAATTTGCACAAAATCCATCAATGCTTGTGCCAATCACACAGCAAAGCTCTCAATGAAAGCGCCAATGTCGGTGTCAACACCGGCTGATCTCGAGTAGGGGGTCCGAACTGTGAATCTTGGATTGATGGAGGTAAAACCATACGTCCTACTCTTGTTTGTATTGAAGATGGAGTACCGAATACAAAATTGATCTACCTCGAGATCGTATGTTCTGGTTTAAACCCAAAGAGTAAAGATCATATGAATATGAGATTGGCTATCGACTAGCCTGGGCTTGGTTTATATGATGCACCACAGGCCTAAGATAACAAGAGTCCTAGTCGGCTACGTCGGTGTAGAGGAGTCCTTGTCTTGATCACCATGTCTTGTGAAATCTTCCTTGTATATGTCATCAGCTGCCCGAAGTAGCCGAGGATGCTGGACCATAGAGATAGGCCCGCGGCCCGAGGAACGCTTTTCCCGGATTCCCTCAGTTGGCTTCGACCTTGCTTACACCAACGATCATGCCATGCATGATCAATAGCTTGTTGTCACCTAGTTGTGCGTGCCCCATCACATCCTCCTCTAGCACTACTGCCTGGTGACAGTGCCTTGCGAGCGTTTCATCAGGTTTGTCAACAACCCCGATTACATGTCTACTATGGTGGACACAACCAATGATCTAAAGATGCTCAAGACCACGAGCTTTTCCCGCTAAAAGCTTGTCGACATCCGCATCCACTACAAGATCTGGGGCAGCAAGAAGGACATGGACTCGCATGTTGACCTAGCCGAGGCCATCATCGACCCCAACTAGGGAGACATGAAGGCTGAATGCAACAAGAACAAACCTGCCTGGCACACGACCTGGGTGAAGAGACTGGATGAGCATCACCTCCAGACCGCGGCCAAGGAAGCATACACATGTTACGAGATGTTCACGCACATTGTTGACATGAGGAACTGCATCCTACCTGAATATGTCTAGGGATCGAGCCACAAGCATAGCGCCGCCGGCAAGCATCACATGAAGTAGATGATTTGATGATCGTTTTCCCATACCCACTTTGTGCCAACATATTTATAGTCTTAACAGGCTAAGTTTATTATGCATGTAATATTTTATTGAGGTGTGCACCAATGTTATGTGTGTAGGCACTTATGTATTTCGCTGCTTAATTAGGTTATGCAATCATGTTGTTATGTGTGTAATTGTTTATTGAAGTGTGCCAATATTATGTGTGTAATCACTTATGTATTTGGATGTTTAATTTGGTTATGCAATCAAGTTCTTCTACACAAAGCATGGATATTTGTGCTCAGACTGAGAAAATCGGGTTGCATATCGATTAAACTATCGAATCTGTAGGTGATGATTTTATCAATCACTGACAGTCCTTTACCAGCAACCGTTTAACCCACAACACATATGAGAGTGAACTGTATGATGTACACCACACACATCTTCATCTGAGCAACCATTTGTGTTATTTTATATCATCAGAAACAGTGCATACAGGCAGCGTTTTTTTCCGTCTGTCTCACACTTCGTAATCTGGTCATATGGTTTGTGTTATTTTATGTCATCGAAAATAGTTCGGCATACCTGTATGCCGTCTATCACCCACATAAACATCTAGCGAATGGTTTGTGTTTTGTTGGATTAGGGAAATAGTTTATCAGGGTTACCTCTATGCCTTACAGCGCACACACTTTTACTTTGTTAACCATTTGCATTATATTGTCCCGTCGCAAACAGTTTATCGTGGTGAACTGTTTGCCACCGATCACATACGCAACTTTGTTCTGAATCATATTTGATGGAACCACCATCTTACATATTTTTTGTTATTGGAGATGGAGCATGAACTATACCATTTGTGGTTCATGCATCGCACATAGTTTCATTGAAGGGTCTTTGATTTATGTGTCATCTTTGGACCATCCTGCAGTAGTTTGGGTAAACAAATTACTATTGGGAAATTTAGAGAAAATTGCATAGTTACGTCATATTCATGGCAATGATCATGTGTATATTTGCATCACATCCATAAGAAAATAGGCCAAATTATGTGTCCACCTATTACTATTACTCCACCGATCGAACGCTATCCAACATGCATCTAGAGTATTAAGTAGAAGAGAGTAACACTTGAAGATAGTTGACACGATGTAGAAAAAGAGAACTCAATCGATATGGATTAACCCCATTGTTTTATCCTTAGTGGCAATAATAAAAACACGTACGTTGTCCCCTTCTATCACTGGGATATAGAAACCCGTCAGACTGAACCCACTACAATGCACCCCTCTCACTGAAGAAAGATCAATCTACTTGGCCAAAGAAAATCTATAGATCGGAGAGATTTACGAAGCTATGGTGATTATGTAAATAAGAATCATAAAAGAATTCAGAGAAGACTCAAATCTTTATCATGAAAAATTTGAACATAAACCCACAATTCATCATATCCCAACAAACACACCGCACAAAAGAATTACATCGAAGAGATCCAAGCAAAGATGCGATGATCATTGTATTCAAGATACATGAGAGAGAGGGAGATAGCCATCTAGGTTCTAACTACCTACCTATAGTTCTGTGGTGTAAAACTCACACATCACCTTGGGAGCAGAAAGGATGATGTAGAGGCCCTTCATGATTAATCACCCACTGGTAGGGCACTGGAAAAGGGCTCCAGATGGGCACACGATGGAACTGAATCTTGTGGCGGCGGAAAAAGTGTTTCTAGTGTCTCCCTAGGGTTTTGGTGATATTAGAAGATTTATAGAGCAAAGAGGGGCACCCGGGGACCCCGAGCGGGGCACCGTATAACAGGGCGTGACTGTAACGCCCAAGATGCGATCGTATCCTCATTTTGGCATGATGGCCTCGACAGGGATAGAACCACATCTCGTCGTTTTGCAAGAATGGATATCGCTACAAGTACAAGTACTGATGAGAAGAGTAGATGGAATTGGCTTACATTTGCCACAAGCTACATCAAGATCACATCACTACAACAACATACAGTCATCATGTGGAAGAGCAGGGTTTAACTACGGACAGAAACAAATGATAAAAGAACAGCGTCCGTCCTTGCTATCCCAGGTTGCCGGCTTGGAACCCATCCTAGATTGATGAACAAGAAGAAGAAGAATAAACTCCAAAGAGAACAATCATCACGATCACATCAAGTATTGCTTTACTTGTACCTGCAATTGTTATTGTTGTAATCTGTGAGCCACAAGGACTTAGCAATCTCATTTCCAAAGGTATCAAGACTAGCAACGCTTAATGGGTAAGGTATGGTTAAGAGGTGAGGTTGCAAAAAGTGACTAAGCATTTATTTGAGTGTCTAACTTACAATTACAAGAACAAGCGGGAGATGAACTACGCATAAACGTAAGTGGCTAATGATGATCAAATGAATGATCCTGAACACCTACTTACATCAGACATAACCCCACCATCTCCTTTCCGGATACAGAACTCACGAGAACACATAGTCACGGTTACGCACATGGTTGGAGAGTTTTAATAAAGTTTAGTTCAAGTTATCTAGAACCGGATGTTAATTTTTTTTCCAAGTTTGCGACATAACCGCGGGCACGGCTTTCCAAAAGATTTAACCCTGCAGGGGTGCTCCAACTAGTCCATCACAAACTACCACACACTGCATAGAAACCCTCAACCACGAATGTCGTGATCTCCTTTGATTCCTTAGTGGAAGACGTCAACTCTGAGATAGCCCAAAGCATCACCGGAATCCCGATGCACAAGAGGCTCAAGAAAGGTAAAACAAATCTAGCAAGGCCGCCCGGCGTGTTGACGATCCTAATAGGAGTGACATATCTCGTTGTCAGGACACGATGGATGAGCTACGCGTACAGTGGCCTGATATAAATCTTCTGAGTTGCCCCGGATCCTAATAAGAGTGCTCTATTTAGACTAGCACCATCAGCACTGACCCTCCCTGTATTATGTTGAATTACTCCTTGGGTAACGCTAACTCCCTATGCATCAAATTAATAACAATATTATTATGTTGGGCAAATATAGTACCAATGTTGGGCCTTGCGAGACCAATTTTATCCCAAAAGGAAAGTCAAGGGGGTCGCAATAACAACCCCAAGCATGTTAAGAGCGCTCATTTATGGAACATAACACCAGTAGCCGAAACTAAGGTGGCAAAGATGGAACAAAACACCAGGATTGAAGGCCAGACCTTCCACCTTTTACCAAGTATATAGGTGCATTAAATTAATTAGCATTAATATGGTGATAAAATAAGGAACCCATGTATTCACATGGAAGCAACTGCACCTGCAACTAGCAACGCTATAAAATGGTTGAGCGAGCGATAACATATCTAAAAGTGGTTTGCTGGGTTGTGGAAAGGTTAGAGGCTTTTCATGACAATGTTGGGAGGCTTAATAAACAGGTGGTAGGCAGCGAGACATAGCAAAGAAACGAAACAACTAGCATGACAATGATAGTAATGGTATCTAGGGAAATGGTCATTTTGCCTATTGGATATTCAAACTAGATCTGCTCTTGCTTTTCGTGAATGTACTTGACAGAATCCTTGCACTCGTTCTCCGCACCTGTTGTTACCCAAAAGAAGTATGCACCCAATAAACACTAGCAAGTAACATGCTACAAACAATATGATGCATGTGTAGCATGAAAGGAAGCATGGCATTGCTATACTAGTCATCTTTGGATGCAACATTGAAGTTATTAACATTCTGAACAAAACCTCAATTTAACTTCTTTGAACATCCAACACGACAAAATGGTGCAAAAACATACAAAGAACGTCACGAACCGAGTTACAGAACTCTTGGAAACTACAAAACAAGATAAAGAATGCATCAGATACAAAACATCAATATACCAGAGGCTATGAGCATTCCCTTGGTATCCCAAGGTTGCCACCGGAGTAAGCATAACATTACAAGTGGAATAGACCTAAGAATCATGCAATACCATGAAGCACAACTCACACAAAGCCCAAAAACAAAATAACTAACAATCTGCCCACTAACAGCAACACACCACTTTGTTTAAAAGAATTCTAGTAGCTACAACCATCCAACTAATTCAACAAAAGCATGGAATTCATGCTATCAAACAGTACAACAACACCTAACCAACAACAATATAGCTAGATGCATGAATTAATGGAAACCAAGCTCTAAACATGGCAAAAATCATAACAGTTCGGGATTTAGTGAAAATCACAGATTTTCACTGGCAGTTTATAACCTGAAGCATATTGACAACAACAAAATACTATGCTACAACAAACCTCATGGCATGAAATTTAAGAGGGTGATAGAGGACAACAGATACTACAAAACACTAGCACTGATCTTGGGCTAAATCCCCACACAAAACTTCCTAGCATCAACTTAAGAGGGAAATAAAACAATCACAAATTTTCAGACTTAGTCAAAATCACACATTTTGACTAGATGCAATTTCCAGCAACATAGCTACTTTCAAAGTGAATGAAACTATGATGCAAGTTGTAGAGGAGTTCAATCACTACAATCACGCCATTTGAGCAAATTCTAAGGAGCAACATAACCATGGAAACCATCAACACAAGAGGGGAAGAAAACAACCGTCTCAAACTTAGTAAAATTCTAGCATGTGATTCCGCAACAAATTCTTAGCTACCTAATAGCAAGGTATCCAATTATCTACGAGACTATCATGGCAAAAAAAAATTACCACGGCCTTGTAAACAAGAAATGCTAGCACTTTCATGTTGACACAAACTCCAAGGCATGCACAAAATAATTACTACAAAAATAAAAAATGCCACCTCATCACAAAATGAGAGTTTTGCAAACTAGCTCAAAAGTGAAATACAATGCCACCATTGGATTCCTTGGGTTTTTCTACCCAAAAATCATATATCATAATCATATATTCAACAGAGAAAAACACTCCCAAAACAGAAAAGAAAATACACCTAAAATCCTAATTCACTTAAGTGTCACATCAAACCCAAAATAGAATATGCGAAATAAGGCAGCTTCCATATCTGTACACTTCCCAGAAATGGAAATTCCTACAGTGCACACAAACAACACAGAAGAAAACAATAAAATGCACGGGGTCCCACTGGCATAGCGCCAGGGCCCCAAGAGGGTGACATGTGGGCCACAGGGCCCACTGTTAGTGGGTGTGCACATAGAGTAAAAATGGGGGTTTAATATGTGCGCGCGGGGAGGAGGGAGTTCGACCCCGGGACGCTGCGGGTGCGCGGCGTCTCGGTTGCCACTAGGTTTGACCCCTATAGTACTAATGCTAGGGGCTACGCCCACCTATTGACAGAGGGCAAACCGGCAACTCCGGCTGCTCGACTAGCTGATGTGTTATTCGAAAGTTCTCCGGTTCCATGTCATTCGAAAAAAGCTTGTCAATAAGACTTGATCAACCTTATTGATGGATTCTTTTTGACGGGCATGAGATGGATTAATTCAAAAAGCACAACCTTCTGTGTCCAACTTTTTTTATGTTCCTTAGTTTCAATTTAGTAAAAAAAAATATCTCCTTGTTTTCCGTTTTATCCATGCAATAGAAAAATATCCTGAAATATAAAAGTTCTCACAACTCCATGAAAATTTAGTATGATTTTATCTGGAATATTTCAGAATTTCTGGTACTAAGAACACATCAGGGGGCTGCACCAGTGGGCCACAAGCCTGCAGGGCACGGCCACCCCCTTGGGCATGCCCCTGGCTTGTGGGTCCCACGTGGGGCCCTTCACTTATTCCAGTACACATCCACTCCTTCTTCCTCCAGAAAAATCCCACCATTGCTCAAACCCGTGTTTTAGCTCATCTTGCTGCCATTTTCTATCTCTTTGCTCAAAGCTCCATTTGCAAAACTATTTTAGGGGATTGATCATCGGTATCGAACTCCTCCAATGGTGCAATTAGTTTTTTATCTAGTGCCTTATATATTTTAAAATCTTGGTTCTGTGGTGACCTTGTTCTTGAGCTTGCATGTCAAATTTGTAGGGTCCCAAGTAGTTTTGATGCTTGATATAGCTTCTAGGCATTTCTGGGAGTAGTTACTATAAGTTGTGCTTGAGTTTCTTCATCTTTATGTGGAGTCACTAAAAATTTCAGATTTATTTTTCAGAAAAAGTAAATGTTGAGGAAAATATACCAAGGTGGTTCCTCGAGCAAGAAGATCCCGAGACTCGCGATATGTGAGCCCGACTTTGAGCACCTGAGGGAAGCTCAAGTCCGGCCTTGTGAATGGTCGTCACTATCATTCGTGGACTAGGCCTGATTCAAGGAAGAAATTTATGAGTACATACGAAATGCTGGCCTTGAAGATTTTGTTTCAGACCAATGCAAGCAATATCATCAACTCCCTGATTCCTTCTTGTGGAGGTTTGAATTTTCATCCAGGCGTAATACACATTCCGTTCAATTTAATATTTTTGATGAATCTTATACTATGGATCTAAAAGATTTCAACCATGCATGCAAAATTCCCCAATGGGGTAGCCATAGTGATCCTCAAAAATCTGAATAGAATGATTTTCTTGCTAGCATCACCGTGTGAGAAACCAGAAATATTACACAGGCTACCTTAGGGATCATTCACTTTCGTGGCATACATTATCTTGCTCTCTTCATAGGTAGATGTCTTAACGATAAACATCAACATTTTCACTGTTGCGTACCTCACCTTAGTATCCTTAAGAGTGCAGTCATGGGTGATAGATGGTATAACTTGGGAGCTATTATTGCTAGGAGGCTACAAAAAATGCTAAGGATGGAGATTTATTTGGTGGAATTTATTCCATCCGTGTAGCCAATTATCTCGGGATACCTATAAGGGAGACTGATATTGAGATACCACCTACTTTTCTTGATTATGAGGCTATGCCGCGCTACCAGTTCCTCAATAGAAATGAACAACACCTCATATATCAACTAATTTTTGATAGACAGCATGCTGTCCATATTACCTTTCCTACTCCTGCCTTCTTTTACTTTCAGGAAAATGGAGGTACTTTATGACTAGAGAGGAGGCAGACGAGTATAAGAGAGAGGCAAAGGCGGCTCGCCTCCACGCTGAAGCTGTTCAGGCGGCAGCTGCCGCAACCCTCTACAACCCCAACTATGACTTTGGATATTATGCGGGCTAGCCATGGCCTTAGACTAACTTAGGCCGAAAGCCTAAGCTTGGGGGAGTACGTATTTCTCACCGACATTACATTCATGTTCACACACACATTCGAATTGTCGGTGTTCATACTTTTTCATTGTACCATCCATGGTAGTTTATTTCTTATTTTTGTTTCCTTATTTTGTATTTCATTAACCTTGAGAAAATCCTAAAAAATAGTTCTAGCTTTGCCTTCTAGTTTGTTTAGTCGTAGTGTCAAAAGAAAACGAAAAATTATTTTTCGTTCTTTTTTGCTTATTGGGGGCATCCCCGTGTAAATAGTTTTTCTTTCTTCTTTGGGTCGTAAGGAGAAGACCGCGATGACATGCTGAGTGGCTCTCATATTCATTATCGTTTAATATTAGAGAGCCCATACTACCTTGTCTTATCCTATGAGTTATTCTTTGTAGATTCCAGCTTAGTCCAATGCACGAACACTCTTATTATTGTTTTTCACATCGTTCGGTCGTGCAAGTGAAAGGCAATAATGATGATATATGATGAAGTGACGGAGATGGAGAAAAGCTGGTACGAACTCGACCTATCTTGTTTTTGTAAATATGATTAACTCATCATTCTGGATTCAGCTTGTTATGGATTGAACATGTTTGCAATGACAATTAGAGATTATAGTTACTTATGACATGCTTAATTAGCTAGGAGTGAATAATGGTTTGTCTTGAGTGCGAACATACATATTAAAATGGTTGTGATGTAGTATGATAGAATGTTATCCTCCTCTGAATGATTCGAGTGGTTTGACTTCGCACATGTTCACACATGTAGTTGAAACAAAACCAACATAGCCTCTATGATGTTTATGTTCATAGTGATTTATATCCTACTCATGCTTGCATTCAATGTTGGTTAATATCAAAGCATGTTTATGAATGTTGTCGCTCTCTAGTTGGTTGCTTCCTAGTCTTTTGCTAGCCTCCACTTGCACTAAGCGGGAATACTGCTTGTGCATCCATTTCCATAAACCCAAAGTTGTTCCATACGAGTCCACCATACCTACCTATATGCGGTATTCACCTGCCGTCCTAAGTAAATTTGCATGTGCCATATTCTAAACCTTCAAATAAATATTTTGTTTTGTATGCCCGAATCTCTCATGTGGTGACTAGGGGCTGTGAGTATCTTCCATGCTAGGTGGGTTATTCTCAAGATATGTGTTGATTCACTATCATTCACGAGAAAGTGGCTGGTAATCGGGATGCCCAATTCCATGCTCAAAAGTCAAATCAAACTTATTGAAACAAAACTCCCCTAGAGAATGTTGTTTTTATGGATGGTACCCGTGGTTGCGGCCCGCCGTGGAATGTGATTGATTGGTGGAGGGGGAGTAAAAACTTTACTATTTTGTTTGGGAACCGCCTATAATGTATCTAGCATGGAAGATATTGAGAGCTCTTAGTTGTTACGTTGACAATGAAAGTATACCACCCAAAATTTTGATTCATCCCTGTTTTAAAAAGCTCGAGCTCTAGCACCTCTGCAAATCGATTCTTCCCTCTGTGAAGGGCCTATCTATTTTACTTTATTGTTGAGTCATCCTCTTCTTATAAAAGGCACTAGTTAGAGAGCACCACCGTCATCTGTATGTTTGCTATTAATTGATATTGAGTATGAGTATGATTGGATCTCTTTTACCACGAATTACAATGTCTAGTTAGTCCTCATTCTTCGAAGGTGCTCTGCATTTATGTTTTGCGGTCTCAGAAAGGGCTAGCGGGATACCAGTTTATCATATTATATTATGATTGTTTTGATGAAATTGTTGTCATCCAAGACTTATTATTATTGCTCGCTAGTTGATTATGCCATTGATATAAGTAAATATGAGACCTAAATATTATTGTGAATTTGGTTAGTTTATAATCTGAGTTAAAGATATGAACATAAGTTAGACATATTTACAACAGCAAGATCAAACAGAGTTTGTAAAAGTTTTTCTTTATCACTATCAGTTTATGAACTGAACTACTTGAGGACAAGCAAAGGTTTAAGATTGGGGGAGTTGATATGTCTCTAACGTATCTACTTTTCCAAACTCCTTTGCCCTTGTTTTGGACTCTAGTTTGCATCATTTGAATGGAACTAACCCAAACTAACATTGTTTTCAGCCGGATTGCCTTTGTGTTATTTTTGTGCATAAATAGAAGTTCTCGGATTGACCTGAAAATTTACAGAGAATGTTTCTAAAATTAATAAAAAATACTAGAGAAATAATCTATCAGAGAGGGGCCACCTCGTGGCGAGAAGTGTGCAGGGTGCGCTCTAGGTCGCGCCCCCTGGCTTGTGGGGCCCCTGTTGCTCCACCGAGCTCGTTTCCACTCCTATATATGTTCGGGAACATAGTAGTAATTCAAAAAAAATCCCACGTCACACCAAGATCTATCTAGGAGATGCTAGCAACGAGCAAGGGGTAGAGCATCTTCATACCTTTGAAGATCGCTAAGTGGAAGCATTATTATGAGCGCAGTTGATGGAGTCGTACTCGTAGCGATTCAGATGGCGGAAAATTCCGATCTAAGCGCCGAACTACGGTGCCTCCACATTCAAAACATGTGCAACCCGGTGACGTCTCCTTCACCTTTATCCAGCAAGGAGAGAGGAGAAGTTGAGGGAGAGCTCCGGCAGCACGACGACATGGTGACGGTGGAGCTATGTAGTTCTCCGGCACGGCTTCACCAAGCACTACGGAGGAGGAGAAGAGGGAGAGGTAGGGCTGCACCAAGAGGTGGTGTTTTAAATTGTGTGCATCCCTCCAAACCCTCCACTATATATAGGAGGGAGGAGGAGGAGGGACAGCCACCCTAGGTTTTCCCTTAGGTGGTGCGGCAACCAAGAGGAGGAGGGGGTGGTGACCTAGGGGGTGGCTTGCCACCCAAGGCAGCCACCATGCCCTAGGGTTTGCTACCCTAGGCACCTTGGGCCTTGGTGGGTGGCGCACCAGCCCATATAGGAGCTGGTTCCATCCACTTTTGGCCCACGTGGCCATTTGGAGAAGGTGGCCCCTCCCGGTAGACCCCCACAACCCTTCCGGTGGTCCCGGTACAATGCCGACGATCCCCGAAACATATCCGGCGATCAAAACTCCACTTCCTATATCTGAATCATTACCTCTGGACTATTTCGGAGCTCCTCATGACGTCCGGTATCTCGTACGGGACTCCGAACAACTTTTGGTAACCACATACTATTCCCATTACAAATCTAGCACCGTCAAACCTTAAGTGTGTAGACCCTACGAGTTCGGGAACCATGCAGACATGACCGAGACACCTCTACGGTCAATAACCAACATCGGGATCTAGATATCCATGTTGGCTCCCAAATATTCCACGATGATCTCATCGGATAAACCACGATGTCGGGGATTCAATCAACCCCGTATGCAATTCCCTTTGTCTACCGATATGACACTTGCCCGAGATTCCATCGTCAGTATCCCTATACCTTGTTCAATCTTGGTACCGGCATGTCTCCTTACTCGTTACGTAACACATCATCGCGTGGCTCACTCCTTAGTCACATCGAGCTCATTATGATGATGTATTATCGAGTGGGCCCAGAGATACCTCTTCGTCACACGCAGTGACAAATCCCAGTATCGATTCGTACCAACCCAACAGATACTTTCGGAGATACCTGTAGTGCACCTTTATAATAACCTAGTTACATTGTGACGTTTCATACACCCTAGGCACTTCTACGGTATCTAGGATTTGAACAATCTCATGGTCTAAGGAAATGATACTTGACATTAGAAAAGCTTTAGCAGACAAACTACACGATCTTGCGCAATGCTCAGGATTGGGTATTGTCCATCACATCATTCTCCTAATGATGTGATCCCGTTATCAATGGCATCCAATGTCCATGATTAGGAAACCATGACCGTCCATTGATCAACTAGCTAGCCAACTAGAGGCTCACTAGGGACACACTATGGTCTATGTATTCACAAATGTATTACGGTTTTCTGTTAATAGAATTATAGCATGAATAATAGATAATTAGCATGAACAAGGAAATATAATAATAACCACTTTATTATGGCCTCTAGGGCATATTATCAATAGTCTCCCACTTGCACTAGAGTCAATAATCTAGTTACATTGTGATGAGTCGAACACCCTTAGAGTTCTGGTGCTGATCATGTTTCGCTCGTGGAAGAGGTTTAGTCAACAGATCTGCGACATTCAGATCCGTATGTACTTTACAAATATCTATATCTCCATCCTGGATGTATCCACGCATGGAGTTGAAGCAGTGCTTGATGTGCTTGGTCTTCTTGTGAAACCTAGGCTCCTTGGGAATGGCAGTAGCTCTAGTGTTGTCACAGAAGAGGGTCATCGGGCCCGACGCACTCGTAATCGCTCCTAGGTCGGTGATGAACTCCTTCATACAGACTCCTTCCTGTGCTACTTGTGAAGCAGCTATGTACTCTGCTTCACATGTAGATGCCGCCACCATGCTTTTCTTGCAACTGCACCAGCTGATTGCGCCACCATTCAAAATATACACGTATCCGGTTTGTGACTTGGAGTCATCCGGATCTGTGTCGAAGCTAGCATCGACGTAACCCTTTATGACAAGCTCTTCGGCATCTCCATAAACGAGAAACATATCTTTAGTCCTTTTCACGTACTTAAGGATATTCTTGACCGCTGTCTAGTGATCCACTCATGGATCACTTTGGTACCTCCCTACCACACTTATGGCAAGGTTCACATCAAGTCTGGTATACACCATGGCATACATAATAGAGCCTATGGGTGAAGCATAGGGACGATACTCATCTTTTCTCTATCCTCTGCCATAGTCGGGCGGTGAGCTGTGCTCAACCTCACACCTGTGTAATAGAGGCAAGAACCCATTCTTGGTGTTATCCATATTGAACTTCTTCAATATCTTGTCAAGGTATGTGCTTTGTGAAAGACCAATGAGGCATCTCGATCTATCTCTATAGATCTTGATGCCTAATATGTAAGCAGCTTCTCCAAGGTCCTTCATTGAAAAACATTTATTCAAATAGGCATTTATGCTTTCCAAAAGTTCTATATCATTTCCCATCAACAATATGTCATCCACATATAATATGAAAAATGCTACAGAGCTCCCACTCATTATCTTGTAAATAGAAGCTTCTCCATAAGTCTGTACAAACCCAAACGCTTTGATCACCTCATCAAAGTGAATGTTCCAACTCCGAGATGCTTGCACCAGCCCATAGATTGAGCGCTGGAGCTTGCATACCTTGTCAGCATTATTAGGATCTACAAAACCTTCCGACTGTATCATATACAATTCTTCCTTAAGAAAGCCGTTTAGGAATACCGTTTTGACGTCCATTTGCCAGATTTCATAATCATAAAGTGCGGAAACTGTTAGCATGATGAGTACCGACTTCAGCATCGCTACGGGTGAGAAAGTCTCATTGTAGTCAATACCTTGAACTTGTCGATAGCCCTTAGCGACAAGTCGAGCCTTATGGATGGTCACATTACCATCCACGTCAGTCTTCTCCTTAAAAATCCATTTATTTCTATGGCTCGCCGATCATCGGGCAAGTCCACCGACGTCCATAGTTTGTTCTCATACATGGATCCTATCTCAGATTTCATGGCTTCAAGCCATTTGTTGGAATCCGGGCCTGCCATCGCTTCTTCATAGTTCGAAGGTTCACTGTTGTCCAACAACATGATTTCCATGATAGGGTTGTCGTACCACTCTGGTTAGGAACGTGTTCTTGTGGACCTTCAAGGTTCAGTAGCAACTCGATCCGAAGATTCATGATCATCATCATTAACTTCCTCTCTGGTCGGTGGAGGCACCTCAAAAACATTTTACTGCGCTGTGCTGCTCTCCGGTTCGAGGGGAGGTACAATTACCTCATCAAGTTCTACTTTCCTCACACTTACTTCTTTCGAGAGAAACTCTTTCTCTAGAAAGGATCCGTTCTTGGAAACAAAGATTTTGCCTTCGGATCTAAGATAGAAGGTATACCCAATAGTTTCCTTAGGGTATCCTATGAAGACGCATTTTTCCGCTTTGGCTAAGAGCTTCTCATGTTGAAGTTTCTTCACATAAGCATCGCAGCCCCAAACTTTCAGAAACGACAACTTAGGTTTCTTGCCAAACCATTATTCATACGGTGTCGTCTCAAGGATTTAGACGATGCCCCATTTAAAGTGAATGCTGCAGTTTCCAATGCATATCCCCAAAATGATAGCGGTATATCAGTAAGAGACATCATAGATCGCACCCTATCCAATAGAGTGTGATTACGACGTTCGGACACACCATTACGCTGAGGTGTGCCAGGCGGCGTGAGTTATGAAACAATTCCACATTTTCTTAAGTGTGTGCCAAACTCGTGACTCAAATATTCTCCTCCACGATCGAATCTTAGGAACTTTATTTTTTTGTTATGTTGATTCTCTACCTCACACTGTATTTTTTTGAACCTTTCAAAGGTTTTAGACTTATTTTTCATTAAGTAGACATACCATATCTACTTAAATCATCAGTGAGGGTGAGAACATAACGATAGCCACCACGAGCCTCAACGCTCATTGGACTGCATACATCGGTATGTATTATTTCCAACAAGTTGGTTGCTCGCTCCATTGTTCCGAAGAAGGGAGTCTTGGTCATCTTGCCCATGAGGCACGGTTCGCATGCTTCAAATGATTCAAAATCAAGAGACTCCAAAAGTCCATCTGTATGGAGTTTCTTCATGCGTTTGACACCGATATGACAAAGGCAGCAGTGCCACAAGTATGTGGGACTATCATTATCCACCTTACATCTTTTGGTACTCACACTATGAATATGTGTAACATCATGTTGGAGATTCATCAAGAATATATCATTGACCAGCGGGGTATGACCATAAAACATATCACTCATATAAATGGAACAACCATTATCCTCAGATTTAAATGAGTAGCCATCTTGCATCAAGCAAGATCTCGATACAATGTTCATGCTCAAAGATGGTATTAAATTACAATCGTTAAGGTTTGAAACTAATCCCGAAGGTAGATGTAGAGGTAGCGTGCCGACGGCGATCACATTGACCATTGAACCATTCCCGACGCACATCGTCACCTCGTCCTTTGCCAGTCTCCGCTTATTCTATAGTTCCTGTTTTGAGTTGCAAATGTGAGCAACAACACCGGCATCAAATACCCAGGAGCTACTACGGCGCTGGTAAGGTACACATTGATAACATGTATATCATATATACCTTTGACGTTGTCGGCCTTCTTGTGTGCGAAGTAATTGGGGCAGTTCTGTTTCCAGTGACCGGTTCCCTTGCAATAATACCCCTCATTCTCCGGCTTGGGTCCTTTCTTTGGCTTCTTCCCGATAACTAGTTTACCGGGCGCGGCAACTGCTTTGCCTTCCTTCTTGAAGTTCTTTTTACCCTTGACTTTCTTGAAACTTGTGGTCTTATTCACCATCAACACTTGATGTTCTTTCTTGATTTCCACCTCCGCCGATTTCAACATTGAATACAACTCGGGAATGGTGTTCTCCATCCCTTGCATGTTGTAGTTCATCACAAAGCTCTTATAGCTAGGTGGAAGCGACTCGAGAATTCTGTCAATGATCGTGTCATCTGGAAGTTCAACTCCCAGCTGAGACAGATGGGTGTGCAACCCAGGCATTCCGAGTATGTGCTCACTAACAGACCCATTCTCCTCCATCTTACAACTCAAGAACTTGTCAGAGACTTCATATCTCTCGACCTGGGCATGAGCTTGGAAAACTAATTTCAGCTCTTGGAACATCTCATATGCTCCATGTTTGTCAAAACGCATTTGAAGCCCTGGTTCTAAACTGTAAAGCATGCCGCTTTGAACCACAGAGTAGTCATCACTTCGCGATTGCGAGGCGTTCTGAACGTCCTGGGCTGCCGCTGGAACGGGAGGGTCACCAAGAGGTGCATCAAGGATGTATGCCTTCTTGGAAGCCATGAGGATGAGCTTTAAATTACGAGCCTAGTCCGCATAGTTGCTACCATCATCTTTCAGCTTGGTTTTCTCTAGGAACGCGTTGAAATTGAGGTTGACCTTGGCGTTGGCCATTGGATCTACAATATTTGTAAAGACATTTTAGACTAAGTTCATGATAATTAAGTTCATATAATCAAATTATATATAATGAACTCCCACTTAGATCGACATCCCTCCAGTCATCTAAATGATTCATGATCCATGTCGACTAGCCCGTGTCCGATCATCATGTGAGACGGACTAGTCATCAATGGTGAACATCTCCATGTCGATCGTATCATCCATTCGACTCATGTTCGACCTTTCGGTCTCTCGTATTCCGAGGCCATGTTTGTACATGCTAGGCTCGTCGAGTCAACCTAAGTGTTTTGCGTGTATAAATCTGGCTTACACACGTTGTATGCGAACGTTAGAATCTATCACACCCAATCATCACGTGGTGCTTCGAAACAACGATCCTTCGCAACGATGCACACTTAGGGGGAATAATTATCTTGAAATTTAATGAGGGATCATATTATCTTTGCTACCGTCGTTCTAAGTAATACGATGAAAAACATGATAAACATCACATGCAATCATATAGTGACATGATATGGCCAATATCATCTTGCTCCTTTGATCTCCATCTTCGGGGAACGGCATGATCATCATTGTCACCGGCATGACACCATGATCTCCATCATTGTGTCTCCGTGAAGTCGTCTCGTCAACTATTACTTCTACTACTATGGCTAACGGTTAGCAATAAAGTAAAGTAATCACATGGCGTTGCATCTCATACAATAAATTACGACAACTCCTATGGCTCCTGCCGGTTGTCATACTCATCGACATGCAAGTTGTGAATCCTATTACAAGAACATGATCAATCTTATACTTCACATATATAACATCACATCGTTTTGGCCATATCACATCATGTAGCATACCCTGCAAAAACAAGTTAGACGTCCTCTAATTCTTGTTGCAAGTTCTACGTGGCTGATTTGGGTTTCTAGCACGAACGCTTCTTACCTACGTGACGGGCACAACGTTGATATGCCAATGCTATTCTTCATAAGGACCCTTTTCATCAAATCCAATTCGACTAAAGTGGGAGAGATAGACACCCATTAGCCACCTTATGCAACAAGTGCACGTCAGGCGGTGGAACCAGTCTCACGTAAGCGTATGTGTAAAGCCGGTCCATGCCTCTTCATCCCACAATACCACTGAAAAAAATTGGACTAGTAACGGCAAGCAATTGACAAAATCATCAGCCATAACTTTTGTGTTCTGCTCGTGCATAAAATCTACCCATAGAGCCTCGCTCGGATGCCAATATTGGGGAATGTAGTAGTGTCGGTGCACTAGAGACTGGGGTCCCTCATGCCCCGTACTTGTGCACGGCCATCGGTGACGATCCTAACAGCAGTGCTCAGGGAAGAACAGCAGGAAGGCGATCCAAGACCCACCAAGGCCACGCCCTTCCCTCTCTCCAAGGGCGTGGAGTACAAGGGCTCCAGATACAAGTCCCGACAAGCCCACCTTGCCGGGAAGATTCCCAAGGCCCCGGCAAGCCCACTTCACCGTAGCGACTCCCGAAGATTAGCAAGACTCCAGCAAGCCTCCCTTGTCGGGAAGACTCGCACAGACTGGCGAGGCCCCTGGCAAGTCCACCTTGCCGGGAAAGTGTTCAAGCCCCCGGTAAGCCCTCCTTGCCGGGAAGATGACCAAGTCATCCGACAGAGACTCCAGGCCAACAAGCCCCTTCCGATCGCTAGGTGCCCTCCCCCGTTTCTACCACAATCTGACCGCTCCAGCACATCCTTCATGCACGAGCGCAAGACCCAGGTGTCGATTCACCTGGGTAAGTGTCGCGACCACCTTGTGGCAGGTCAAGGGTCAGACAAGGCATTTACTGCCCCTGACACCACCGAAGAAGAAGAGCGGTGAACACTATTCACTATGCACCCAATGAGCACACTGTTGGTGACCCCTTTGCCTATAAAACGAGGCGCAAGGCTCATTCTCAGGGGTTGGACTTTTTTGAATCGGAGACTCCCTAATTACCCACTAAGTTACTATAGCTAATCACCCTACAGTAAGCATACAATACAAACTAAGCAGGAGTATGGTTTTACGCGCCAACTGGCCCTAAACTGGGTAAAAGACCTTGTCGTGTTGATCGCTAGCTCCGCTCTCAACCCCGTACCTCTCTCTCCCCGCCAAACGATCAAGGGACACCTCGAGTTTCCCATAGGTGTCGGATTCCCCGACATCTTTGGCGCACCACGTAGGGGGAGAAGGTTCCGTTGATCCGACCTAGCCGTCAGCACACCAGTTCCTCTTCACCGCCATGCCCCCCAATAGGCGGGGTACTCCGATGACAATCACACCCTCTCCCAATGCTCCTGCCCCGACGCAGACAGGTGAGGGTGCGGGCGCAGGACAAGGAGGCGGAGGTCCCAAACTTCCGCAACACTCTCGAAAGCAGACTTGGGCGAGTGGTATCGTCCGCGACCACGGCGAACATCCGCGTGCCGGGATGTGGAAAGATGCAGCTGCGCAGCCCACGGGTGGCGCGGCTACCCCGAAGGATGTGAGGACATCCTCGAGGACAACGACACCGACGAACCCGCCACGGCCTTCCAAGGGCGCGCACGACGGATCATGCCGGAGCGGCGGCGGGCCGCCACCCCCACGAATGATTCCGAGACCTCGCTCCCAAGGTTCATAGGTCCGACACACATGCTCCGTGACCGGCCAGGGCGACGTGCCACCGCAGGACCAAGGGTGTGCTCCTTTTAACGTAGTTAGAACTAAGAGCCCCTCACGGTCTTCGCACATATCGCCGCCGCCCATGCCGGCAGAAGCCTTGAAGCAACCTCAACTACTCTTGGACTTCTCACCGATAGTGGACAGGCTCGAGGAGTGGAGGGCTACCATCCAAAGTCTCGTCACCCTCGCCAATGGGGATGGGCCCGAACAGGCGGGGACATCGAAACGGCCCTCTAGGAAACACGCCCATGACCGCACCGATAAGACTGGAGCTGCAAACGCCACGGTGAACTCTCCCCCATGGCGGCGGCAAACGGTTATCGTCTGAGATGTTTCGACCGGGTCTTCCGACCCGCGGACCCGTCGCGATCAACGTTATGTCTTTCATGAGAGACGCAAGGAGGACACGGATACTCTCAACGAGCGACGAAGAGAAATGCGCCGTCACTCAGATAGACGAGCATGAGCCGATGTAGACACTCCCACATCAGGGTATCCTCTCGACCTACCTTACGAGGTGGGCTGCCCCGCATTCACCCACGAGTTGCGGCAGGTCCAGTAGCCCAGCTCTCGTACCTTCAAGCCAGAAATCCCGGAGAAGTACGATGGCAAGATCCACCCGCCCGAGTTCCAAAGCATCTACACCATCGCGGTGCATGCTGCTGGTGGTCGGGATGACAAGATATTGGCCAACTACTTCCCATTGGTGCTCAAGTCCAACGTCAGGTCGTGGTTGATGCACCTACTGAAGAACTCCATTTCCTCCTGGAAGGATTTGTGCCACGACTTCGTTAGCGCCTTCATGGGCGGCCACCGGGCCCCTGGTCAGGAGAGCGACTTGCACATTATCCCACAGAAGGAGGGTGAGACTTTGCGCAAGTACATCCAAACTTTCAGCCGCATACACCACAACATCCCGAACATTCACCCTGCCGCAGTCATCAACGCGTTCCACCAGAACGTGTGAAACCGGAAGATGCGCGAGGAGCTTGCGATGAACAAGGTCCGCGATGTCGCTGAGATTTACGCCCTGGCGGACAAGTGTGCTCGTGCGGAAGAGGGAGAAGGCTTCCCGGCAAAGACGCCGGTGCATAGGCCGACTCCGAAGATGAAGACGACGATTCCCCCACGAAGAGAGGGAAGCGGCACAACAAAAGGCGGCAGGTGAAAGACGTGTTCGCCGTCGAAACATCCGGCAGCTGCGACGCCTCCAAGAAGGCGAAGGCCGAGGCTTCTAGCAACGATGCTGACGGATGCGACTCTTGCCAAGCCTTGGTGTCTGCCGACAAGACGGAGGGCTCCGACGCCCAGTACTGCAAGATCCACTGCACCAAGGGTCACGACCTCCAACACTGCCGGCAAGTCAAAAAACTTGCCGAGAACCAAAGGGCGGCGTACCAGAGACGCGACAAAGAAAAGGCCCGAGATGGTGGCGAAGGATCAGGCAGGAAGAAGGGCGGCCAAGGGGGTCCCCCCGGCAAGTTCAAGAACAAGAAGGTGAAGCCGGCGCCTGCGTGGGAAAGAAAGGAGGAAGCTGAGGATGAAGACTTCCCAGACGACGACTCTAGTGACCATGAGTTCCACAAGGCGACAAATATGATGTGCCTCGATGGAGGGGCATCGCTTCACTCTTCCCAACGCCAACTGAAGAAGTGGGCGCGTGAGGTGAGTGCGGCGGAGCCCTCTATCGGCACTCATAGGCCCTTGAAGTGGTCACACACACCGATCATCTTCGATTCAGAGGATCACCAAGACCGTGTTATGTCGGTCGGATGTTTGTCGTTCTTGGTCTCCCCAACGATTCGCAACCTCAAGGTGACAAAGACGTTGGTAGATGGCGGGCCGGGTCTAAACCTCATCTCCCCCGATGTGATCCGGAGGTTGCAGATTCCCGACGAAGATCTTGAGGAAACGGGTGCAATCCAAGGGATCAACCCAGGGAAGATGCAATCGAAGGGGAAGATCACGCTACCGGTGACCTTCGGCTGCGACCAAAACTACCGGATGGAGAAGATCGTCTTCGACGTTGCTGACAATCCGTTCGCATACAATGGGATCCTCAAGAGCCCTGCACTTGCTAAGTTCATGGGGCTTCCCACTACGCCTACAACACCTTGAAGATGGCCGGGCCGGTCGGAGTCATCGTCATCAATGCCGACAAGAAGGACGGACTTGTGTGCATCAACCGCCACTACTAGGAGGCAGTGGCAGCGCCATCCACCAATGCATTGTCCCCCAGAGAGAAGAATCCCGACAAGAGGGCTTCCCGCGCTGATCCCGGCAAGCACGTTTCTCTGGAGTATCTTGCTTCCGCTGAAGACGCACCGGAAAGCTATGCTGCCCGGAACAAGAAGTCCAAGGCTGCCCCACCAGAGACTAAGAAGGTACCCCCCCCCCCGAGAGGACGACACGTGTGGAACTTTCACCATAAGTTCCGCCCTTCACAACAAATAGGAAAGCGCGCTCATCGCCTTCCTGCAGGTGAATCTCGATATTTTTTGCATGGCAACCATCAGATATCCCCGGTGTTCCCAGGAAGATGATTGAGCACCACATCGCTGCCTGCCCCCACGCCTGGCTGGTCAAGCAGAAAGTGTGCAAGAAAGCCTTGGAGCGGCAGGAGTTCATCGCCGAGGAAATAAATATGTTAGAAGCAGCGGGACTCGTCCGAGGAGTCATCCATCCCACTTGGTTCGCCAATCCAGTTGTAGTGCGCAAGGCAAACGGGAAGTGGCGGCTCTGTATCGAATTTACCGACGTCAATAAATCTTGCCCAAAAGACCCTTTTCCCTTGCCGTGCATCGAACATATTGTCGACTCCACCGCTGGCTGCGACCTGCTGTCCTTCCTCGATGCCAATTCAGGTATCACTAGATTTACATGGCCGAGGAAGATGAAGAGAAAGCTGCTTTCATCACCCCCTCTGGCACGTACTTCTTTGTACGCATGCCGTTCGGGCTGAAGAATGCCAACTCCACCTTTGCAAAAGTGATCGAGATTGGTTTCGAGCCCCAACCACACAGGAACCTTGAAGCCTACGTGGATGATATAGTGGTCAAAACGAAAGAAAGGTCAACGCGTGTGCAAGATTTGGAGGAGACATTTGCCAACCTGCGCAAGATTAACCTCAAGCTCAACCCCGAAAAGTGTGTCTTCAGTGTTCCATTCGGCAAGCTTCTCGGGTTCTTCGTGTCTCAACACAGGATCAAAGCTAACCCCGACAAAATCAAGGCCATTGAACAAATCGAGGCACCGGAGCGCGTCAAGGATGTGTGACGCCATGACGGCTGTGTAGCCGCCCTGAGCAGGTTCATCTCCAAGTCTGCCGAACGCGCCCTGCCTTTCTTCAGAATCTTGAAGAAGGCGGGACCAATGGAGTGGACCACCGAGGCAAAAACAGTGCTACAATACCTGAAGCGGTACCTTTCCTCTACGCCAATCCCGGTAGTACCCAAACCACAAGAACCGCTGCTCCTGTACCTAGCGGCAACAAACCAAGTGGTTAGTGCCGCCCTGGTGGCGTAGAGGGAAGACAAAGAAAATACACCAACTAAGGCGACTCCACCAGATGAGTAAGCGCACACCGGCAAATAAGGTGCCCCGGCTGAATCCAGGGGTAATCAGGAGGAACCCCTGCCAACAGGCCAGCTAGTGCAGAAGAAGAAGATGGTGTAGCGCCCGACCTATTTTGTCAGTTCCCTCCTGCAGGGGGACAGATCGAGATACTTCGGGGTGCAAAAACTGCTTTCCGGACTTCTCATGGCCTCGAGGAAGGTGCGCCACTACTTCCAAGTACACAAAATCACCGTCGTCGCCCGCTTTCCGCTGCAAAGGGTTTTGCGGAACCCCGATGCAACTAGAAGGATCGTGGAGTGGGCTTTGGAATTGTCCAGTTTCGTCCTCAGATTCAAAAGCATGTCAACCATCCAAAGGAGGGCTTTGGCGGAGTTGATTGCCAAATGGACCCCGGCGCTAGACGAGAAAATACCAGAATCAACCCTCCCGGGCAAGGAGTCCAACCAAGAATGGGTCATATACTCTGATGGAGCGTTCTCACTGCAAGGTGCTAGAGCTGACGTGCTGCTAGTTGCACCTACTTGAGAACACCTCAAGTACGTAATCCAAATGTACTTTACCCGGGAGAAGTCCACCAACAACACTTCTAAGTCTGTAGGGCTTCTTGCCGATCTCAGGATTGCGGCAGATCTGGGGATCGTGAAGCTCATCGTCAGGGGAGACTCTCAACTGGTAGTCCGGCAGTTCAACAAGGACTACTAGAGCCCGTTGATGGAAGCTTACGTCGAGGAAGTGAGTAAGTTGGAAGAGCACTTTGATGGTCTACAGGCGGAGCACGTCCACCGTGCCAAAAACACCATCGCCGACGACTTGTCGAAGCGTGCACCCCCAAAGTTACATGTGGAACCGGGAACTTTCGTGCTACGACTAACTCAACCTTTCGTATCACCATCCACCAAGCCGGAAAAGAGGAGGAAGCTAAGTTCCGGCAAGTAATTTCCGGTGGACCTGCCAAGGGACCCCAGCAAGGATCTTGCCGGAAGGGAAGCTGCCGGGGAAATACAGAGCCTACTGGGAAAGAAACCATCCCAGGAGAGGAGATTCCTTTAGTCCTTGCCGCCGAACCTCAGGATCCCGCATGGGCGCAACACATAGTCCAATACCTCCAGAGTAGGGACCTGCCTGAAGGACAGGAAGAAGCGGAAAGAGTATCCCGTCAGTCCAGCATGTACCAATTCGTGGATGATGCCCTATACAGAAGGCGACTGAATGACGTGAAACTGAAGTGCATTCCCCAAGAGGAAGGGATAGAGCTATTGGCCGAGATACATGGGGGGATATGTGGCTCCCACATAGGGTCAAGAGCCCTTGTCATCAAGGCATTCCGGCAAGGCTTCTTCGGTCCCACGACCCTCCAGGATGCGACTGCACTAGTAACCAAGTGTGGAGCATGCCAGTCCCATTGGAGGAAGCTTCATCAGCCAGCTCAAGCTCTCCAAACGATCCCTCTCTCCTGGCCATTCTCGGTCTGGGGGCTCCATATTCTTGTCCCTTTCCCCTGCGCTGCCGAGGGCTTTGAGTAGTTGTACGTCGCAATCGACAAGTTCACAAAGTGGCTAGAGGTAGAGCCGGTGAGGAAGGTGACCGCCCAGTCAGCCGTGAAGTTCTTCAAAGGAATTGTCTGCCGTTTTGGGGTCCCAAACAGGGTCATCACGGACAATGGCACCCACTTCATGAGCCACGCCTTCATGCACTACGCCCAACACTTCGGTAGAAAAATGTGCTTCGCTTATGTTGCCCGTCCGAGGAGCAATGGCCAAGCTGAAAGAGCAAATGTCGAGGTATGTCGGGGGCTCAAGACAAGAACTTTCGACAAGCTACGGAGGCATGGAAAGTACTGGATTGATGAACTGTTGTCGGTTCTTTGGTTAATTAGAACGACGCCAAATCGAGCCACCAGCCAGACACCCTTCTCCCTGATCTACAGGGCGGAGGCAGTTCTTCCCAAAAACTCATTTTTGGGTCACCCAGAGTGCTCGCTTATGATGAGCTTGAGGAAGAGCAATTGCGTGAAGACAACGCGGTGCTCCTCGAGGAGACCTGTATTCTGGCAGCTGTGCGAGCTACTCGCTATCAGCAAGCCTTGCGTCGCTATCATAGCCGCAAGGTCCGAGCCAGAAGTCTTGAGGAAGGCGACCTTGTTCTTCGGCACATTCAGTTGGCCAAGAATTCAAACAAGTTGATGCCCATATCGGGTAGTACGAGTCGCCAGGACCGGAGTTGTCCGCCTGGAGACCGAAGATGGCACAACAGTGAGCAACTCGTGGAACATTGCATATCTTCGAAAGTTCTACCCGTAGGGAGAGGTTGCCAGGCCTCCCGGCGACCACCTTTTGTACAAGTCTTGCCGAAGTTGCATGTGATCCTTTGTACAAAGCCAGGCGAATACCCTGTGGGCAGTTGAATAAATCATAGCGTTCCGCAACATCATTTAGATTTCCTTGTTAGATCATATGGATGCATAATCTAAGATTTTGTGAAACGCCTACGCTAATGGACTGCCGAAGTCCCGACACATGTTTTCTCTTCTTTATTTTCTTAAAGGACAGATGCGACGCCGCATACAAGTTTGCCGTTGGGGATAGTGGCGACGCCGCATACAACAGAAAGAACAAGGATGGTCTACCCAAGACAAAAAGAAGAACCGCACCCTAAGGATAAGTTTTGAAAACTTCAAGTAAGTCTTTGGGCAAATAGAACCCTCCCCTTTACATGTCACCGACATATTTTGGTATGGAAAACTTGTGCGCAAGAGAACTCCACCACAAGCCTCCTAAAGGTTGTCTCACAGCGCGCCCAATAACTTAAGCGGCCCACCTCGCATGCCCCTTCCGCTTAGAGAGCGTGCTCGATAACCTATGGGAAAATCCAGAGGGAAGCAAGGCACCTTGCCGGCTGTGACGACTCCGGCAAGAGCCACCCCTCATTAGAGCTTGCAGCAAAGCCAATTGAGTTGGCGAACCCTTAGCGGAATACAAGAGCGAACCATGCAAAAGGAGCAAGGGAGGAAAGTAATACTCATTAAAAACAATTTGAGTATATTAATATACTAACAGTATTGAAAAAGGTACATCAACTCTCGATTGAGAATCGCAGCAGCAGAAGAACTAATACCGGCGCGGGCCTTGCACCCTCTTGATCTGGTCCACCTTGTCGACAATAGGCATGACCAGATTCTCGAGTTCCTTGAGGTTCGAATCTTTTGGCAGATGATCCAGGGTGAGGTCGATGTCGGGATTCTTGTACGCCAACTTTGTGAGGACCTTCAGGAGGGCGCCCGACACAACCTTTGAGACTCGCTCGCTAGGAGCCCCGCCTCACCGACCTGAATCTACTTCAAAGCGTCGATCACACTTTCGAAGAACAAGGTCAGCTTCGCGCTTGGAGACACGTCCGAGTGCGGGGAATAACCGAAGCCTTGGAGATCCATAAAAGACAGTTGCGCCACGATCCCTTCCACGAGTTGACAAGAGCTCAGTCCACGACTCCACACCGCGCGCATAGCCCTTGCGTGCAGCAGAGGCAGCCTCGAGCTGCTTTATCATGCAAGGAGTTTTTGAGACAAGACCTCCTCGCGGGCCTTGCCTTCTTCAAGAGCCCGCTCCAAAGGATCCTGTTTATCCTGCAAGGCGGCAAGGGAGGCGTTGGTGGAGCAGAGTTGAGCACTCTTCACTACAGGAATCACCTTCTTTGCCGTCTGCCATCACAGACGGCAAAGACAAATACCCGGACGGCAAAGATAGTACCACAGACGGCAAAGATTGTCACGGCCGGCAAATTTTCTGCGTCAGCCTACGACGGCATAGGACCTTCTTTGCCGTCTGCCCCCCTAAAGCGGACGGCAAAGCTCTTTGCCGTCAGCTTTCCTGAGGAGCAGTCGGCAAAGAGTTTGGGACGGCAGCCGAGAGGCGTTGCCTCCGTTAGGGGGTTAACGGAGCCTTTGCCGTCTGCCTCCTCGGCAACCTTTGCCGTCAGCCTCCTGGGCAACCTTTGCCGTCAGCCTCCTCGGCAACCTTTGCCGCCCGCCTCCTCGGCAATCTTTGTCGTCTGCTTCCTCGGCAACCTTTGCCATCTGCCGTGTCCTCCCCTCCCCCCTCTCTCCACTTTTGTATTCTGCCCCCTCCTATGTGCCCTCTTCTTTGCCGTCCGCCTACCCAGCAGGCAGACGGCAAAGAGACTATATGGCCAGCTGCTACTGCCCAGGTTGCACAGCTGGGCGCCACCTGGCACCTTTGCCGTCCGCTGGCAGACGGCAAAGGCCTTTGCCATCAGCTGGCAGACGGTAAAGAGCCTATATTGTTCCTTTTTTATTTATTTTTTCTATTTCACATCACATATACATATAATTCAGAGCACATATATCATAAATAGATCACAACACATATATGATATACATATAAAGCTCATCAATGCCATTTGTTCATCAACGTACATCCCATATATCAAAAGAACCAACACATACGAAGTTTCATCCATATATACATACATATAGTTGCACATATATTATTCATCAACACATACAAAGAACCAACACATTGTTCATCAACTCAAATAAAAACGGAAACTAAAGCACTCCAATGCCAGCTTCCATGCATGTAGTACATCCAATCTGCAAAATGGGAATAAGAAAGTAAGTAGAAGAAGAACAACAACATATATATGACAAATAAGATAAATTGAAGAAGAAAGAGAAGAAGCAATAAGAGAACAAGGAGAAGAAAAACAAGGAGGAGGAGGAGGAGGGGAAGGAGAAGGAGAAGGACAAGAAGAAAAAAGAAGAGAAGAAGAAGGAGAATAAGGAGGAGAAGAATGAGAGAAGAAGAAGGAGAAGAAGGAGGGCTCCTTCTCCTTCTCCTTCTTCTTCTCCTCCTTCTTCTCTTCTTCTCCTCCTCCTTCTTCTTCTTCTCCTCCTCCTCCTTATTCTTCTCCTTCTCCTTCTATTCTTCTTCTCTTCTTCTTCTTCTTCTTCCTTCTCCTTCTTTTTGAGCTAAATATTCCAATTATGTCATTTTAGAGGAAAACAAGCTAAGTATATAATATTCATGAGATAACCAAGGTTCTTATACCATTTTGAGCTTATTATGGTATTTTGGAGCTAAATGGGCTAATTATGTCATTGTTGGGTTAATTAAAGCAAGGATAATATGAAAGAGGAGAAGAAAGAGGAGGAGGAGAAGAAGAAGAAATCAAGAAGAAGGAGGAGGAGGAGGAGAAGGAGGAGGAGGAGAAGGATAGAAGGTCCTGGGCCTTCTTCTCCTCCTCCTCCTCCTCCTCCTCCTCCTCCTTCTCTTCTTCTTCATCTCTTCTTCTTCTTTCTTTTCATTTTGCCTATTTCTTCTCCTCTTCTCCTCTTGTTGGAGCTAAATTACCTAATTATGTCTTTTTTGAGCTAAATATTCCAATTATTTCATTTTAGAGGAAAACAAGCTAAGTATATGATATTCATGAGCTAACCAAGGTTCTTATGCCATTTTGAGCTTATTATGGTAGTTTGGAGCTAAATGGGCTAATTATGTCATTGTTGGGTTAATTAAAGCAAGGATAATATGAAAGAGGAGAAGAAAGAGGAGGAGGAGGAGAAGAAGAAGAAATCAAGAAGAAGAAGGAGGAGGAGGACAAGGAGGAGGAGAAGGATAGAAGGTCCTGGGCCTTCTCCTCCTCCTCCTCCTCCTCCTTCTTATCTTCTTCTTCATCTCTTCTTCTTCTTTCTTTTCATTTTGCCTATTTATTCTCCTCTTCTCCTCTTGTTGGAGCTAAATTACCTAATTATGTCTTTTTTGAGCTAAATATTCCAATTATGTCATTTTAGAGGAAAACAAGCTATGTATATAATATTCATGAGCTAACCAAGGTTCTTATGCCATTTTGAGCTTATTATGGTATTTTGGAGCTAAATGGGCTAATTATGTTATTTTTGGGTTAATTAAAGCAAGGATAATATGAAAGAGGAGAAGAAAGAGGAGGAGGAGGAGAAGAAGAAGAAATCAAGAAGAAGGAGGAGGAGGAGGAGAAGGAGGAGGAGGAGAAGGATAGAAGGTCCTGGGCCTTCTCCTCCTCCTCCTCCTCCTCCTCCTCCTCCTCCTTCTCTTCTTCTTCATCTCTTCTTCTTCTTTCTTTTCATTTTGCCTATTTGTTCTCCTCTTCTCCTCTTGTTGGAGCTAAATTACCTAATTATGTCTTTTTTGAGCTAAATATTCCAATTATGTCATTTTAGAGGAAAACAAGCTAAGTATATAATATTCATGAGCTAACCAAGGTTCTTATGCCATTTTGCTTATTATGGTATTTTGGAGCTAAATGGGCTAATTATGTCATTGTTGGGTTAATTAAAGCAAGGATAATATGAAAGAGGAGAAGAAAGAGGAGGAGGAGGAGAAGAAGAAGAAATCAAGAAGAAGGAGGAGGAGGAGGAGAAGGAGGAGGAGGAGAAGGATAGAAGGTCCTGGGCCTTCTCCTCCTCCTCCTCCTCCTTCTCTTCTTCTTCATCTCTTCTTCTTCTTTCTTTTCATTTTGCCTATTTCTTCTCCTCTTCACCTCTTGTTGGAGCTAAATTACCTAATTATGTCTTTTTTGAGCTAAATATTCCAATTATGTCATTTTAGAGGAAAACAAGCTAAGTATATAATATTCATGAGCTAACCAACGTTCTTATGCCATTTTGAGCTTATTATGGTATTTTGGAGCTAAATGGGCTAATTATGTCATTGTTCGGTTAATTAAAGCAAGGATAATATGAAAGAGGAGAAGAAAGAGGAGGAGGAGGAGAAGAAGAAGAAATCAAGAAGAAGGAGGAGGAGGAGGAGAAGGAGGAGAAGGAGAAGGATAGAAGGTCCTGGGCCTTCTCCTCCTCCTCCTCCTCCTCCTCCTCCTCCTCCTTCTCTTCTTCTTCATCTCTTCTTCTTCTTTCTTTTCATCTTGCCTATTTCTTCTCCTCTTCTCCTCTTGTTGGAGCTAAATTACCTAATTATGTCTTTTTTGAGCTAAATATTCCAATTATGTCATTTTAGAGGAAAACAAGCTAAGTATATAATATTCATGAGCTAACCAAGGTTCTTATGCCATTTTGAGCTTATTATGGTATTTTGGATCTAAATGGGCAAATTATGTCATTGTTGTGTTAATTAAAGCAAGGATAATATGAAAGAGGAAAAGAAAGAGGAGGAGGAGGAGAAGAAGAAGAAATCAAGAAGAAGAAGGAGGAGGAGGAGAAGGATAGAAGGTCCTGGGCCTTCTCCTCCTCCTCCTCCTCCTCCTCCTCCTTCTTCTCTTCTTCTTCATCTCTTCTTCTTCTTTCTTTTCATTTTGCCTATTTCTTCTCCTCTTCTCCTCTTGTTGGAGCTAAATTACCTAATTATGTCTTTTTTGAGCTAAATATTCCAATTATGTCATTTTAGAGGAAAACAAGCTAAGTATATAATATTCATGAGCTAACCAAGGTTCTTATGCCATTTTGAGCTTATTATGGTATTTTGGAGCTAAATGGGCTAATTATGTCATTGTTGGGTTAATTAAAGCAAGGATAATATGAAAGAGGAGAAGAAAGAGGAGGAGGAGGAGAAGAAGAAGAAATCAAGAAGAAGGAGGAGGAGGAGGAGAAGGAGGAGGAGGAGAAGGATAGAAGGTCCTGGGCCTTCTTCTCCTCCTCCTCCTCCTCCTCCTCCTCCTCTTCTTCTTCATCTCTTCTTCTTCTTTCTTTTCATTTTGCCTATTTCTTCTCCTCTTCTCCTCTTGTTGGAGCTAAATTACCTAATTATGTCTTTTTTGAGCTAAATATTCCAATTATGTCATTTTAGAGGAAAACAAGCTAAGTATATAATATTCATCAGCTAACCAAGGTTCTTATGCCATTTTGAGCTTATTATGGTATTTTGGAGCTAAATGGGCTAATTATGTCATTGTTGGGTTAATTAAAGCAAGGATAATATGAAAGAGGAGAAGAAAGAGGAGGAGGAGGAGAAGAAGAAGAAATCAAGAAGAAGGAGGAGGAGGAGGAGAAGGAGGAGGAGGAGAAGGATAGAAGGTCCTGGGCCTTCTCCTCCTCCTCCTCCTCCTCCTCCTTCTTCTCTTCTTCTTCATCTCTTCTTCTTCTTTCTTTTCATTTTGCCTATTTCTTCTCCTCTTCTCCTCTTGTTGGAGCTAAATTACCTAATTATGTCTTTTTTGAGCTAAATATTCCAATTATGTCATTTTAGAGGAAAACAAGCTAAGTATATAATATTCATGAGCTAACCAAGGTTCTTATGCCATTTTGAGCTTATTATGGTATTTTGGAGCTAAATGGGCTAATTATGTCATTGTTAGGTTAATTAAAGCAAGGATAATATGAAAGAGGAGAAGAAAGAGGAGGAGGAGGAGAAGAAGAAGAAATCAAGAAGAAGGAGGAGGAGGAGGAGAAGGAGGAGGAGGAGAAGGATAGAAGGTCCTGGGCCTTCTCCTCCTCCTCCTCCTCCTTCTCTTCTTCTTCATCTCTTCTTCTTCTTTCTTTTCATTTTGCCTATTTCTTCTCCTCTTCTCCTCTTGTTGGAGCTAAATTACCTAATTATGTCTTTTTTGAGCTTAATATTACAATTATGTCATTTTAGAGGAATACACGCTAAGTATATAATATTCATTAGCTAACCAAGGTTCTTATGCCATTTTGAGCTTATTATGGTATTTTGGAGCTAAATGGGCTAATTATGTCATTGTTCGGTTAATTAAAGCAAGGATAATATGAAAGAGGAGAAGAAAGAGGAGGAGGAGGAGAAGAAGAAGAAATCAAGAAGAAGGAGGAGGAGGAGGAGAAGGAGGAGGAGGAGAAGGATAGAAGGTCCTGGGCCTTCTCCTCCTCCTCCTCCTCCTCCTCCTCCTCCTCCTTCTCTTCTTCTTCATCTCTTCTTCTTCTTTCTTTTCATTTTGCCTATTTCTTCTCCTCTTCTCCTCTTGTTGGAGCTAAATTACCTAATTATATCTTTTTTGAGCTAAATATTCCAATTATGTCATTTTAGAGGAATACACGCTAAGTATATAATATTCATTAGCTAACCAAGGTTCTTATGCCATTTTGAGCTTATTATGGTATTTTGGAGCGAAATGGGCTAATTATGTCATTGTTGGGTTAATTAAAGCAAGGAAAATATGAAAGAGGAGAAGAAAGAGGAGGAGGAGGAGAAGAAGAAGAAATCAAGAAGAAGGAGCAGGAGGAGGAGAAGGAGGAGGAGAAGGATAGAAGGAGGAGGAGGAGAAGGATATTATCTTCTGTTGCCCGGCTCTCCAAGGAGCCGGAACCCTAGCCTCCGCCGCACCTAACCCTAGCCGCGACGGTGCCATCTCGCCGGCGCGTCCGCTCCAGCCCTCGCTCCCCTCCTCCCAGCCCTTACAACCGCGGAGGAGCCGCTCCCCATACTCTCGCCCAAGGCGATATCGGGCACCCTGCGGGAGCTTGTCCAAGCGGTCCGAGGCATCAGCCTCTACCTCGCTGGGACCCAACCCCCGCCGCCGAGCGACGCCCTCACTACCTACGGGCCGCCGTCGCTGCCGTGGGCCACCCCGGCCTTCCAGCCACTCCACGGAGGGGCGCCACCGCCGCCGCCGCAGCTGCTGCTGCAGCACTACCACGCCGCGGGCACTCCCTGGCCGGTGTGGCCGGCCACCACCGCGCCGCTGGGGGGGCTGCCCCAACAGTCGCTACCGGCCACCACGGCGCAGGCTCCGGCGCCGCACGAGCAGCCGCCGCCGCCATCGACAGCAGCACCTCCAGCGCCCCGAACCACCGTACGGCCCCTGCACCAGGTGCAGTTCCCGTCATCGCCATCGCCAATTCCCGTGTGGGCAGCCGGATCATCTTCGGGTCCGATCTATACCCCGACACAGGAACACCCGGCGCCCTCTCTGCCATTCGAGCGGTCCTCCAGCTCGGCGCCCTACGGCCCGGAGTTTCCCGACCCGGCATACGCGAGGCCACCGACATCCGCGGCTCCCGGACACGGCGGGCCGACATCTCCTCGGTTCGCTAAGCTGAACTTCACCACTTACGACGGCGCGGAAGACCCCCTCAACTGGCTCAACCAGTGCGAGCAGTTCTTTCGGGGGCAGCGGATGCTCGCGTCGGATCGCACCTGGCTCGCGTCCTATCATCTCCGTGGTACTGCCCAGACTTGGTACTACGCCCTCGAGCAGCACGAGGGCGGCATGTCACCGTGGGACCGCTTTCGCGAGCTCTGGCTTCTCCGGTTTGGCCCCCCCATCCGTGGCAGCCGACTGGCAGCCCTCGGCCGCTTACCGTTTACCTCAACGGTCCAGGACTACGCCGATCGATTCCAAGCCCTGGCATGCCACGCGCCAGGCATATCCGGGACTTCGACACCCTCACGATGACATTCTGGCGGCTGGGACGCCAGATTGGCCTTGGCCTCCTCCTCCTCTTTATGTCTTTTTTGAGCTAAATTACCTAATTATGTATTTTTTGAGCTAAATTACCTAATTATATCTTCTTGGAGCTAAATTGGCTAATTATCTCATTTTAGAGGAAAACAAGCTAAGTTTGGAGGAGAAACTTACCGTAGTGGTCATCAAGGAGGAGAAACACCACGGTTGCTCGCGCCGGCTTCGTTTGGAGACGGTTGCCCTGGAGAAGGGTCGTGCGATGCCGCTCAGGAGTTATTCTGCAGAAAAGATATTTTGCAATGTCTCAGTTAGCATGATGACACTCAATTATTAATACTAGTTTATAATGAAACTCACCGTGCCAATCGAAGAGAAGACGGGCATCGGCGGAGGGACTTGACCGCTCTTCTCGCACAACCCTGAAGAGTGGGTCGTATTAGTTAGTATTGAAACAGACATTACACACATGATTTGGCTAATGTAAAAAAAAACATACCACAAAAAGCTCGTACAGGGCCCGTTGACCCGCCTCATTCCGGGCCCTCTCCTCCTCAAGCAATCGTGCCGTGCTCTGGTCCCTCTCATCAAGAGCAGCCTGAAGAGCAGCCTGGCTTGCCAATCTCTCTTTCTCAAGAGCAGCCTGGTTTGCCGCTCTCTCTTTCTGAAGAGCAGCCTGAAAAACCATTCCTCGTTACCACAGTAATGATCTATGGTGACACACATAATGAAATGGATGAAAGTGTTCTTAGTCCGTACAACTAACCTCGATGGCAAGTTCGACTGGCCGTGGACGACGCGTTATCTCAGGACAGTTGCTCGACTGGCGCGCCTTGATCTCCGGAAGAGTGAGTGGACAACGTATTATCCCATCTCCAATGGCTTTCGAGCCATGGGGCCTCCCGCCACCAGATATCATCACCAGCTCTGGATCCAAAGGTTCCTGGCTAGGGTTAAAGTCATCCCCTTTCGTAGCCTTCCCCACGTCCCTGTATGCCACGAGCTTCTGGTGGGATGATATGTTGGTGAAGTTACTGGGATCATCCAGGTCAGACTCAGAGAATGCCTTCGCCTTCTTGTACGAGGCAGTATGGGCCATGCCATAAACGTCGTACAAGTGTGGCATCTCAGTCTTATTGTAATGCGCCTAAAAGAGAGGAACAAAATATTAGCATAAGAATGAATTGCATGAATCATGAAGCAAATCACATACCCAGTTTCGTCCAAACTGAAGTAAGTTGGCGCTCCCTTGATGGTGTGGCACACCAACCATTTGGCTACGCCGATCCTTCGCATTATCGTGGACGGCTCGCCAGCTGCCTGTGCACCACTCATCAACCAACGCCTCCCAACAATCCATCTTATCCGCACACCATTTCGGGGGCACCTGTAAGTTATTAGAAAGAATTTTCAGCGCTACGCCTATGAATGAAATCAAGAAAACTACGTAGAAGGACTTAAGAATAGGTAATTACCTTCATGTATTGCTCCTTCTTCAGAAACTTTCCGCGGCAATCCTTCTTCTCCTTCTTAATACCACGCGTGGCGTAGTAATCTCGAATAGCCTGCGGCCGAGCCTCGTGGCGCAAGTTCTGTAGTAACCGCCTACACTCGACCTCGAGAACCCTGGCCGCCGCCTCCTCATATCCATCCTCACACCTATAGAAGGTCTGCAATCAAACGTGAAAACACCAATTAGTACAATAATTAGGTATATGCTTAATTTTAGATTCTGTAAAAGGATAATTTACCCAAAAGCTCCTGATCACCATCTCGGCCCTCGTGTGGCACAAGACACCATCTACAATCTCCTCCGGCGGGGCCTGCGCAGCCTGGTAGTGCTCCCAGGTAAATCCTAGTGTAGGAACCTGACCCTCACCAGGCAACGTGACAAACCCCGGGAAATTTGTCCGGCAAAGCACACCAAGGACGGAGTTCGGCCTACGGACTCCAAGAGGGTGTACCCATCCCCTGCAGTATGATAAGGTCAGCGCATTAGATATTTGAACAAACTTGAAGGCAAAAGCTAAAAAAGGGTAAATGTACTTACCTATCTCCTTCAGGTTTTATCACCGGCCTCTGCTCGCGGGTAGCCGAGGCGACCGGGAGACGTGTACTACCACACTTGTACACGGTAGCCAGGGCCACGTCCACCTGCACATCCTCCTCGCTATCCGTAAGCTCATCCCCGCCATCCCCGCCCCTTGAGCCACCCGGACCCTCGGTCCAATCCGGCAACTCGGTACGATCCGGCCAAGGCTCCCATCCGGACCTCTCCACGCCGGGTGAAGCCTCCGGAACCGTAGTCTCCTCCGGCTGCTCCTGGGCCGAATGCACCTCGACCCGAGGCTGCTCCTGGACCGGAGTCTCATGGGACGAATGCCCGTGAACACCAGGCTCCTGGATCGGAGTCCCCATAGCCTCCTCCGCAAATGGGTCGACCATACTAGTCCTATGCTCGGGTGAATGAGCTGGTGGTGGTGGCGAGGACGGCTCAACAGTCCTCCTGGATCTTCCGCGGCCACCACCTCTCCCTGTACCCTTCCCCTTCTTCCCTACCCGACCAGCACCTCTACCAGCGGGCAATGCCGCCGACGAAGAAGAACCCCCGGCTGGTGTCGAAAGACTGTCTGCCAAGGCTCTACGGAGAGATAGGGGTGGAAGGGAAGTACCACCCCTCGTGCGGGCCGCCTGGGAAGAACCCGTCGAGCGCTCTGGACCCGCGCCCACCATCCTTCAACACCTGCCATGATAAAGAATAAAAGAAATTAGTACAACATAAAAAAATTGAATGACTGACATGAATAATAATATGTACATGAATAATAAATATTAAAATATATATAATTTAAGTTGTGAATCTTACAAACTAATAATCATCATCAATAAATGCATCATCATCATCACTATCACGCATGTCTTCATGAATGACGTGCTCATCGGGTTCAACGGCGTGAAGTTGTGAAAGGCCTTCCTTTAATCGTTGAAGCATTGACAGGTCATCCTCATCAGTAACCTCTACGAGTTCCAGGTCTTCTGGTTCCGGCTCAGGGCTGGAGTCGGATTCATTGTCGCTGTCTACTTCCATATTCTTGGATGAAGCACGGCGGTTCTTGAAACGTTTCTTGGAAAGACGTGCTTCTTGGAAGAATTCTCCATCATATGTGTCTGGGTTAATGTGAGGTTCATAATCCTGTTCATTTGGGAGAGGTGGTCTGACATGTGGCGGCACTTCATAAACAACATACCAACCTTCCAGATTTATCCGTTTGGCATGCCCACGGTAGGTAGAAAACTTGGGTCACCTGTTGAGCCGTAATATAGACATCGGGAACATCTAAATGGGTGTTTGGATTGATTTCGACTAGTCCTATATGTTCATGAGTCCTTCTAGTCTCCTTCGGCTGGAACCAATAACATTTGAAGACTACGACGTTCGGTGGGTTTTCACCATAGAATTGAAGTTCATAAATTGCTTCAACTCTTCCATAATACTCGATAACACCTTCGCCGATAGTAGAGACACCACAATTTGTAGATTTTCGGTCGGGCATAGATAGCTCTTTGCCAAAGGTATGAAAGAGATACCCGTTGATGTTGTATTTCTCAAATGAACGGACCTTATAGTCAAAACCATTAGCGACTTGTCTCAATTCGGCGTCCATAGACTCTGAATTAGCCTACAAGTTTAATACGAAACGGTTGTTGCATTAGCCGCAAGTTAGACCAAGAATGAAATTGTCCATTATTGATAATTACCGTTTGTTTGAACCAAGAGATGAAACCGGGATAGCCGCCTCCTGTCTTTGACAGAAGCTCATACTCTTCGACGGAATCATTTTCGATCACCGCTCCATCCGAGAATTTGACGACGTAACGGCTATTTGAAATATCCGGGAATAAGAGCAGTTCAAATGAATTAGAAGTTACGGGAAAATGTGTCGAGAACTCACTCGATGTACGGCCGCACTTCTGTTAGGTTGTTGAAGATATACAAAGAAATGTTCCGCCATTCTTCGATATCCAACGTTATTGATTTCGAAGCACCAGCTGGTGTGAGCTTCCCTTTGAATCGGCTGAGGTTGGACCCACCTTTTTTAGGGTCTCCATCATTGTGCCGAGGCTTGGGATTATGCAAATGATGATTTTTGGCTTCGTAGTGTGTTGTCACAAAGTTTGCCACCTCCTCAGTAATGAATGCCTGAGCCATCGATGCTTCAATTCTACTCTTATTTTTACATTTAGCTCGAAGGGTCTTCTGCATCCTCTCAGTTGCATAGCACCAACGATCTTGCACCGGCCCACCCAATCTTGCCTCGGTCGGTAGATGTAAAATCAAATGCTGCATTGGATTAAAGAAGCCCGGTGGAAAGATCTTCTCTAACTTGCACAACAAGTCCGGTGCAAACTCCTCCATATCTTCTACTACGCCAGGCGACAATTCTTTGGCACAAAGAACACAGAAGAAATAGCTCAGCTCCGCCAGTACTAGCCATTCATCCTCAGGAATAAATCCACGTAAGATCACCGGCATTACCCGCTCTAGCCATATGTGCCAATCATGACTCTTGAGACCAAAGATTTTTAATTTTTCAAGACTCGCTCCCCTCTTTAGATTCGCTGCATACCCATCGGTGAACATCAAGTGCATTTTGACCCACAAGATAATTTACCTCATAGCTGGCCTTCCAAGATTGAACCAGGCCTTTGGCTTCGACCACTTCTGCTTTCCTTTGCCTTCTCGCATGTTTTGTAACGGTCTATGACATAGTGTCTGTTGATCGACTCTAGCCTTAATATTATCCTTTGTCTTCCCATCTATGTCGAACAATGTACCAAAAATAGCCTCTCCGATATTCTTTTCAGTGTGCATCATGTCGATATTGTGTGGAAGAAGGAGGTCTTTGAAGTACGGCAGATCCCAAAAGCATGGCTTGTGAGTCCAGCCGTGTTTTGAATTATACCCCTTGAAATACCCTGGACGCTCTGGATCAGGCTCGAGGGCGTTTAACTGATCCAGGATCTGTTGGCCTGTGAACGCATGTGGTGCCAAGTTTTTGACAACTTTACCTTTGGTAAAGTTCTTCTTGTCTTTTCTGAACTGATGGTCAGGATCCAGGAACTGTCTATGCAAGTCAAAGCAAGAATACTTCCGACCCTCCTTCAACCAATGAAACTGAAGAGCTGCCTTGCATTGGGGGCACGGGAACCTTCCATGCACACACCATCCAGAGACTAGCGCATACGCTGGCAAGTCATGCATAGAGTACATGTACCACACATGCATTTTGAAGTTTTCTTTTCTAGCGGCATCGTATGTCTTGACCCCATTTTCCCAAGCTTCTTCCCATTCATCCTTAAGCGGTTGCAGGTACACATTCATATTCTTCCCCGGATAATTGGGCCCTGGAATTATCAACGTCAGAAATATGTTCTTTCTTTGCATAATCTGCCCGGGGGGGGGGGGGAGATTCAGTGGAATGACAAATACAGGCCAACAACTGTATTGGGTTGCCGTCATGCCGAAGGGATTAAAACCATCCGTGGCGGCGCAGACTCGAGGATTCCTTGGATCTGCCGCTTTATCCTGATGCAATCCATCGAAATGTTTCCACGCTTCCCCATCCGATGTGTGTACCATCATCTTATTCCCATCCGCATCTAGTTCGGTTCTTTTGCCTAATTTGTGCCATGTCATCTGTCTGGCTGTCTCTTTGACCATGAAAAGACGTTGAAGTCTTGGTACGATTGGCATATACCGAAGAACACTAACTGCGATTTTGGTCTGCCTCTTCTCACCCATACCGTTGTCTACCACAAGATACCTGCAAGACTCGCAATTGGGACAATAGTCCAAGTGTGCATACTCCTTCCTAAATAAGACACATCCTTTCTCACATGCATCTATCTTCTCATAGGGCATCTTAAGTACACGAAGTATTTTGTCCGACTGGTACAGGTTTGCAGGCATGACATGGCCTTTGGGTAGGAAACATCCAAATAGTGTCATCATCGCATCGTAGCATTCTCTTCCCAAGTTGAACTGAGCCTTCAGAGCCATTACTTGTGCAATTGCATCCAGCTGACAGAGCTCGGTGTGCTCATGGAGAGGACGTTTTGAAGACTCCAACATTTCATAAAAGGCCTTTGCAGATTCCTCCATCTCATCTTCCGAATCCCGAGCATCATCAAAGTCTTGCACCATGTCTTCGATCCTAGTACCATGCTCGTCCGTGCGACGACGGACCACCTCAGCTCTTGTGCGTTGTATAGACTCACCATGAAATGTCCACACAGTATAATTAGGCTTAAAACCCCTCCTCTGCAGGTGTTTAATCATTACAACCTCTGTCGTCTTTTTATAGTTGTCGCATCTAGGACAGGGGCAATAGTTTCTTTCCTCGCCATTTGCGAATGCGGCTTTCACAAATTCCTTTGTTTTTAAAAACCATTCTTTCGTCATCTCTTTCTGACTAGGGTAACCGGTATACATCCACGCATGATCACTCATCTTGCGTAGCTACTAAAGACAGAAGAAATATATTTATATATAATTTAGCATTTATATTCATCTTTCGCCATTTTTATTACGTCCAGGCAACCTACACGCTAATAGGTAAAGATAGGTCCTAATCCCACCCGAGTATGTGTAGATTGGGTTCGTTTTCCCATGCTCTGCTCCGGATCCAACGCAAAATTTCGGCAGCACCTCCCCGCTGTTCTCCTGATACACGTCTCCGCAATAAACAGAGAGGATGTGCATCCGGAGAACAACAGGGAGGCACTGACGAAATTCCGCATCGGATCCAGAGCACAGCATACGGGAAAACGAACCCAATCTAAACATACTCGGGCTGTCCATGGCTAATGTTGGACAATTCGAAAGGATGGCGGTTATAAATATGCAAAGACATGCATATTTATAGATGTCGCCCTTTCGAACGGGAGACGCATACTGGTCACGCATACTGATAAATTAATTGAATTACCTAAATCTAGAAAGTTGCATCCGGAAACCGAGCCACAGTAAATGAAGGGGCGGGGAGGAGATGAAATTCGTACTGACCCACGAATGCAGGGGCGGAGCTCGTACAACGCACGGGCAGGTCTTCGCACAGCAGACCTCACAGCGACGAGACAACTATCACATGTAAATCCACCCGATCAACACAAATATTCCAATTATGTCATTTTAGAGGTAAACAAGCTAAGTATATAATATTCATTAGCTAACCGCCCGGACGGGGCGGCCGCCAGCTCAGTCGACCCGTGCCGACCCTTCCAGCACCGGGCCGGCCTCCGCCAGCCGCAACGGCCGCACCTCCGGCCGCCACACGAACCTTCCGCAGGTTGTCCTCGGCCGAGCAGCAGGAGCGTCGACGTCAGGGTCTTTGCTTTAACTGCGATGAGCCCTACACGCCGACACATGTCTGCCCCCGCCTCTTCTACTTGGAGACGGTCGACTACACCGAGGCGGACGAGACGAACGACGCACCAGACCCGGCCACAGATTCTACGGCGACGGCCTGCGTCGTCTCTCTCCACGCCCTCGCCGGCATCCGCCATGAGCGGACCATGTTGCTGCCCATGACGATCCATGGCGAGCAGCTGGTCGCCCTGCTGGATACGGGCTCCACTCTTCTTATTCTTTTCTTATTTTCCTTTTGCCTTTTCCTTTTATTCCTTCTTATTTTCCTTCTTCTTCTTCTTCTTTTTATTCTTCTTCTTCTCCTCCTCCTCCACTAGCTCTTCTTCTTCTTCTTCTCCTTTTTCTTCTTCTGCTTATTCTTCTTCTTGTACTTTTTCTTATTTTCTTCTACTAAACAGGAAACTACCTACTAAATCTACTAATTAACTACTTATTGTTTTTTCCTCTTATTCTTCTTTACCGTCTCCTATTTTTCTTCTTCTTCTTCTTCTTCTTCTTCTTGGTTCTTCTCCTTCCCTTCCTTTTCCTTCTTCTTCTTTTCCTTCTTCTTCTTATTTTTTTCTTCTCCTTTCTCCTTCTTCTTCATCTCCTTTCTCCTTCTTCTTCTTCTTCAAAACCTAAACTAACTAAACTTAAACTAAAACTGAAACTAAAACTAAAACTAAACTAAAACTGAAACTAACCTAACTAAAACTGAAACTAACCTAACTAAATCTGAAACTAACCTAACTAAAACTGAAACTAACTAAACTAAAACTGAAACTAACCTAACTAAACCTAAACTAAAACTGAAACTAAAACTAAACTAAAAGTAAGAACTAATTAAACAAAAACTATTAAAAAAAGAAGAAACTTACCAGGGGGAGCAGGGCCGCAGGGGGAGGAGGGCCGCAGGGGAGGAGGGTGCAGGGCGGCGGTGGGGTGGGGTGGGGAGGTGGGGTGGGGGTGGCGGTGGTGGCGGCGGCGGCGGGGGCGCAGGGAGGAGGAGGAGGGCCGCAGGGGGGGCGCAGGGCGGCAGTGGGGTGGGGAGGTGGGGAGGTGGGGGGGGGAGGCGGCGGCGGTGGGGCGGCGGCGGCGCTGGGGGCGCAGGGAGGAAGAGGAGGAGGGCCGCAGGGGGGGCGCAGGGCGGCGGTGGGGTGGGAGAGAGAGTGCGTGGGAGAGAGAGAGAGTGCGTGGGAGAGAGAGAGAGTGCGTGGGAGAGAGGAGAGAGGTAGGCGCGCGGCGACCGTTAACTTTTCGGGGCTTTGCCGTCTGCCACTAATCCCCTTTGCCGTCTGCCACGGACGGCAAAGCTACTCAGGCAGACGGCAAAGGGGTGGGTGGGGCCGGGGTGGGATGGGGCGAGGGGGGGTGGGGTGGGACAGCTTTGCCGTCTGCCATCCCTACCTTTGCCGTCCGTTGACAGACGGCAAAGAGGTGGCTGATGGCAAATATTTATTTTGCCATCAGCGTCCTCTTTACCGTCTGTTTTTTGCCAACACACGGTAAAGAGGTTCTTCGCCGTCTGCTGTCTGACGGCAAATATAGGAATTCGAGTAGTGCTTGTCCGAAACGGCAGCTTGGGTCTCCGTCAAGTTGGAGAGAGCCTGCTCTCTCTCTACTGTGAGGGCGGAGATCTTCTTGCCGAGGCCTTGAAGATGCTCTTCCAGCTTCTTCAATTTGCCGGCAAGCTCCTCCCTGGCAGCCTTAGCACTGGCAGCCTTGTCAGCAACCTCCTGCAACTCGCCGGCATGTTCCAAAGCATGGGCGGCAAGGGCGTCCTTATGCTCATCCATGAGCTCTTGGACACGCCGCACCACGAGCTTCTCAACTTCTTCGTCCTTGCCGCGGAGCCTGGCATCGAGCGCCTTCTCGCGATTGGCAAGTTCCTCCTCATGGGACTCGAGGCTAATCCGAAGCACATTAAGGCGAGCGTCTTCGTCGGAGATATGACGCCGAGCCTCTTCCTCCTCCTTCCATATGTAAGACGACTTCAGGAGGAGCTCGTCCTACTCGGCTCTCAGCTTTTTGCGATCCACCTTCAGTCCCTGGTGAGCCTCGGCAAAGTGGGCCCATGTCTCCTCGAAGCGTTTCTCAAAGGCCTCCTCTGCCGCCTCGACAAACGCCACCCGGGAGTCGAGTTTCTCCTTCCGAGCCTGGTAAAGGGCCTGGAGCTGGCTCACGTTGTCCCTCATGGACAGGAAGAGCTCCTCTTCGCTGAGCTTCCCGCCGCGGACCTTCGATCTGTCCACGATCTCAAGCCTGGTTGTCGGTGCACTAAAGACTGGGGTCTCCAGTGCCTCGGACAAGTGCGCGGACACCGGCAACCCCTCCGCAGCGACAAGGCGCATCACTGGAGCTTGGCGCGAAAAAAAAACTCAGAAGCTACCAAGTGCTGATTGAAAGCCCCCGGCAAGCACTCGCTTGCTTGGAAAGAAGAAGAGCCCCCGCAGGAGCTCCCTGCCGGGGAGATAGACAATGCCACGACGAGACCCTCCCGTCGAGGAAGAAGGACTGAGCCCTGACAAGCCACCCTTGACGGGAAGATATACAAGGACTCGATAGGCCATCGCCTCCCTGCCGAGAAGAACAAGAAGAGCCCCGGCATGGTAACCCTACCGGGAAGGAAGAGAAGAAGAGAAGCCCCGAGGAGAGGTGCGGGCCCAGGGCGCCCTCGTGATGTGCGAACGGCTCCACCGACGAACACGCCTCCGCCGATGCATGAGCCACGCGTCCGCCCGAACGCTAGCGCAACACCTCGAAGTTGCCACGTGTGGGTACGTGTCCAACCCCCTGACCAGGTCAGGGAAGTCTATCGAAGCATTTAATGCACCGTAGTAACACTGTCGGTCGGAGCTGTTTCACTCATGAACCCACCGTTCACCCACTGAGCCACTGTGGTGACCCCTTCGCTTATAAAAGGAGCCCCGTGGCTCAGTAGTAAGGGCTTTTTGTCTTTTTGACTAATCGAAAGGCTGTAAAGAAGGCCAGATCTACAGTAACCCAAAACGAATAACTAAACGCATGCATGTGTAGGGTTTTACGCACCACGCGGCCCGAACCTGAGTAAAAACATCTTGCCGGGCCCTGATTGTTGGTTCTTCTCTTTCCGCGACCCCTCTCCCCGTCAGACCACCAAAAAGGGGACCGTTGAGGCCCCCACAGGTGTCGATCCTACACCAACATCTTTGGTGCGCCACGTAGGGGGAAGGATGGTCGCGTCGACCTGATCTAGAGGTTAGCGGCTGGATTTCTTCATCCGCACAACCGCCATGGCTCCCAAGAGGTGGAGCGCGACGACGGCCCGAGACACCAGTGCCTAGTGCACCTGCCATGGTGCAGGAACGAGGGGGCACGGGCGCGGGAGAGGGAGGTGGAGCCCCGGAACGCCCACAACATTCCGGAAATCATACATGGGCGAGCGGGATCTTCCGCGGCCCTGGCGACCCCGTGCGTGCCGGAACGTCTAAGGACGCACCTGCGCAGCCGACATGCGGCGTGGCTACTTCTAAGGACACCAGAGGGCTCGCTGCGACGCCTATGCCATGGCCTTCCCAGGCCATGCACGACGGGCGGCCCCAGGACGGCGACCCTTCGCCACCGCAGTGACGAACCCCTGGTCCTCAAACCCAAGACACACATGGGAGGCAGACGCGCGCTACGGCGAGGAAGGTTGGCGCACGCTTGCGTGGCTGAGAAGGGGCTCCTTCTAGCACTGCCAGGAGCAAGAGCTCCTCCTGTTCCACCCGCTGCCGCCTCCCCCCTCTCGGGCGGAAGCACTGAGGTGCGCACATTTACTCCTAGATTTTCCTCCGACGGCAGACAAGCTCAAGAAATGGAGGGCCACCATCCAGAGCCTCATCGCCCTCGCCAAAAGAGACGGGCCACAGAAGCTTGAGACGTCGAAACGACCCTCCAACGGTCCTGCCCGCGACTGCATAGAGGACGGTGGAGATGCTGCCGCAACGGTTCATTCCCCGCCAAGGCGGAGGCAACAGGTCATCGATTCCAACGACTCCACTGGATCCTCCGACCCGCGCACCCGCTACGATCAGCGTCACTTCCTGTGGGAGAGGCACAAGGAGGATTCTAGGACCCTCATCGAGCGGTGGCGGGAGATACGCCACCAGTCAGACAAGCGAGCCGAGACCGTCGCGGACGCGCGGTCCTCGGGGTACCCTGACGCTCTACCCTACGAGGTGGGTTGCTCGGCCTCTACCCCCGAGCTCCGGCGAGTCCAGTGGCCCAGCTCCCGTACTTTCAAGCCGGAGATACCCGAGAAGTATGACGGTAAGACTCGCCCGTCCAAGTTCCTCAGCATCTACACCATCGCGGTGCACGCGGCGGGGGGCCGGGACGACAAGATACTCGCCAACTACTTCCCGTTGGTGCTTAAGCCCAACGTGAGGTCTTGGTTGATGCACGTGCCCAAGAACTCCATATCCTCTTGGAAGGACCTATGCTAGGATTTCGTTGGCGCCTTTACTGGCGGCCACCGAGCCCCTGGCCAGGAGAGTGACATGCACATCATCCCCTAGAAGGAGGGAGAAACTCTCCGCAAGTACACCCAGAGATTTAGCCTCATTCAACAAAACATCCCGGATGTCCACCCAGCCGCCGTCATCAGTGCGTTCCATCAGAACATGCGCAACCGGAAGATGCGCAAGGCATTGGCGATGAACAAGGTCCCCGACGTCACCGAGCTATACGCTCTGGCTGACAAGTGCGTGCGGGCAGAGGAAGGGAGGAGGCTTCCTGGCGAAGGCGCTAGTGTAGAGGCCGACTCCAAAGATGAAGACGCTGACCCTTCGAGCAAGGGGAAGAAGCGCAAGAAGAAGAGGACGAGCAAGGCTGTGTTTGCTGTCGAAAGTTCTGGCGACGCCGACGCTGACAAGAAGGCTAAGGCGGAGAACCCCGGTAAAGGCGCTGCCGGGTGCGACTCCTGCCACGCCTTGGCAGCCGCCGACAAGCCGGATTGTTCCGGCAAACAGTATTGCAAGAGCCACCCTACCAAGGGCCACGACCTCCAGGACTGTCGCCAAGTCGCGGAACTCGCCGGAGAGAAAAATGCTGAGTACGAGAGGCACGACAAGGAGAAGGCCAAAGATGATGCGGAGGGGTCCGACAGGAAGAAGGGTGGCCGCGGAGGATACCGCGTCAAGGCCCAAAACAAGCAGGAGGGGCCCCCGCAACGGTGAGACGGGAAGGAGGAAGATGAGGACGAAGACCGCCTGGAAGATGACTCCAGCAACCACGAATTTTAGAGGGCCACTAATATGATGTGCCTTGACAGAGGCGCGTCGCTACACTGTTCCCACCGCCAACTGAAAAAGTGTGCGAGAGAAGTGAGCGCAGCCGACCCCTCCGTCAGGATCTATAATCCCCTGAAATGGTTGAGCACGCCCATCATCTTCGACTCTGAGGACCACCCTGACCAATTTACTATGGTTGGCTGTTTGCCATTGATTGTTTCGCCAATGATCCCCAACCTCAAGGTGACGAAGATGTTGTTGGATAGCGGATCGGGCCTGAACCTCATCTCTCGAGGCTGCAAATCCAAGACGAGGATCTCGAGGAAACGGGAGCATTTCAACGGATCAACTCTGGGAAGATCCAGCTGAAGGGGAAGATCACGCTGCCGGTAACCTTCGGCAGCGACCAGAACTACAGGACCGAGAAGGTCGTCTTCGACGTCGCCGATAACCCATTCGCCTACGATGCAATCCTCGGGCGCCCCAAATTGCCCAAGTTCATGGCGGCATCACACTGCGCCTACAATACATTGAAGATGCCCGGTCCCGTCGGCGTCATCAACGTTAATGCCGACAAGAAGGACGCGCTTGTTTGCACCAACGGCCTCTTCCGGGAAGTCGTCGTGGCGTCCGCCGACAAGGCGCCCACTCCCGCCACCTCGGCTCCCGGCAATAGGAAGAGGAAGACCAGCAAGGAGGCCCGTCAAGCCGTCCCCAGAAACGCACCTCCTCAGAGTACTACGCTGCCGGAGCAGAGGTGCCAGAGAGCTCCGCCGGCAAGGACAAGAAGTCAAAGGCTGCCCCGCCTGAGACCAAGAGGGTGCCCGCCAAGGAGGATGGTACGGGTGGGACTTTCACCATAAGTTCCACCCTGGACAACAAATAGGAAAGCACGCTCATCACCTTCCTATAGGTGAATCTCGATCTGTTTGCGTAGCAACCTTCAGATATCCCTGACATTCATAGGAAGGTGATTGAGCACCACCTAACTGTCTGCGCTTACGTGCGGCCAGTCAAACAAAAGGTGAGGAAACAAGCTCTGGACCAGCAAGAGTTCATCGCCGAGGAGATCAAGAAGTTGGAAGCAACATGCCTAGTTAGGGGAGTCATCCATCCTACATGGTTGGCCAATCCAGTCGTAGTTCGCAAGGCGAACGGGAAGTGGCGGCTGTGTATCCATTTTACTAATGTCAATAAAGCTTGCCCAAAGGACCCTTGCCCCTTGTTGTGCATCGACCAGATTGTGGACTCCACTGCTGGCTGTGATTTGTTGTCCTTCCTCGATGCCTATTCGGCATATAATCAGATTTTCATGGCGAGGAAGATGAAGAGAAGACCGCGTTCATTACCCCGTGCGGAACGTACTGCTTCGTGCGTATGCCTTTTGGGTTGAAGAATGCCAGATCCACGTTCATTACCCCGTGTGGAACGTACTGCTTCGTGCGTATGCCTTTCGGGTTGAAGAATGCCGGATCCACGTTCATGAGGGTGATCCAGATTGGTTTTGAGCCCCAGCTCCACATGAACTTGGAAACTTATATGGATGACATAGTGGTCAAAACCGAGGACAAGGCAACGCTCATACAAGATTTGGAGGAGACATTTGCCAACCTACGCAAGATCAACCTCAAGCTCAACACTGAAAAGTGTGTCTTCGGTGTCCCATCTGGCAAGTTACTCGGGTTCTTCGTGTCCAAGTGGGGAATCGAAGCTAATCCCGACAAGATCAAGGCCATCGAACAGATTGAGGCACCGAAGCGCGTCAAGGACGTACGACGCCTAGCCGGCTCTGTCGCCGCTTTGATCAGATTCATCTCCAAGTCCGCTGAACGCCCTTTTCCCTTTTTCAAAATCTTGAAAAGGCAGGGCCCATGCAGTGGACCCCGAAGGCGGAAGCAGAATTGCAAGACCTGAAGAAGTATATTTCCATTGTGCCAAAGCTGGTCGTGCCTAGGCCACAAGAGTCGCTGCTCCTATACCTGGCCGCGACCAACCAAGTGGTCAGCGCCGCTTTGGTGGCGCAGAGGGAAGAGGCTGAAGCTTCGCCGGTAGAAGTTGCACCATTGAGTGATGCAGAGCCGGCACACGAGCAAAGATCCAGATAGAGGAGGGGACTAGGGATGCCAGACCTCCGCCATCCGGTGAGCCGACGCGGAAGCAGAAAGTGGTGCAGCGCCCCGTCTATTTCGTCAGCTCCCTCCTACAAGGAGAGCAGTCCAGATACTCGGGGGTACAAAAATTGCTTTTAGGCCTCCTCATGGCCTCAAGGAAACTGCGCCATTACTTCCAAGCACATTAGGTCACCGTCATGACCCGTTTCCTTCTAAAAAGGGTTCTGCAAAACCCTGATGCCACTAGCAGGATAGTGGAATGGCCATTGGAGTTATCCAGTTTCGGCTTAAAGTTTGAGAGCACATCAACCATCCAGAGCAGAGCCCTGGCAGAGTTTATTGCTAAGTGGACTCCAACACCTGACGACGAGATTCAAGAATCAACCCTCCGAGGCAGGGAAGCAAGCCAAGAGTGGATCATGTACTTTGACGATGCGTTCTCACTCCAAGGGGCAGGGGCCGGCGTGCTGCTTGTCACCCCAATAGGAGAACACCTGAAGTACGTGTTGCAGATGTATTTCCCCCGGGAGCAATCGACCAACAATACTGCCGAGTACGAGGGGCTCCTCGCCGGTCTCAGGATCGCGACAGACCTCGGAATCGGAAGGTTGATAATCTGAGGCGACTCGCAGTTGGTCATACGAAAAGTCAACAAGGACTACCAAAGCCCCCTAATGGAGGCATACGTCGAAGAAGTGAGGAAGCTCGAAGGGCGCTTCGATGGTCTACAGGTAGAGCACGTCCCCCGTGCCGAAAATACTATCATCGATGACCTGTTGAAGCGTGCAGCCCTTAAGTTACCTGTGGAACTGTTGGAAATATGCCCTAGAGGCAATAATAAATTAGTTACTATTATATTTCCTTGTTCATAATAATCGTTTATTATCCATGCTATAATTGTATTGATTGGAAACTCAAATACATGTGTGGATACATAGACAACACACTGTCCCTAGTGAGCCTCTAGTTGACTAATTCGTTGATCAAAGATGGTCAAGGTTTCCTGGCCATAGGCAAGTCTTGTCACTTGATAATGGGATCACTTCATTAGGAGAATCATGTGATGGACAAGACCCAAATTATATACGTAGCATATTGATCGTGTCATTTTATTGCTATTGTTTTCTGCGTGTCAAGTATTTATTCCTATGACCATGAGATCATATAACTCACTGGCACCGGAGTAATACCTTGTGTGTATAAAACGTCACAACGTAACTGGGTGACTATAAAGGTACTCTACAGGTATCTCCGAAGGTGTCCGTTGAGTTAGTATGGATCAAGACTGGGATTTGCCACTCCGTGTGACGGAGAGGTGTCTCGGGGCCCACTCGGTAATACAACATCACACACAAGCCTTGCAAGCAATGTGACTAAGTGTAAGTCACCGGATCTTATATGACGGAACGAGTGAAGAGACTTGCCGGTAACGAGATTGAAATTGGCATGCGGATACCAACGATCGAATCTCGGGCAAGTAACATACCGAAGGACAAAGGGAATGACATACGGGATTATATGAATCCTTGACACTGAGGTGCAACCGATAAGATCTTCGGAGAATATGTAGGATCCAATATGGGCATACAGTTCCCGCTATTGGATATTGATCGAGGAGTGCCTCGGGGCATGTCTACATAGTTCTTGAATCCGCAGGGTCTGCACACTTAAGGTTCGATGATGATTTAGTATGGTTGAGTTATATGTGTGGTTACCGAATGCTGTTTGGAGTCCCGGATGAGATCATGGACGTCACGAGGGTTTCCGGAATGGTCTGGAAACGAAGATTGATATATAGGATGGCTTCATTTGGTTACCGGAAGGTTTTCGGGCATTAACGGGAATGTACCGGGAGTGACAAATGGGTTCTGGAAGTTCACCGGGAGGGGGGCAACCCACCCACGGGAAGCCCAATGGACCTAGGGGTGGTGCACCAGCCCTTAGTGGGCTGGTGGGACAGCCCAAGAGGGCCTTGGTGCCAAGGAAAGAAAACCAAAGAAAAAGGAAAAAAAGAGAGGTGGGAAGGAAGAGAAGGACTCCACTTTCCAATCCTAATTGGAGTAGGATTGGAGTAGGACTCCTCCTCTCCCTTGGCTGGCGCACCCTTGAGGGCTTGACCCTCAAGGCAAGCCTCCTCCCCGTCCCTCCTATATATAGTGGTAATTTAGGGCTGATTTGAGACAACTTTTGCCACGTGCAACTCAGATCTAGACACCATAGTTTTACCTCTAGATCGTATTTCTGCGGAGCTCGGGCGTAGCCCTGCAGGAGTAGATCCTCACCACCACCGGAGCACCGTCACGCTGCCGGAGAACTCATCTACTTCTCTATCTTTCTTGCTGGACCAAGAAGGCTGAGATCATCGTCGAGCTGTACGTGTGCTGAACGCGGAAGTGTCGTCCGTTCGTTACTAGATCGGAACGGATCGTGGGATGGATCGCGGGACGGTTCGTGGGATGGTTCGCGGGGCCGACCGAGGGACGTGAAGACGTTCCACTACATCAACCGCGTTTCTTAACGCTTCCTTCTATGCGATTTACAAGGGTATGTAGATCCAAATCTCCTCTCGTAGATAGACATCACCATGATAGGTCTTCGTGTGTGTAGGAAATTTTTTGTTTCCCATGCAACGTTACCCAACAGGAACCAGGGACTTCCGTGCTACGGCTCATCCAACCATCTGTGGCGACATCAGCCCGGCAAGAAAAGATAAGGAAGTTGGGCTCCGGAGAGTACTTCCCAGCAGACCTGCTGGGAAATTCTGGCAAGGGTCTTGACGGGGGAGAGGTTGCCGGGGAAGGCCTCCAGCCTGCCGGGGGGATACCACCCTGGCGGAAGAAATGCCTTTGGTCCTTGTCGTCAAGCCACAAGCTCCGGCATGGGCACAACAAATCGTCTAGTACCTTCAGACCGGGGACCTGCTCGAAGAGCAGGAAGAAGCAGAAAGAGTAGCCCGTCAGTCCAACATGTATCAATTCATCGATGACACTCTATACATAAGATGACTGAACAAAGTGAAGTTGAAATGCATCCCCCAAGACGAAGGCCTGGAGCTGTTGGCCGAGATACACGGAGCCATATGTGGCTCCCACGTAGGGTCAAGAGCGCTTGCCGACAAAGCATACCGGCAAGGTTTCTTCTAGCCCACTGCCTTCTAGGATGCAACGACACTAGTAACCAAGTGTTAAGCGTGTTGGTTCCATTCAAAGAAAGCTCATCAACCAACTCAAGCACTCCAGACAATCCCTCTCTCCTAAGAATTTTCAGTCTGGCGGCTCGATATACTCGACCCCTTTCCCCACGCCGCCGGGGGCTTTGAGTACTTGTACGTGGCAATCAACAAGTTCACAAAGTGGCCGGAAGTGGAGCCGGTGAGGAAGATGACCGCGTAGTTAGCCATGAAGTTATTCAAGGGAATAGTCTGTCGTTTTGGTGTCCCAAACAAAATCATCACGGACAACAGCGCCCAATTCATGAGCCGCTCCATTATGCAGTACGCCCAAGATCTCGGTAGCCAAATATGCTTTGCTTCTGTTGCCCACCCAAGGAGCAACGGGCAAGCGGAAAGGGCAAATGCTGAAGTGCTGCCACGACTCAAAACAAAGACTTTTGACACGCTGTGTAAACATGGATGGAACTGTATTGACGAGCCGCCGGTGGTTCTTTGGTCGATTAGAACGACACCAAGTCGAGCCACCGGCCAGACATCCTTCTCCCTGGTCTATGGGGCGGAGGCAGTTCTTCCCACATAACTCATTTGCGGATCACCTCGGGTGCTTGCTTACGATGAGCTCGAGCAAGAGAAACAACGCCAAGATGACGCCGTGCTCCTCGAGGAAAGCCATCTTCAGGCAGCTGTGTGAGCCTCTCGCTACCAGAAAGCCCTGGGTCGCCACCATAGCCGCAAGGTGCGAGCTCGAAGTCTTGACGAAGGCGACCTTGTACTTCAGCATGTTCACTCGACCAAGAACTCAAACAAGTTCACGCCAAAGTGGGAAGGTCCATATCGGGTACTGCGATTCACCAGGCCCAGCGCAGTCCGACTGGAGACTGAGGATGGAATTCCGCTGAGCAACTCCTGGAATATCGAACATCTTCGCAAGTTCTACACGTAGGGAGAGGCCGCCGAGTACACCAGCGACCACCTTTTGTGCAAGTCTTGCCGATGTTGCATGTAATCCTTTGTACAAAGCCAGGCGAAGACCCTAAGCACAGTCAAATAAAGTTTAGCGTCATGCATCATCTCGATTTATCATGATTAAGGCATGCATGTATATAATCTAGGGTTCGGTGTAGCACATAAACTGACAAGCACCAAGATATCTATGTCTACTTTCTCTTATTTCTTAGCACTAGACAGGTTTTTCTCCGCGCACAAGTTTGCCGGGGGGGGGAGAAGGGAGAAGGCATAGAACAGACAAGACAAGAACGAGCCCGGAGTCAAAAGGAGAGTCGCGGTCCAAGTGACAAGTGACACAAACTCCGAACAAACTCCTGGTTCAAGGGACATCTCCTTACCAGTACCTTCCAACTCTTGTATGGAAAACTTGTGTGCCGAAGAGCCTAGCCACGGCTGCCCTGAATACTATCTGGAAGTGTGCTTGTCGACTAGTGGCCTCTAATGGTCGCCTCATTGAAAAGAGATGCGCTCGATAGTGCGAAGGCAAAATACAGAGACGACAAGACACCTCGTCGGTGGTGACGACCCTGGCAAGGAAGCCAAGGCCTATCTTCAGTGGCATCTCCGGCAAGACATGCTGGCGGAAACGCAACAGAAGGATAAACCATACAAAGAAAGGGCGGCTGAAAGGAGATCGCACCCATTCAAGAAAAGTAACATGTATATTAAAAACGTTGATAGGCGTATTTTAAGCTTAAAAGTGTCCATCAGTTTAAGATCGCATGGGACAGGGGTATGCGAAGCTGTTAATCCCGGCAGGAGCCTTGCACCCTCTTGACTCGGTCCACCCTGTTAACGATGGGCATGACGAGCTCTTTGAGCGCCTCGAGGTCCAGGCCCTTCGGTATACGCCCAAGCGAGAAGCTCATGCCGGGGTTTCGGTATGCTAGTTTGGTGAGCTCCTTCAAGTGAACGCCTCGGCAGAGCTTGCGGCACTCGTCAGTAAGGCGTGCTGATTCACCGGCCTGGCGATGCTTCAAAGCGTCATCCACGCCTTCGAAGAACAATGTCAATCGGGCACTATGGGACACCGCCGGGTCCAAAGGGTATCCGAAGCCTTGAATGCCCATGGTGGACATCTGCGCATCAACCCTTCCGGCCACGTCGACAAGACGCTTAGTCCACAGCTCGACCTCGCATGCATAAGCTGCATGGGCAGGGGTAACGGACTTGAGCTCGTCAGCCTCGCCTTGAAGCTTCACGGCCAGGGCCTCCTCGCGAGCTCGAATGTCTTGGAGGGCCTGCTCCGAAGAGGCCAGTTTCCTTTGCAACTCGGCGACGGCGTTGTTGGCGGAGAGGAGCTTGGCGGAAGCATCGGAGGTGGCAGCTTGAGCCTCCGACGGGCTAGAGAGGGTCTTTTCCCTCTGTGTCCTGAGCTTCGAGGCCTCCTTCTCGAGCTCGACGAGGTTCGCTTCCAGATCCCTTGCCTTCGCGGCAAGCTCGTCCATGGCCGCTTCGGCGACAACGGCCTAGTCCGCCGTCTTCTTCAACTTCTCGGCGAAGTCGGAGGCTTGGGCGGGAAGGGCACATTTGTGCTGCTCCGCCAACCCTTGTGTACGCTGCACCACGAGACACCTCGACCTCCTCGTCTTTTGCACGAAGGCAGTCGCCGAGCACCCTCTCGCGGCCAGTGATGTCCTCCTCGGCTGCGTCAAGGCTGATGCGAAGGGAGTTGAGGTGGACCTCTTCGGCGGCATGGAGTCTTTTCGCCGCCTCCTCCTCCTCCTTCTGGATGTCGTAAGTATTTAGGAGGAGCTCCTCCCTTTCGGTCTTCGATCGAGCGCGCTCCTCCTGCAGCTCTAAGAAGGCTTCGGCGAACCATTGTTGCGCCTGATCAAAGCGCTGCTAGAGCGCCTCCTCCCTCGCCTCACCAACTGCCACCCGGGAGTCGAGTTTCTCATTCCGGGCGCGATAAAGGGCCTGGAGCTGGCTTAGGTTGTCCTTCATCGACAGGAGAAGCCGCTCCTCGCCAAGCTTGCTGCCGCCGGCCTCCAGCCCGGTAATGACTTTAGACCTCCCCATCAAGGGCCTCTCCTGCCACGATCTCACTGATGTGAGTCATCGCCGGCGGGCTGATAAATTGCCCCTTGCCTATACGGATGTACCCGCCAGGGTGAGGGACCGCTCAGGAGGAGGGATGGTCTCCCACGGCTCCCTTGTCGATGAGCAGGGAGCCCGCGTCTGGCGCAGCTTCCTCCGTGGCAGCAGCAGAAAAACTGCCAGCATGCCCTTAAGTCTCTTTGACGCTCTACTCCATCGAGTCCTCGGCGGTCTGGGCCCGGACCTCCGCCGCGGTCTCCCTGGCAGCAACTTTGTCGGCCTCGGCCGTGGTGTCCAATGCTATCTCCTCAATGATGAGGTCAACATGTGCCTCACCCAAGCAAAGAGAGGGGAGGAAAGAGCCTGAGGTCCGGGAAGGATAAAAAGAAAAAAAAGGGAAGGGAAGCGTGGGTGTCCCCAGACGGGATACTCACCTTCATCCGGCAGGGGCGAGGTGGCTGCCCTCTCCCCGGCAACATCGGTGACCAACGCGGGGTCCTCAGTCTCCAATCCTATCGGGTCCTCCTTGGCGGGACTTGCCCTGGCAGGGGGGTCGCCCCCCATGTGGCGAGGCCGCTGGTGATTTCCCTTGCTGTCGGGCCTTCCCTGCAAAATGAGTGATGTCAGTGGAGAAGATCACGTTTCCGGTTCTCGGCAAGGGGAAACAGGCGGTGGACCCACGCTGGCGCCTCTGCTGCGGCAGACTGAAGTCGACTCTGGTGCCCCGGAGGTGCTAGCCAAGGGTCTGTCGCTCGCTGACACCTTTGCCCTCTTGGCCATCCTTTGTGCCAGCGTCTCCATTTCCTTGAAGAGGCCAAGGTCAAGACGAGTCTCATGAGAAATAACAAGAATGAAAGAATGAGGGCGTGGGTGCGTACTCTTCTTCCTCCTCCGAGCTGAAGGTCAAGAAGTCAAAGTTCAGATCCTCCTCGCCTCCAGTAGGAGGCGACACACCTCTTGAGCGCTTGGCGGGGATGAAGACTGGAGTTTGCCGCGACGGGAGCCAAGTGTCGGCGCATCGAACGACCTGTTTGGGCCTTCGGTGGATCAAAGGCTCCTTGGTCTCTTCCTCCTCCTCCTCCGCCTCATCAGGCACATGGACAACGGAGGGGCCGTGGGCAGAGGAGCTGCCGGCTTCCCCGAGAACCGTATTCGCTGCCGCGGTCAACTCCCCGTCGAATTCTTCTTCGTCGAAGGACCCGACCTCCCCCTCCGCCTCGGCGGGGGCCCTCTCCTGAAGCCTAGTGGCTATGAATGCCACCTCATCTTTGGTGGTGGGGCGGATGAGCACAAACTCTTCCACCCTGGCAACCTTCTCCGACAAGTGGTCGAAGAAGGACAAGATATCCTCGTCCGACGGCTGACCCCAGGTCGGAAGGATGCCATGGGCGTTGCACTCTGGCATCATTGCCTTGAGCACCTTCAGGGCCGAGCTGATGAACGGAGGTATAACGCCCGCCGAAAGCCGGAGCTTGGGGTCGAACTTGAACAACTTTCCGCAGACGAAGGCGTGCTGCAGGACGGTCAGGTTGTTATACAACCCCTGCCTGCAGCCGCATTATGTCTATCGCGTTCGAGTACGCCGACGCCAGCCTCCCCCTCTATGCTGAAGGGGGGCGATCCGCATTCGGATGAAATCAGAGGCCACCATTTCCATCATCAGCCCTGTGGCCCTCAGGCGCAGGATCCTGGTGACGGGGATGGCCAATTTCTCATCGTCTGGGTCGAGGCTGCTCCAGTCATCGCCCCGGCCTCAATCTTGGCGGTTCTAGGCTCGCAGAAGGGAAAAAACCCTTTTCCCGAATCCAACACCACTTCCCTCACCACTCCTTCCCCTTCTCCCGAAGAGTCCCTTCCAGGTATGCCTCCTTGCACCCGGTCCGTGAGATCCAGGTGATGGAGCATGAATGGGCGTCCCCTCTTTGGATTCGGGGGATGAAGTAGTGGCGGAAGAGGGCGGTGTTGGGGATGATGCCGATGAAGTTCTCGCGGTTATGTGCGAATATCGACATGCACATCACGGCATTCGGTGTAAAATCCGGAAGCCGGAAGCCGTGGGTCTGCATGATATCAACGAAGAACTCCGAGAAAGGTGGGCAGAGCCCGCAATAGAAGAAATCAGCGAAGAACGGGTACTTATCCGATTCTGGGCCCGATTACCTAGTGTTCACGATGGTGGCCGGATGCGCCGTCGTCCTCAACACCCACATGAAGCTGTAGCGATCCGACAGGGCGCACGCCTCAAGCCCCGGGGGGAAGAAGCAAGCTCGTGCCGCTTCTTTGCCATCTCCTTCTCCGTGTTCGCTAGCTGCCCTTCTTGGCTCTGCTCCCCTTCGGCAGCATGAAGATTGTGGGAGGGGCTGCTACTGGAGGAAGCGGTTTCGGGAGCAGAAGGGGGGAACATAGGCTCGGTCTCGAGGAAGAGGATGACAACGGCGGCGAGATTGGAAGAAGAGGATAGTAAGGAAGCAACCGCACCCCTCGTTCTTTTCCATTATAGGGAACGCAGGTCGGCCCTTGGTTGCCCAACTAACAGCTCCACGCGCACGCGGTTGCCTCGGCCATTGCACGTGCGCCGCACACCCTCCCACTTCGCGCGTTCAATGTGTGGCGTGGGGAAAGAAAGCATGTAACGACTCGATTCCGATAAGCCCGGCGCCCATGAGTCCGCGCACCGTTTTGGGCCTGGCCCGACAACGCCCGCTTGCGTGTGTGGCCTAGGCCCGGGGGCTTCTGTCAGTGCACTAAAAACTGGGTCTCCAGTGCCCCGGACTAGTGAGCGGACACTGACAGCGCTCCGCAGTGGCAAGGCGCATCGCTGGAGCTTGGGGAAAAAACAAGACTCGAAAGCTACCAAGTGTTGATTGCAAGCCCCCCGGCAAGCACTCGCTTGCTGGGAAAGAAGAAGAGACCCCGACAGGAGCTCCCTGTCGGGGAGATAGACAATGCCATGGCGAGACCCTCCCGTCGAGGAAGAAAGACTAAGAACCGGCAAGCCACCCTTACCGGGAAGACTGACAAGACCTCGGCAGGCCATCGCCTCCCGGCCGAGAGGAACAAGAAGAGCCCCGGCAAGGTAACCCTGCCGGGAAGGAAGAGAAGGCCCGAGGAGAGGCGCGGGCCCAGGGTGCCCTCACGACCTACGAACGCCTCCACTGACGAACACGCCACCGCCGATGCATGAGCCAGGCGTCCGCTCGCATGCCAGCGCAACACCCTGAAGTTGCCACGTATGGGTACATGTCCAACCCCCCTGACCAGGTCAGGGAAGTCTGTCGAAGCATTTATTGCACTATAGTAATACTGTAACTGTCGGTCAGGGTTGTTTCACTCGTGAACCCACCGTTCACCCACTAAGCCACTGTGGTGAACCCTTCACCTATAAAAGGAGTCTCGAGGATCAGTAGTAAGGGCTTTTTGGGTTTGTGACTAATCGAAAGGCTGTAAAGAAGGACAGATCTACAGTAACCCAAAACGAATAACTAAACGCATGCAGGAGTATGGTTTGACGCACCACACGACCCGAACTTGGGTAAAACGATCTTGCCGGGCCCTGACTGTTGGTTCTGCTCTTGCCGTGACCCGTGTCCCCGCCAAATCAATAAAAAGGGGACCGTTGAGGCCCCCATAGGTGTCGATCCTACACCAACACCGGCACTGGTGGAGACTTTGACGTCAAAGCTCTCCCCCTCCACGACTATCCTGTTACGACGCACCCCTGGTGGATTGATGTACCGAACCTTGCGGACGTGAACATACTCGTTGGCTGGCGGGGGCCTAGACATACGAGGTTGGCCGCCGGTAGCATCCTCACTGGCCAGAGGGGGATCCTCATCCATCGCAGCCTCCACACCTTTGACGGCAGGAGAATCACCGGCGTGCACCCCAGGTCCTTCGGTGAACTCCTCTATTCGTTCCTGGGTGGCCCGATCCCGCGCCTCCGCAGCAGACTCGCTCGTGGCAACCTCATCGGCGTCAGCGGCTGCGTCGTGGACGGTCTCCTCGATGACGGAGTCAACATTCATCTCCTCCGCCGAGGAGAAGCCCGGGGTACAAGATAAATAAAAAGACGATCAGAACGAGGCGAACATCCGGGAAAACAGGAGGATAAACTTTCAGACATCCTTTCCCAGGACACTCACCCTCGTCAAGCTAGTTATGGGAAGATCATCGGTTGTCAGGGGCTCATCCTCGGGTGTCGCAGGCCTCGGTGACTCCCGTTGGGGAATGGACACCCGAGCGGTGAAAGCTGCCGGCAGCTCCTCTGAGGCAATTGTCGAAGGACCGCTGTCTGCCGACACCTTAGCGCTCTTTGCCATCCTTTGGGCCAATGTCTCCGTGTCCTTGAGAAGAAGAACCGTCACCTGATGAGTAAGAGCACAAGGCGAGGGGTTCGAAGGGTGTAAAAAGTCAAACACTTACTCCTCCTCCTCACCCGAGTTGAAGGCCGAGAAATCAAAATCCACGTCCTCCTCGACATCCGCAGGGGGAGCCGCGGCTCTTGGGCGCTTGGCGGGTGCGATAGGCTTACTTTGCCGGACGGGGATGTTAGAGCCGGCGTGTCGAAGCACTCGCCTGGTCCTCCGGCGGGCTAGAGACTCCTGCTCTTCCTCCTCCTCATCCTCTACATTAGACGCCCGTCCCTCCGTAGGGCCTCCGGTCGCCGAGCTGCTCTGCTCTCCGAGGAGCTACTCCTCCTGCAGTGCCTCCTCATATGGCGCCCTCGTCATAGAAGCCGACGCTCCTCGCCGCCTCGGCAAGGGCCCGCTCCTCAGCCCGGCTGGTGATGTACGCCACCTCCTCGTTGGTGGTCTCGCGGACGAAGCCGGTCTCTTCTCTGATGGGCTTCTCCGATAAGCAGTCAAAGAAGGACAATCATCCTCCTCCTTGGCCTCGATCCAAGTCGCAACCACGCCATGAGCATTACACTCTAGCATCATTGCCATGAGTGAGCTTAAGGCAGAATTGTTGCACAAGGGTACGATGCCATGCGGCATCCAAGGCCTTGTACCCGACTTGAACAGCTTCTCGCAAATGAAGGCCCCGTCACCGTCAGTTTGTTGTTCAAACCAGTCCGCTGTGGCATGATGTCTGCGGCGTTCAAAAAGGCTGAGGCTGGCCTCCCTCTCCTATTCTGGAGGGGGGCGATGCGCCTGTGAATAAAGTCGGCACCCACCATCTCTATCGTCAGCCATGCGGCCTGGAGATGCAAGATCCTGTTGACGGCGATAGTGAGCTTCTTATGTTTCGGGTCGAGGTCACTCCAATGCTTGTCACGGGAGTCGATCTTGGCGGTCCTGGGCTCGCAGAAGGGCAGATACTTCTCCTCGCAGATCCAACACCAATTCCCGCGCCATTCTTCCCACTTCTCCCGAAGGGCCCCATCCAGATACATCTCCTTGCATCCGGTCCTCGGAATCCAAGTGATGGAACCCGAAAGAGCATCCCCTCCCTGGATGCGGGGAATGATATAGTGGCGGAGGAGGGTGGTGTTGGGGGTGATCCCGACAAAATTCTCGTAGAGATGCGCGAATATAGACATGCATGTCACCGCATTCGGCGTGAAATCCAGAAGGTGGAAGCCGTAGATGTGCATGAAGTCGATGAAGAACTCAGAGAAGGGAGGACAAAGCCCGCAATAAAAGTAATCGACAAAGAAGGGATACTTCTCTGGAGCACCTCTAGATTCTCCTGGTGTCACTTAGGTGGCCTGATGCACCTTCGTCTTGGCCACCCAGATATGCTGATAACGCTCCTTCAGGAAGAACGCGTTGGGCCCCGGGGAAAATAGGCGAGCTCCTTCCACATCTTCGCCAGCTCCTTCTCCGTGATGAATGGTTTCCCTTTCTTGCCTTTTCCGCCCTTAGGCGCCATGGCAACGGCGGAACCTGCGGTTGTCTGGAGAGCAGCCTCGAGAGCAAAGGTGGAGGTGGGAGGGAACTTCAGCTGGAAGAGGGAGGCGGTGGCGGTTTCAAGATTGAAAAGAACTCGGAAGGGACGAAGGTCTTGTGCGCTTGCGTTTCCCTTTCTTATGAGAAGAAAGGTGGACGCACCGGCCGACCCTTGCATTCCGAACCAATGGCTTAGCGCGTGCGTGGCCACCTCGGCCACTGTGCGCAGGCCTCCCCACTTCTTCTGTTCAATGTGCGACGTGGGAAGTGCCGTTTACAACGGCTCCAAAGCTACAGAGTCCCCTGCCATGGAAGCTCATGCACTACTTTGGCCCTGGCCCAGCAACGACCCACGCACGAGCGTGGCCTAGGCCCAGGGGCTCCTGTCGGTGCACTAGAGACTGGGTTCCCTCGTGCCCCAGACTTGTGCACGGGCATCGGCGACGCCCCTAACAGCAGTGCTCAGGGAAGAACAACAGGAAGGCGATCCAAGACCCACCAAAAGCACGCCCTTCCCTCTCTCCAAGGGCGTGGAGTACAAGGGCTCCAGATGCAAGTCCCCGACAAGCCCTCCTTGCCAGGAAGATTCCCAAGGCCCCGGCAAGCCCACTTGAAAGTGCGTTATATCGACTAGACGGGGGGTGAATAGGAGATTTTTAGAATTTCATCGCTGAGGAAATTCCTCTTGAGGAAATTCCTCACTGATGAATAACTTGCAGCAGAAACAACAAAGGATCAGGAGTGCAAAGTATTACTACAACAGTTTTTTTGATGAGGAATACGAAAAATATTTTGCATAGTACGCAAGCACAGAGTAAGCAGGTGAGGATTAACTAGCGTGAAGAATTTGACGTTGTGGAAATTCAGAGAAAGTCTGTAGCAAATTCTTCAAACAGAGATTCTAAAAATCTTCAACATACAATATTGAGGAATTGAAAGAGGTTAAGAAATAGAACCTGTATCATGGTGAAGACAGTGGTTGATGACCGAGTTCCAACTACCGTGACAGTCGTACGTCTGGTTTGGAGTGGCTTGGTTTTGAAACCAAAAGACACACAGTCCCTACCGTCTTCTCCTCTAGCTAAGGACACACAGTCCTCGCCCAACACTCGTGGTAAGTCTTCAGGGCAGACTTCCAAACCCTCACAAACTTGGTCACCTGGTTATCCACAGTTGACTGCTGGATTGCACTAGACCATGACGCCTAACCATCTGGAGGATGCACAGTCCTCAAAGGTAAAATGCTTCAGTTCCGCACAAGAACAAATTCTTCAGTGATGCTCAATCACTTGGTTTTCGGTTTGTGGTTTGGTGTTTGGGGTATTTCTTCATTGATGATTTACTCTCGAAGACTCTCAGGAATTTTGGTTGCTCTAAATAACAAGTGTTAGTTTCTCGCGGAGCAGCCAACGAGCTAGTGGTTGTGGGGGCGGCTATTTATAGCCTGGGAGCATCCCGACATGATTTGACATTAATGCCCTTAAATATTATGACCGTTGGTGTGTATAAGATTGGCGAGGTGGCGCGAATTGCGGAAATGGTCGGGACTCTCAACTGTGAGAGTCCTCATGTCTCTCATATTTCTCACTTGAGGCTTTTGTAGGATTAGGCTTGGGTTGAGCATCATAAGGAAATTCATTCTGTAGTGTTACCTTGACGCCCTTTAACAGTACGGTGTTCCTATGACTCAAGAGTGAACAAAATGAAACCGAAAGAATAAATCTTCACGCTTCAAAGTCTTCAGATTGATTTTCCTCAGGACACATCGAGTTCCTCATCTTCAGTATCTTCATGAGAAATATCAATTTCATCGCAATTTCTTCGCGATCCAAATCTTCAGCATAAGACCAATTTCTTCAGCCAAAGATATACATTTTTAGGGGTCGATATTCGTCCTATAACTCAAATGCTCAGTGATTTATAGATCATGTGTACACTCATGAACACATTAGATACTTAACCTATAAGTCTTGAAACCACCAAACTCACTAAGGGCACTAGATGCACTTACAATCTCCCCCTTTTTGCTGGTTGATGACAATTAGGTAAAGTTTTCAATGCGGATAAAGATATGAAGTGTAAATACTCAGTTTGGGGAATTTGAAAACAAGATACAAATAGACTCCCCCTGAAGATGTGCACACTTTGAGGAATTAGCTTTTCACAGCAAATGCACATTCATGATTTCTATGATGGAGATCTCCCCCTTTATCTTGTAAATCATGCATACATATGACATATAATATGATGAATTTGAGAATGCATGATGAGAAATGGTATCTGACGAATTTCACCTTGCGCGCATTAATATTTTGAGGAATAAGCTTGCGAAGAAAAATGTTAAAAAGCATCAGAGAACCATCGGGCTTAAGTTACAACTCATTACATAAAACACTTCAGAAGAACCAAGAGTTTGTAACTTAATAAAGTTTATAAGCCCCAAAACTTATCCTTCGTGAAGACTAACTCAGATTTCTCCCCCTTTGTCATCAAGTGATGAAAAGGGACAAAACTAAGGACTAACGCCCCATGAAGACTTTCACTTCTTGCTGATGAAGATGAGGTGTGAGGATTCTTGGCGACAGGCTTCTTCCTTGGGCCAGTAGCAGTGTCTTCTAGTTCTTCATCAGATTCTGCAGTGCGGAATGAAGAAAAGGAACTGTCCTCAAGGTCTGGAACTGGAATTGGATTGAATTTCTTCTTGGAGGTCACGACCAGTCGAAGTCCCGAGTAAACTCCAATTCATCAAGTTCTTCTTGAGTCTTTAGATGAGCCAGGGTGGCCCACGTACGATCAAAGACCTCATGAAGATAGTAGTGATTTTTCTTCACTGCATTCTGAGTCTTGTTGAGGGTTTTCACAATGGCACTGAGTTGACGTTTTACCCATTTGTGATTGCGATCGACCTTTTGATGATGGCCGAGGAGTAGTCCTCTATTAGTTATTATCCTTGGGGCAACAGAGCTAGGCGGATCCTGAGTCGTAGTTTCATCATATGAAGAATATGATTCTGCTTCACGAAACTGGCCATCAAGGGGCCGACTTCCTTCATCTATGACAAATTTTCCTTTTCCTTCAACAGGCTCAAATGTCTTCTTGATGACTCTGATCAGAGGCATATGTCCAATGCGATTGTTGAAATCAGCATGATAGTTGATGCCTGACCTGCGTCTGATGAATCTCATGATCCACGGAGCATAAATCCTCATGTCAAATGGCGACATTGCATTATTACCCAAAGTCCTTAGGAAGAAATCATGAAGATTTATAGGTATGCAATGGATGATGCTGAAGAGGATATTCTTCATGATTCTTACTACATCTTCCTCATCATCATGGCCTTTGATAGGTGCAAGGGTATTGGCCAAGATTCTGTAAACGGTTCGTGGTTTATACTTCAAGTCTTGAACTAGAAAGCGAGTCCTTGGAGGTTGATTCTTGGCCAAGGGCTTCATGAGGACTTCCATCAGTTTTTTGAGCAGCTCCCGTTCATCATACATAAGCACAGCTCGTTCTAAGGGAATTGAAACTGGAAGCACTCACAACATTTCAGTGGCAGGAGCTTTGTATTGAGTGTGCTGAGTCATCCAGTCCAGCACCCAAGTGTTGATATCCTTCTGGTCTCCAGAGATGTGCAAAGTAGCATCAAACTGAAGAATATTATCACTGTTGCAATCACCTATATCAGTGTACAGAGGCAGCAGTCCAGCTTCATGAAGAACATTAAGGACTGGGGCAAAGCAAGGAATTTCTTCCATCCCAACATGAGGATTATGCTTGTGCTGAAATATTTTGTTTCACCCACAGAGCACAGAGGCATAGTAGTTGAGCTGAGGCCTTGCCAAAACATCCTGTGCCTAATGCTAAGCTTGTCATATGGATTGTCGCCGATGAAATACATCCGTTCTTCATAGAACGCTTCCTTTTGAAACTTTGGCCTCTTAAAAAAAGGCCATTTTGCTTTGGTTGAAGATTATGCTGCTTTTCTTGAGGAGATACTATCATTGTTGTTTCAGTGTTGACTACAACAATAGCAGTTTCGGTATTGGGTGTAGGAGCATTTTCTTCAGCCTGTTCCTCAGGTTGAGGATTTTGTTCAGGTTGAGGATTTTCCTCGGGTAGAGGATTTTCCTCGGCTTGAGGAATTTGCTTAGTGGAGGAGGCAAAGTCTTCAACTGTTGCAGCTGATCCTTAAGCAGTTTCATCAGATGCCTTGCGAGGAATGAAGGACTGAGGAATATCATCAATTTGAATTTCCTCATCCATGGTTTCTTCAGATTCAACATCTTTCATTTCCTCATCTTCTTCAGGAATGACATAGTCAATTATGAATGGAATAAGTGAATATGATGGAGCTACCTTCAGAGGCATAGCATCCACTGGAGCAGTTGAAGACTGTGTCTGAGTTAACTTGGGGCGCTTGGCCTCTGATGATTCTCAGGTCATTGAAGCTTTTCTTTTCTTCGCTTCTCTCTCAGCAGCCTTGGTATTCTTCACGTCTGATGCAGACGGAACCATTTTTCACCTTTGAGGATTGAGGTGAAGGAATTCTCTCTTCAGGAGCTACTGCAGTATCAGTCCTCGCAGTTTCCTCAGCTGAAGCATTTTCTTCAGCTAGAGCAGATTCATCAGCTGGAGTATCTTGATATATTTCCTCAACAACAGGTTCATCAGCTGGAATATCTTCAGGCATTTCCTCAACAACGGGTTCTTCAGCTTCATCTTCTTCAGTCAGCTGAAGAGAATAGTTGGACTCAGGCAACTTTTGTTTCACTCGAGGAGCAGCTTTCTTGTTATATTCATCAACTGCATCAGTTGCAAACTTGATGAAATTTACCTTGAGACTTTGACGATCAGATCGATTCGTGTACTTGTCAGTCAAAGTCTTCAGTTCAGCCTGGGTGGACACAAGATCTTTAGGCGTTAGATTGAGGAGATTCTGCGTGAGGAATTTCTCCTTATTCAGGTTTGTAGCCTTTGCTGGCTTCTCTTTCCATTTAGCCTCATTGATGAATGTGGCAACCATATGACTGAGACCTGGGGGAAGATTCAAATCATCAATGGGGGTGCTTGGGTCTTCATACCAGACATTGATGAAATCCAGTAGAACCTTGGGATCCATGAAAAGAGGAATAGAGCTTCCTGGGGCTTGTGCAACTCGTTCCTGCTTGTTTCTGATGATGGCTTGAAGAGTTTCACCATCGAATTCATCACTTCCTTCTGATGCAGAAGGGATGTTGATGACTTTTCTTGGATTGGGACTAATGCCCCTTCCAGTAGGCATTTTAGTCTTCAAGGGTGTTGGTGAAGACTTTTCCTCTGAGCTCGTGGTAGATGGTATAGAAGAGCTGGAGTGAGGAGGCTGATGCTTGCCAATCTGCTTTTGTTCAGGCTTTGAGGCCCGTGTAGGTGTTGAAGGTTTTGGCGCAGGTGCAGCCTTCTGAGGCAATTGCTCTTTAGGCTTTGAGGCCTTTTGTTTCTTTGGCACAGACTTCACTTGAGGAATAGCTGTACCAGAAGCCTCAACAGCAGAAGATGTGGCTGTAGTGGTAGTAGCAGATTCCCCATTGTATTTCTTCACTACAACTTCTTCTTTCTTCTAAGGTTTAGACAAGTGTTTGTCTTTCTCCTCAGGGTAATCCTCAACTATTTTGATGCTTGAGGGATGTGAAACCTGATGATCACCAAGAGGAGGCCTTTTGCAAGGTGGCTTGAGGGCGAATTTCTTCGCATACTTTGAGTGACAAAGAGATATTCCTTCCACTCCTTAGTCCACCTGCGTTCTATCTTTTGAAGCCTAATTTTCCGCTTCGCCATAGGTTCTTTCTCGTCTGGCATGCAGTAATCAAGTTATATATCCTCAGGGATATCAACTTCAGTGTTCTGGTCAAGTTTCTTTCCACCCTTTTGCTTTCTTTCATCTTCCATTTTCTTCAACTGATGCTTTTGCTGAGGAATTTGCACTCTTGAAGATTCTGATGACACTAGCAAAGTATCTTCGAGGAACGCTGCAAATGAGTTAAGTTGATGAGAACCTAGAGATTCATCAACTAACATTTTCTACCCATGAACAAAGTATAGGTGCAAGGAATTTGGAGAGGTCATATGCATTCTCAGATTTGAAGAAATTGAAATTTTAAAAGTTGAGGAAGTTGACCAATGGGTTGAGGAACTTGTCTAAGCATTCTGATCTTGGGTTCCAGAGTTGTGTAGATTAAATATTTTGCACAATTGAGGAATCACATGAAGAATTTTAGTGGCTTAGTGAAATTCATCAAGTGTTTGAGGAATTTAGTGTGCGAAGCTGATAGACACTGAGGAAAAAACAGATTTCTCAAATCTAAGGTAAAATAGTATATCAAAAGGGGCAGTAAAATAAGATTTTAATTACCATGTGTGCTGAACACGAAGAACATATGCAGTAACGGTAAGAAGCTCTTCGGTTCGAGTCTGCTGCGTCATAACTTGGCGGCAGAAGACAACTACGTCGGCGGCGTATGTAGATGTTCCGCTTCCGGCGTGAGTTCAGCGAAGGAGAGGTCGAGGCAGTGAAGCTGTTCCTCACCAGCGACGAGATTGCTAGCAGTGGCGCTAGGTTTGTGCTTGAGGCGGAGAGAAGGATGAGAGGACGAAAAGTTTTCATAGAGGGGGGGGGGGCAAGGACCTATTTATAGCTCAGGTGAAAATGGTCCGGTCGAAACTTTCGGACCGAATAGTCCTTGCCCATTCAGCTCCACACGACATGTGTAGCCCATGATAGAAGTGGTGAAGACTGTGCTTATCCTAGCGTGGGAAGTGGGTTCAGTTACTGTGTAACGTCATAAAGTGCATTTTTGAAGATTTGAGGATTTCGTTGCAAAATCCTCAGCTGACAAGGACACGGTGAGGATTTTGAACAAAGTTTCAAGTAGAACGCATATGAAGAATTTAGTAGACTGGGTTGAGTATAGCATAGAGGAGAGTAAGGTCTGATCACATTCACTTAGATGAAATAACAAATTAAAGAAATAGCTATAAGTGAATGTTGTTTAGGACTTTGAAATCTCAGTCTGAAAATCATCAAGTGTTTTCAAGATTTTGAAGATATTGAAAAACTTGAGGATTTTGTGACCAAGCGCCACGTTGATGAATTTCAACTTTGAAGAAAAAGCAGCTTGAAGATTTTCAAAGTTGGGTGGTGGCGTAACCCACCGTATAAGAATGATGATTTCAGGCGCCGCGTACAATTGTCGTAGGACCCTGAGAACCAGATTCTTCATTAATTTACTCACACTAAGAGTGATATTCTTCATTTCAACAACAACCAAGCCTTTCAGTCCCAAACAAGTTGGGGTAGGCACATCTAAGTCATCAATTTTGCATAAGTGTTAGGATGTGTGCATGTTTTTACAAAACATTTTAAGATTCTAAGATGTTTAGCTCACGCCTTAAGTTGCAAAACCTTTTCTCATCCAAGGGCTTAGTGAAAATATCTGCTAGTTGATCGTCAGTCTTCACATGGTCGATGAGAATATTGCCCTTGAGGACATGGTCCCAAAGAAAATGATGATGAATCTGGATGTGCTTAGTCTTCAAATGTTGTAGTGGGTTGTATGCAATCTTGATTGCACTCTCATTATCGCAGTAGAGAGGCACATTCTTCATGTTGATGTCGTAGTCCTTGAGAGTTTGCTTCATCCATAGCAATTGAGCATAGTAGGATCCAGCAGCAATGTACTCAGCTTCAGCAGTGGAGAGAGAAACACAATTATGCTTCTTGGAGGACCAGCAGACTAATGATCTTCCGAGGAAATGACAAGTGCTAGAAGTTGACTTGCGATCCACACGGTCACCAGCATAGTCAGAATCAGAATATCCCACGAGATGAAGATTTGAGCCCTTGGGGTACCATGATCCTAGTGTTGGTGTGCGAGCTAAGTATCGAAGAATATGTTTCATAGCCTTATGGTGTGATTCCTTCGGTTTTTCTTGAAAACGAGCACACATGCAAACACTAAGCATTATATCTGGCCTAGATGCACACAAATACAGTAAATAGCCAATCATCGAGCGATATACCTCCTGATTGGATTCTTTACCATTTTTGTCAGTGTAGAGGTTGCCATTGGTAGGCATGGGAGTCTTGGCGCCTTTGCATTCATGCATGTCGAATTTCCTCATAACATCCTTGAGGTATGTCTCCTGAGATATGAAGATGACATTGCGTTGTTGACGAATTTGAAGACCTAAGAAAAATTTCACCTCCCCCATGATAGACATCTGATATTCTTTTTTTTTGACCTGCTACTGTAGGGAATCACCCAACAACCTTTTCTTTTATTCCCATAAAAAGAGGTTGTATGTACAAGAGAGAATTAGAATGTACAAAAGAAGAGAGAGGCTGGTTGAGATACAAACCTCGAGGAGGTAAAAAGGAGATCCATTTAAGGAGATCATCCCTAAAACTGGATTTAATCGTGTGAGCTAAAAGGGAGATATCCCTAAAACTTTCTACATTTTCTTAACTTGGGATGCTCATGGATGAAAACCTTTGCATTTCTCACTGTCCAGATGTTCCAACAAGCAGTAAAGACTACTTCCGAGAAGAAGGGGTGTTGAAAGTCTTTCCTTGCAGCCAATGAAGTAGACCACATAGAGTGTCCCTGCCATGATATCTGAAGGTAATTCTAGACCCTGGTACTGAAAAGACAGTTGAAGAACAGATGATCCCTATCCTCTTTTACCTCGGCATGACATAGAACACATAAATTTGAATCATATACTTTCAAGTGGCGCCTCTCAAGCATATCCTGAGTGTTGAGCCTATCCATGATGAGCAACCACGCAAACATCTTGATTTTCATGGTACAACAACTCTTCCAGATCCAACTGAGTAGAGGGTTTGGACTGATAGGCTGGTGGATATGGATATAGTATTTCTTAATAGTGTAAGCTTTAGAATCTTTACTCGAGAGCCATATATCAGTAGCAGAAGGGTCTAAATCAAGATTATGGAGCAGAGTGTTGACATAGCTTATTCCGTGATAGGCCTGGTAAGAGAGAGGCAAGTGGAACATGGAGAGCATACTGTTCTCTTGGAAAGCATGGAAGACCTCCTCAACAGTGCAGAAAGAGTCAATGACAAAAGAGAAGAGCCTTTGAAACCTGGAAGCCAGAGGCCTGGTAGAATCCTCAATCAACCAGGAATCAGTCCAAAACAGAAAAGTATAACCTCTGTTGGGCTGAACATAGGTAACAACCCTGAAATTATCTAGTCTCTTGCAGATGTCCTTCCACGAAAAAGATCCACAATGTGAGGTACCCTGGGGATTTGTGTTGTGGTAGTATGTGTTCCAAATTAACTTAACCAAGGGTATATCAGCTTTGTGCAGGAATTTGTCCACATGTTTGAGTAACAGAGCTTCATTCTTGACAGCAAGATTCATGATCCCCAAACCACCTTCCATCTTAGGTCTGCACACAAGGTCCCAGGAAGAATGAGAGGGGGCATGATCCTGGCCATTCTTTCTCCAGAGACATTGCCTTTGAATCCTTTCAAGCTTTTTGAGAATCCCAGGTGGAATATCTAAGCTGCAGAGGAAGAAGATTGGGACCGTGGACAGAGCTAAATTTAAATATTGTAAATGCCCCCCTGAGCCAAGAAGGAGGAGCTAGCACCGAGTCTTCTTTCCATATGATCCACCAAAGGCATGAGCTCAATGATCCTTGGTTTAGTTGTTCCAACGGGCAAGCCAAGATATGTGAAGGGCAAGGAGCCTACCTTGCAACCAATGGAGTCAGCTAGCATCTGGAGTTGCCCTTGATTAATGTTGATGGGTAGAAAGGAAGATTTGTGGTAGTTCACTTGGAGACCAGTGGATTGGGAGAAGAGAAGTGACATTTGTTTGAATTCATGCAACTGAGATTCCACTGCAGGTAAAATGATGAGAGTTTCATCAGCATACTGTACTATGGGGAAATCTTTGTCATGACAGGGAATTGGCAGCTGGATTAGGCCGTCCTCCAAAAGTTTATTAACCAGGGTTTGAAGGAAGTCTACAGCAATTGCAAAAAGAAGAGGGGACATGGGATCCCCCTGCGTGACCCCTTTGTTGCACATGAACTTTCTACCAGGAACTCCATTTAGAAGGACTGAGGAAGAGCTAGAGGTGAGTAACTGTTGCACCCATAGTATCCATATATCATTAAAACCTTTGTGTCTGAGGATCTGAATGATGAACTCATGCTCCACAGAGTCAAATGCCTTTTCAAAATCTAGTTTGAGGATGACAATGGGCCTTTTGTATTGATGACATTGGTGCAGATACTCCAGGGTCCAGCCCACACAATATTGTATGGTTCTAGACTTGATAAAGCCATACTGGATTTTGTGGATGCACTTCATAACTTGTAACTGTAGTCTGTTGGCCAACATTTTCGATAAGAACTTAAGCCCCATCCCAGTTAGAGAGACAGGTCTGAAGTCACCAACTTGCTCAGGTGAACTCTTCTTGGGTATCAAAGAAATATATATGTGTTCATATTTTCCAGCTTTGAAGTGCCAGCATGGAAATTAGCAGCAAGTTGATAAAATTCAGAGAAAATAATAGCCCAGCATTTCTTGAAGAAGAGACCATTGAAACCATCTGGACCAGGGGATTTGTCAATGGGCATTTCTTGCACAGTCTTATGCATTTCCATCTTGGAAAATGGCTGTGTGAGAACATCAAGTCCATCCACCTTATGAATGAGGGACTGAAGGTTAAATGCCATGTTAATACCTTGAGAGGATCCCATCCTATCCTCGAAAGAAGCTCAGAAACACCCAGCAATCTGCTCATGATCACAGATGATGGATCCATCATTTAGCTTAAGAGATGAAATAGAATTTCTTCTATATTTTTCAGTTGCCATGGCATGGAGGAACTTAGTGTTCTCTTCTCCAACCTTGATGAATCTGATGGTGGCTCTTTTTGAAGTAGAGGAACTGTAGATGCGAAAGATGATCTAGTTGGAGTTTTACAATTACCCTGAAGTTAGCTTCGAGTTTGGATAGAGGTCTATGCTCTTCAAGATCATCAAGGCAAAGGACTACTTGGTTGCATCTAGCAATGAGTAGTTTGAGCTGAGAGAGGTTTGTTTGCCATTTCTTTAGGGTCTGTCTCAAGTGTTTCAACTTGATCATGATGATAGCAGTGATGTGGCCTTTATTAGAGGGAATCTTCCAAGAAACCTTAACACAGTCCATGAAACCATCCATCTCCACCCAATAGTTTTCAAACCGAAAGAGATTGCGTTGTGGGATGGAAGTGTTGACTGTTACTACACAGGAGACATGGTAAGATGCAGTTTTGGCTAAAGGTAGAACCTGTGTAAGAGGATATAATGAAATCCAATTAGCAGAAGTGAAGAACCAATCCAATTGTTCCAGCAGTGGTGAATCTTGCATATTGGACGAGGTAAAAGATCTGCCCTTAATAGGTAATTCTAACAGTCCTAGTTGACCAATGATCTCATTAAAGATGAACATATCATTCACATCAGCCCCAAGGAGGTTTCGATTAGATGGTGATCGAGTAAAGTTAAAATCTGCAAGCAGCATCCAATTAGCATCGGCAGGGATGTTGAGATTGTAGAGCCAGCTCACAAAAAGGTCTCTAGACTCCCCCCTAACAAGGACTGTAGACATGGACCAGTGTCCTAGATTCAGCAGTATGATTCGAGGTAAAAGATATAATTAGACCAAAGGGCTGGCACTCAACTAAGGTTCCAGTAAGAATTGAGGAGTTCTATGAAGTAATAAGCCCACCCGAGGCACCACGAGAGGGGGAGTATGCAAATTGGTCGAATCTTTTAGGGCAAAAGCTTCTGGCTGACCAAAAATCAATGGACTGCAATTTGGTTTCCTGTAAGCAAACCACTGAGGCCAGGCTCTCATCAATTTTGTTACGAACTGCTCTTTGCCTATGATCCTCTTGACCAGTTGAGGATTTTGATCCTCTTGAAGACTTTGATCCGCTTGAGGAATTTGATCTCGGGTTCAGATTCTTCAAGGGTGGTGTTATGAGGACATTCACCTGAAGATTTTCCAAATAGCTTTTGGGGACCCAGATTTTCCTCAGGGGTGGTCCATTCCTGCAGTTAGTTCCAACATATCAAGCAAATACTTCACCAGATTGATTTTTGTAAAGATTATAGTTGGAGTCAAATGACTCATGTGAGGAATAGGATAATTCACATGCAAAGCCTATTAGATTGGATGGATCAACAAGAGGCCCTTTAGCAGCAACCCAAGAGGTTTTGGGATACTGCTTAGGTTTTCCAGTATGATCCATCAACATTCAGTTTCCTTTCAAAAGCAATTCCTTCTTTCCTCGGGTTCCTGTTCAAAATCTGCTTTTTGAGCACATCGCAAAGGGTTTGATGCCCTTTGAGACTTTTGTACATGCCCGTCACATACAATTCCTTCAGCCCAACATTTTCGTCAGTGAAATTCGTGGTTTGCTCAAGTGAGGAATTTGATACCACATAAGAAGTTGACAAATTTGTAGCAATAGAAGCATTTGATGATTCTCGTGAAGAATTGGCAGTTTCACATTCGATGCATTTAAGACATGGTGGAATGAATTCAACCTGAACGACACTAATCTGTTGAGCGAGTAATGAATCATTTTCCATTCGAAGATCATCATGAGGCATCCTCAACTTCTCAAGATCAAGTTCCTTTGAAGAAATTCATAGGAAAGTTTCTCATGATCAGCCAAGAGTGTGCCATGACTATCTTGAAGATTATCAAATCTAGACTGAAGACTTTTCATATTTTAAGTGAGGATTTGGGTAAGATTCATTTCATCATTCAACAGGTCATCGCTTCTGTCTAGTAAATTTTGAAGCTTTTCAAGGGCAGTTTGTTGTTTAGTTGCAATATTGGCAAGTTTACTATAACTGGGTTTCTAATAATCATGAGGTTCACAATCACTGGAATCAGAGGAGGAAGTATCATTCGGTACCTTTCAACCTTTTTCCATGAAGCAATAGGTTGGAGCGAAGTCATCAGCATAGTCATCACTGTAGATGGCGTTGTAGTTTTCTTCAACGTTGAAGATTGTCTTGCTGACGAATGTGGTAGCTAGTGCAAGACTTTCCACAACGAACTTTGAGTCTTCTTCAGATCCTTCCTCTTCATCACCTTCCTCAGATTCTTCCTCAGAATCCATTTCCTTGCCAATGAGTGCACGAGCCTTTCTGAAACTAGTCTTCTTGTGCGATGAGGACTTTGAGGATGAGGATTTTGAAGTCTTCGAGTCATCAGAACATCCATCCTTGTATTTCTTCTTCTTTGATTCTTTCACCCATCACGGACAATCAGCAATATAGTGACCTGATTTCTTGCATTTCTGGCAGGTTCTTTTCTTGTAGTCCCCAGATGAAGATTTTGATTTCCTCATATCTCTTCTTGAAGACTTACCAAACTGGCCATGCCTTGTAAACTTCTAGAATTTCCTCACGAGCGTTGCAAGCTCCTGTCCAAGTTCTTCAGGATCACCAATGCTGCAATCCGAGTCTTCTTCTTAAGATGAGGAAATTGCTTTGGACTTCAGTGCACAAGGTCTAGAATAGCTTGGTCCATATAGATCTCCCTTTTCTTCCTGTTGGAATTCATGAGTATTGAGTCTTTCGAGTATATCAACAGGATCAAGCATCTTGTAGTCTAATCTTTCTTGAATCATCAAAACTAGTCTATCAAATGATGAATCCAAAGATCTTAATAGTTTCTTCACAACTTCATGGTCAGTAATGTCTCTAGCTCCAAGTGCTTGCAGTTCACTTGAGATGTCAGTGAGGCGATCAAAGGTATCTTGTCAGCTTTCATTTTCAAGCCTCTTGAAGCGATTGAAGAGATTGCGAAGAACATCAACACGGGAGTCACGCTGAGTTGATATTCCTTCATTGACTTTGGACAACCTTTCCCAGTTTCGTTTTGCTGAGCCCAAAGAACTCACTCTGTCATACTGACCTTTGCTCAGATGGCCACAGATGATATTCTTCGCTTGAGAATCAAGTTGCTTGAATTTCTTCACATCAGCGGCAGAGACAGTAGCAGTGATGGAAGGAACGCCATGTTCCACAATATACCAGAGATCATTGTCAATTGCTTGAAGATGCATTTGCATCTTGGTATTCCAGTAGGGGAAGTCCTTTCCTTCGAAAGTAGGAAATCCTGAAGTAACCTTGATCATGCCTGCAGTCGACATAACTAAAACTCCAGGTGGTTAAACCAAAATCACACTGAACCAGGGAGTACCTTGCTCTGATACCAATTGAAAGTGCGTTATATCCACTAGAGGGGGCTGAATAGGAGATTTTTAGAATTTCAACGCTGAGCAAATTCCTTTTGAGGAAATTCCTCACTTATGAATAACTTGAAGCAGAAACAGCAAAGGATCAGGAGTGCAAAGTATTACTACATCAGTTTTCTTGATGAGGAATATGAAAAACATTTTTCATAGTAGGTAGGCACAAAGTAAGAAGGTGAGGATTAACTAGCATGAAGAATTTGAGGTTGAGGAAATTCAGAGAAAGTCTTCAGCAAATTCTTCAAACAGAGATAATGAAAATCTTCAACATACAATATTGAGGAATTGAAAGAGTTGAAGAAATAGAACTTGTATCATAGTGAAGACAGTGGTTGATGACCCAGTTCCAACTATTGTGACAGTCGTCCGTCTGATTTGGAGCGGCTTGGTATTGAAACCAAAAGACACACAGTCCCTATAGTATTCTCCTTGAGCTAAGGACACACAGTCCTAGCGCAACACTCGTGATAAGTCTTCAGGGCAGACTTCCAAACCCTCACAAACTTGGTCACTCGGCGATCCACAGTTAACTGTTGGATTCCACTAAACCTTGACGCCTAACCGTGTGGAGGATGCACAGTCCTCAAAGGTAAATAGCTTCAGTTCCACACAGGATCAAACTATTCAGTGATGCTCAATCACTTGTTTTTTCGTTTGTGGTTTGGTGTTTGGGGTATTTCGTCACTGATGATTTACTCTCGAAGACTCTGAGGAATTTGGGTTGCTCTAAATGACAAGTGTCAGTTTCTCGCAGAGCAACCAACCAACTAATGGTTGTGGGGGCGGCTATTTATAGCCTGGGAGCATCCCCACATGATTTTACATTAATGCCCTTAAATATTATGACCGTTGGTGTGGATAAGATGGGTGAGGTGGCGTGAATTGAGGCAACGGTCAGGACACTCAACTGTGAGAGTCCTCATGTCTCTCATATTCCTCATTCGAGCCTTTTGTAGGATTAGGCTTGGGTTCAGCATCATGAGGAAATTCATTCCATAGTGTTACCTTGAACCCCTTTAACAGTACGGTGTTCCTATGACTCAAGAGTGAAGAAAATGAAACAGAAAGAATAAATCTTCATGCTTCAAAGTCTTCATACTAATTTTCCTTAGGACACACCGAGTTCCTCATCTTTAGTATCTTCATGAGGAATATCAATTTCATCGCAATTTCTTCGCGATCCAAATCTTCAGCATAAGACCAATTTCTTCAGCCAAAGATATACATTTTTAGGGGTCGATATTCATTGTATAACTCAAACTCCTCAGTGACTCCTAGATCCCGTGTACACTCATGAACACATTAGATACTTAACCTATAAGTCTTCAAACCACCAAAATCACTAAGGGCACTAGCTGCACTTGCACCACTTCACCGGGAAGACTCCCGAAGATTAGCAAGATCCCGGCAAGCCTCCCTTGCCGGGAAGACTCGCATAGACTGGCGAGGCCCCCAGCAAGCCCTCCTTGCCGGGAAAGTGTTAAAGCCCCCGACAAGCCCTCCTTGCCGGGAAGATGACCAAGTTATTCGACACAGACTCCAGGCCAGCAAGCCCCTTCCACTCGCCAAGCGTCCTCCCCCGTTTCTACCACAATTCGACCGCTCCAGCACATCCTTCATGCACCAGCATAAGACCCGGGTGTAGATTCTCACCTGGGTACGTGTCGCGACCACCTTGCGGAAGGTCAGGGGTCACACAAGGCATTTACTACCCCGAAGAAGAAGAGCGGTGAACGTTGTTCACTATGCACCCCATGAGCACACTGTTGGTGACCCCTTTGACTATAAAAGGAGGCCCAAGGCTCATTCTCAGGGGTTGGACTTTTTGGGATTGAAAACTCCCTAATCACCCACTAAGTTACTATAGCTAATCACCTTACAGTAAGCATACAATACAAACTAAGCAGGAGTAGGGTTTTATGCGCCAAGCGGCCCAAACCTGGGTAAAAGACCTTGCCGTGTTGATCGCTAGCTCCGCTCTCGACGCCGTCCCTCTCTCTCCCCACCGAACGATCAAGGGACTCCTCGAGTTTCCCTGACAAGTAGCAATTAAAAAAATCAACATTACACCAAGATCTATCTAGGAGATGCTAGCAACGAGCAAGGGCAGAGCATCTTCATACCTTTGAAGATCGCTAAGCGAAAGCGTTACTATGAACGCGGATGATGGAGTCGTACTCGTAGCGATTTAGATCGTAGAAGATTCCAATCTAACCACCGAACAACGGAGCCTCCGTGTTCAACACACGTGCAGCCCGGTGACGTTAGCCGGTGTTCTGGGAATGGGGGTACCCATACCTGCCTGCCTCCGGCCCAGGGCAGGCCCACCTCATCAACACAAGATCGACTAGAACGGCACCACCCGGAACATGGCCCTCGCGAGGGGCCAAGCCTCATGAGGAAGAGCGAAATCAAGACCCGTTGGGGGCCTCGTCAGGACCCCTATGGAGCGGCGGATATTTCGAGGCAAGGCCGGGCCTCAGGAGTCAAGGGTGACGCCGGGAAGGAAAAGCGAGTAGAAGATGGAAGGAGGGGATAGTTTCCCCTGTAGTGCAAAGGAGGTGGGAGCAAACGAGGGCTCCAACGACATCTTCCAAGGGTTTCCCTTCCGGTGCAACAAGACCATGGTCGTCCGCCGGCAGAACGAGCTTGATCCCTGCGCTCACCTCTACGGTGCTGGCAGCTACTTTCCACGCGAAGACCACTTTTGACAGGGGAAGCATGTTCCCTTGTCCCACATCGAAATTGGCCGTTGTGGGATCCCTTCCCGCCAACAATAAGGGAAGAGGACCTCGACCTCCACTATAAATAGAGAGAGTAGGATACTTGAGAGACGGGGTTCCTTCAGAGGAGATTGAGACCGAAGAGAGTTCATCCCAACCATAGGGAAACACACCTAGCTAGGTGGCCTCCGGAGGCTCGAGAGCACTATACTAGTTCATTCACCACCTCCGCGAGAGGTAATCCACCAAAAGCAGGAGTTGGATTTTACGCTTCGCAGGGGCCCAAACCTGGGTTAACGGTTGTGTTCTGTGTTCCCTCATCATCAAGTGAGTCCTGCGTCGTTTCCATAGAGTAGCGAGCCAGGTAAGGTCAAGCCGGGAGAGATCGTCATACACGCCCCTGTGTTCGAATCCTTATGGTTTTGCGGAGCTCGAAATCCGACAATGTCTCCTTCACCTTGATCTAGCAAGGAGAGAGGAGAAGTTGAGGGAGAGCTCCAGCAGCACGACGACATGGTGATGGTGGAGCTATGCTATTCTCCGGTAGGGCTTCACCAAGCACCGCGGAGGAGGAGAAGAGGGAGAGGTAGGGCTGCGCCAAGAGGTTATGTTTTCAGGTGTGTGCAGCCCTCCAAACCCTCCACTATATATAGGATGGAGGAGGAGGAGTCCCGGCCACCCTAGGGTTTCCCCTAAGTGGTGCGACAGCCAAGAGGAGGAGAGGCGGCGCCCTAGGGGGTGGCTTGCCACCCAAAGCAGCCACCACGCCCTAGGGTTTGATACCCTAGGTGCATTGAGCCTTGGTAGGTGGCGCAACAACCCATCTAGGGGCTGGTTCCTATCCACTTTTGGCCCACATGGCCCTTCGGGGCAGGTTGCTCCTCCCGGTGGACCCCCAAAATATTTCGGTGGTCCCGGTACAATGCCGACGATCCCCAAAACATTTCCCGCGATCAAATATCCACATCCTATGTATGAATCTTTACCTCCGGACCATTCCGGAGCTCCACGCGACGTCTTAGATCTCATCCGGGACTCCGAACAACTTTCGGTAACCACATAATATTCCCATTACAACTCTAGCATCATCGAACCTTAAGTGTGTAGACCCTACCGGTTCGCGAACCATGCAGACATGACCGAGACACCTCTCCGGTCAATTACCAACAGCGGGATCTGGATATCCATGTTGGTCCCCACATGTTCCACGATGATCTCATCGGATGAACCATGATATCGGGGATTCAAGCAATCACGTATGCAATTCCCTTTGTCTACCGGTATGACACTTGCCCGAGATTCGATCATCAGTATCCCTATACCTTGTTCCAACTCATTACCGGCAAGTCTCTCTACTCGTTTCGTACCACATCATCATGTAGCTAACTCCTTAGTCACACTGAGCTCATTATGATGATGCATTACCGAGTGGGCCGAGAGATACCTCTCCGTCACACGGAGTGACAAATCCCAGTCTCGATTCGTACCAACCAAACAGATACTTTCGGAGATACCTATAGTGCACCTTTATAATCACCAGTTACGTTGTGACGTTTGATACACCCAAAGCACTCCTACGGTATCCCGGAGTTGCACAATCCCATGGTCTAAGGAAATGATACTTGACATTAGAAAAGCTTTAGCACACGAACTACACGATCTTGTGCTATGCTTAGGATTGGGTCTTGTCCATCACATCATTCTCCTAATGATGTGATCCCGTTATCAATGACATCCAATGTCCATGATTAGGGAACCATGACAATCCATTAATCAACGAGCTATCCAATTAGAGGCCCATTAGGGACACATTATGGTCTATGTATTCACACATGTATTACGGTTTCTAGTTAATACAATTATAGCATGAATAATAGACACTTATCATGAACTAGGAAATATAACAATAAACACTTTATTATTGCCTCTAGGGCATATTTCCAACAATATATTCCTATCCGGGGAGAAAAAATTAGAGAGAAAAATTCATCGCGTTTTAAGATAAAGAGTCGTCGCCACCTCTTGTTCTTCCTCGGGAGGGCAGATCTAGAGTATGATTTGGGCTCCGGAGAGGGGAAATCAACGCCGTCGTCATCACCATCCATCCTTCATCACCAATTTCCTGATGCTCTCCATCGTTTGTGAGTAATTCCATCGTAGGCTTGCTGGACAGGGATGAGTTGGATGAGATCTATCATGTAATCGAGTTAGTTTGGTTAGGGTTTGATCCCTAGTATCCACTATGTTCTGAGATTGATGTTGCTATGACTTTGCTATGCTTAATGCCTCTCACTAGGGCTCGAGTGCCATGATTTCAGATATGAACCTATTATGTTTTCATGAATATATATGTGTTCCTCATCCTATCTTGCAAGTTATATACACCTATTGCGAGTTCTGACCCGCATCCCCCACGGTGACAATGCCTGGGATTCTTTCCGATGATTACCGTAGTTTGAGGAGTTCATGTATTCACTATGTGCTAATGCTTCGGTCTGGTTCTCTATTAAAATGAGGCCTTAATATCCCTTAGTTTACATTAGGACCCTGCTGCCACGGGAGGGTAGGACAAAAGATGTCATGCAAGTTCTTTTCAATAAAGACGTATGACTATATATGGAATACATGCCTAGATTACATTGATGAATTGGAGCTAGTTATGTATCACCCTATGTTATGACTGTTGCATGATGAATGCCATCCGACATAATTATCCATCACTAATCCATTGCCTATGAGCTTTTCACATATTGGTCTTTGCTAAGTTACTTTTCCATTGATATTGTTACGATCACTACAAAACTGCTACTATCACGTTTGCCAACGTTACCGTTACTTCCATACTACTTTGCTACTAAATACTTTGATGCAGATATTCTGTTTTTCAGGTGTGGTTGAATTGACAACTCAACTGCTAATACTCAAGAATATTATTTGCCCCCCTTGTGTCAAATATATAAATTTGGTCTACCCTCAAAAACTGTTGCGATCCCCTATACTCGCGGGTTATGAGGTAATAATAAGATATTGATAACTAGATAATGGATAAAAGAGTGCGGTAACATACTGTCTCCGGAGTCAAGGAATAAAACTAGATTATTGAGAAGAAGAGAGCGGAGAAGGAAAAGACAACTTCTACCACAATTGAACTTGAAAAGAATCCTCACAAGAAAATCAACAACGAAAAGAACAAGCTTGTTGTGGGCTTATGGAAACCATCTCAAATAATGATTTCACAAACGGACACTAAAAGAGATAAGGATTTCTTGGGAGTCAGAAGAAAGGCAAACTTTTTACACCAAGAGGATATATTGAAAACTTAGGTCAATGATAATCACCATAATAGCAATAATCCTTAGAAAAAAAGCCTTAGGTGAAATCTGAACCAATATAGCTCAATGGAAGACACGATGGGTTTAATTATCTCATTCTTTAAACAAATTCTCATTGAGACTCATGATCAATTAGCAATGCTATAACACCACCTCAAAGGAAAATGGAGGTAGAACTACACTTTCAAATGGAAGAGAAAGAATACTTGAGGTTCTCCAACTAGAATCTTGAAGAACATCTTGAGAATGACTGAAATCTTGATGGACCACCATGACGAGACTTTGGATACAAAAAAATGATGAAAAGAATGAAGGTTGAAAAAAATAATATTATGACCTTGCAACGATTTAGATGAAGCTTCACGAAGAGATACTTTATAAATACTTGGAAGTCCGGAAAAAGAAAAGATGAAGCACTTGGGATAAAGAATTTGATACCATGAACAACTTCGAAAGAAAGAATTGAATTCACTTAATGAAACAACAACAATAATTATGTTATGCTTTTCCTTCATCAAGTTTAATTGATGACCAACAATGTATTTAGCATACCACTTATTCTTCTTGGAAAGAATTGAAGAGAGAGAGATAGAGCACAAACTTAAACAAGTCTTCAATGAAACAACGACAAGAATTTCCAACTGAATGAGGATACCAAGAATGAATGGAGATACATGAGAACGAAGAGACCATGCTCCACCAAGAAGAGAACTTGAACAAGGCACCTAAATAATTTATAGACGAACGAAGGGACAAGAATTGAGAAGAATTTGAGAACGAAAGCTGAAAGCTGAGAATGAAGAAATCTTCTGAAATGATGGCCTTCGGAGGATCGAGAAATGAAAACAACTCTTGAAATGCACCAGATAGATCTAGAAAGAATTACTCATGATCGAAACAATATGAGAGAGAATGAAGCTGAGATGACAATATTCAAAAGAATGGACAAAGATTTAAGAGAACCACTTCTTTGTCTTAAATGTTGAGAATCATGGCAAAAGCACCACCACAAATTAGTGAGCCACTCCGGAACAATGAATAAGGAAAAAGTTGAGCCAACGATGAAAATAATTTGAAAATGACCTTGAGAATGAATATGGCCGATGGAATCCATACTTACGTCACCCTTGAAAAGAATTAGAGATCATCGGAGAAGGTTATAAGAGCCATGAAAGATCATGGAAAAACCTGTGGGTTGTGGGCCCACTCAAGAGAAACCACCATTGGAACAATTGATTAGAAAAGAGAGGTTGCACCGGTATAAATGAAGAAATTGATGAGATGAGAGCCTTGAAACAGTTGAAAGGATTCAAAAAAGAAACTTCTAAGATATCTTCAGCACTCCGGATAGAATAGAGAGGGATGAATGAACAAGACAGGCTTGGATAAGAATTTCCAACACGGGAAGCATTGAACAAACGAAAAGAATATGATGAACACCGAATTCTTGAAATGAATCCACCAGAGAAGAACATGGAGACAAACATATGATAAAATCGAAACTCCTAAAAATCTTCACAATGAATCACTGGTAAGAATATGTAAGAAACGATAGATGAAAAAGTACATGGAAAGCAAAGTACTTAAATGATAATTAAATCACTGAAGAAAATGGGTGGGAGGGTGGGGAAAACAAAGATAACTTGGGAGAGAAGAACTTCGGAAGAAATGAGGGATTGATCTTGCAAATATTGTAGAAGATTGAATTAACTTGAAGAGAAGCACTCTAGTTGAAAAGAATTGACATGACGACTACGGTTATAAAAGAATTGATAAGATAAATTGAATGAGTAAAAGAATTAGAACTCTCGTGAAAATATCAGAACATCTCTTGGAAAGATATGAAATCACCACTTGACATTGAAGCAAATCGAATTACCATACTCAAATAAAAGAAAGGATGAGGCTTATGAAACAAGCCCGAATCAAATTCATGACAGTGATTCCGTTCGATATTTTTGTAGTATTCCACTAGATGTCGAACCGCAACCTCACGTCATACATATGTTGGGAGATAATCCTATAGGTAACTACTTGAATTCCCACCTAAGAACTTATGATAACTTTCTTAATATTGCAATCGGGTTCCAGGATCAGGAACGTACTAAGTATAATTAACTACACCTTCCCCGCATGTTTTCAAAACACAAGCGAGAAGTTCCGCAAGTTCATCTATCTCGGACCCTCGAAAACACAACAATACTAAGTATGGTAGTACCCCCTAACTCTCTGCACCAGTACCTGGGATGCCGGGCTTATCTCATCACTACTAATATTGAAGCAATTTCGAACATCCTTCGTCCTGAGATACTAAGAAATTTGAATGAGAACGATGTGCTCAAGAATCCCCTCGAGCTGAACTACCGAGAAGAAATGAAGTCAGACAGGAGGGAAAAAGTCAGAACTCTGTCACATCAGTATGATATAGATTCCAAAATACCCGCGTGATTGTAAAAAAAATTGAGTGAAAAGAGGGGTAGAATTGAAATTCTTACGTTAGGATTCCTCACGAGAGCATAGAAGAGTAGTAAAAAGAATCCTACTCTCTGATATATAACTAGACTCAAAGCAGTTTTTTACTAGACTCGACTTGGCCAAGTTCGATCAATCAAGGGGGCTCTTAGGTCGGTACTTCTCCGATACCAACATGTAATGCACAAGATGCGATCCTATCCTTATGTTGGCACGAGGGCCTTGACAGGGATAGAATCGCATCCTTTTGTTTTGCAAGAATGGATATCGTTACAAGTACATGTACTGACAAGAAGAGTATACGGAATTGGCTTACACTCGCCACAAGCTACATCAAGATCACATCAGTACAACAACATACAGTCATCATGTATAAGAGCAGGGTCTGACTACGAGCAAAAACAAACGTTAAAAGAATGACATCCATCCTTGATATCCCCATCTGTCGGTGTCGTGGTTTTGTCACGGCAGATGTCCTCGTGAAAGGACTTAGTGGTGAAGCCATCGTAGCTATGTGGCGACTCAAAGGGGTTGATCGGGAAACGGGAGACGAGTTTACCCAGGTTCGGCCCCTCAGATTGAGGTAAAACCCTACGTCATGTTGTGTGTATATTGCTGTGGAAATCGATTACAAGGGTGCGGATTCACCTGACCTAGCTCTCGGTTGATGTTAACTTAACCTTATCGACCCTAGAGACTCGCCTTTATATACTGGTCGAGGCTCTAGGTTTACAAGAGTCCAGCCCTTTTGTGAGTTGGTCCATCTCTAACTCGCCTTGTCTCTCACGCAAGGAAACTTTAGGCAACTCGTTCCTTATGTGGGACGTACGTTGCCTTCTTCAAGTCTTGGGCCAACCGTCCCTTCGTAGCTTACACCTGGCACCTTCCGCTTCTCAGATAACGGCCCACCTTGATCGTAACCCAGCCTCATAGGGAGGGTCTTATAACAGGATAACACCCCCAACAATAGGCCCCATGTTGACTTGAAATTGTTCATGTCAATACCCATTTCTTGTATGCTTGGCGGCTAAATCAAAGCCTCATCCTATTCCCAATGGAAAAATCGCCGGCTTGTAAACTTCCCCTGATTTTCCGCCACGAAGATTAATGACGTCAATTCCTCCGATAGTTCAAGAGTCTTTATGACGTCACTCAACCACTCTTTCGATCTTATCCAACCAGCCCAAAAATCGAGGCGTCATCAATTCCAGGATTTACAGCGTCTCCTAGACTCCCATGCCTACCATTTCTATTCCCCCTCCAGTCTTTAAATACCGATTGGGGAATATTTTTTTACTTCTACCCTAGCTCATCTTCTTCTTCCTCAAGTCCTTTAGTCCACAACGCGCTGCCACCGCATCTCCTTCGATGAACTCTCTAGCGCACGGATTTCGCCTCCGCACATCTTCTGCACCGAGCCAGATCTTCTTCCCCTCCGGTCGACGCCATTAGGTACGCCCTTATCTTCTTGTAACATATCTACTTAGATCATGCACTGCGACTCGCACCGGAGTACTCTTGGGTTCATCGTGTCGCCATTAGTAATGCGAGCTCATCTATTCCTTTTAGCAAAGCAATCATCCTTAATAGGTGGTGGAACGGATGTGAAATCAATCTCGCCCAAGCTTTATTGATACCTTTGCAAGAACCTCGTCGCCATTTAACTGTTGGCACCTCCATGCTCCGCTGTTTATTTTATCCATTAATTTTTCTTTCTTGCACTGTCGATAGATCCATCATGCTCTGTGGTCTTTACAGAAAATTGTTCTTCCGACACTTCGTAGTCTCTTCATGACCCAGTACTAGCTCATTATTAAGCCAACTTAGTCATTTTCCTAACTCGCCATCATCATGCGCCACTCCATTCTCACGCGACTTAACTGTTATGATCTCCTTTTCTGCTAGTCACTAGAATAACCCGCCATTCGTATCCACACAGCTAGCTTATTTCCGGTTCTCAACATTATGTCAAAGCCATCAAAATGTGACTGGTTACCTTCTGACATCGATGAAGCCACTTTGCAACGATTCGTGTCAATGGGAACCTTGTGTCCTAAGGAAGTAATTGGATGGAGAGCCCCTGCCAGAGAAGTGCGACCTAACCCACCGAAGGGGAAGTAGTAGTCTTTGCAGACCATTTAGAACGAGGCTTCTCCCCTCCTAGCTCAAAATTCTTTCGGGACGCCCTCAGCTTTTTCAATCTTGACCCTCAAGATTTAGGTGCTAATTCAATCAGCAACCTGTGTCAGTTCCATATTTTTTTTGAAGCATACTTAGGAATAGGACCCACTGTTTCCTTGTTTAGGGAATTTTTCTATTTAAACCGCCAAAAGGAATGGGCTGATGGCCCTAGCTTAGAAATTGATGGAGTCACCATCCAGAGGCGGCGTGAAACCGGTTTCCCTGCTGCCGCCTTACCCAGCTATCCCAAAGGTTGGGGAAAACCTGGTTCTACTACAGAAACACTGCTCCGGATCAAGAGAATCCCTTGCCAGGTTACAGAGAAGATCGTCTTCCAATGGACATCCAACTCCTCGGGTCTCTGAATCAAGAGGAACAAGCCACCCACAAATCTGTTGGGCCCCTGCTGAGAGGTTTGAATGCCAATGGTTTGAATGTAATCGACTTGATCCGATGCTGGGTTGAATGGCTCAACATGCCCCTAAGCCGCCATGATGGTGTGATGTGTCATTATGATGGCAATTTGAACAACGCTCAACGTTTCACAAATTTCATGCTTGACCCTGAGGAAATCAACAGTCTCGTGAAAACGTTATGTGGTCAACCCAAAGAGGCTTGTTCCAGAATTGGTTTGAAACCATTCTGCGTTGCAAATCCAGCTCCTGATATAGATAAATTCACCCCTTATCTATTTTATTTGGTATCTTATTTTGCTCTTTTGTAGAACTCACTTCCCCTTTTACAGAAAAACACACCCTTCTAGAAACGTAGGATTGTAAACCCGCCCGTAAAAAGGGTGAAGACCCTTGCCAAGAAGAAGGAAGGAAAATCAGGTGTGGGTGTGTCATCCGTCGTGGGCGAGTCACCACATATTCAAGATGTGTCTGAGGTAAATATCTGGACCGTCCCCTTGTTGCATCATATACGTGTTCTATCCATCTGTTTCATTTTCAGGGAGATGACATGGAAAGTGATGCTGAAGAGGCTGAGGTAATTTCCATATCTTCTGACTCAAATATTTCCTTGGAAAGACCTCAAAGGCAGGTTTGTAGGAAAGTCCCTATGAATTAACCATATGCTCACTTGGACCCTAACTTCCTTTTGAAGAAGGCTCTATATATGCTAAAACGCCACAACCATATTTCTTCAGTTGACCTTATGGTGGGTTTTCTTGAAAACAAATCCAGCCGCAAACATCGTACTGAGGTATATTCTCGTTTCTTGTTAAGTTTATTGTCAACCTAGCTTATGTTCACCAAATTTTGTGACTATAATAGGTGTCTCCTCCTTCATCTGGCAACTCAGCATCCTCAAAATTTCCACCCCTTGTCCGTCTCGTAGGGTATCATACTATTTGCTTTATGAACTCTTCACATGATATTCACATATCAATTAAGTATGTCCTAACCTTTCGTATTTGTAGAGCTCAAGCCAAGAAACAGAAGACTCGCGGGTCAGTTCCAAATATTGACAAGCCTGGACAGGATGAAAGAGATGCCCCTGTCTAGGATATTCTGGATGAAAATACTAGATCTTATGTTGATCCTCCAGAAGGCGCCACTATGGACAATATCCCTGATGCTTAAGTCACCCCGCCAAAAACTGAGGACGTGGCCATGGAGCCGAGTCATAAAGAGAATCTCAACCCGCCAAGTCCCGTGAAGTCATGCAAAGATGCCACACATAAAGAAGATGATGTCGTTATTATTGGGACAGGTCATACGACACCTATCCGCAATGTGTTGGCGAAGCATACTGTCGGGGATGTCTCCACCAAGATGGCAAAAGGAAAATCTACACTTGATCTCCCCAATATCAAGAAGTTGAACTTTGAGGATCTTCATGCATGATATTTAAAATGCCTTTCTACGAGCCGGGACATTGAAGATGGCTTGGTGGACATGACGAAGAAAAAATATGAGGTATTTATGGAATAAATTTCCTTATATATCCTCCTACAGCCCCCAAGGGCCGGTTCATCTTCTTGAACATGAGCCAAGTCTTGCTTAATAACCTTTAAAACACTTCGACCTGTAGATAAGCTTCAACCTGTAGCCCCTAAGGGCAGGGTCATCTTCTTGAAGATGAGCCGGGTCTTGCATAGTAATCTTGAAAAGCTTCAACCTGTAGCCTCCAAGGGTCGGGTCATCTTCTTGAAGATGAGCCGGGTCTTGCATAATAATCTTGAAAAGCTTCAACCTGTAGCCTCCAAGGGCCGGGTCATCTTCTTGAAGATGAGCCGGGTCTTGATTAATAATCTTGAAAAGCTTCAACCTGTAGCCCCCAAGGGCCCGGGTCATCTTCTCGAAGATGAGCAGGGTCTTGCATAATAATCTTGAGAAGCTTCAACCTGTAGCCCCCAAGGGCCAGGTCGTCTTCTTGACGATGAGCCGGGTCTTCATCTCCCCACCTAAAGCAATGAGTTGGGGGTTATAATCTAAGAGTTCTCTAACCAATTTCCTGTCCGAAACCATAGGAAACATGCTCTCCCAATCATTAGACACGAGGATGCGATCCCATTTCTCTATGGTTGGATAGGCTTGATTATTAGTCCAGGTAAACTTGCCTCCGCTAATATATAGTTCATGAAGACCCAAAACATTAATGATGGGGTTGAACTTATCCGAGGATTTATGGTGGTTCAATTTATTGTTCTTTTCTCCCCATGCCTAACGATATTAATATCCCCACAAACAATGTAAGGTATGGTCATATTACCACATAAAGTGGCAAGTTCCACGAGGAACTCTTCTTTAAGGTCACGATGCGCACAACCATAAACTACTAGGAGGTCCCAGGTTTTCTTAGTCTTCATATTTAACAAATTAAGCTGAAGGATATATTTCCCTTTATGCCAAACTATCGCATTAAAATTATCTTACTTAACCCCACACATTATCCCTCTAGATCTACCACATGAAGAAATCAAGTTCCAATTAAAGCAGTCAAAAGGGTCCATTCTCCGAAGCACTTTCCAGGTGAAAATATTTTTTCATGATTACCTGAAGGCCAATAAAGTCCAGGGAATGGTCCTTAATTCAGTCAGAGAGGAAGGAGGCCATTCGTTTTTTGCCTACCACTTTATAGTTCGCAATGAGACCTCTCATTTGGATCACTCTTTATGTTTGCGAGCCGTCGTAACTCTGCTAGGAAGTTGGGCCGAGTTACCACAATGGAGTACAAAAAATTGACTTTTGATCACTCTTCTATAAGATTTTACATAAGATTTTCTCTTCTTCTTCTTACTACTGCATCTAGGCTCAGTGAGGAGAACATCTTATTCGTGCATCCAAGTAAGATCAACAGGAAGTTTTTTTTCAAGTTTAGTAACTGCAACCATGGCATCTATATCTTCCTCATTATCCTTATTAACTAACATCTTGCTCGTTATCCTTATTAACTAATTCCAGCTCTTTAAGAATATCAACACTATCTTAGAAGCTTTGATCAGGTATAATTACCACCATCTTAGAAGCTTTGCATAGTAATTCAGAATTAGACAAGGCTGCAAAAGAGTTTGCATTACAGGAGTTTGAATTACCTTTGAGGTCTTGTTATTTGGACATAATCTCCACCTTCTGATCCATCTTCATCCCCATGTCCACTCCTTTTTGATGACTGAACTGTAAGGAATTTTGAGGTGCAAGATGAGGAGTAGGGATGATTTCCTCTCTACATTCACAAGGAAGATGTACCACATAGTTACTGGAAACTTTGAGATCAGGGTTCACGTACCCTTCTATTTCGTGAACCTATTTAGTATTTGTAACAGCTTGAAGATAATATAGCACATGATATTTATTTGGTAGGATATTCACCTTAAGATGAACAAGCCCAATAGGGACTTGTATAGTTGATGATGTCTGCATAGTGTTAGAAGGAACAAGCCAACCACTGCATTCCTGTCGTCCCACCATCTCTTGATCTCTTCCAGTTTTCTCAATAAGTAAAGAGTTATGATCATCACTGCTTTCACAGGAGTCCATATTTTCCTCATTCTCCTTAGCAAGACAACATGTACTTCCACCACCATTCTTAGATGTTCGAGGAATGCAGCAATGATAAGTAAGATATTTCTCTTTTTTCTCCTCATCAGGTCTTGTTCTCTTAGGGGTCTGACCAGGACTAGCCTTTTTCTCATCATGAGCCACTACCTCTTCATCCTCTACAATAGGATTTCTAACTAACACCTCGTCTACTTCATAAGTAAACCTATAGAACTTATCACCCAGACACCCCTCAGAAGTAGCAGGATTCTTATCAACAAAGCGACATCCAATCTTGGCGCATACAATGGATGGCTGTTTCATAGTAGACATGTCCACTTATGAAGTGATCCCTACTAAACCACCAACATATGCCACATTTTTTCATACCTTTTCTCAAGGGGGGTTCTGCCAATTTTTACCCATGCATTTTCAAGCAGAGCCTCAACCTCCAAATCATCAAACCAATGTGACATCCCAATTACAACCCCAGAGGATATGAGTTTGATTCTTTCAACATATAAGGCACTATCCACTTCCCTAAGCTTGGGGAAACACATAAGATATGGCATGCGGAGAGCATCTCCACCCGTGTCCTATGTAAATCTCAAATTCCTTTTCAAGGGTTTTAGAGATAATAGTCCCCTTTATCATAGTCAAAATTATGTCGCTAGATCTTTCCCTAAGCTTCCCATCAACACAATAACCATGCATGTAATAAAATCCTTACCCCTTAGCATGAAAAGCACACATAGCTGGAAATAACTCCCAAGGAAGAAACCAGCTACATAGAGCAGACAAATGGACTCTCTTCTGACATCTAGAACATAAAGCTTGGGGACTATTAGAAGTGAAATGTCCCAGAGTATTGCAGATCTGATAAATCTCAGAAACACGAGTAGGACGATCAATCAAAGCAGGAGGAGCTCGATTTTTCGAGGGAACGGTAGACTTGCGAGTGTTGCATTGAGTGTATCCACCGGTCCCCGTCCAATGATCCTCACGCGGAAGAGCGTTGCCAGCAACGTCCCCCATTTCTCAAACCCCGTCTCACCGGATCCAGATGCAGGGTGGTGGAGTAGGTGCCACCATCTTCTTTGTGCTTCCACACATTGCTCTTGTTTCCGCGCTCACCATCACGGTCAAATCGACCCACACCAGGCCCTTCTTTCCTGATCCAAACCCCTCCTCCCTCATCCTTGGATACCCCCTCTAACAGATCAATCTATTGGGTGGATTTCAGGGAGGAGGTGAAGCAACAACCTGGACGGAGGATCTGGGATCCCCTTTGATTTTCCCCTCCCACCAGGAAAAGGATGGAGAAACCCTACGGATGCCACGTAAGGGCGCCTCCGAGAAATGCGGGAGGATTTTGTCGATATGTTTAACCGAGGAGGGTAAGCGTTGAACTTTTATACGTCGTGAAACCCTAGCCGCGGTACATCCATGGCGGTCGGAGCGACCCCCTTCCACATATCGGGCATCAACCATGGGGGTGGTTGTGGGTTTTCCCTAGGACTCCAAGATCGCTGGACCGGGGCGGCATCATGCGCTCGTGTATCGCTCGCACTCACTACTTGTTGTCGTGCACCACCTCCCGGATCAACGCAACAGGGTACCGGCTTGCCGGAGCACGGCCACCATCCGTCGTAATCCTCTCACAAATACCGATGATCTCTCCTTCTCGAAGGTACATCGCATCCATTGTCTTTCCTCTCTTGTCGAAGTGAACAACACAGAGTGCGTCGTGGCGAAAGAGTAGCTCACCTTTGTTGAGAACCAGGCAACACGCATGCTCGAGGTCGACGGCGAAGGTCACATGCCAACGTATGTTATAGCCATCCCGTCGTCTCTCATGCCTTGACCCCTTTCGCCCATGCCTCTGCGAGCCTTGCCGCCTTGAAGCTCCACCAGCCACATGCCACTCGTTGCGTGCACCTGAATTGATGACGTGATTGAGTTCAACTCTTACCATAATTGATATATTTTCTGAAGCCACAATTTGGAGACTTATGGGTCTGTGAGGAGTCCCTAGGAAGGTTCTAGAGGTGCCCAAGAGCCATTGGATCAAGGGTGCATCCATTGGAGGGCCATAGTGCACCACAGATGGACATATAAGGAGATAAAACCCTAATTTTGGGGCAGCCACCAAAAAACCCGAATTTGCCTCTCCCTTGGCAGTTGCGAAGAGGGGGAGATACTACTCCATTAAATCACCAAGGAAAAGGAAGAATGGGTGCCACGAGCCGCCGCCTGTCACCAGGGTCGTGGATGCTACCGCCACTGCCCATTGCCGAGGTCGTAGACGCGATCACCTCCATCTCTTCGAGGCCGCACCTCTCCATCAATAACTCTCTCTTTCTCACCATGATAATTTGTGAGTAGTCCTCTTCGGGGGTGAGGGTATGTACCAGTAGCTATGTGTATGATCTCTCTCTCTCTCTTGTGTTCTTGAGATGATAAGATCTTGATGTATCACGGGCTTTGTTAATATAGTTTGATCATATGGTGTTCTTCCCTTGGCATCTTATTGTGATCAATTGAATCTTTACCTTTGAGATATCGTTATGTTCGATTAGGTACTTGATTTGATAACACTTGATGTATGTCTTGCACGCGAATACATGTAGTGACATTGGGGTATTTGATGACCCACAAGTACTGGGGGTCAATCATAGTCCTTTCGATAAATAAGTGTGTTGAACCCAACGAGGAGCCGAAGGAAATGACAAGCATTTTTCGGCAAGGTAATTTCTGCAAGCACTCAAATAGTGATAAAAAGTTGTTTGATAGCAAGATAATTGTAACAAGTGACATTTAGTGATAGTAATAATAGGTCCAGCAAGGTAGCGCAATCCTTTTGTGGTAATGGAAATGCCACAATGATTTCTTACAATAGGCAAAGTGTTCTTGAGGGTACACAATAATTTCATCTAGTCACTATCGTAATGTTGGGTTAATTCGCATTCAGTATTTTGCTAATTTGATATGTGCGTGGACCGGTGCTTGGGTGTTGTTCTTACTTAAACACACCCCCACTTATGATTAAACCCCCACAAGCATCCGCAAATACAGAAATGTATTAAGAATAAATTCTAACCATAGCATTAAACATAGGGATCCAAATCAGCCCCTTACGAAGTAGTGCATAGAGTGGGGTTTAAATATCTGTTACTCTCGGAACCCACCCTCTAATTACTACTCAACAATGCATTCCCTTAGGCCCAAAATATGGTCAAGTTTTATGTAGTCGACGTTCACATAACACCACTAAGGGAATCACAACATTCATATCATCAAAATATCGAATGAATATCAACTTCAAATGACTACTTGCAACGTGATTTCTCCCATGGCCTCAAGAACAAAAGTAACTACTCACAAGTGATAAACATGTTCATGATCATAGAGGTATTATATAGCATAATGAATCTGAACATATGATCTCCCACCAATTAAACCATAAAGCATCAACTACAAGATGTAATTAACACTACTAGACACACACCAGGTACCAATCTGAGGCTTCGGTACAAGATTGAGTACAAGAAATGAACTAGGGTTTTGATAGGAGATTGTGTTGATGAATATTTTGATGAAGATTGGCCTCCCCAAGATGAGAGGGTTTTTGGTGATGACGATTGCCTTGATTTCCCCCTTCGGGAGGGCAAAAGTGATCCTGCCTAGGTTCCACCTCGAGATGGCGGCGCTTCATCACGAAAGTCCTCTCCTTTAGATAGGCGCTTCATCACGAAAGTCCTCTCCTTCATCACGAAAGTCCTCTCCTTTAGGTCGAAAAAGAATTTGTACCAGAAGATAGGCACCAGAGGTTGGCCAGGTGGCCGACTAGACATCAGGCCGCATCAGGCATGCCTGACGCGCCCTGGGGTCTAGTGGCCGCCTGGTGGCCCCCTCGGGTACTTCTTTGTTCCAAATTTTTTATCATAAGATAAATCTCCATAAATTTTCAGAAAAATCGGAGATGTGTAGAATATGTATCTCTCACGTAGCTTTTTGTAGTCCAGAATTCCATGTGTTGGCATTCTCCCACTTGTTGTAATCCTTGCATATTTTGAGAGAAAAGGCATTAGAATTACGCCACCATGTGGAAAAATGCATGAGGACACTATAAATAACAGCAAAAAAACATGATGCAAAACGGACGCATCAACTCCCCCAAGCTTAGACCTCGCTTGTCCTCAAGCAAAAGCAGATAACGGAAGTCATGACCAGATGCTTTGAGAGAGAGGTGTCGATAAAAACAAAATACGGATATAGTAGCATCATGCTCATTATTATAACAACAAATAAAACATTATAAAGTACTTCAACGCAACATTCTTATCATACAGATTTTATCATAAATGATTCTTATAAACAAGCAGCAATTCATCACAACATCAAAGTATGAAGCATAAACTCTATTGAAAACTAACAAACTATGTTCTCAGTTAATTATGCAACACAAATCATCATATTTTCAGGAAGGTTGTCGGGGCAGGTGTGCACTCGATCAACTATGGGACCATTGGCCCCTTCGTGGTTCGGTGGGGAGATCGCGTGGCACAAAGAGAAGAAACTACAAGGCAGCACGATGATGAGGCTTGAGGCATCTACCCAGGTTCGGGACGCTGAGAAGTGTAAAACCCTACTCCTACTTTGGTGGATTGATTTGGGGAATACGAAATTTACACATCGTTCTGCCCTGGGAAGTGTTGCCGCACAGAGTTACTGTGCGTACAAATGCTCTAGGGTCCATCCTAAATCCCGTGGGGTCGGAATCCTATGCTAGGTTCCCTTGGGACTCCTTTTATAGCTCAAGGGGCATCCACAGTGGCAAACATACATGATTAGATAACTAACAATGCTACCATACCTAACTCTGGCACTCAAGACAAAATGCCATAAATGCAGCCTTAGGTAGCGAGCGGGGGTGCATCCCCGGCAAGCTCCTGCCACCGCTCAGCTGGGCTATTGCTTGGTGTCTTGACACGCCTACGGACGGGTGTCAACTGGTCATAAATAGTTTTCCAGTCCGTCTTTATGTGCCCTGTGAGATCCACTTAGCCATCTGGGAGCTCAACACCTCATCTATAAGTGACTGGTGTACTGATGAGGTGGAGCGGTGGCAGATTGGCTCTCTCTTGCTGGGGGATAGCTTGCCGAGTCTTCTTGAGGATGCCTGTGCCTTGGTCCCCCACAGGTGTCGGGGGGTTCTGGGCGCGTCTTGGGCCCGTCCTGGGCTGCTGTGTAGGTCTTGTCGATGTTGTTGTCCATCGGGGGCTGAGTTTGCCGGGCTCTTGGTCTTCTTGATGCGCTCCCTGATCTCTCGTAGAGCGGCTTCTTTGGACTGGGCCAGGTCTTGATGGAGCAGTAGCATTCCTCAGCAGCCTTAGGCCGCTAGGTCAGAGGCTTATCGTCCATCCACAAGTCAGGCCGAAATAAACACCCCTGTTTGTGTACCCCGATAGAAGCCCCGATCCTGAGCCATACGTGTCGCTGGGCATGTTGGGTTAGGCTCCAAACAATGCACAGTCACGCGTTTAGAAAATGCCGCCCCCCACAACCCACGTCCAATATGCGCATTTACCGCAGGTCGTGGGCCCTTTAAGTAGTAACCATCGGGGAGTAAAAAAAGGGGAACTGTGAGTAAATGAATCACAGTTCCATAAATAGATAGCAAAGAGAGAGTCCTCAATGTGTGGCCCCCATACATAAAGAAGGGATCTCGCAAAGGGGGCGCTCCTAATTCACCTTCATCTCTCCGCCCTTCTTCTCCCCCTCCAACCAAAAACCTGCCCCTGGCGCCACCATTCCGTTCAACGAGCATTGCCAAACGGCCCGCTGCTCAGAAGAGAAGGGGCAGAAGATGGCCGCCGTGAAGGGCAAACAATCGAATGAGTTGAACGAGCAAGTTGCTGATAAGAGGAACAGAATAACAGAATAGGCGAAGAAACGATGGTGAAAAGATGTGGTATTCTCTCCGTCGAATCTGGACGGCAACACCGTGATCGATAGGTATTGCTATATGCGTGGGAGAGAGATAAAGGGGCACGAGGCACCTGTGGTCCTACCGGATATCTCCAAAGAGAATACACCGTCAGGTTCTTATTTCTTCTTTTGTGCATACTTTTACTATGGTCTCTCCCACCTTTCTCTGATGTCTTATGCGCCAAGATGGCAACGTATGGATTTCACGCTCAATGCAATGGCGTGCATGGCGATCTTCACCCACCTGTGTGAGAACTTCGTCATAGTTTCCCCCAACATGGATTTGTTCAAGCACTTCTTCCTCCCCCGGATAGAGAACAAAAATTACCACTCGGGGAAAGTTAGCTGGATTCCTCGGGGCAAGAAGGACGATTGGGGATACCTCCCTAGCCAACATCGCGGGAAGTGGGAAGAGTGGATTGGCGATTGGTGTTGGATCAAGGATGACAAAGCCCCAAAGGTCTGCTCTGCACGGACTGGTCGCATCTCGTGTGGCAGCCAGTGAAGCATCTTGGGCCTTTTTGATAACAAGCTTCGCCACATGCTGAACAGGATCACCTGCCTCAAGGCTGTCGGGTTTACCATTCGGCACATGGGGGCTGACTTCCTTCAGCGCTGCATTGCACTACTCCAGAAAAGGGACAGATTTGCTTGGGAGTTCAACAGATTGCCGATTGCATGCGGCCGTACCCATGCGCAGGCACCAACCTAACAACCTATGGCCACGGCTGGTTGTGCGACCAACTATTTTGTGTAATTGGGTCGTTCCATCTTCTCACACGGGTCGTCCCTTTGGGATGTCGGATTGCGATGCTTCTGGGGTCAAGTCTGATTAGGCCTTACCCTCCTGGAAGACAAGATGGAGTGGGTCTCCAGCCTGGAGGAAAGGGCCTCCTGAAAAGAGTATAACCTGACTAATCAGGGATGTGGAGACGGCTTATATGGCCGCTGGGATAAAAAATGAAAAACAGGTTAGAGCCGCCAACGAAACTGCCTCCAGGAATGAAGGAGCGGAGGAATCCGGGGAAAGTGACTCCTTCAAAGAGGAGGGCAAGAATTTTCCTCGAAACAAGCTATCTGGTTGGATTCTGTCGGGGCTAGAACCCTCCAGACAAAGGGCGACATGGAGGAGGCACAAGGACTAGTGGGGGAGGAAAACGGGCGCAAATCGGCCCCCATGCCCCAGACCCAGGACAACGCCTTCGCCATCACTTTGGACGGGAAGTGGCGGCTCTTGCGTTTTCGCGGGTTCCCCCGAAGGTGAAGAAGACAACCTCCATAGGAGGAGGGTGCGACGTTGCACGTTGCCAGCCCTCCCACATTTCCAAATCCCGAGCTTCTCCAGTCAAGCGATGGAGGGTCATAGGGGCAGACCCCAGCCCCCTGTCAAGCCAAACTTCTCCGCCCGACTCGCCCCTTCTCGAAGCCCCAACTCTGCCACCAAGTCCCGCTCCACCAACTCTGAGGAGGGATAGATTGACTCTGCCTCCTGCATCGTATGAGCTGGGATCCATGCTCATTGCTTCAGAGTAACTCCTTCGGCCACAATTGTTGTCAAAGTTCTTCATTTCTGATACTCTGACTGAGTTTGCATGATCATCTTCTTGACTGGGATGAGTACGAGGAGACCCTGGCGCATATGGCCAAACGAGCCAAATCAGCGGCACGGCGGGATCCCGCGGCAGACACGGGCCTAGCGGGAGACGCGGGGGAGAACCCCGTGGCTAGCCCCCGGGCCAGCCCTCACCACGCAATCCAAGCGCAATCCCCGTCCCATAGAGGGGATGAAAAAGAGTGTCCTCCTACCTCCGACAGGAGACGGGAGAGCACTAGTAGGAAAAACCTTATAGGTAAGACACTCTTAGTAGTGCTGGATTATGAGACGCGCTGCTGCTACTTAGCAGTAGCGCTGGCTCCGCCAAGCGCTATTACTAAAGACTTAGCAGTAGCGCTGGAATTGAAAAAAGCACTACTGCTAAACGGGACAAACGATCCCACCGACGGTAGGAGTAGTAGCAGCGCTTTTTTGTAAAAAGCGCTACTGCTAAGGATAATAGCAGTAGTGCTTGGCGGGAATCAGTGCTATGGGTAAGGATAATAGCAATAGCGCTGCCCCAGAAAAGCGCTACTCCTAAGACCAATAGGAGTAGCGCTTGGTGGAAAGTAGCGCTACTGCTACGCGTGGCTAGTGGAAAATTTTAACCCACACACCCCTCTCTCCCCTTCCTCCCCCCTTTGCCCTCTCCCCTCCTTTCTCCTCTCCTCTCTCTTATTTACTTCTCCACCATTGTTGCCCTTCTTCTTCCCTCCTTCTACCTCTCTTCTCTCCCCATTAATGCCCCCTCCACCCTAATTCTCCTCCATAAATGACCTCCTTTAACTCTATGTTCCACATTTATTTGGCTTTCCCTCCTTCCCTACATATAGAACTAGCTAGATCATCTCCCCCTCTCCACTAGTTAGATACAGTCATCTCTAGTCACAACAACTAGATTTAGCTATTTATTTAGTCGTGCACACTATCTCTCGGGATATAGGTGAGTAAAAAGTTGTGCATTTCAATAATGGGAATATGTGTGTTTGCCATATGAAGGGATTTGTGTGAGTGACAGGCCCCGTGAGTTGATTATGTTTTGCCAAAATGTCGACTTATTTCCATTTTGGCAAATTTCGAGCAAACTCGATACGTCCTATTTTTAGGCAAGGTCATGCTAAAAATTTATATGATCGACTTTGATGCATGCATGCATGCATTTATTTATCACCCTTTTGCTTGTTATACCGTGCAGTCATGAAAGTGAGTGGAAGGAAGGTGGAGCGATACTTGTCATCTGCGGTGATGAACATGTATGCAAATAAATGAACTGGGATGAGATGTCCGTGTACAAGATGCAAGGAAGGAGTAGTTTTGGACCCTTTTGATCGTGGCAGTTTGAAGGCCCACTTGCTGATCCATGGTTTCATGGATGGCTATACTCGGTGGATAAGTGAAGATGGTGATGATGATCTCCACATGGCAGGGAATAACAACATGGGACTAGACGAAGAGATGATCGATCGACACGAACACAATGCCGCCGGACACGGCAACGAGGAAGAGTCCGGAGACGGCGGCGGGGCAGAGTCCAGACACGGCGGTAGGGCAGAGTCTAGACATGGCAGGGAAGAGGCGACAAACACGCCACAATCTTTGATGCTACTAAGTTCAGTCTTGCAGGACCCTCATGTTCGAGAGCTCCTTCGCAAGAGTATGACTAGCGACAGAGTTGCTTCTAAAGAGGAGGGCAAGCTGGCGCAACTTGAAGTAGACTCGAAGACTCCACTATATGACGATTGCGATCCTGCTTGCGATCCTGAGGTGACCCGCGTGAGTTTCACGTTCAAAATTCCAAAGAAGGGGGCCAAAAACAAATGGACAAATAAAAGCCTCGATAAGCATTTGAAGTATCTACATAATAAAGTTCTTCCTACGGGTAACCTGTGTCCTACTAGTGTCGAGAAGGCCAAGAAAATCGTTTGCCCTCTTGATCTGCCGCACATTAGATATCACGCATGCATCAACGATTGCATCATTTATCGGGGGAGCACATTGAAAAAACCAGGTGTACAGTATGCAGTGCTTCTCGATACAAGAAGGCGCTAAAGAAAGGTCCTCGGAAAGTTGTATCGTACTTTCGATCACTCCCCGTCTGCAGTGGTATTTCATGGATCCTAAGGAAGCAAAGCTCATGCGCTAGCACGCGGAGAGGAAGAAGCCCAATGATGGAGATGATCCCAAGCTAGACACCTCACAGATGCTAGCCAGTGGAGAGAATTCAACACCGAATATGGATTTTCGGAGAAGATGCAAGGAACATCATGTTTGGTGGATGTACCGATGGCATGAATCCGTTTGGAAACCAGATCACCAACCACAACACATGGCCCGCCTTTGTATGGATGTACAACGTCTCCCCATGGAAGTGCATGAAGACAAAGTACATACACATGAGCATGCTGATTCAAGGGCCAAAACAACTGGGAAATAGTATTAACCTGTATATGGGGCTTCTAAAAGTGGAGCTAGACATGTTACGGAAATCGTTGGTCAAGACATGGGATGCCATCACAATAGAATATTTCTATATGAGAGCTATGATGATGACGACGGTGCACGACTATCTCGTTGACGGGTAGACCTCAGGCGAGGTGTGCCACAGATACTGCAGATGCATGAGGTGCATCGATGATACAACGTCTCAGCAGCTTATGTCACGGAAAGATGGCGGGTCTGGGAAAATCATGTACATGGGTCATTGTAGATGGCTCGGAAAGGATGACCCGTGGAGAAAACGCGGAGATCTATTCAATGGTTTGGATGAGCATCGAGGACCTCCCTGTAAGAGGAGTGGCACCGAAATCAACGAGTTGTTGAATAAATGTGAACAGTGCCCTCCGACCGGGAAGATGGAAAAGGCATCGGAGCCGCTGTCGAACGTATGGAAAATGAGGTATGTTTTCTAGGACATGGAGTACTGGCCCTATCATGAGACGCCTCATTTCCTTGATCAAATGCATATCACGAAGAATGTCATGGAGAGCTTGCTTGGCGCACTGATGAATATGACGGAGAAGACCAAGGATGGGCCAAAGGGTAGGAAAGACTTGGAAGATTTGGAGATCAAGGGGGGTCTCTACATGCCCGGTAACAAGTCGATGGAGGAGACAGAGACGGAGACTGCGGTGGAGCCAATGGGAAAAAAGTCAACAAGAAGGAGGAGAATTGTTGCCCCCCTTCTTTCTTCACCTTAAGTCCGAAGGAGATCGATCAATTCATCAAGTGCCTTACAGAAATCAAAGTCAGTTCCGGTTACTGTGGGAAGATAAGCATATTTCGAGACACCAAGAAGAAAAGGTTCAGTGTGATGAGGTCTCATGACTGTCACCTGATGATGATGCAGATACTCCTTGTTGTAATTAGAGGGATAATGGACAAGCACCTCCGTGAGACGCATACAGGTCTCAGCAACTTCTTCGATGTTATCTCTCGAAAGTCCATATGTGTGAAGAAGCTCCGAAGGCTACAGGAAGATATCATTGTCATACTACGTGAGCTTGAGATGTACTTACCGCCCGTGTTCTTTGACGTCACAGTGCATCTGTGTCTCCACATCGTGGAAGGCATCATTGACCTCGGGCCGACATTCCTTCACATCATGATGCCGTTCGGGAGGATGAATGGCTCATCAAAGGATTTGTTCATAACATGTTGTGGGGACCCCGACTTACGAGTTGAGATCGCTCAATGAACGTGCTTAGTGATCCCAGAGATCAATGCTCACCGAACACACAGATACTGAATAAAAAGAGTCTTACATCCAAGTACCGAATTATTACATCACATGACCTAATGGTCAGGTTCACAAGGTAGGGCCTAATGCCAAATCATACTGATACAACTAATAGCGGAAATCATAGGGGCTAAGCGGGTGCCCATGCCATCAAGCCTACTCCGACATGCATTCTGACTCGGAAGCGTCCTAGTTCGCAGGGGCATCTCCGAAGACGTACTCATCTCCAAACTCCGGTCCTTCCATGTCTGGTCAATATTATAACCAGTGACAAGCCAATGAGTACTTTTGAATGTACTCGCAAATAGACCATGATATGAAAAATGAAAGTGAAAGATAACAATATCATGCATCTTTGGTGGAATTCATCTTGGTGGTAAATGATCATGAATATGCATCAAGTTAAAGAATCACTTTTGAACAACAGGTTATAATTATCAATATATCTGCCACGGGCTGAACCACCCGGTTCACCCTATAAGCCAAGTCAGCAAACTTGGTCATATCATTACTTTCATAATAATTTCTTTTTATCACAACTCACACACACCTGGTTTATGCGGAAACAACTGGACGTAGTTTAAGCAGGATTACCCAACTGTCCTTGACCGTGGAAACGGCTATTTGAATAGTTTTACACTCTACAGAGGTAGTACACTGGACCCACAAGATCCGGGAAATTTCCGTGTCATCCACGACTCGCTGTATATAACATGCCCAAGGTAAGTACCCGATCAATGCCTTTCCCCTGACGATACTATCGAAAGAGGACCACTCGATTGGTACCTAGCCCACAGGTTGTACGTCTTACGAGCACCGACTCCGGATTGTACCAACCATGCGGGGACCAACGGTGTGCCTGGAACACGTAAAAATATCAAACAAACTGAATTCCAGTAGTGGTGGCCACCTAACTCATCATCACCCTCCGGCATTAGTGGCACCCGACGGGGTTTTTATAAATCTTTGATTTATACCAACAACATGCTCATGCTACTATTACTCTAGCTTTACTTGTCAACATGATATTCGCATGACCCTCATAGGTGGTAGGATCAAGCTTAATGCATGTGCTCTGGAGGAGCCATTGGTAACATCACTTCAATGATTTACCGGCACTTATGATCATATGCAACGGAAATATTTGCTATTCTAACATGCAATATATCATATGCTTAGTCATGGTCAAAGGGATGCTTGCCTTGGTCAGCTAGCTATCCGGGATCTTCGAGGTCTTCCGCTCCGATTCCCTCGTCACACGGATTTTCTATCATCGTCAAAAGAAAAAATAAGAAATAGCTCACTCAAAAACAAATCACAAAATCATTTTTAAAATGTTGTTTATTACTGATAAATCTAAGTTGATATTTTTAAAAATATTTGCCTCTAATACCAATGAAGGAACATTTTTAACATCAACTCAACAGAAGCAAAACTATTCCAATTTAATGCTTTTTAATGTTGTAAAATAGAATAGTTGCTGAAAAATTCAACCAATGGTCTTATTAAACACTACATATTTTTTGAAGAATATTAGTGGAAAAAGTATATTTTTACACTGGTTAAATATTTTTATAAAAAATCTTTGAAAATCCAGTTTTAAAACAAAAGAAAAATGGGGTACAGTCCCTGGCCTGGCTTGGCCTGGAACTCGGCCGACCCAAAGGCCAGCCAATAGCTTGCCCAGGCGCGTGCACCGTCAGGTTTGAACCTGACGTGCGGGGCCCTCCGGTTAGCGGCTGCGGGTAGCGAGGGAGCGGGGGTTGGGCCACTGACAGGTGGTGCACACCTGTTGGGGTCGTCTCCTACCTCTGGCCAGAGAGGAGGAGCAGTATGCCGGCAAGGCTGCCGGTGTCCTCGGGCCCCAACGAAGATAGAAATGGGTCCGGCTCGTCGTCGCCTACCTGCTGGTGGTCAGAACAACGACGGAGAGGCTCAGGTTCACCGGCAATGAGGAGGCCGCGGCGGAGGAGTTTCGGGAGGTGGTCGAGGGGGTACCTAGGGGCACGTATAAGCTTGGAAAAGTTGGGAGAAAGCTCCCTGATATCAAGGGGGTGTTTTGGTGGGTCGAGGGCGCAGGAGCCGTCGTGTAGCGGGAGATCGACCAGAGCTCCGAGGCGGAGGGGCCTCGGTCGATCTAGAGTACCTGGGCTCTGCTGGCTATCTGGGGTGGCTAGGGAGGTGATAGTGGTTGTGGCAAAGCTATCTACGGGGTGCTCGAGCGAGGGGGAGGGCTATATATAGGCCCGCGATGGTGAGCTGATTCGGGAGCGTTGGTGACTCACAGTGGTGCGCATGGGTGTGCAGAGAGGAGCTGGGGTCAAAACCACGGTCTCAGGACGTGGTTTTGGACTGCCAGAACCATTTGCAACAGAGGGAGAGAGAGGGTAGTCAAGCATGAGTGGCCGCGCAAATTTGGCCGATACTGGTGCTCGCGGGCACGCGTCGCACAAGCTCTAGTGGAGGACAAGAGGGGCCCTGGCCGCTCGATGCAGAGGGGTTGTCGGGGAAGGGGTTGGACACCTCGGGGGAGGCTGGAACTGGCCGGGAGCGTCGCCCCCACCTCGGTGGCTTCCTGTAGCGCGCCCAGAGCGCAGTTTTGGCATGCCATGGCATGCTGGTGCGCTCTGAGGTGCTTTGGACGTGTCTAGCATGTCCTGGGCACTTACCACAAAAAGCTCGTACATGGCCCGTTGACCCGCATCATTTCGGGCCCTCTCCTCCTCAATCAATCGTGTCATGGTCTGGTCCCTTGCCTCAAGAGCAGCTTGAAGAGCAGCCTGGCTTACCAATCTCTCCTTCTCAAGAGCAGCCTGGTTTGCCGCTCTCTCTTTCTGAAGAGCAACCTGCAACACCATTCCTCGTTACCAGTGTAATGATCGATGGTCACACACAGAATGAAATGGATGAATGTTTTCTGAGTCCATACAACTAACCTCGATGGCAAGATTGACTGGCCGTGGACAAGACATTATCTCATGACAGGAGCTCGACTAGCGCGCCTTGATCTGCGGGAGAGTGAGTGGACAACGGATTATTCCATCTCCAATGACTATCGAGCCATGGGGCGTCCCACCAGCAGATATCATAACCAGCTCTAGATTCAAAGGTTCCTGGCTCGGGTTAAAGTCCGCCCCTTTGCTAGCCTTCCCCGTGTCCCTGTATGTCACGAGCTTGTGGTGGGATGATATGTTGGTGAAGTTATTTGGATCATCCAGGTCAGACTTAGAGAATGCCTTCGCCTTCTTGTAGGAGGCACTATGGGCCATGCCATAAAGGTCATACAAGTGTGGCATCTCCGTATTATTGTGATGCGCCTAAAAGAGAGGAACAAAGTATTAGTAAGGGGCTCAAGCTAGCATGAAGAATTAATTGCATCAATCATGAAGCAAACCACATACCTAGGTTCGTCCGAACTGAAGTAAGTTGGCGCTGCCTTGATGGTGTGGCACACCAACCATTTGGCTACGCCGATCCTTTGCATTGTCATGGACGGCTCGCCACTTTCCTGTGCACCACTCATCAACCAACGCCTCCCAACAATCCATCTTATCCGCGCACCATCTCGGGGCACCTATAAGTTATTAGAAAGAATTTTGAGCACTACGCCTATGAATCAAATCAATAAAACTACGTAGAAGGCCTTAAGAATATGCCTTCATGTACTGCTGCTTCTTCAGATATTATCCACGGCACTCCTTCTTCTGCTTCTTAATACCACACGTGGCGTAGTAGTCTCGAATATCCTGTGGCCGAGCCTCATGGCGTAAGTTCTATAATAACCGCCTACACTCGGCCTCGAGAACCTTGGCCGCCTCCTCCTCATATCCCTCCTCACACCTATAGAAGGTCTGCAATCAAATGAGACGACACCGATTAGTACAATAATTAGCTATATTTTTCATTTTAGATTGTGTAAAAGGATAATTTACCCAAAAGATCTTGATCACCATCTTGGCCCTCGTGTGGCACAAGACACCATCTATAATCTCCTCGGGCGGGGCGTGCGCAGCCTGGTAGTGCTCCCAGGAAAATCCTAGTGTAGAACCCTGACCCTCACCAGGCAATGCGACAAACCCCAGAATTTTTTTTCCAGCAAAGCACACCACGGACGCTATTGGGCTTGCGGAGTCCACGAGGGTGTGCCCATCCCCTGCAGTATGATAAGGTCAACGCATTAGATATTTGTAGAAACTTGAAGGAAAAAGCTAAAAAAAGAGTTAATGTACTTACCTATCCCCTTCAGGCTTAATAACTGGCCTCTGCTCGCGGGTAGACGGCATAACCGGGAGACGTGTACTACCACGCTTGTACACAGTGGCCCCGTCCACCTGCATGTCGCCCTCATTATCCGTAGTTTCATTCCCGTCATCCCCACCCCCTAAGCCACCAGGACGCTCGGTCCAATCCGGCACCTCGGTCCAATCCGGCACCTCGGTCCGCTCCAGTCAGGCACCCCATCCGGGCGTCTCCACGTCGGTCGAAGCCTCAGGAACCGGAGTCTCGTGGGCCGAACGCACCTCGACCCGAGGCTGATCCTGTACCGGAGTCTCATGGGCCGAACGCACCTCAACTCGAGGCTGATCCTGGACCGGAGTCTCATGGGCCGAATGCCTGTCAACCCGATGCTCCTGGACTGGAGTCCCCGTAGCCTCCTCCGCAAACGGGTCCACCATAGTAGTCATGTGCTCGGGTGAATGAGCTGGTGGTGGTGGAGAGGACGGCTCAACAGTCCTCCTAGATCTTCCGTGGCCACTGATACGTCTCCATCGTATCTACTTTTCCAAACTCTTTTGCCCTTGTTATGGACTCTAATTTGCATGATTTGAACGGAACTAACCTGGACTGACGCTGTTTTTAGCAGAATTGCCTTGGTGTTATTTTTGTGCAGAAATCAAAGTTCTCCAAACGTCCTAAAAATTTACGGGGAGCAGTTTTGAAAAATATAAAAAATATCTGCGCCAAGTTCCACCTAAGGGGGTGGGCCAGTGGGCTACAAGCCCTGGCTCCGCCACCACCCCCTGGTGGCGGTGGGCAGGCTTGTGGGGCCCACACGGCTCTGCCGCCCCAAATCTCAGGTCTATAAGATCCCTTTCGTCCCAGAAAAAATAAAGAGAGAAGTTTTTGTCGCGTTTTCGATATGGAGGCGCCACCACCACCTGTTCCTCATCTCGAGGGCAGATTTGGAGTCCGTATTGGGCTCAGGAGAGGGGAAATGGTCGCCATCGTCATCATCAACCTTCTTCCCTCTCCAATTCCATGAAGCTATTCGTCGTTCGTGAGTAATCTATTCATAGGCTCGCTTGGCGGTGATGAGTAGGATGAGATCTATCATGTAATCGAGTTAGTTTTGATGGGGATTGATCCCTAGTATCCACTATGTTCTGAGGTTGATGTTGCTACTACTTTGCCATGCTTAATGCTTGTCACTAGGGCCCGAGTGCCATGATTTTAGATCTGAAATTATTATGTTGTCACCAATATATGTGTATTTTAGATCCGATCTTGCAAGTTGTAGTTACCTACTATGTGTTATGATCCGGCAACCCCGGAGTGACAATGACGGGAACCACTCCCGGTGATGACCATAGTTTGAGGAGTTCATGTGTTCACCAAGTGCTAATGCGTTGGTCCGGTTCTTTATTAAAAGGAGAACCTTAATATCCCGTAGTTTCCTTTTGGACTCCGCTGCCACAGGACGGATGGACAATAGATGTCATGCAAGTTCTTTTCCCTAAGCACGTATGACGACACACGGAATGCATGCTTACATCACATTGACGAACGGGAGCTAGCCATATATCTCTCTGTGTTATAGCTGTTGCATGATGAATATCATCTAAACAAATCACCGACCCATTGCCTACGAATTTGTCCTACTACTGTAGTTACTTGTCTTGCTCTGTTGCTGCTGCTACTACTGTTGCTACTACCGTTACTTGTCTTGCTCTGCTGCTACCATTGCTACTACTTCGCTTGCTACTGTTGCTACTTGCTACTGCTGTCACTATCGTTGCTCGTTATACTGCCGTTACTCGCTACTTTGCTGTTACAATGTTGCTTGCAGATACTTATCTTTCAGGTGTGGTTGAATCTGACACATTCAGCTGCTAATACTCGAGAGTATTCTCTCACCTCCTGTTTGGCGATCAACAAATTTGGGCCGAATACTCTACCCTCGAAAACTGCTGCGAACCCACGCGCTGGTGGGCCATCAACAACATTCTTCTAGTTTCGTTGCCAGGGAGTGCTAGTAGCATTCTTCTGGTACCGTTGCAAAGGGGAAGAACAGTTGACATCAAGCATTGTTCTGGCACCATTGCCAGGGATTTCAATCAGCATTTTTCTGGCGCCGTTGTCGGGGAGGTGTTGCTATATTCTCTGAGTCACTTGGGATTTATATCTGCTGATCACTATGAAGAATCTGATGGATCCGAAGACCAAAGTCTTTCCCTCAACTACGAGGGGAGGTAAGGAATTGCCATCTAGTTCTGCACTTGATTCACCTTCAGTTATGAGTAAGTTTGCGACATCACCTCCTGCTAGAAATCTTGATATGTCTCCTGTGCTTGATGATGCTTATGATGCTACTGCCAGAGATGCTATGCTTGATACTATGCCTGATACTATGCCTGATGATGCTATGCTTGAGACTATGCCTGATACTATGCCTGATGATGCTATGCTTGATAATGCTAGAGATGCTATGCCACATGATACTATGCTTGATACTGCTAGAGATGCTATGCCTGATACTGCTTTGCCTGATGATGCTAGAGATGCTATTTTGCCTGATGTTCCACTAGGAGTGTTCCTTGATGCTCATATTTCTAGAGTTACTGTCAATGCTCGTGATGTTTCTGATACTACAGATACTATTGAGATAGAACCAGCTTTTGCTGCTGCTAGATCTAGCTCTCCTAGATATGAATTGCCTGATATACCGGAGGGTTACGTTATGGAGGGAGAAATAGCTGAGGATTTTCTTGCGAGTAAGGATGCCTATGACGCTGAGAAATTACTTCTCAAGTGGAAGGAAAAATCTCGGGAAGCTAGGATGAAATATGACCCAAAGTTTGCCACTTCACCTATCTTTATCACCGATAAGGATTATGGATTCTCTGTCGATCCTGAGGTAATCTCTCTAGTCGAATCTGATCCTTATCACGGTTATGAGTCTGAGACAGTCATAGCCCATCTTGCCAAACTACATGATATAGCCAACCTTTTCACTAATGAGGAGAAGATCCGCCACTACTATATCCTTAAGCTGTTTCCTTTCTCTCTAAAGGATGATGCTAAAGCCTGGTTCACCTCTCTTGCTCCTGGATGTGTGCGTAGTCCCCAGGAGCTGGTATATTACTTCTGTGAGAAATATTTCCCTGCCCATAAGAAGCAAGCTGCCTTGCAGGAAATATACAAATTTGCTCAACTCCAAGAAGAGAGTCTTCCACAATCTTGGGGGAGGCTCGTCCAGCTACAGAACGCTTTGCCTGATCACCCTCTTAAGAAGAATGAGATACTTGATATCCTCTATAACGGACTTACCGATGCCTCTAGAGACCACCTAGATAGTTGTGTCGGTTGTGTTTTTAGGGAAGGAACTGTAGAACAAGCCGAGACTCTAATGAATAACCTCTTGATCAACGATAATGCTTGGACTATTCCCGAACCACATCCTAAGCCAACTCCGAAGAAGAGAGGTATTCTATTCCTCAGTCCCGAAGATATTCAAGAAGCAAAGAAATCTATGCAAGAGAAAGGCATTAGATCTGAAGATGTCAAAAATCTACCACCTATCAAAGAGATCCATGGTCTCGATAACCCGATACAGGTAGTAGAAGTGAATTCTCTATGTAGGTTCGATGAGAGTGATATTCCTTTTGGTAAACCTGCTAGCCTATGCTTTGATGAATTTAACAACTTTGTTTCCAAACAACAGAGTTTCAATGATTATGTTAGCAGACATTTGGAAAAAAGTACTCATATGCTTAGCCATTTAAGTGCTTGTGTAGACAGAAATGTCAATGATCTGAAGCTTCTGAGTAAACATACCTCTATGATTACTACTTAGGTAGAACAAGTACTTAATGCTCAGAATGACTTGCTCAATGAATTAAATGACAACTCTGTCACAGTCATTACTAGAGGAGGCAAAATGACTCAGGAACCTTTGTATCCTGAAGGTCATCCTAAGAGAAGTGATCAGGATTCTCAAGGAATCAATGCTGATACACCTAGTCATCCTAAGGAGAAGAAGAAGGATGATAGAAACCTACACGCCAATTCACCAAATACTGTCACACCTAAAGAACCTAATGATATTTCTGCATCTGATGCAGAAACACAATCTGGTGATGAACATGAACCTGGTGACAATATGGACAGTCATGTTCATAATAATGCTCAACCTAGCCATGATGAGGATGTGGAGATTGAACCTACGGTTGATCCTGATAACCAACAACCCAAGAGATACGATAAGAACGGCTTCACTCCTAGGAAGCATGGTAAATAAAGAGAGCCATGGGTTCAGAGACCTATGCCCTTTCCTCCTAAGCCATCCAAGAAAAAGGATGACGAGGATTTTCAGCGCTTCGTTGAGATGATAAGACCCATCTTTCTGGAGATGCGGTTAACTGATATGCTCAAGATGTCTCTGTATGCCAAGTATATGAAAGATATCGTGACTAATAAACGGAAGATACCAGATCTTGAGATCTCCACCATGCTTGACAACTACACTTTTAAAGGTGGAACTCCTAAGAAACTTGGTGATCACGGAGTGCCCACTATACCTTGCTCAATTAAAGGAAACTACGTAAGAACTGCCTTATGTGACCTTGGAGCCGGTGTTAGTGTTATGCCGCTTTCTCTTTATCGTAGATTTGAATTGGATAAGTTGACAATCATTGAAATTTCTCTGCAAATGGCCGACAAATCAACTGCTTTCCCTATCGGCATTTGCGAGGATGTGCCTGTTGTGGTTGCTAACACCACTATCTTAACAGACTTTGTTATCTTGGTATTCCAGAGGACGATGCCATGGCTGTCATCCTCGGAAGACCCTTTTTAAACACGGCAGGGGCTGTTATAGATTGCAACAAAGGCAATGTCACTTTCCATGTCAACGGTAATGAGCACACAGTGCACTTTCCGAAGAAACGATATCCTATACATTGCATCAATGCTATCGAAAAGATTTCATCGATTCTCATTGGGAGCTTTGAATGCCATATTCCTCGTGTCAAGATGAAGTATGATTTGCTTGTTGGGGAGATACATATCCCATGGAGGTGACTTAGTGGCTATTAGAAAATTCTCCGTTCTCTCTTGCGATTCGAGAAGGTTTTGTCATAAGGATTTGATCAACCCATTGACGGATTTCTTTCGATGACCATGAGACGGATGAATCAAAGAGTCACATACACTACTGAAATTCAGAAATTTGCCGTCTACCAAGGCGGACGGCAAAGGGGGCAACCACGGACGGCAAAGGCTTTGCCGTCTGCCCCCTCATGGCAAAGTAGACGGTAAAAAAAAATCCGGTGAAGACGCTCTTTGCCGTCTGCTTTCACAAAGTGGACGACAAAGAATCTTTGCCATGAGGGGGCAGACGGCAAAATAAGTGGGACGGCATATATTGCAACGTCCCCGTTAAGTGTTAACGATAGGCCTCCTCTCTTTGCCGTCTGCCTCCCCCCCCTTTGCCATGTGGGGGCAGACGGCAAAGAGGGGAGAGAGAGGGGGCATATTCTCTCTTTGCCGTCTGCCTCCCCCCTTTGCCATGTGGGGGCAGACGGCAAAGAGGGGAGAGAGAGGGGGCAGATTCTCTCTTTGCCGTCTGCCTCCCCCCCTTTGCCATGTGGGGGCAGACGGCAAAGAGGGGAGAGAGAGGGGGCAGATTCTCTCTTTGCCGTCTGCCTCCCCCCCTTTGCCATGTGGGGGCAGACGGCAAAGAGGGTAGAGAGAGGGGGCAGATTCTCTCTTTGCCGTCTGCCTCCCCCCCTTTGCCATGTGGGGGCAGACGGCAAAGAGGGGAGAGAGAGGGGGCAGATTCCCCCTTTGCCGTCTGCCTCCACCCCTTTGCCATGTGTTGGCAGACGGCAAAGAGGGGAACCAGCCCCTTTTTTATTTATTTTTTGTTATATCCACCATTTTTAACAATAATCAGGATATATATATATATATATTTGACATAAATAAATTTCTTTCCGTACTCATAACCATATTAAAATAACTCTCATCCATAGTGCATACAAGTTACATCCGTACCAAACCATATATTACACCAGTTTCATCCACGTGCATACAAAGTTTCATATATTCATATACTACAATAGTTTCAATACAACCCATGGTACAAGACATCATTTTCAAGCATTCCATCAACCAAGCTTCCCGTGAAGTGAAGGTAATCTGCAAAATGACAAATAAGAAAGTTAGAAAAATAATACTAGATGAAGTAGTGTATATATAGGTTATTTCGGAGAGAAATTAGCTAAGTATAGACCATTTAGGAGCTAACTAAGCTAATTATGTCATTTAGGTGGAACCCTAGCTAACTATAGGAGAAGAGAAAGAGAAGAAGAAGTAAAAGAAGGAGGAGGAGGAGGAGAAGGAGAAGGAAGAGGAGAAGAAGAAGAAAAAGGAGGAGGAGGAGGAGGAGGAGAAGGAGAAGGAAGAGGAGAAGAAGAAGAAGGAGAAGAAGGAGAAGAAGAAGGAGAAGGAGCGAGAGCTCCTTCTCCTTCTTCTTCTCCTTCTTCTCCTTCTTCTTCTCCTTCTTCTCCTTCTTCTTCTTATCCATTTGTCCCCTTCTTCTTCTCCTCCTCCCTCTCCTCCTTCTTCTTCTCCTTTTTCCTCTTGCTTCCTTTCATTTTCCTCTTTTTCTCTTCTTGTCCCCTTCTTCGGGCTAAATTGGCTAAGAATGCCTTTTTGGAGCTAATTATGTCATTTCGACGATAATTAGCTAAGTATAGGTCATTTTTTATTAAATAGGCCATTTTGGAGCTAACTAAGCTAATTATGTCATTTCGTAGGATAATTAGCCAATTTAGCCTTTCTTGGATAACTCTAAGCTACGTAGAAGAAGAGATAGAGAAGAAGAAGTAAAATAAGGAGGAGGAGGAGGAGGAGGAGGAGAAGAAGAAGGAAGAGGAGAAGAAGAAGACAATAAGAAGGAGAAGCAGAAGAAGAAGGAGAACGAGAAGGAGGAAGAAGGAGGAAGAAGAAGGGGAAGGAGGAGCTCCTTCTCCTTCTCCTCCTTCTTCTCCTTCTTCTTCTCCTCCTCCCTGTCCTCCTTCTTCTTCTCCTTTTCCCTCTTCCTTCCTTTCATTTTCCTCTTTTTCTCTTCTTGTCCCCTTCTTCGGGCTAAATTGGCTAAGAATGCCTTTTTGGAGCTAATTATGTCATTTCGAGGATAATTAGCTAAGTATAGGTCATTTTTTATTAAATAGGCCATTTTGGAGCTAACTAAGCTAATTATGTCATTTCGTAGGATAATTAGCCAATTTAGCCTTTCTTGGATAAGTCTAAGCTACGTAGAAGAAGAGATAGAGAAGAAGAAGTAAAATAAGGAGGAGGAGGAAGAGGAGGAGGAGAAGAAGAAGGAAGAGGAGAAGAAGAAGGAAATAAGAAGGAGAAGGAGAAGAAGAAGGAGAAGGAGAAGGAGGAAGAAGGAGGAAGAAGAAGTGGAAGGAGGAGCTCCTTCTCCTTCTCCTCCTTCTTCTCCTTCTTCTTCTCCTCCTCCCTCTCCTCCTTCTTCTTCTCCTTTTCCGTCTTCCTTCCTTTCATTTTCCTCTTTTTCTCTTCTTGTCCCCTTCTTCGGGCTAAATTGACTAAGAATGCCTTTTTGGAGCTAATTATGTCTTTTCGAGGATAATTAGCTAAGTATAGGTCATTTTTTATTAAATAGGCCATTTTGGAGCTAACTAAGCTAATTATGTCATTTCGTAGGATAATTAGCCAATTTAGCCTTTCTTCGATAAGTCTAAGCTACGTAGAAGAAGAGATAGAGAAGAAGAAGTAAAATAAGGAGGAGGAGGAAGAGGAGGAGGAGAAGAAGAAGGAAGAGGAGAAGAAGAAGAAAAGAAGAAGGAGAAGGAGAAGAAGAAGGAGAAGGAGAAGGAGGAAGAAGGAGGAAGAAGAAGTGGAAGGAGGAGCTCCTTCTCCTTCTCCTCCTTCTTCTCCTTCTTCTTCTCCTCCTCCCTCTCCTCCTTCTTCTTCTCCTTTTTCCTCTTCCTTCCTTTCATTTTCCTCTTTTTCTCTTCTTGTCCCCTTCTTCAGGCTAAATTGACTAAGAATGCCTTTTTGGAGCTAATTATGTCATTTCGAGGATAATTAGCTAAGTATAGGTCATTTTTTATTAAATAGGCCATTTTGGAGCTAACTAAGCTAATTATGTCATTTCGTAGGATAATTAGCAAATTTAGCCTTTCTTGGATAAGTCTAAGCTACGTAGAAGAAGAGATAGAGAAGAAGAAGTAAAATAAGGAGGAGGAGGAGGAGGAGGAGAAGAAGAAGGAAGACGAGAAGAAGAAGAAAAGAAGAAGGAGAAGGAGAAGAAGAAGGAGAAGGAGAAGGAGAAGGAGGAAGAAGGAGGAAGAAGAAGGGGAAGGAGGAGCTCCTTCTCCTTCTCCTCCTTATTCTCCTTCTTCTTCTCCTCCTCCCTCTCCTCCTTCTACTTCTCCTTTTTCCTCTTCCTTCCTTTCATTTTCCTCTTTTTCTCTTCTTGTCCCCTTCTTCGGGCTAAATTGGCTAAGAATGCCTTTTTGGAGCTAATTATGTCATTTCGAGGATAATTAGCTAAGTATAGGTCATTTTTTATTAAATAGGCCATTTTGGAGCTAACTAAGCTAATTATGTCATTTCGTAGGATAATTAGCCAATTTAGCCTTTCTTGGATAAGTCTAAGCTACGTAGAATAAGAGATAGAGAAGAAGAAGTAAAATAAGGAGGAGGAGGAGGAGAAGAAGAAGGAAGAGGAGAAGAAGAAGAAAAGAAGAAGGAGAAGGAGAAGAAGAAGGAGAAGGAGAAGGAGGAAGAAGGAGGAATAAGAAGGGGAAGGAGGAGCTCCTTCTCCTTCTCCTCCTTCTTCTCCTTCTTCTTCTCCTCCTCCCTCTCCTCCTTCTTCTTCTCCTTTTTCCTCTTCCTTCCTTTCATTTTCCTCTTTTTCTCTTCTTGTCCCCTTCTTCGGGCTAAATTGGCTAAGAATGCCTTTTTGGAGCTAATTATGTCATTTCGAGGATAATTAGCTAAGTATAGGTCATTTTTTATTAAATAGGCCATTTTGGAGCTAACTAAGCTAATTATGTCATTTTGTAGGATAATTAGCCAATTTAGCCTTTCTTGGATAAGTCTAAGCTACGTAGAAGAAGAGATAGAGAAGAAGAAGTAAAATAAGGAGGAGGAGGAGGAGGAGGAGGAGAAGAAGAAGGAAGAGGAGAAGAAGAAGAAAGGAAGAAGGAGAAGGAGAAGAAGAAGGAGAAGGAGAAGGAGGAAGAAGGAGGAAGAAGAAGGGGAAGGAGGAGCTCCTTCTCCTTCTCCTCCTTCTTCTCCTTCTTCTTCTCCTCCTCCCTCTCCTCCTTCTTCTTCTCCTTTTTCCTCTTCCTTCCTTTCATTTTCCTATTTTTCTCTTCTTGTCCCCTTCTTCGGGCTAAATTGGCTAAGAATGCCTTTTTGTAGCTAATTATGTCATTTCGAGGATAATTAGCTAAGTATAGGTCATTTTTTATTAAATAGGCCATTTTGGAGCTAACTAAGCTAATTATGTCATTTCGTAGGATAATTAGCCAATTTAGCCTTTCTTGGATAAGTCTAAGCTACGTAGAAGAAGAGATAGAGAAGAAGAAGTAAAATAAGGAGGAGGAGGAGGAGAATAAGAAGGAAGAGGAGAAGAAGAAGAAAAGTAGAAGGAGAAGGAGAAGAAGAAGGAGAAGGAGAAGGAGGAAGAAGGAGTAGGAGGAGCTCCTTCTCCTTCTCCTGCTGCTTCTCCTTCTTCTCCTTCTTCTTCTCATCCTCCCTCTCCTCCTTCTTCTCCTTATTTTTCCTCTTCCTTCCTTTCATTTTCCTCTTTTTCTCTTCTTGTCCCCTTCTTCGGGCTAAATTGGCTAAGAATGCCTTTTTGGAGCTAATTATGTCATTTCGAGGATAATTAGCTAAGTATAGGTCATTTTTTATTAAATAGGCCATTTTGGAGCTAACTAAGCTAATTATGTCATTTCGTAGGATAATTAGCCAATTTAGCCTTTCTTGGATAAGTCTAAGCTACGTAGAAGAAGAGATAGAGAAGAAGAAGTAAAATAAGGAGGAGGAGTAGGAGGAGAAGAAGAAGGAAGAGGAGAAGAAGAAGAAAAGAAGAAGGAGAAGGAGAAGAAGAAGGAGAAGGAGAAGGAGGAAGAAGGAGGAAGAAGAAGGAGTAGGAGGAGCTCCTTCTCCTACTCCTCCTTCTTCTCCTTCTTCTTCTCCTCCTCCCTCTCCTCCTTCTTCTTCTCCTTTTTCCTCTTCCTTCCTTTCATTTTCCTCTTTTTCTCTTCTTGTCCCCTTCTTCGGGCTAAATTGGCTAAGAATGCCTTTTTGGAGCTAATTATGTCATTTCGAGGATAATTAGCTAAGTATAGGTCATTTTTTATTAAATAGGCCATTTTGGAGCTAACTAAGCTAATTATGTCATTCCGTAGGATAATTAGCCAATTTAACCTTTCTTGGATAAGTCTAAGCTACGTAGAAGAAGAGATAGAGAAGAAGAAGTAAAATAAGGAGGAGGAGGAGGAGGAGGAGGAGAAGAAGAAGGAAGAGGAGAAGAAGAAGAAAAGAAGAAGGAGAAGGAGAAGAAGAAGGAGAAGGAGAAGGAGGAAGAAGGAGGAAGAAGAAGGGGAAGGAGGAGCTCCTTCTCCTTCTCCTCCTTCTTCTCCTTCTTCTTCTCCTCCTCCCTCTCCTCCTTCTTCTTCTCCTTTTTCCTCTTCCTTCCTTTCATTTTCCTCTTTTTCTCTTCTTGTCCCCTTCTTCGGGCTAAATTGGCTAAGAATTCCTTTTTGGAGCTAATTATGTCATTTCGAGGATAATTAGCTAAGTATAGGTCATTTTTTATTAAATAGGCCATTTTGGAGCTAACTAAGCTAATTATGTCATTTCGTAGGATAATTAGCCAATTTAGCCTTTCTTGGATAAGTCTAAGCTACGTAGAAGAAGAGATACAGAAGAAGAAGTAAAATAAGGATGAGGAGGAGGAGAAGAAGAAGGAAGAGGAGAAGAAGAAGAAAAGAAGAAGGAGAAGGAGAAGAAGGAGAAGGAGAAGGAGGAAGAAGGAGTAGGAGGAGCTCCTTCTCCTTCTCCTCCTTCTTCTCCTTCTTTTCCTTCTTCTCGTCCTCCCTCTCCTCCTTCTTCTCCTTATTTTTCCTCTTCCCTCCTTTCATTTTTCCTCTTTTTCTCTTCTTGTCCCCTTCTTCGGGCTAAATTGGCTAAGAATGCCTTTTTGGAGCTAATTATGTCATTTCGAGGATAATTAGCTAGGTATAGGTCATTTTTTATTAAATAGGCCATTTTGGAGCTAACTAAGCTAATTATGTCATTTTGTAGGATAATTAGCCAATTTAACCTTTCTTGGATGAGTCTAAGCTATGTAGAAGAAGAGATAGAGAAGAAGAAGTAAAATAAGGAGGAGGAGGAGGAGGAGGAGAAGAAGAAGGAAGAGGAGAAGAAGAAGAAAAGAAGAAGGAGAAGAAGGAGAAGAAGAAGGAGAAGGAGAAGGAGGAAGAAGGAGGAAGAAGAAGGGGAAGGAGGAGCTCCTTCTCCTTCTTCTCCTTCTTCTTCTCCTCCTCCCTCTCCTCCTTCTTCTTCTCCTCATTTTTCCTCTTCCTTCCTTTCATTTTCCTCTTTTTCTCTTCTTGTCCCCTTCTTCGGGCTAAATTGGCTAAGAATGCCTTTTTGGAGCTAATTATGTTATTTCGAGGATAATTAGCTAAGTATAGGTCATTTTTTATTAAATAGGCCATTTTGGAGCTAACTAAGCTAATTATGTCATTTCGTAGGATAATTAGCCAATTTAGCCTTTCTTGGATGAGTCTAAGCTACGTAGAAGAAGAGATAGAGAAGAAGAAGTAAAATAAGGAGGAGGAGGAGGAGGAGGAGGAGGAGAAGAAGGAAGAGGAGAAGAAGAAGAAAAGAAGAAGGAGAAGGAGTAGGAGAAGGAGAAGGAGAAGGAGGAAGAAGGAGGAAGAAGAAGGGGAAGGAGGAGCTCCTTCTCCTTCTCCTCCTTCTTCTCCTTCTTCTTCTCCTCCTCCCTCTCCTCCTTCTTCTCCTCAATTTTCCTCTTCCTTCCTTTCATTTTTCCTCTTTTTCTCTTCTTATCCCCTTCTTCGGGCTAAATTGGCTAAGAATGCCTTTTTGGAGCTAATTATGTCATTTCGAGGATAATTAGCTAAGTATAGGTCATTTTTTATTAAATAGGACATTTTGGAGCTAACTAAGCTAATTATGTCATTTCGTAGGACAATTGGCTAATTTAGCCTTTCTTGGATGAGTCTAAGCTACGTAGAAGAAGAGATAGAGAAGAAGAAGTAAAATAAGGAGGAGGAGGAGGAGAAGAAGAAGGAAGAGGAGAAGAAGAAGAAAAGAAGAAGGAGAAGGAGAAGAAGAAGGAGAAGGAGAAGGAGGAAGAAGAAGGAGTAGGAGGAGCTCCTTCTCCTTCTCCTCCTTCTTCTCCTTCTTCTCCTTCTTCTTCTCCTCCTCCCTGTCCTCCTTCTTCTCCTCATTTTTCCTTTTCCCTCCTTTCATTTTTCCTCGTTTTCTCTTCTTGTCCCCTTCTTCGGGCTAAATTGGCTAAGAATGCCTTTTTGGAGCTAATTATGTCATTTCGAGGATAATTAGCTAAGTATAGGTCATTTTTTATTAAATAGGCCATTTTGGAGCTAACTAAGCTTATTATGTCATTAGATGGAAGTCTAGCTATTTTGGAGCTAACTAAGCTAATTATGTCATTAGATGGAAGTCTAGCTATTTTTTATTAAAACACTAGAAATAACATACCTAAGTTAGGGTGAAGCACGGTGGCTCTGGCTTGTTTCACCTCGAGAAGGCTGCCCTGGAGAAGGCTCGACTGTAGAAGGGTCGTGCGATGCGTTTCGGGACATATTCTGCACCAAACATCGTTTGCAATGTGTAGTTAGCATGAGGACACTCTTAAGATCACTCCACTGAAATGAAACTCACCGTCCCCGCCACGTTAATGACTGGCATCGGCGGAGGGACTTGGCCGTTCTTCTCGCACATAGACTGTACATTTGGTTTCGACAAGTCAAACTTTTTATTTATTAATGAAACGGACATTCAAATGCAAGATTTGAAATAACGTGAAGAAGAAACTTACCACGAAGAGCTCGTATATGGCCCTGGTAGACGCTTCATTCCGTGCTCTCTCCGCCTCCACCAATGCAGTCGTCCTCTCCTCCAGCTCCCTAATTTCCTTATCCTTCTCCGCCATAGCCGCCTGCATTGCCGCTCTCTCTTTCTGAATAGCAGCCTGCAACACAACTCATTGTTAGCAATGTAATCATATTGGTTCCAACGCACAACATAATGCGGAAAGATAGTTGAGTCCATTAAACTAACCTCGATGGCGAGCTCGACTGGCCGTGGACGACGTGTTATCTCCGGACAAGAGCTCGTTTGGCGTGCCTTTATCTGCCGGAGAGTGCTAGGACAACGTATAAGGCCATCTCCAATGGCGATCGAGCCATGGGGCCTCCCGTTGCCAGCTATCATCACCAGCTCTGGATCAATAGGCCCCTCGCTCGGGTTAAAGTCCTCCCCTTTCCTCGCCTTCCCGTGATCTATGTACTTCACGAGCTTGTCGTGGGAGGAGATGTTGGTGAAGTTTTCTGGATGCTCGAGGTCAGACTCACAGAATGCCTTGACCTTCTTGTACGAGGCAGTATGGGCCATCGCATACAGGTCGTACATCTGTGGCGCCTCCGTCTTATTGTGACGCGCCTAAAAGAGAGAGAGCAGAAAATTGTATTGGTAAAGGGCTCAAGATAGCATTAAGAATGAATTGCATGAGGCATGAAGCAAACCACATACCCAGTTCTCGCCAAATTGGATTAAGTTGACGCTCCCTTGATGGTGTGGCACGCCAACCATTTTGCCACGCCTCTCCTTGGCGTTGTTGTGGCTGGTCTCCCACGCTTCGGAGCACCACTGGTCCACCAAGGCCTCCCAACAATCCATCTTACGCACACACCATCTAGGGGGCACCTAAGTTAATAAAGAGAAATTTGAGTGCGTAAGAACCAAATCAAGGAAACTAACTACAAAGCCTTAATAATATGTAATTACCTTCATGTAATGCTCCTTCTCCATCTTAGCATCACGGCACTTCGCCTTATCAATCCTAATACGCCGCGTGGCATAGTAGTCTCGAACAGCCTGCACCCGAGCCTCGTGCCGAAAGTTTTGAAGTAGGCGGCGACATTCGGTTTCGATAACCTTTGCCGCGTCGTCCTCGTATCCCTCCTCACACCTGTAGAAGGTCTGCAAACGAGACAACACCGATTAGTACAATAAATAGCTATGGTTAATTTATAATTGTGTGAAAGAGAAATTACCCAGAACTTTCGGATCACCATGTCCGCCCTCGTGTCACACAAAACACCGTCGATCTCCACCTCCGGCGGGGCCGGGGCACCCAAGTAGTGCTCCCAGGTCATCCCTACCTCTCGTTCCCAACCGGGCAACGTAACAAACCCTCAGAAGTTTTGACGGCAAAGAACACCGAGGACGCTGCTGGGCTTGCGGACACCCTTGGCAACAATCCAACCCCTACAGTATGACAAATTAAAGCCAAAACATTAGATATTTGAGAAAACGCGAAGGCAAAAGGTTAAATAAGAGTAAATTAACTTACTTGTCCCCATTTGGCCTAATCGAGCACCTCTGCTCGGGGGTCTCTGGCACGAGCGGGAGCCCCGAACTACCACGCTGGTAGACGGTATCCCCCTCACCCAGCTCCTCGTCGCTACCAGCATGGCCAGTTGGCTCTGGCCAGGGATCCCACTGGGTCTCTTGGGACGTACCCTCATCCCTGCTGTGCTCCGCAGTCGTGTGGAAGGAAGCCTCTAGGACACGAGTCTCGTGGGTCAAAGGCTCGTCGACCTGAGGCTCGTCGACCCGAGGCTCGTGAACCGGAGACCGTGTAGCCTCCACCTCAGACGAATCCACCCTAGAAGTCCTCCTGTGCTCAGGTGAATCATCTTGGGGTGGTGGCGGAGACCGTGTAGCCCTACCTCTCCCGCGGCCACGTGTACCTTTAGTACAACATAAATACCAACATGAGTAATAAAATGTATATAAATACCAATATGCATACAACATGAGTACAACATAAATACCAACATGAATACAACGTGTACCTTTAGTGCCTCTCGGCTTCGCGGGTGGTCGACCTCCTCTCACGGGGGCCGCTCCTTGCATAGTAGAGAGCAACGCTCTCCAAAGAGGCGAGGCAGGAATGGAAGTACCCATCCCATCACCCACCGACGAAGAAGCAGCCGCGGCATGCTTTTGACCCTTTCCCACCATCTTTCAACACCTGTCATGACAAAGAGTAAATGAAATTAGTACAACATAAATACCAACATGACTAATAAAAATTGAATACCTAACATGAACTCAAAATTTATATATAGTATAATAGTTGAATACCTGACATGAACTAATAACAATCGTCCTCGTCTATATATGCTTCGGGGTCAATAAATGCATCATGATCATCACTATCATCAATAAATGCATCATCATCATCACTATCTAGAAGAACATGTGGAAGGCCACCATTATGTAATCGGTCAAGAAGTGACAGGTCATCCGCAGCAGTAACCTCTTCTTCTTCTAGCTCTTCCTCTTCGGGCTCAGGGGTTAAGACGGATTCACTGTCGCTGTCTACTTCAATGTTCTGGGTGAAGTAGAGCGGTTCTTGAAACGTTTCTTGGACATATGTGTTTCTTGGAAGAGTTCTCCTTCATATGTGTCTGGGTTAATGTGAGGTTCGTAATCCTCTTCATTGAGGGTAGGTGGTCTAAAATGTGGTGGCACTTCATAAATGACATCCCAACCTTTGAGATTTGGATCAGTTTGGCAGGCCCACGGTAGATAGAAAACTTGTGTCGCCTGTTGAGCCGTAATATAGACATCGGGAACATCTAAGTGGGTGTTTTGGTTGATTTCGACTAGTCCTATATGTTCATGAGTCCTTCTAGTCTCCCTCGGCTCAAACCAATAACATTTGAAGACTACGACGGTCGGTGGGTTTTCACCATAGAATAGAAGTTCATAAATTGCTTCAACCCTTCCATAATACTCGGTGTCTCCTTCGCCGATAGCAGAGACAGAACAATTTGTAGTCTTTAGGTCGGGCATAGATAGCTCTTTGCCAAAGGTACGACAGTGATACCCGTTGATGTTGTATTTGTCAAATGAACGAACCTTATAGTCAAAACCATTAGCGACTTGTCTCAACTCGGCGTCCATAGACTCTGCATCAGCCTACAAGTTTAATACGAAAGAATGGATGCATTAGCCGCAAATTAGACCAATAAGTCAAATGGGCCCTTAATGGTAATTAATTACCCTTTGTTTGAACCAAGAGATGAAACCAGGATAGTCGCCTCCATGCTTTGCGAGAAGCTCATACTCTTCGACGGAATCCTTTTCGATGACCGCTCCATCCGAGAATTCGGCGACGTATCGACTATATCAAATATCCGGAAATAAGAGTGGTTCAAAGCAATTAGAAGTTGCGGAACAATAAATTACCGAGAACTTACTCGATGTACGGCCGCACTTCTGTTAGGTTGGTGAAGATATACAATGAAATGGTCCGCCATTCTTCGACATCCAACGATTTCCCTTTCGAAGCACCGGATGGTGCGAGCTTACCTTTGAATAGGCTGAGGTTGGATCGAACTTTTTCTCGATCTCCATCATTGTACCGAGGCTTCGGGTTATGCAAATGATAATTTTTGGCTTCGTAGTGTGCTGTCATGAAGTTTGCCGCCTCCTCAGTAATGAATACCTCGGCCATCGATGCTTCAATTCTACGTTTATTTTTACACTTAGCTCGAAGCGTCTTCTGCATCCTCTCAGTTGAGTAGCACCATCGATTTTGAACGGGCCCCCCCATTCTTGCCTCGGTCGGGAGATGCAAAATCAAATGTTGCATTGGATTAAAGAAGCCCGGTGGAAAGATCTTTTCTAATTTGCAGACCAACTCCGGCGCCAACTCTTCCATTTCATCTAGCACGCCAGGCGATAGTTCTTTCGCACAAAGAGAACGGAAGAAATAGCTCAGCTCTCCTAGTACTAGCCATTCATCCTCAGGGATAAAGCCACGCAACATCACGGGCATTACCCGCTTAATCCATATGTGCCAATCATGACTCTTGAGCCCAAATATTTTCAGTTTCTCAAGACTCGCTCCCCTCTTTAGATTCGCAGCATACCCATCGGGGAACATCAACCGCATTTTCATCCACAATAGTATTTCCCTCATAGCTGGCCTTTCAAGATTGAACCATGCCTTTGGCTTCGCTATGCTTTGCTTTCCTATCCGTTGTCGCAAGTTTTGCAACGGTCTATCACATAGAGCCTCCAGGTCGATTCTAGCCTTAGGATTATCTTTTGACTTCCCCTCTATGCCTAACAATGTACCAAAAATGGCCTCTGCAATATTCTTTTCAGTGTGCATCACGTCAATGCTGTGTGGGCAAAGGAGGTCTTTGAAGTAAGGGAGATCCCATAAGCATGACTTGTGAGTCCAGGCGTGTTCCGTATTATACCCTTTGAAGTATCCTGGACGCAAAGGATCGGGCTCGAGAGCGTTTAACTGATGAAGGGTCTGTTGGCCTGTCAATGCAGCTGGTGCAGTGTTTTTGACAACTCTACCTTTGATGAAATTCTTCTTGTCTTTTCTGAACTTATGGTCAGGATCCAGGAATTGTCTATGCATGTCGAAGCAAGAATACTTGCGACCAGCCTACAGCCAACGGAACTGAAGAGCTGCCTTGCATGTGGTGCACGGGAACCTTCCATGCACACACCAGCCAGCGAATAGCGCAAACGCCGGATAATCATGCGTCGAGTACATGTACCACACATGCATTTTGAAATTTGTTTTGGTAGCCGCGTCGTAGGTCTTGATCCCATTATCCCAGGCTTCTTGCAACTCATCCTTAAGCGGCTGCATGTACACATTCATATTCTTCCCCGGATAGTTGGGCCCTCGAATTATCAACGTCAGGAAAATGTTCTTTCTTTTCATAATCTCTCCGGGTGGCAAATTTAGTGGAATGACAAATACAGGCCAACAACTGTATTGTGCTGCCGTCATACCATACACATTGAACCCATCCGTGCTGATGGCAACTCTAGGTTGACTTGGATCTTCCGATTTATCCTTATGTAATGCATCGAAGTGCCTCCACGCAAAACCATCTGAAGTGTGTACCAGCATCTTGTTCCCATCCGCATCTAGTTCGTATCTTTTGCCCAATTTGTGCCATGTCATCTGTCTGGCCGTCTCTTCGACCATGAAAAGACGTTGAAGTCTTGTTATGATTGGCAGATATAGAAGAACACTAATGGGGATTTTGGTCTGATTCTTCTCACCCATGCCGTTGTCTACCACAATATACCTGGAAGAATTGCAAATGGGGCAATAGTTCAAGGCTGCATACTCAAGCCTAAATAAGGCACATCCATTCTCACAGGCATGTATCTTCTCATAGGGCATCTTAAGTACACGAAGGATTTTCTCTGACTGGTACAGGTTTGCATGCAGTACATGGCCTTTGGGTAGAAAGCGTCCAAATATCGTCATCATCGCGTCGTAGCATTCTCTGCCTAGGTTGAATTGAGCCTTCAGAGCCATTACTTGCGCGATGGCATCCAGCTGACAAAGCTCAGTCTGGTCGTGGAGAGGACGTTTTGAAGACTCCAACATTTCATAGAAGGCCTTTGCAGATTCCTCCATCTCATCGTCCGAATCCCGAGCATCATCAAAGTCTTGCACCATGTCTTCAATCCCGGTACCATGCTCGTCGGTGCGACAACGAATCACCTCAGCTCTGGCACGTTGGTCAGACTCACCATGAAAAGTCCACACCGTATAATTAGGCGTAAAACCCCACTTCTGCAAGTGTTTACCCATTTCAAACTCTGTCTGCTTTTTCCAGTTGTCGTAGTTGGGACAGGGGCACCATGTTTTTTGCTGGCCATTTGCAAATGCGGCTCTCACAAACCCCCTGGTTTTTGTTAACCATTCATGGGTCATGTCTTTCTGACTAGGGTGACCAGTGTACATCCAAGCACGATCACTCATGTTGCCTAGCTACCTATGGGGGCACAAGAAATAAATACATAATTCATCATCTATATTCATACGCTAATCAAGTTTGTTAGTTTTATTATGTCCATGCAACCTACACGCTAATAGGTAAAGATAGGTCCTAATCCCACCCGAGTATGTGTAGACTGGGTTCGTTTTCCCATGCTTTGCTCCAGATGCGACGCAGAATTTCGGCAGCACCTCCCCGCTGTTCTCCTGATACACGTCTCGGCAATAAGCAGAGAGGATGTGTACCCGGAGAACAACAGGGGAGGCACTGACGAAATTCCGCATCGGATCTGGAGCACAGAATACGGGAAAACAAACCCAATCTACCCATACTCGGGCTGTCCATGGATAATGTTGACAATTCGAAAGGATGGCGGTTATAAATATGCAAAGAAATGCATATTTATAGATGTCGCCCTTTCGAACGGGAGACGCATACTGGTCACGCATACTTATCATTGAAGAAACCTATAGCTAGCAAGTTTCATCGGCACGAAGACCGGGTCAAAGCAAATTAAGGGGGTAGGAGGAGAAGTCATTTGTGCTCACCAACAAACGCAAGGGCGGAGCTCGTCCAACGCACGTGGAGGTCGTCGAACAACTGCACATTGAAATTCACCCGATCAACACAAATACGATGTTTTTATAATTAACATGATCGGAAAATATGTGACCTAACTCATAATTTACAAAACTATGACCCCGTGGGCCTCTGGAAGGCCGAAAAGCACCTTCTCGTTCAAAAGAAGGCAGAAGAGGTGTCGGGGGTCGGGGCTTAGAGGCGTCGGGAGTCAGTGTCGTCGAGGGTCGGTGGCATCGGGGGTCGGGGGGTTAGTGGCGTCGGTTGTGGGGGGTCAGTGGCGTCGGGGGTCCAGGGTCAGTGGCGTCGGGGGTCCAGGGTCAGTGACGTCGGGTGTCAGTGGCATCGGGGGTCGGGGGTTGGTGGCGTCGAGCGTCGGGGGTCGGGAGTCGTGGGCCGAGGGTCTGGGTCGGGGGCAGTGGCGTCGGGGGTCGAGGGTTAGTGGCGTCGGGGGTCAGTGGCGTCGGGGGTCGGGGTTCGGGGTCAGTGGCGTCGGAGGTCGATGGTCGGGGGTCAGTGGCGTCGGGCGTCAGGGGTCGGGGGTCGAGGGTCAGTTTCAGGGTGTCGGGGTTCCCTTTTCCTCTTCTTTCTTCTTCTCCTCTCTCCTCTTTTTCTTCTTCTTCTTCTTCTTCTTCTTCTTCTTTTTTCTCCTCCTACTCCCCCTCCTCTTTTTCTCCTTCTTCTTCTTCTTCTTCTTCTTCTTTCTCCTCCTCTTTCTCCTCCCCCTCCTCTCCTCTTCTTCTTCTTCTTCTTCTTCTTCTTCTTCTTCTTCTTCTTCTTCTTCTTCTTCTTCTTCTTCTTTTTTCTCCTCCTCCTCCTCCTCTTCTTCTTCTTCTTCTTCTTCTCCTGCTTTTTTTCCTTCTGCTTTTTTTCTTCTAACCTAACTAACTAACCTAATTAGCCTAATAATCTAACCAAATAAACTAACTAAATTACCCTATATATAATAAAAAAACTAACCTAATAAACTAACTAAAGTAATTAACTTTTTTAAAAAGAAAAACAGGAAAAACTCACCGGCAGGGGGCGGCGGCAGGGGGCGGCGGCGGCAGGGGGCGCGCGGCTGGGGGCTCGCCGCAGGGGGCGCCGGCGGCAGGGGGCGGCAACGGCAGGGGGCGCAATGCAGGTGGCGCGCAGCAGGGGGCGGCGGCGGCAGGGGCGCAATGCAGGTGGCGCGGGCGCGCGGCAGGGGGCGGCGGCGGCAGGGGGCGGCGGCGGCAGGGGGCGCGCCGCAAGGGAGGTGCTCACCGTGGTGGTGGGTCGCCGCGGGGAGGTGCCCTCGCGGGGAGGGGATCCCACGGGGAGGGGGTCGCCGGGGGGGTGGGCTCGCCTGGGGGGTGGGCTCGCCGCGGGGAGGGGATCTCGCGGGGAGGGGGTCGCCGCCGTGGAGAGACAGAGTGGTCGGGGTGAGAGAGAGAGAGAAAGTGAGCGAGGGGGGGGGAACGGCCGTTATAGGGCTGCCCCTTTGCCGTCCGCCCCCCGACGGCAAAGGGCCGTATGGCAGATGGCAAAGGCCCGCGGACGGCAAAGGCCCCCGGATTTCGGACACGGCAGGCATGGGACCCACGCGTCCCCTTTGCCGTCTGCCCTGGGGCTCTTTGCCGTCTGCTGGCAGACGGCAAAGGACCCACACATGGCAAATAGTATTTTTGCCATGTGTCAGTTCTTTGCCGTCTGTATTGTGTCAACTGATGGCAAAGAGGTTCTTTGCCGTCAGCCAACAGACGGTAAAGAACTGGCTGACGGCAAATTTCTAGATTCCAGTAGTGATACCTCTGTTTTGAGCTGTCATTTTCTGCTGCTTAGAAGAAAAATGATAGAATTAGTTTAGCTTTTCCTGTTTTCTGTTTTAGCGTCCCGGCTAAAAATACCTCAAAAATAAAAGTTCTCTGATGGTCCTGAAAATTTAGTATGATTTTTCTGGAATTTTTGAAAATTTCTGGGCCTGAGAGCTGGCCTGGGGGCGTGACCAGTGGGCCACAAGCCCTGCCACTGCCACCTACCCCCCTGGTGGAGGGGTGCAATTTTGTGGGGGCCACAGGCACCCCCTCCACTCATTCCAGCTCTCAGCCTCTTCTTCCACCTCCAGAAAAAATTATTTCGCAGCTCAAACCCGTGTTCTTGCTCATTTGGCTGTGATTTTCGATTTCCTTGCTGAAAGCACCATTCTCCGAACCGCTTTGCGGAAATTACTCCTTGGTAAGTTACTCCTCCATTGGTCCAATTAGTTTTTGCTCTAGTGCTTTATCCTTCGCGTATTCTTGCTACATTGGTGACCCTGTTCTTGAGCTTGAAAGGTTGATTTTAGCTGGTCCCAAGTAGTTTTATCGTGTGATACAGTCTCTAGGCACTAGTAGGAGTAGTTTCTACAAGTTGGGTTAATCCTTATTCACTTTTCTTTTGAAGTCTCTAAAAATTTCAGAATTTTTCAGAGCTAGAAAAAAGGAAAAGATGAGGAGGTTCTTGAGAGGCTCTTCAAGCCGTAACCCCAAGGAGGATGAGAAGAACAACCCCAAGTACGTAGTCCCTCGATTCACAGAAGTTCGAGCGTGCGAGTGGCCAGGTGATGAATTTTTGCGCGCCCCCGGACTCTATGAAGACTTTTATTACTTGGTGGAGAACGCAGGTCTTACTGTGCTTGTTGAAGATGAGTGCCCGCAATACCTCCTCCTCACCAATATTTTCATTCAAAGCTTCAACTTTTATCCGAGGAAGAATCCTCCCATGGTTGAGTTCATGATATACGATGTCCCCAAGTGTATGACGCTGCAGGACTTTTGCAATGTATGCAAATTACCTTATGTTGGGGATATCCGTGACCCTCGTCCACGGGACTTGGAGGATTTAATTGGTTCTATTGCTGTTGGAGAGGAGAGAGGAGTGTCTCGCGCTAGAATTGCTAGCATACATTTTCCTGTGCTTCGGTACTTCTCTTTATTTGTGGGAAAATGTTTGATTGGCCGTGGGGAGGCTGCATCAATTAGTTCTCCAGACCTTGCGGTTTTGCGCGAAGGCCTTTATAACGATAAGACTTATAGCTTGGGCGCTATAGTAGCTCAACGGTTGGACCTGAACCGTTCTAAAGGAGTCGTCTATGGAGGTATCTATGCTACCTGTCTTGCCAGACACTTTGAAATACCCGTTAGACTGGGAGAGGAAGGAGAGATGCTTCTCCCTGAGAAATATCTGGATTATGACAACATGGTTCGCCATGATTTTCTAGATAGAGATGCTAGTAGACGGATGATTTATAACCTGGTATTTAGTCAGGGTACTCGAGACACTATTACTTTGCCCGCTCCTTCTTTGTTCGATCTTCATGCAGGCAGGTACACTATTATGCCCGCGGACATCTACGCATATTGGGGCTTGGCCCAACCACAGGCGCCCGTGCCCGAGCCGCCAGTCGAGTACCAGACGTCAGTTTATCAGTGGGAGCCAGAGGAGCTCACACAACAGTGGCATCCACAGTCTGCTCCGGAGTATCCTGGAGCTGGTTATTTCCCACCTTGGGAGTAGACCAAGCTAGGCCAAAAGCCTAAGCTTGGGGGAGTATGTGTTCTCACCGACTTTACATTCATGCTTATGCTTTCACTCTGTTAGTCGGTGTTTACAATTTGCCACTATATTATCCATGCTAGTTACTTTCGTTTTCTTGCTTTCTTGTTTTGTATCCTTTTGAGAAAACCGAAAAACATTATTCTTTCCTCTTTTGCTTGTTGGGAGCATTCCCGTGTAAATAGTTTTCTTTTTCTTTGTGTCAAGGTAGAAGATATTGGTTACAATGTTTATTGGTCCTTGCATGCTTACCTGTTTAGCTTTCAAAGAGCCATATTACTTTGTCTTCTCCTTTGTGTTTGCTTGCAGATTCAGCTTAGTACAATGTGCTTATTATCGTTTTCATCGTTCGATTGTGCAAATGAAAGGCAACAATGATGATATATGATGAAGTGACTGAGATTGAAAAGCTGGTATGAACTCTATCTATTTTGTTTTTGTAAATATGACTAGCTTGTCGACCCAGAGTTAGCTTTGTTGTGAAAGAACCATGTTTGCAATGACAACTTAGAGATCATAGTTTCTGATGCCATGCTTATTTAGCTGAGAGCTTATAATGGTTTGTCTTGAATGCCAACATAGATTTTGAGATGACTATGATGTAGTATGATAGGATGGTATTCTCCTTTGAATGTTTCAAGTGGCTTGACTTGGCGCATGTTCATGCATGTAGTTGAAACAAAATCAACATAGCCTCTATGATGTTCGTGTTCATGGTGATTTATATCCTGTTCATGCTTGCATTCAATGTTAGTCAAACTCATTGCATCTTGATGACTGTTGTCGCTCTCTAGTTGGTCGCTTCCCAGTCTTTTGCTAGCCTTCACTTGTACTAAGCGGAATACTGCTTGTGCATCCACTTCCATAAATCAAAAAGTTTTTCCATGAGAGTCCACCATAACTACCTATTTGCGGTATCTACCTGCCTTTCCAAGTAAATTTGCATGTGCCATTCTCTAAACCTTCAAGTAATAATCTGTTTTGCATGCCCGAACTGCTCATGTGGTGACAGGGGGCTATTGATATCTTCCATGCTAGGAGTGTTATCCTCGACATGTGTTTATTCACTGTCATTCACGAGAAAGGGGCCGGTAATTGGAATGCCAAGTTCAACGCTTTAATCGAAAACATAACTGTAAAACAAGACTCCCCCCGGATTGATGTTAGTATGGACGGTACCCGAGGATTCGGCTAGCCATGGAGTGTGATTGATTGGTGGTGGGGGAGTTAAAACTTTACTTTTCTGTTTGGGAACCGCCTATAGCATGAGTAGCATGGAAGATATTGAGAACTGTTGGTCATTGCATTGACAATGAAAGCATGTCACCCAAAATTATTATCTCTGTTTTCAAAGCTTGAGCTCTGGCACCTCTGCAAATCAATGCTTCCCTCTGCGAAGGGCCTGTCTATTTATTTTCCTGTTGAGTCATCCTCCTCTTATATAAGAACCAATTAGAGAGCGCCTCTATCATTTTTATGCTTTTCTTTTGATTGATATTGAGTATGATTATGACTAGATCTTCCTTGCTATGAATTACAATGTTTAGTCAGCCCTTGATCTTTGAAAGTGCTCTGCATTTATGTTTTGCGGCTCAGAAAGAACTAGCGAGATACCATCTATTCATATTGCTCCATGCTTGTTTTGATTGAAGTGTTGGTATTTGAAACTCATTATTATTTGCTTGGTAGCTGATTATGCCATTGATATTAGTTTACCGTGAGACCTTTGTGTCATTTTCTTATGTGGTTAACTTGTGATCTTGCTGAAATTCTGGTTATGAGTTAGACATAGTTGCAACAACAAGATCAAACAGAGTTTGTCAAAGTTTTTCTTTCTCTCTTAGTTTGTCAACTGAGTTGCTTGAGGACAAGCAAGGTTTTAAGCTTGGGGGAGTTGATACGTCTCCATCGTATCTAATTTTCCAAACTCTTTTGCCCTTGTTTTGGACTCTAATTTGCATGATTTGAATGGAACTAACCTGGACTGACGCTGTTTTCAGCAGAATTGCGTTCGTGTTATTTTTGTGCACAAATCAAAGTTCTCCAAACGTCCTGAAAATTTACGGGGAGCAGTTTTGGAAAATATAAAAAATATCTGCGCCAAGTTCCACCTTAGGGGGTGGGCTAGTGGGCCACAAGCCCTAGCTCCGCCACCACCCCGCTGGTGGCGGTGGGCAGGCTTGTGGGGCCCACACAGCTCTGCCGCCCCCAATCTCATGTCTATAAGATCCCTTTCGTCCCAGAAAAATAAAGAGAGAAGTTTTCGTCGCGTTTTTGATACGGAGGCACCGCCACCACCTGTTCTTCATCTGGAGGGCAGATCTGGAGTCCGTCTTGGGCTCCGGAGAGGGGAAATGGTCGCCATCGTCATCATCAACCTTCTTCCCTCTCCAATTCCATGAAGCTCTTCGTCATTCGTGAGTAATCAATTCGTAGGTTCGCTGGGCGGTGATGAGTAGGATGAGATCTATCATGTAATCGAGTTAGTTTTGATGGGGATTGATCCCTAGTATCCACTATGTTCTGAGATTGATGTTGCTACTACTTTGGCATGCTTAATGCTTGTCACTAGGGCCCGAGTGCCATGATTTGAGATCTGAAATTATTATGTTGTCACCCATATATGTGTGTTTCAGATCCGATCTTGGAAGTTGTAGTTACCTACTATGTGTTATGATCCGGCACCCCCGGAGTGACAATAACCGGAACCACTCCCGGTGATGGCCATAGTTTGAGGTGTTCATGTGTTCACCATGTGCTAATGCGTTGGTCCGGTTCTTTATTAAAAGGAGAACCTTAATATCCCGTAGTTTCCTTTTGGACCCCGCTGCCACGGGAGGGATGGACAATAGATGCCATGCAAGTTCTTTTCCCTAAGCACGTATGACGACACACGGAATGCATGCCTACATCACATTGACGAACGGGAGTTAGCCATATATCTCTCCGTGTTATAGTTGTTACATGATGACTATCATCCAAACAAATCACCGACCCATTGCCTACGAGTTTGTCCTACTACTATTGTTACTTGTCTTGCTCTGCTGCAGCTGCTACTACTCTTTCTACTGTTGTTACTTGTCTTGCTCTGCTGCTACTGTTGCTACTACTGTCGCTTGCTACTGTTGCTACTTGCTACTGCTGTCACTACTGGTTCTCTTTACACTGTTGTTACTCGCTACTTTGCTGTTACTACGTTGCTTGCAGAAACTAATCTTTTGGTGTGGTTGAATCTGACACATTCAGCTGCTAATAGTCGAGAGTATTCTCTCACCTCCTGTTTGGCGATCAACTAATTTGGGTCGAATACTCTACCCTTGAAAACTGCTGCGAACCCACGCGCTGGTGGGCCATCAACAACATTCTTCTAGTTTCATTGCCGGGGAGTGCTAGCAGCATTCTTCTGGTACCGTTGCAAAGGGGAAGAACAGTTGACATCAAGCATTGTTCTGGCACCATTGCCAGGGATTGCAATCAGCCACCACCTCTCCCTATAGCCTTCCCCTTCTTCCCTACCCGACCAACACCTCTCCCAGTGGGCAATGCCACCGACAAACAAGAACCCGCCGGTAGTGTTATCAGACTGTCTACCAAAGCTCTACGGAGAGATAGGGGTGGAATGGAAGTACCACCCCTCGTGCGGCCCGCCGAAGCAGAACCCTCGAGCGATCTGGACCCGCGCCCACCATCATTCGACACCTGCTGACCTGCAATGATAAAGATTAAAAGAAATTAGTACAACATAAAAAATTGAATAACTGACATGAATAATAAAGATTAAATATATATAATTTAAGTTGGGAATCTTACAAACTAATAATCATCATCAATAAATGCATCATCATCATCACTATCACACATGTCTTCATGAATGACGTGCTCATCGGGTTCAATGGAATGTAGTTGTGAAAGACCTTTCTGTAATCGGTCAAGCATTGCCAGGTCATCCGCATCAGTAACCTCTTCTAGTTCCAGCTCTACTGGTTCCAGCTCAGGGATGAAGTAGGATTCATTGTCGCTGTCTACTTCCATGTTCGGGGGTGAAGCACGGCGGTTCTTGAAACGTTTCTTGGAAAGACGTGTTTTTTGGAAGAATTCTCCATCATATGTGTGTGGGTTAATGTGAGGTTCATAATCCTGTTCATTTGGGAGAGGTGGTCTAACATGTGGCGGCACTTCACAAACAACATACCAACCTTCCAGATTCTTATCAGTTTGGCATGCCCACGGTAGATAGAAAACTTGGGTCGCCTATTGAGCCGTAATATAGACATCGGGAACATCTAAATGGGTGTTTGGACTGATTTTGACTAGTCCTATATGTTCATGAGTCCTTCTAGTCTCCTTCAGCTGGAACCAATAACATTTGAAGACTACGACGTTCGGTGGGTTTTCACCATAGAATTGAAGTTCATAAATTGCTTCAACTCTTCCATAATACTCGATAGCAGAGACACCATAATTTATCGATTTCCGGCCGGGCATAGATAGCTCTTTGCCAAAGGTACGAAAGAGATACCCATTGTGTTCTATTTCTCAAATGAACGGATCTTATAGTCAAAACCATTAGCGGCTTGTCTCAATTCGGCATCCATAGACTCTGAAGTAGCCTAGAAGTTTAATGCGAAACGATTGTTGCATTAGCCGCAAGTTAGACGAAGAAATGAAATGGTCCATTATTGGTAATTACTGTTTGTTTGAACCAAGATATGAAACCGGGATAGCTGCCTCCTGTCTTTGCCAGAAGCTCTTCGACGGAATCATTTTCGATCACCGCTCCATCCGAGAATTTGGTGACGTATCATCTGTATGAAATATCCGGAAATAGGAGCAGTTCAAAGGAATTAGAAGTTACGGGAAAATGTGCCGAGAACTTACTTGATGTGCGGTCGCACTTCCGTTAGGTTGTTGAAGATATACAACGAAATGTTCCGCCATTCTTCGACATCCAACGTTATTGGTTTCGAAGCACCGGCTCGTGCGAGCTTCCCTTTGAATAGGCTGACGTTGGACCCACCTTTTTTAGGGTCTGTATCATTGTCCCGAGGCTTCGATTATGCAAATGAGGATTTTTGGCTTCGTAGTGTGTGGTCACAAAGATTGCCACCTCCTCAATAATGAATGCCTCAAACATCGATGCTTGAATTCTACGCTTATTTTTAAATTTAGCTCAAAGAGTCTTCTGCATCCTCTGAGTTGCATAGCACCAACGATTTTGCAAGGGCCCACCCAATCTTGCCTCGGTCGGTAGATGTAAAATCAAATGCTGCATTGGATTAAAGAAGCACGGAGGAAAGATCTTCTCTAACTTGCACAACAAGTCTGGTGCAAACTCCTCCATGTCATCTACCACGCCAGGCGACAATTCTTTCTCACAAAGAACACGGTAGGAATAGCTCAGCTCCGCGAGTACTAGCCATTTATCCTTAGGAATAAAGCCACGTAACATCACCAACATTACCCGCTCAAGCCATATGTGCCAATCATGACTCTGGAGACCAAAGACTTTTAATTTTTCAAGACTCGCTCCCGTATTTAGATTTGCTGCATACCCATCGGGGAACATCAAGTGCATTTGGACCCACAAGATAATTTCCCTCATAGCTGGCCTTCCAAGATTGAACTAGGCCTTTGGCTTCGACCACTTCTGCTTTCCTTTGCCTTCTCGCATGTTTTATAACGGTATATGACATAGTGTCTCTTCATCGACTCTAGCCTTAGTATTATCCTTTGTCTTCCCATCTATGTCAAACAATGTACCAAAATAGCATGTCCGATATTCATTTCAGTGTGCAACATGTCGATATTGTGTGGAAGAAGGAGGTCTTTGAAGTAAGGCAGATCACAGAAGCATGGCTTGTGAGTCCAGGCGTGTTTTGAATTATACCCCTTGAAATATCCTGGACGCTCTGGATCAGTCTCGAGGGCGTTTAACTGATCCAGGATCTGTTGGCCTGTCAACGCAGGTGGTGCCAAGTTTTTGACAACTTTACCTTTGGTAAAGTTCTTTTTGTCTTTTTCGAACGGATGGTCAGAATCCAGGAACTGTCTATGCAAGTCAAAGAAAGAATACTTCCGACCCTCCTGCAACCAATGAAACTGAAGAGCTTCCTTGCATTGGGGGCACAGGAACCTTCCATGCACACACCATCCAGAGAATAGCGCATACGCCAGCAAGTCATGCATAGAGTACATGTACCACACATGCATTTTGAAGTTTTGTTTTCTAGCGGCATCGTATGTCTTGACCCCATTATCCCAAGATTCTTCCAATTCATCCTTAAGCGGCTGCAGGTACACATTCATATTCTTCCCCCGATAATTGGGCCCTGGAATTATCAACGTCAGAAATATGTTCTTTCTTTGCATAATCTGCCCTAGGGGGGAGATTGAGTGGGATGACAAATACAAGCCAACAACTCTATTGGGTTGCCGTTATGCCAAAGGGATTAAAACCATCCATGGTGACGCAGACTTGAGGATTCCTTGGATCTACCTCTTTATCTTGATGCAATCCATTGAAATGTTTCCACGCTTCCCCATCCGAAGTGTGTACCGCCATCTTATTCCCATCTGCATCTAGTTTGGTTATTTTGCCCAATTTGTGCCATTCATCTGTGTGGCTGTCTTTTCGACCATGAAAAGACGTTGAAGCCTTGGTACGATTGGCATATACCGAAGAACACTAACTGTGATTTTGGTCTACCTCTTCTCACCCATACCATTGTCTACCACAAGATACCTGCAAGACTCGCAATTGGGACAATAGTCCAAGTGTGCATACTCCTTCCTAAATAAGACACATCCTTTCTCACATTCATCTATCTTCTCATCGGCATCTTAAGTACACGAAGTATTTTGTCCGACTGGTACAGGTTTGCAGGCATGACATGGCCTTTGGGTAGGAAGCGTCCAAATAGTGTCATCACCACGTCGTAGGATTCTCTTCCCAAGTTGAACTGAGCCTCCAGAGCCATTACTTGTGCAATTGCATCCAGCTGACAAAGCTCAGTGTGCTCATGGAGAGGACGTTTTGAAGACTCCAACATTTCATAGAAGTCCTTTGCATCAGTTAATCAAGTTTGCCATTTTTATTATGACTTTATGCATTGGATCCGGAACAAAGCAGGTGTTTAATCAACTGATCCGGAACAAAGCTGACAAAATTAGCTGACAAAATTATGCATTGGATCTGGAACAAAGCATATGGGAAAACGAACCCAATCTACACATACTCAGGTTATCCATGGATAACATTGGAAAATTCGAAAGAATAACGGTTATAAATATAAGCAAATGCATGCATATTTATAACTGTAACCCTTTCGAACGGGAGACGCATACCGGTCACGCATACTCATAAATTAATTTAATTACCTAAATCTAGCTAGTTTCATCTGAAAACCGACCCACAGTAAATGAAGGGGCGAGGTGGAGATGACATTTGTAGAGACCCACGAATGCAGGGGCGGAGCTCGTACAACACACGGGGAGGTCTTCGCACAACAGACCTCACAGCGACCAAACAACTGTCACATGTAAATCCACCCGATCAACACAAATATGCTAATTATGTCTTTTTGGAGCTATATGAGCTAATTATGTCATTTTAGAGCAAACAAGATACGAATATAATATTCATGAGCTAACCAAGGTTTTTATGCCATTTTGAGCTTATTATGTCATTTTGGAGGATAAATAGCTAAGTTGTGAGCTAACCAAGGTTCTTATGATGTTTTTACCCTAACTAAGCTAATTATGTCATTTTGGAGGATAATTAGCTAAGTATGTCTTTGTTGGGGAAAATAAGTTATCTAGAAGAAGAAAGAGAAGAAGCAATAAGAGAAGAAGAAGGATAAGGAGGAGAAGGAGAAGGAGGAGGAGGACAATGAGAAAGAGGAGGAGGAGAAGAAGAAGAGAAGAAGAAGGAGAAGAAGAGGGAGAAGAAGGAGGAGATAAGAAGGAGAATAAGAAGGAGAAGAACGAGGGAGAAGAAGAAGGAGGAGAGAAGAAGGAGAAGAAGGAGGGCTCCTTCTGCTCCTCCTCCTTCTCCTTCTTCTTCTCTTCTTCTTCCCTTCTTCTTCTCTTCTTCTTCTTCTTCTTCCTTCTTTTCATTTTTCCTCTTTCTTCTCCTCCTCGTCTTCTTCTTCTCCTCCTCCTCCTCCTCCTCCTCCTCCTCCTCCTCTTCTCCTCTTCTTCTTCTTCTTCCTCTTATTTCTATTTCTATTTTTCTTTATCCTCTTCTTCTACTTATTCTTCTTTTCTTGTTTTTTCCTCTTTGTCTCCTTCTTATTTTTTTCTTCTTATCTTCTTCTCTTCTTCTGTTCTTTTTCTCTTCTTCTTTTCTTCTTCTGTTTCTTATTTTTTCTTCTCCTCCTCTTCTTCTTCTTCTTCTTCTTCTTCTTCTCCTCCTTCTTATTTTTTTCTTCTCCTCCTCCTCCTCTTCTTCTTCTTCTCCTCCTCATCCTCCTCCTCTTGTCCTCTTCTCCTCCTCCTCTTCTTCTTCTCCTTCCTCTTCTTTCTATTAAGATAACTAACTACAACAACTATTACAACAACTACAATAACAACAACTACTACAACAACTACAATAATAAGAACAACTACTACAACAACAATAAAAAATCAACTTTATAGTTATAATCTAATTCCAAAAATCTAAATAACAAATATTTAATTTTCCCGAGGGGTGGGGGTGTGTGTGTGGGGCTCACCGGCAGGGGCGGCTGTGGCGTCGTGGGCGGCGAGGCCGAGGGTTTTGGGGCGGTGGGCCGGCACCGAGGGTGTTTGGGCTGCAGGGCACCGCGGCGGCGGCAGTGGGGCAGTGGGGCACTGGGGCGGCGGTGCGATGGTGGTGGCGATGGTGGGCGTCAGGGAGAGGAGTGGAAGAGAGTGGAGCCGTTACACAGTGAGTGAGAGAGAGAGATGGGCGGGGTGGGGGCAAAGAGCCGTTATAGAGTTAGCTCTTTGCCGTCTACCGGCGGACGACAAAGAGTCTAGACTCTTTGCATTCTGCCTCCGTCCTCTTTGCCGTCCGCTAGCAAACGACAAAGAAAGGACTCCAGTTTGACTTAATGTCCCCGCGGTCAGGTGGGGCACACCTGTATATTTGCTGTCCGCTTTGCGGCTCTTTGCCGTCCGAGGCTGACGGCAAAGATGTGACTGATGGCAAAGACCATCTATGCCATCACCATTTCTTTGACATCCCCTTTGTGGCAGCTAACAGCAAAGACACTCTTTGTTGTCCGCTGGTTGATGGCAAAGATTTGGTAGACAACAAAAAGCTGAATTCCAGTAGTGGTGGCCACCTAACTCATCATCACCCTCGGGCATTAGTGGCACCCGACGGGGTTCTTATAAAATTTTGATTTATACCAACAACATGCTCATGCTACTGTTACTCTAGCTTTACTTGTCAACATGATATTAGCATGACCCTCATAGGTGGTAGGATCAAGCTTAATGCATGTGCTCCGGAGGAGCCATTGGTAACGTCACTTCAATGATTTACTGGCACTTATGATCATATGCAACGGAAATATTTTCTATTCTAACATGCAATACATCATATGCTCAGTCATGGTCAAAGGGCTGCTTGCCTTGGTCAGCTAGGTATCCGGGGTCTTCGAGGTCTTCCGCTCCAATTCCCTCATCACACGGATTTTCTATCGTCGTCAAAATAATAAATAAGAAATAGCTCACTCAAAAACAGATCACAAAGACATTTTAAAAATGATGTTTATTACTGATAAATCTAAGTTTTTATTTTCAAAAATTTTGCCTTTGATTCCAATGAAGGAACATTTTCAAAATCAACTAAACAGAAGCAAAACTATTCCAATTTAATCCTTTTTACTATTGTAAAATAGAATAGTTGCTGAAAAATTCAACCAATGGTCTTATTAAATACTACATATTTTTACACTCATTAAATATTTTTATAAAAAATCTTCGAAAACCCAGTTTTAAAACAAAAGAAAAATGGGCTACAGTCCCTGGCCTACCTTGGCCTGGAACTGGGCCAGCCCAAAGGCCAGCCAACAGCCTGCCCAGGCGTGCGAGTCGTCATGTTTGAATCTAACGTGTTGGGCCCTACGGTCAGCGGCTGCGGGCAGCGAGGGAGAGGGGGTTGGGCCACCGAGGGAGAGAGAGGGGAGTCGAGCATCAGTGGTCGCGCAAGTTTGGCCGATACTGGTGCGCGCGGGCACGTGTCGCACAAGCTCTACTGTGGTAGAGGACGGGCCCTCATGGTTGCTCGATGCAGAGGGGTTGTCGGGGAAGAGGTTGGACACCTTGGGGGAGGCTGGAACTGACCAAGAGCGTCGCCCCCACCTCGGTGGCTTCCTGCAGCGCTCTGAGGTGCTTTGGACGTGTCTAGCATATGTCGGGCACTGGCTGGGATGAGGCTAGCCGTTGAAGTCCCGTGGGAGCTTCGGCAGGTCAAGGGAGACAAGAGAAACATGTGGTGTTAGCTTTGAGCTGAAGCTTAGATTGGTTTTTTTAGCATTTATAATTTGAACTAGAGAGGGGCTAGTTGACCGGGGCTGGGCATTGATACTGGCCACCTAATATGAGAGTTTGGAGCAAAGGGGTTGGGTTTTGCTATGGTTTAAAGGGGCTTTTACCCATCTGTCAGAAGGTGCTCGATAGTGGTTTGGGGTGGTTGCACCCCACCACTGGTACTGCAACTTAACAGGTTTGGGTTAGGTGCTAAAGCATGGGGTTTCACAAAGTTTGAACTCCATTGGACAAGTTTAGCTTTGTAAACTTGAAAACTTCACCATTTGACCAGATATGTCCCTTCCAAAGAGAGTGTGGGCAAACTAAGTCCCACAAATCCCATTTTTGGTGTGGTACACTCATTTGAGGTATTAGGCACTCCTGCAAAGTTTCAATATCATTGGACAAACTTTTCTATGTAGAGTTTCTCTAACTTCAATCTGGACAGAAGGGATTTTATAGTATTTGGGGTCCTTAATCACCTTGGATCAAAGTGAAACTTTAAGTGGACACCAAATATGGCTTAGGGATACCACTGGAATTTTCTAGGATTTTATTGAGAATATTTCCTTTGGTTTCAAAAGGTCAAAATAGACAGAAGTGGTTTTCACGGTTTTACTCCAATAATTATAATATAAATAGGGGTTTAAAATCTTATGTATGGGAAATATATGTCCTTCTAATCATCTCCAAATTTAATCAGATTTTTCTAAGGCAGAAAAGTATTTTTTTCATGTAGGAATACCATTTCTGGCCTCAGAAATAGACATGCACACAAATTAGGACAACAATTCACAAAATAATTATTTTTTGGTTTTGGAGCACTAAAATAAAGTAAAAATCAGATCACCAACTTTGGGTAGGAACACTCCTTGCCATCAATGGTATGTAGTGCAACTCAAAGTAGGGTTTTACCTTAATCAAAAACAGGAAAATGTTTTTGGAAACAATTCAATATTGTGAAATGGGGTTTTTATAATCACATGATCAAACACACAGGCATACAATGACAACCATGGCACTCACAACATTAGTTTTGAAAAAGTTTTAACAACCTCAGATTTTTGCATTATAGACAAAGTGGTAATGAAAACAGGGTGTCACACATGTTCCGTCCCGAGGGGAGTATCTCCAGGGGTATCTGACCCAAGAGTGCATCTCCTTTTGCGAAAATTATATAGGCCAAGAAGACACTATTGTTGGTTTGCCCGTCAACTAGAACCATAGGAGGCTCAGAGGAGAAGGTTACAACAACGGCAGGAGGGAATTGCACATGGACTACTCGGATCGACGGACAACTTTGACAGGGCTAACTTAGTAGAGCTACATCACCTACATGTGGTAGATGATTATGTGACACTGCACAAAGAAATCATCGCATAGAAGTACCGTGATGAGGGGTGGATAAGACGGACGACGAAGTTACCGTTGAGCACAATGCCACTTTCTTGCATTTGTTCAAAGAGCAAGTTTGTGCTAATCCCCCGGAAGGGAGCAGTGCAGACGGGTTTCTCATACATGTCTTAGCACATGGCCCCGCGCCCAAACTCGTGTCCCATGAGGCATACGATATCAATGGGTACACGTTCTACACGGAGGCCAAAGACATGGATAGTTATTTCCAGAACTTAGGGGTGATGATTCAATGCATGAACGACTCCAAGGGCACAACTAAAAGATTCTACAGAAGGGTCGAAGAGATCTGGGAGCTTAACTATGCTGGAAGGCATGATGCGACGATGTTCCGTGTTAGGTGGGCTAAGGCCGTCATAAGAGAAAACTAGTATATCACTACCATGTCTATACTCGACGCAAAAAAGCGCTACCGTTAACGTTAACGTCATCACCACAACTGAGACATGGATACAAGCTAAGCACGTGACACAATGCTTCTTCATAACCGACCTGACCAATCCCAGCCGTGGTTGTCGTGGCGATAGGCAAAAGGAACATCGTAAGAATGGATGGAGTCGCCAACTAGGAAGACTACGACCAATATGGCAACCCGATGAGGGAAGATGACGATGACGATGAAGCATACGTGAAAAGAAGAATCAATACTACATTTCCTAAGAAAGATCATACTCCATGGTGCCGGAAAAGAAGAATCAAGACAACAAACAAGAAAGTTAAAAAGCTCAATGTGAAATGTCTTCAACGCAGCTGAGAAACAATCATTTATATATACACATGTATTTTGTGTACGAAACAACACATGGTTCCAGTAATATTCACATAGTGCGGGAGGGAGACATTCTCATCGTCGACTCCATGCGTGCGAGGTCGTCGGGAGAAAAACAAAAAAACAAAAGGGAGAAAGAAATACAAAATAAAAATAAAAGTAAATAGAATCAGCGCTACTGATAAGTTAGCAGTAGCGTTGGCTCCAATCCAGTGCTACTACTATGGTTACTTTCCCAGCTCCAAAATTTCCCTAACTCCCCCTCTCCCTCCACTCCGTCCTCTCCCCCTCCCCCCTACTCCTGTGTCGCCATTGCCGCCCGTCCTTGTGCGCCGTCCTCCATCGTCGCCATCACCATTGTCACCGGGCGCCTGCTTCTTCTTCCTCGACCACACGCCGTCACCATCGAGTGGGCTTTCTCCTCGAGGTATGCCGCCACCTCCCATCCTTGTCCCTCTCTATATCCATCGTCGTTGTCGTTGCCATCGCCTGGCCGATCCCCCTCTCCCTCCAATCTTGCCTCTCCCCTCTCTCTTCACTCCCCTGTCCCTCCACTCCTGCCTCTGCCTCCTCTCCCCCCGCATGCCATCATCGTTCTACAGGTGGGGTTGAGCTGAGCCTAAACAGAAATTGCTCGCTTATAACACTATCTTTCTCATGCTTGTCGACCTGCATAGTACTTGTTGTACATTAAGAGTGAATAGGATAGGATGAGATAGATGTATGTAAAATTTCCGGTTCATGTTGCAAGTATACTACTGCCTTTTGATCTTGACATTATGCGTGTGCATATCATGTTTGCTTATCTAATCCAACATTTTGTGATAAGTGTTGCGATGATAATGTGAAAGACTTGATGATTCACATTCCTTGAACCTAAAATGATTCATGGACATGTCCAACCAAAGGATGAACCATGCTAAATCCAAACACAAATAAAGTTGAGACACACAACATATTATCGAGATGCGTCACCAACTTAAGGAAGATTCGCCCGACACTGACAATTTAGTAGTATAGAATAGGGAGAGAAATGCCAGAAGAGGCATCCAACTGATGCAACAAAAGCCTAGCAATGGGCCTGCTAGAAGAATCTTCTCACCAGGAAACTAAGCCTCGATCGTATACACTCAACGAGATTCGGTCTTTCTGCCAAAAACAGTATGATAATTTTTCTTTTGCCCCTTCTCGTGGCGCTTTGGGTGGTCTTATGGTGGTATGGAATTCCGCAATTCTCCATGGTGATTTAGTGGAGATACATTCACTTGGAATGGTAATAAAGTTCACCTCCAAAGTGAGTGTAGATGCTTGGACTTTAGTAAATGTTTGTGGACCATGTTAGGGGGAATTAACAGATATTTTTGTTGAGTGGCTGTTTAATCTGCACATTGCTTTTGAGGAGAATTGGCTTTTGTTGGGAGACTACAATTTCATTAAATCCCATGAAAACAGAAATCTACGAGGAGGGGATATGAATGATAGGCTGATCTTCAATGAAATCATTGGGCATTTGGGTCTAGTTGCATTGCCCATTAAAAGAAGATCTTACACTTGGTCTAATATGCAACATAATCCCTTGCTAGAGCAACTAGATTGGTTTTTTACTTCCACCAACCGGATCACCTGCTTCCCTGTGATTGAAGTTTTGCCTTTGGCTAGAAGTGCCTCTCATCATGTCCCTTGTGTGATTTTCATCACCACCTCAATTCCCAAAACCAATATCTTCAGATTTGAAAATTATTGGACTAAGGTGGAGGGTTTCTTGGACTGCGTTGCCAAATCCTGGAGTAAGCTTTCTGATAAGGCACAACCTGCAGTTATTCTCACTCACAAGCTTAAAACCCTGAGACATGATCTCAAGCATTGGAAATTGGGGATTTCTAAGATGAATATTATCATAGACAAATGTAATAAGGTGATTGAATGGATTGACAGTTTGGAGGTGCTTCGATCCCTATTCAGGCAGGAATTTAATTTCAGAAAGATTGTTAAGGCACACCTAGAGCATTTGCTACATCTGTAGTTTATATACTGGAAAAAGAGGTGTACTATCAAATCCATCAAAGTGGGGGAAGAGAATACTAAGTTATTTCATGCCATGGCCTCTAAGAGACATAGAAGGAATTATATTGCAAACCTGACCCTGGCTGATGGTATAGAGATCTCGGAGCATAGCCAAATGGAGGGGATTCTTTGCTCTTGATATAAAGGTCGAATAGGCACTGCTACATGAATTGTTATGGGTTTTTATTTGCCTAATCTTATTAAGTCGGTTGAGGGGTTAGATTTGCTAACTGAACCGTTTACATAGGAGGAAATGGGCCAGGTGGTCAAATGCATGCCTGTTGACAAAGCACCAGGTCGAGACGGTTTCAATGGATTGTTTCTTAAGAAATGTTGGCATGTCGTTAGAAAGGATTTCTATGACCTTGCTCACCACCTTTTTGAAGGCAAAGCAAACCTCGAAAGTCTGAATGCTTCGTTCATCACCCTGGTTCCTAAGAAATTCTCACTGGAGCATGTTGGGGGATTATAGGCCCATATCTTTGACAGGCATCGGTATTAAATTCCTCACCAAGATGGCTGCTAATAGATTACAAACTGTAATTCATTATTGTGTTCATAAAAATCAGTATGGATTTATCAAGACTAGAACCATTCAGGATTGCATTGGTTGGACTCTAGAGTACTTACATCAATGCCATTAGTCCAAAAGACCCATTCTCAAAATTAAACTGGATTTTGAAAAGGCTTTTGATTCTATTGAACATGAGGTCATCTTGGAGCTGCTAAAGTATAAAGGGTTCAACAAGAAATGGAGAGGGCGGATTCATTAATTTCTCACCTCTGGGTCATCTTCCATTATTCTTAATGGAGTCCATGGAAGGCACTTTCATTGCAAGGCTGGTGTAAGACAAGGAGATTCCATCTCCCCTTTGCTCTTTGTTCTAGCAGCAGATTTGCTCCAGTATGTAGCCAATGACATGCTAGCTAAGGGACAAATTCAGTTGCTAATTCCATGCCATGATAAGGATTTTCCTATTGTCCAATATGCTAATGATACTTTGATTCTTTTCCCTGCTAAGGAAGGACAGTTGAGGGCTCTGAAAGAGGTGCTTTAGGTTTTCACTAGATCAATAGATCTACGCATCAACTTTGAGAAGTCAACAATGGTGCCAATCAATGTTTCCATAGAAGAAACTGAGAGGCTCTCTCAGGTCTTTGGTTGCAATGTTTCTACTATACCTTTCACATATCTTGGTCTCTCGGTTGGCACCTCACAGCCTAAGATGGAGCATTTGATGCCACTTGTTTCATGTATGGAAAGGAGGATGTATTCAAGTTCCTCTTTCTTGTCTCAAGGAGGATGGCAGCAATATGTGAATTCCTTTTTATGCTCTTTGCCAATCTTTTTCCTCTTTAGTCTATCTATCCCTCGAGGCATTCTCACACAGTTGGAAAGGATTCAGAGGCAATGTTTCTAGAGAAGGAATATAATGGAACATTTACCATCAATTTCTGCTTGGGAGTTGATCTGTAGACCCAAGAAAAAGGATGGAGTGGGTATTCAAAACCTGGGACTACAAAATGCAGCACTGCTTTTGAAACATGCCAACAAGTTTCTCAATAAATTTGATCTTCCATGGGTTGAGCTAATCTGGAACACCTACTATCATGAGAGAGTACCACAGGGTACTGAGCCATGTGGATCATATTGATGGAGGAGTATCCTGAAGCTATTGGAAAATTTTAGGGAGGTCACTTGGGTGCAAGTCAAGCAAGGAGATACTGTCCTATTTTGGCATGATAAATGGAGCATTGGCAACTCAGTAATCCCTCTCAGAATCATATTCTATAGATTTTTTTCATATGTTAAGAATCCTTGGACAATGGTCACAGATGGATTGAGTGCAGATGATCTCTCCCTCTGGTTTAATTTGCCTCTCTCTGAGCAGGCCTATTTAGAGTTGTCTACACTTCAAGCTATCATAAGGGATTTTGAACCCAGTACAAGACAGAATGATGTGTGGTCCTGGATCGGAACAACTAAACCTTTTACCCCAAAGTATTTCTATTCACATGTGCATAGGAAGCAAACTTTTAACCCTTCGCTAAACTGGATTTGGGCTAGTTGTTGTACCCTGAAGATCAAGTTTTTTGCCTGGATGCTGGTCATGGACAGATTGAATACCAAGGACATGGTAGAAAGAAGACATTGGCATATGAATTATGGTGTTAGTTCCAGGATCTGCCATGCACAAGTCAGAGAAGATATGGATCATTTGTTCTTCGCGTGCCTCTTGAGCAGCGGAGTATGTAGCTATTTGCAACTTGACTGGCGTGATACTAATGATATGGCAGTTGCAGCCTCCGATGCTATAAAATCTTTTCAGCAGCCTTTTTTCTCCGAGATGGTGTTTATCGCCTGTTGGAACATTTGGCTTGTGATAAATGCTAAGGTTTTCTAGAATGTTCAGCCTCGATTTGTTGTGTGGAAGTCAGGATTTACAACTCACAGGTCTCTTATGGCACACATGATTAAGCCTAAGTTTAAAGAAGACTTGCTGAAATGGGTCTCTTTCTTACCCCCACGAATGTAGCTCTTTGCTTAGGTTAGGCCTTTTATCCTTTGCCTTTTACTTTTATTTGGGTTACCGAGTTAACCATGTACATACTGTAACTTCTTCTTAATAAAGTTTAATGTTGTGGGGGGCTTTGCCCTTGAAGTGTTCGCTCAAGAAAAAAAGAAATGCCATATCGTGTCACAAACTTCACAGATTTAAGAATGAACTTATTATGATCGTCATTTTTTTGGTAAGTACAACAATATTGCTTGTGTGCCTATTCGTGACATTAGACCGACATACTATATAATTACATTCCCATATGCCACTATGGGTGAGGTTATGTGGCTGCAATTTGTCAGCCAAGGTCTCGAGACAGCGATGCCAAAATTGGCTATGCAATTCATAACACAAACAGGGTTTCACTCAAATCCTCATCTACCGAAACAAAATCTAGGAAGCCAGCAAAAGTTCAGTATGTCAGATTAGCAAGGAAGCTCTCCACAAGAGCAGGCAAATTTATCTGAATTGAACAACCAGATAAATATAAGCCCTTTGAACACTAAATAGCAGTTAACAAAAGAGCATAATTGCATTTACATGTTTGAAATATCCAACAACATAAATATAAGTAAATTGTAATAACTTAGGAGCTAGGAATGCATTAGTGCAGGAAAGAGGATGTAGTAATCATCACATGACAAAATGAACCATATCAGAAGTTTGTGTTGAGAATTGAAGTACTACTTGGATAAAAGGGAGCATCCAGGACATTCGAGCATTTCCACAGACAGTGAAAAATAGTGACTCCATTGCAACCTATTTAGGAGTCAGGAGTTGGAAAGCGATACATCTATACAACCCTCTCCATTTTCTGGATATGTGTATTTCAGGAAATAATTTATGTTTCCATGAATTTTGCAGAAACAAGAACATTCAATAATAACGAAACAAAAGAATGTTACTTCCATTGTGCCAAAATTCCTATCAAGTGTGCTACACCATGTGTGCATGCACAACAAGATTATACTATATATATGTTATTTCTCTTAGTTGCGGCCACCGGCTGACCTATGTCTATTGTTGCAGGTGTTGGAATTATGCCCTAGAGGCCATAATAAATATAGTTATTATTATAATTCATGTATCAAGATAATCGTTTATTCTCCGTGCTATAATTGTATTGAATGAAGACTTATATACATGTATGGATACATAGACAAAACACTGTCCCTAGCAAGCCTCTAGTTGGCTAGCCAGTTGATCAAAGATAGTCAGGGTCTTCTGACTATTTACAAGGTGTTGTTGCTTGATAACTGGATCACGTCATTAGGAGAATCACGTGATGGAATAGACCCAAACTAATAGACGTAGCATGTTGATCGTGTCATTTTGTTGCTACTGTTTTCTGCGTGTCAAGTATTTGTTCCTATGACCATGAGATCATATAACTCACTGACACCGGAGGAATGCTTTGTGTGTATCAAACATCGCAACATAACTGGGTGACTATAAATATGCTCTACAGGTATCTCCGAAGGTGTTCGTTGAGTTAGTATGGATTGATACTGGGATTTGTCACTCCGTGTGACGAAGAGGTATCTTGGGGCCCACTCGGTAATACAACATCACACACAAGCCTTGCAAGCAATGTAAGTTAGTGTAAGTTGTGGGATCTTGTATTATGGAACGAGTAAAGAGACTTGCCGGTAAACGAGATTGAAATAGGTATGCGGATCCTGAAGATCGAATCTCGGGCAAGTAACATACCGAAGGACAAAGGGAATGACATACGAGATTATATGAATTCCTGGCACTGAGGTTCAAACGATAAGATCTTCGTAGAATATGTGGGATCTAATATGTGCATCCAGGTCCCGCTATTGGATATTGACCGAGGAGTCACTCGGGTCATGTCTACATAGTTCTCGAACCCGCAGGGTCTACACACTTAAGGTTCGACGTTGTTTTATGCGTATTTGAGTTATATGGTTGGTTACCGAATGTTGTTCGGAATCCAGGATGAGATCAAGGACGTCACGAGGGTTTCCGGAATGGTCCGGAAACAAAGTTTGATATATAGGATGACCTCATTTGATTACCGGAAGGTTTTCGGAGTTACCGGGAATGTACCGGGAATGATGAATGGGTTCCGGGTGTTCACCGGTGGGGGGGGGGGGCAGCCCACCCCGGGGAAGCCCATAGGCCTTGGGGGTGGCGCACCAGCCCTTGGTGGGCTCGTGGGACAGCCCAAGAAGGCCCTATTCTCCATAGATAGAAAATCAAAGAGAAAAGAAAAAAAAGGAGGTGGGAAGGGAGAGAAGGACTCCACCTTCAAATCCTAGTTGGACTAGGATTGGAGGAGGACTCCTCCTCCCCTTGGTGCGCAGCCCTTGGGGCTCCTTGAGCCTCAAGGAAAGCCTCCCCTCCCTCCTCCTATATATATGGAGCTATTAGGGCTGATCTGGGATAACTTTTCAAGACAGCCCGACCACATACCTCCACGGTTTTACCTCTAGATCGCGTTTCCGCGGAGCTCGGGCGGAGCCCTGCTGAGATTAGATCACCACCAACCTCCGGAGTGCCGTCACGCTGCCGGAGAACTCATCTACCTCTCTGTCTATTTTGCTGGATCAAGAAGGCCGAGATCATCGTCGAGCTGTACGTGCGCTGAACGCGGAGGTGCCGTCCGTTCGGCACTAGATCGTGGGACGTATCGCGGGATGGTTCGTGGGACGGTTCGCGGGGCGGATCGAGGGACGTGAGGACGTTCCACTACATCAACCGCATTCACTAACACTTCTGATGTGCGATCTACAAGGGTACGTAGATCGGATATCCCCTCTCGTAGATGGACATCACCATGATAGGTCTTCGTGCGCGTAGGAAATTTTTTGTTTCCCATGTGACGTTCCCCAACAGTGGCATCATGAGCTAGGTTCATGCGTAGATGTCATCTCGAGTAGAACACAAAAGTTTTTGTGGGCGGTGATGTGCGTCTTGCTGCCCTCCTAAGTCATTTCTTGATTCCACGGTATTGTTGGATTGAAGCGGCTTGGACCGACATTACTTGTACGTGTACGAGAGACTGGTTTCATCGCTACGAGTAACTCCGTTGCTCAAAGATGACTGGCAAGTGTCAGTTTCTCCAACTTTAGTTGAATCGGATTTGACTGAGGAGGTTCTTGGATAAGGTTAAATAGCAATTCATATATCTCCATTGTGGTGTTTGCGTAAGTAAGATGCGATCCTACTAGATACCCATGGTCACCACGTAAAACATGCAACAACAAATTAGAGGACGTCTAACTTGTTTTTGCAGGGTATGCTTGTGATGTGATATGGCCAACGATGTGATGTGATATATTGGATATATGAGATGATCATGTTGTAATAGATAATATCGACTTGCACGTCGATGGTACGGCAACCTGCAGGAGCCATAGGGTTGTCTTTAAACTAACGTTTGTGCTTGCAGATGCGTTTACTATTTTGCTAGGATGTAGCTTTAGTAGTAATAGCATGAGTAGCACGACAACACCGATGGCGACACGTTGATGGATATCATGGTGTGGCGCCGGTGACAAGAAGATCGTGCCGGTGCTTTGGTGATGGAGATCAAGGAGCACGTGATGATGGCCATATCATGTCACTTATGAATTGCATGTGATGTTAATCCTTTTATGCACCTTATTTTGCTTAGAACAACTGTAGCATTATGAGGTGATCTTTCACTAAAATTTCAAGACGAAATTGTGTTCTCCCCGACTGTGCACTGTTGCTACAGTTTGTCGTTTCGAGACACCACGTGATGATCAGGTGTGATAGACTCAACGTTCACATACAACGGGTGCAAAACAGTTGCACACGCGGAACACTCGGGTTAAGCTTGACGAGCCTAGCATGTGCAGACATGGCCTCGGAACACATGAGACCGAAAGGTCGATCATGAATCATATAGTTGATTAGCATAGGGATGCTTACCATTGAAACTATACTCATCTCACGTGATGATCGGACTTGAGCTAGTGTAAGTGGGTCATGAACCACTCAAATGACTAGAGAGATGTACTTTTTGAGTGGGAGTTCAGCAAGTAATTTGATTAAGTTAAACTCTAATTATCTTGAACATAGTTTAAGTCCACTTTGAATATATTTATGTTGTAGATCATGGCTCACGCAACAGTCACCCTGAATTTTAATACGTTCCTAGAGAAGGTAAGTTGAAAGCACCTTTGTAGACTGGGCTCGTAACCTTAAGTTGATCCTACAAGCTGGGAAGAAGGATTATGACCTTAATGATGCGCTAGTAGATGAACCACCCGCTACGGCTGACCAAGATGTTAAGAACGCTTGGTTAACACGTAAGGAGGACTACACAGTAGTTCAATGTGCAGTCTTGTATGGCTTAGAGCCGGGACTTCAACGTCGCTTTGAGCGTCATGGAGTATATGAGATGTTCCAGGACTTGAAGTTTATCTTTCAGAAGAACGCCCGGATCGAGAGGTATGAGACCTCCGATAAATTCTATGCTTGCAAGATGGAGGAGAATTCGTCTGTCAGTGAACATGTGCTCAAAATGTCCGGGTACTCAAACCGTCTAGCTGAGCTGGGGATTGAACTACCTCAAGAGGCTATCACTGACAAAATTCTTCAATCACTGCCACCAAGCTATAAGGGATTTGTGTTGAAATACAACATGCAAGGGATGAAAAAGTCACCCAACGAGTTGTTTGCGATGCTGAAAGTCGCAGAGTCTGAACTCCGTAAAGAGCATCAAGTGTTGATCGTGAATAAGACCACTAGTTTCAAGAGGAACGGCAAAGGGAAGAAGGGTAATTCAAAGAAGAGCGGCAAGCCTGTTGCCAATCCGACAAAAAAAACCCAAAGCTCGACCTAAGCCTAAAACAGAGTGCTACTATTGCAAGGGTATGGGTGACTGGAAGCGCAACTTCCCCAAGTATCTGGCTGATAAGAAGGCGGCCCAAGAAAAATCAGTTATATTTGATATACATGTTATTGATGTGTACTTAACCAGCTCTCGTAGTAGTGCCTGGGTATTCAGTACCGGTTCTGTTGCTCATATTTGCAACTCGAAACAGGAACTGCGGAATAGGCGAAGGCTGGCGAAAGATGAAGTGACGATGCGCGTAGGAAATGGTTCCAAGGTTGATGCAATCGCCATCGGCACAGTTTCACTTCAGTTACCATCAGGATTAGTTATGAACTTGAATAATTGTTATTTAGTGCCTCCGTTGAGCATGCACATTATATCTAGATCTTGTTTATTGCGAGACGGTTACTCTTTTAAGTCAGAGAATAATGGTTGTTCTATTTCTATGAGTAACATCTTTTATGTCCATGCACCCAATGTGAGAGGATTGTTCATATTGAATCTTGATAGTGATAATACACATATACATAACATTGAGACCAAAAGAGTTAGAGTTAACTATGATAGCGCTATGTTTTTGTGGCACTGCCACTTAGGTCATATTTGTGTAAAGCGCATGAAGAAACTCCATATCGATGGACTTTTGGAGTCACTTGACTTTCATTCACTTGACACGTGCGAACCATGCCTCATGGGCAAGATGACTAAACTCCGTTCTCCGAAACAATGGAGCGTGCTAGTGACTTGTTGGAAATCATACATACCGATGTGTGCGGTCCGATGAGCGTGGAGGCACGTGGCGGATATCGTTATTTTCTCACCTTCACTGACGATTTGAGTAGATATGGTTATGTCTACTTAATGAAGCACAAGTATGAAACATTTGAAAAGTTCAAGAAATTTCAGAGTGAAGTTGAAAATCATCGTAACAAGAAGATCAAGTTCCTACGGTCTGATCATGGGGGTGAATATCTGAGTTTCGAGTTTGGTGCTCACTTAAGACAATGTGGAATTGTTTCATAGTTGACACCGCCTGGAACACCACAGCGTAATGGTGTCTCCGAACGTCGTAATCGTACTTTATTAGAGATGGTGCGATCCAGGATGTCTCTTACCAATTTGCCGTTATCGTTTTGGGGTTATGCATTAGACACAGCTACATTCACTTTAAATAGGGCACCATCAAAATCCGTTGAGACGACACCATACGAACTGTGGTATGGCAAAAGGCCAAAGTTGTCGTTTCTTAAAGTTTGGGGATGTGATGCTTATGTCAAAAAGCTTTAGCCTGAAAAGCTGGAACCCAAAGCGGAAAAGTGCATCTTCATAGGTTACCCAAAAGAGACAGTTGGGTACACCTTCTATCTTAAATCCGAGGGCAAAGTGTTTGTTCCTAAAAACGAAGCTTTTCTCGAGAAGGAGTTTCTCTCGAGAGAATTGAGTGGGAGGAAGATAGAACCTGATGAGGTTGTCGAACCTCTCATCCCTCTGGATGGTGGCGTAGGGCAAGGGGAAACCCCTGTTGTTGCGACGCCGGTTGAGGAGGAAGTTAATGATGATGATCATGAAACTCCGGTTCAATTTCCTATCGAACCACGCAGGTCAAGGAGACCACGTGCTGCTCCAGAGTGGTACGGTAATCCCGTCTTATCAATCATGTTGTTGGAAAACAATGAGCCTGCGAATTATAAAGAAGCAATGGTCGGCCCAGATTCCAACAAATGGCTGGAGGCCATGAAGTCCGAGATAGGATCCATGTATGAAAACAAAGTCTGGACTTTGGAAGTACTACCTGAGGGCCGCAAGGTTATTCAGAACAAATGGATCTTTAAGAACAAGACAGACGCTGGCGGCAATGTGACTGTTTATAAAGCTCGACTTGTGGCAAAGGGTTTTTCACAAGTTCAAGGAGTTGACTACGATGAGACATTCTCACCCGTAGCGATGCTTAAGTCCATCAGAATCATATTAGCAATAGCTGCATTTTTCGATTATGAAATCTGGCAGATGGATGTCAAAACGGCATTCCTTAACGGTTTCCTTAAGGAAGATGCAACCCGAACGTTTTGTCGATCCTAAAAATGCTAACAAGGTATGCAAGGTCCAGCGATCCATTTATGGACTGGTGCAAGCATCTCGGAGTTGGAATAAACGCTTTGATGAGGTGATCAAAGCATTTGGGTTTACACAAGTGGTTGGAGAATCTTGTATTTACAAGAAAGTGAGTGGGAACTCTGTGGCATTTCCAATATTATATGTGGATGACATATTGTTGATTGGAAACAACGTAGAGTTTTTGGAGAGCGTAAAGGATTACTTGAATAAAAGTTTCTCTATGAAGGACCTAGGAGAAGCTGCTTACATTCTAGGCATTAAGATCTACAGGGATAGATCGAAACGCCTGATAGGACTTTCACAAAGCACATACCTTGATAAAGTTTTGAAGAGGTTCAAAATGGAACAGTCCAAGAAAGGGTTCTTGCCAGTTTTACAAGGTACGAGATTGAGTAAGACTCAGTGCCCAGCAACTGATGAAGATAGAGAGCCTATGAGCACCGTCCTCTATGCTTCAACCATAGGATCTATCATGTATGCAATGATGTGCACTAGACCGGACGTTAGCCTGGCCATAAGTATGGCAGGCAGGTTCCAGAGTAATCCAGGATTGGATCACTGGACGGCGGTCAAGAATATCCTGAAGTACCTGAAAAGGACTAAGGAGATGTTTCTCGTTTATGGAGGTGACGAAGAGCTCGCCGTAAAGGGTTACGCCGATGCAAGCATTGACACAGATCCGGACGACTCTAAGTCACAGACGGGATACATATTTATTCTTAATGGGGGTGCGGTAAGCTGGTGCTGTTCCAAGCAATGCGTCGTAGCTGATTCTACATGTGAAGCAGAGTACATGGCTGCCTCGGAGGCGGCTAAGGAGGGTGTCTGGATGAAGCAGTTCATGACGGATCTTGGAGTGGTGCCAAGCGCACTGAATCCAATAACCTTGTTCTGTGACAACACGGGTGCCATTGCCTTAGCAAAGGAACCACGGTTTCACAAGAAGACCAGACACATCAAACGACGCTTCAACCTCATCCGCGACTACATCGAAGGGGAGGACGTAAATATATGCAAAGTGCACACGGATCTGAATGTAGCAGACCCGCTACCTAAACCTCTTCCACGGGCAAAGCATGATCAACACCAGAACTATATGGGTGTTAGATTTATTACAATGTAATTCACATGGTGAAGTGAGGGCTAGATTATTGACTCTAGTGCAAGTGGGAGACTGTTGGAATTATGCCCTAGAGGCAATAATAAATATAGTTATTATTATAATTCCTGTATCAAGATAATCGTTTATTATCCGTGCTATAATTGTATTGAATGAAGACTTATATACATGTGTGGATACATAGACAAAACACGGTCCCTAGCAAGCCTCTAGTTGGCTAGCCAGTTGATCAAACATAGTCAGGGTCTTCTGACTATGTACAAGGTGTTGTTGCTTGATAACTGGATCACATCATTAGGAGAATCACGTGATGGACTAGACCCAAACTAATAGACGTAGCATGTTGATCGTGTCATTTTGTTGGTACTGTTTTCTGCGTGTCAAGTATTTGTTCCTATGACCATGCGATCATATAACTCACTGACACCGGAGGAATACTTTGTGTGTATCAAACGTCGCAACGTAACTGGGTGACTATAAAGATGATCTGCAGGTATCTCCGAAGGTGTTCGTTGAGTTAGTATGGATCGAGACTGGGATTTGTCACTCCGTGTGACGGAGAGGTATCTTGGGGCCCACTCGGTAATACAACATCACACACCAGCCTTAAAAGCAATGTAACTTAGTGTAAGTTGCGGGGTCTTGTATTATGCAACGAGTAAAGAGACTTGCCGGTAAACGAGATTGAAATAGGTATGCGGATACTGACGATCGAATCTCGGGCAAGTAACATACCGAAGGACAAAGGGAATGACATACGGGATTATATGAATCCCTGGCACAGAGGTTCAAACGATAAGATCTTCGTAGAATATGTGGGATCCAATATGGGCATCCAGGTCCCGCTATTGGATATTGACCGAGGAGTCACTCGGGTCATGTCTACATGGTTCTCGAACCCGCAGGGTCTGCACACTTAAGGTTCGACGTTGTTTTATGCGTATTTGAGTTATATGGTTGGTTACAGAATGTTGTTCGCAGTCCCGGATGAGATCACGGACGTCACGAGGGTTTCCGGAATGGTCCGGAAATGAAGATTGATATATAGGATGACCTCATTTGATTACCTGAAGTTTTTCGGAGTTACCGGGAATGTACCGGGAATGATGAATGGGTTCCGAGTGTTCATCGGGGGGGAAGCCCACCCCGGGGAAGCCCATAGGCCTTGGGGGTGGCGCACCAGCCCTTGGTGCGCTGGTGGGACAGTCCAAGAAGGCCCTATGCGCCATAGATAGAAAATCAAAGAGAAAAGAAAAAAAAGGAGGTGGGAAGGGAGAGAAGGACTCCACCTTCAAATCCTAGTTGGACTAGAATTGGAGGAGGACTCCTCCTCCCCTTGGTGTGCAGCCCTTGGGGGTCGTTGAGCCTCAAGGCAAGCCTCCCCTCCCTCCTCGTATATATATGGAGCTATTAGGGCTGATTTGGGACAACTTTTCAAGACAGCCCGACCACATACCTCCACGGTTTTACCTCTAGATCGCGTTTCCGCGGAGCTCGGGTGGAGCCCTGCTGAGATTAGATCACCACCAACCTCCAGAGCGACGTCACGCTGCTGGAGAGCTCATCTACCTCTCCGTCTCTTTTGCTGGATCAAGAAGGCCGAGATCATCGCCGAGCTGTACGTGTGCTGAACTCGGAGGTGCCGTCCGTTCGGCACTAGATCGTGGGACGTATCGCGGGACGGTTCGTGGGACGGTTCGCGGGGCGGATCGAGGGACGTGAGGACGTTGCACTACATCAACCGCGTTCACTAACGCTTCTTCTGTGCGATCTACAATGGTACGTAGATCGGAAATCCCCTTTCGTAGATGGACATCACCATGATAGGTCTTCGTGCGCGTAGGAAAATTTTTGTTTCCCATGCGACGTTCCCCGACAGCAGGGGCCTTGGATGAATTAGATATTGTAAGTAGCATGGAATTTTTATTATTTAAACGATATCCAATTTATTAACAATACCAGGGTAGTTTCATGGTACATAGCATGACACTTTTAGTATTAATTAGATCATGGTAGTTTTATTGTAGGTAGTATGGCCCTTTTTTAATTAAGAGCATGACCATTTTTACGAAATACGTCATGGTTGTTTTATTATAGGCAGGATGTCACTCTTTTGTGTGTGTTAGACATATATGTGATGTGAAAATTTATGTGTGGCCTATGTTTTGCCGGAATGTTGATTCATTTACGTTCCGACAAATTTCACGCGCTGCATATGTCCACTTTTAAGCAAAGGTCATGCCGAAAATTTACGTGAATTTCGGCATGACTTGTGCTAGAAACTAGGACATATCGATTGCCGGGGAATTGCCGGAAAGGGGAATGAATCAACATTCCGACCAAACATCGGCCTAGAATTAAACTATTATACTTAAATACTCATTAGAAATTAATATGTCTAGCCACGATGAAGCCGGGTGTTCTGGTCGCCACGAAGAAGACCATTTTGAGGAAGCAAATCATTTTTCTAATTACCTGGACCAACATGAGATGCGCATGCACGGTGGCAGTGAGACGAACCCCGACACCGACACTGGCACCGGCAGCGACAGTGGCACCGGCATCAAGACCGATGATGATGTTGACGTAGCCAGCGAAGGACCGAAGCCGAATAGGACAAGAAAACAAAACGAGCTCGGCGCTGGACAAATTGTGGTCAGAGCGATGCACCCACGAAATTAGAACCAACGGCGCCGATGGCGGCGTGCAAGTGCTATGGCAATCAACTAGGATGCATCCTGAGGGAAACCGCCAACATGAACGACGAAAAGTTAAAGAAGATACCACATATGGATCACACGCTCCTGACGAAGTTTCACAATAGGTTCTTGTTCCCCAAGAGGACCGAAAAAACCTCCATGGGATGACGAACCCATTACAAAGATAAACAACAAGGCAATGGTGACGTTCACCAATGACTTGTTGATACGTCTCCGTCGTATCTATAATTTTTGATTGTTTCATGCCAATATTCTACAACTTTCATATACTTTTGGGAACTTTTTATACTATTTTTGTGACTAACATATTGATCGAGTGCCAGTGCCAATTCCTGTTTGTTGCATGTTTCTTGTTTCGTAGAATATCCATACCAAACAAAGTCCAAACGCAATAGAAAACCTACCGGGATTTGTTTTGGAATATTTATGATTTTTGGGAAGAACAATCAACGCGAAACAATGCCCGAGGGGGTCACGAGCCTAGCAGGCGCGCCCTACCCCCCCCCCCCCCCCCCCCCGCAGGCGCGCCTGGCAGGCTCGTGACCAACCCCTAAGGCGGTTGGGGCCCTTCTTTTGCCGCAAGAAAGCTATTATCCGGAAGAAAATCGTGTTAAAAGGTGCAAGGCCAGAATGTGGGAGCGCAGAAACCGAAGGACATAGAGAGAGATCAATCTCGGAGGGACTCTCGCCCCTCCACTTCCATGGAGACCATGGACCAGAGGGGAAACCCTTCTCCCATCAAGGAAGAACAAGAAGAAGGGGGGCTCTCTCCGCCTCTCTCCCGGCGGTGCCGGAACACCGCCCGGGACATCATCGTGTGCCGGCGATCTTCACCAACACCTCCATCACCTTCCCCCATCTATATTCAGCGGTCCACTCTCCCGCAACCCACTGTACCCCGTACTTGAACATGGTGCTTCATGCTTCATATTATTAACCAATGATGTGTTGCCATCCTATGATGTTTGAGTAGATTTTCGTTGTCCTATCGGTGATTGATGAATTGCTATGATTGGTTTAATTTGCTTGTGGTTATGTTGTTGTCCTTTGGTGCTCATCATATGAGCGCGCGCGTGGATCACACCATAGGGTTAGTAGTATGTTGATAGGACTATGTATTGGAGGGCAAGGGTGATAGAAGCTTCAGCCTAGCATAGAAATTGATGCATACGGGATTGAAGGTGGACCAATATATCTTATTGCTATGGTTGGGTTATACCTTAATGAAAATTAGTAGTTGCGGATGCTTTCTAATAGTTCCAATCATAAGTGCATAGAATTCCAAGTAAGGGATGACATGCTAGCAGTGGCCTCTCCCACATAAAACTTGATATCGCTCTAGTAACGCAGTCAATTGCTTAGGGACAATTCCGCAACTCCAACCACCACTTTTCCACACTCGTTAAACTAACGTAATTGTTTCTTTATCTAAGCAGACCGTAGTTTTTATTTACGTGTTCTTTATTATCTAGCAAACCTATCCTATCACACCTACAAAGTACATCTAGTTTCATACTTGTTCTAGGTAAAGCGAACTTGAGGGAATATTTGTCCTACCTTTAGCTCCTCGTTGGGTTCGACACTCTTACTTATCGAGAAAGGCTACAATTGATGCCCTATACTTGTGGGTTATCACTTGTCTGCTTGCAAAGTAAGGGTGAAAAAATCGATTCTGAAGAATGAATCGTGGTCCAATATTCATGTTGACAATCCGTCACTAATGGAATAGGACTTCAAGAAATTCAAGGAGACATGCGCTATAGAAGAAGCGCAGAAGAAGTCGGAGAAAATGAAGGATCTACAAGCTAGGAACACGTGTGCCCACTTCCTCGGAAGCCGTGGTTACGAGGGGAAGAGGCACGTATGGGCCAAGGAGGATGCCAAACATGAAAGTCATGGAATCCCACAACCCATGGCGGAGTTCACCGACCCGCAGAAGCGTGACTGAATTAGGGCCAGGCACTAGTGGGACCCCATCAATAAGGTCTTACACGGACCCGAACACGAGGGAGTTCATGAGACTAGTGGTAATTGTTGTATTACCACCTTATATTGTCACATTTGTGAACCATCCATGTTCCTCTTGTAGAAAGAGTAGCTCCAAAAGGCAGCCAAAAGAGAAGAGTCGTCCCAGTCGTCGGTGAGGCCCAAGTGGGACAACTTATTCAACCGAGCCCTAGACATACTGAAAAATATCACGATGGACAAACCTCCATCGTATGGACGTGTGCACGGTGTAGGAGATGGCGCCTCGTGGATGAAGTGCTACCACGAGAAGCTGTAGGAAAAAAGTAGAGACAACAACTTACTCAACAGACCATCGATGAGAAGGTCGCGCGGGTGGTCGGTCAAAACAAAGATGGGACCAAAGAATATCTAGTCAAGCTACTCGATGATAAGGTCAATGCAGCTGTGGCAGCTTCCTTGGGCCAATTAGATCCGGCAGTTTTTGAGTTTGTGAGGAGGAATCCAGAAAAAGGGCCTGCCGACTTTCCCCTTCTCAGTTTTGTCAGGAGCAATTCGGTGAACATCGCACATGCTCCCGTACCTGGTCTCGGTCCCGTGCATAGCAGCCCATCTTCCGTATCTAACGTGCTCGGCGGGGCTTCGTCTTTGGCTAAGCTTGATGCCATCACGGTAATTATGCGTCATACGCTCTTCACCAGCATGTCTATATAGTCTTTCGTTTTAGTTGCCTTCCGGATGTCTGACGTTGGAGTCATGTCTTCATAGGCCAACGAAACCCTGTGTACCCTACTGTACAATGTCAACGGCAGATGGTGGATGTGGTAAAGGCAACGATCATGAAGCTGAAGGACCGCATACTCCACAACCGATAGATGCCCCATGGAGTCTTCAAAGTTTGCGTGGCCAGTGTGAAAGCGGGCTTCATGGATTTGCCACTTCCGGCACCACTGGATGACGATGCGACCCCTAAACATATTGGTGCATGCAAGAGCTTGATCTTGCCTTGTCCGAAGACTCACCTTCGTGTCAGGCACCCCGTAGCACACCAACTAGAACTCCTCAACAAGGTATGAACACCACCCCACCTACCCAATTACCTGCACCTGTCGTGGTGGTTGATAGCGGTCGACGCGGCGAGGGAGAGCCTCCATTAGTGTGAGCTGACGTTGCCCCGTCGAAGAAGAAAATGTTGATGATGTCATGGAGGAGGATGCTGATGACCCTAATAAGTATATCAATACTAGCTATGACGATGCTCGGGGGTATGACTCATACTATGAGCATGGAGACGACTTGATGATGCGTGAATTGCCGGAGCCACAACGTTCTACGGCTGATTGCAAAATGTCTCTCTTCATGCGATCCTCGTAGGAGATGCCTCAACATGCCGCCACTACCCAGCATGAACAACACGGGGGGCGTCCACTCGTAATTACCCCGACGATGCTGGGGTGGTGTTTAGGGAAGGTATGGTGGGCTCACTACCGCCACCCGCCAAGAGGCAAAGGAGGAGAATGGATAAGAAAGGCTCTAAAGGCGCTAGAGTTGCTTCAAGAAGTCAACCGCCTCTGAAGCCCCGGGAGGTAGACATAATACCTCTCGTAGGGGCGGATTGTTACTGTGTCACGGGCCACCCGATCCTACCTCAAAACGCGCTAGTGGACATACTGAACAATGATCTAAGGAGACTTCATGATGATGTGCTGGGCATAGAGAGAAGATTTCTCAGCATGGAAAAACCAGGATACCCGCTTTACACGACCCAGGTTCCAGGAGCGATGTCATACGTCGACTGATGGCCCGCGGATAATTCATCTTACGATTTGACTACGTCTATGACATGTTCCACATGACCAAGCTGGATTTTTAGTTCGTCCGCTTGAATGCGATGTATCTCAACTACATCATCGGAATGGAGAACATAGAATATATCTGCGTTGTAGACCCATACTATATGCACGAGAGCTTCTAGGGTGTCTACAAAGAGCACCATGACTATGCGAACAAGTACATCTATGATTTCATGATCGCTAATAAGGACAAGGAAACGATTCTCCTGCCTTATCATCCCATGTAAGTCATCCGTGGATATCCTGTTGTAAGTTTTGATCATTCCTTTGCATGCATTGAGGCTAATTTGAGGTGTACCTATTTTGTGCAGCGGCAGAGGGGGAGCACATCGAAGAACATCAAGAGAAAGGATTACACGCACATAAAGAGTGTTCTCATCTGTTTGTACCGACAATACTCAAATGCTTGGTACTGGGACTCATCGAAGAACATCAAGAGAAAGGATTACACGCACATAAAGAGTGTTCTCGATAGTGCCATTTTAACCTTCAAACTTACTGGTGGATATATCGAGGTGAAAAAGTACAGGAATCAAGCGTCGGCTTTCAGCCATAAGACTGACTTCTGTTGTATCCAGCAACCGAATAGTAGTAAGGCTGATGGATTCTACCTCATGCATCACATGATCGAGTATAGAAGGGACAAACAACACCGTCGCATGTCAGCTACTTCCGCCGATGCGGAGATTGTCAACTGGGCCACAAGCATAGGAAAGACACCGGATCATCGAATCCGAGTTGAGTTTTAATACATACAGTGTGAACTTTCCCAAGTGATCATGAAGGAGGTCGTCAAACAAACAGGGATATTCTTCCATCGGCCAATGAGGCAGGAGAATGTTCGAGAACTGCTAATCGCTCAGCGCCTGGACCTGAATCCTTTAAACTAGCTCGGGTCATTCATACGTGAATATGAAGATTGGGGCGCCGGCATGGAAGAGTGATTGACGATGACAATGTGTGTTTATAATTAGTACTACCGGCTTTCTATGAACTAGCGAATAAATCGCTCTATATAATTAGCTTGTGTATGAGGAACTTTGTTATTTATGTTTACTATAGGTTGCTTGTATTTTGCTAACTATGCCACTTTGTGTTTCTCAAGTACATTATGTTGCATATTATCATTCAATTAATCAACTTACGATGCAGCTACATATATCGGAGATGGCAAAGGACTGCTACGTCATATTTGTTGGGAGGGTTCCAGGAGTGTACGACCACTGGCCAAACGCTCATGCCCAGTTGGACACGTACCCGGGGGCTAGCCACAGAGGGTTCAACAGCAGAGCTGAAGCGGAAAATAGTTACTTAAGGTGGATGCTATGGCAAGAGAGGGAGCAAAACTGGTGCCTCAAGAAGTACTACATAGTCTCTCTCTTGCTCATGATGATTGCTCTTCTCTAATAAATCATGGTTTAGATACGGATGATGAAACTTGTGGGTGTAACATCTTGTGTATCACTATCTCTTTACATGTGATGATATTTGTGTTGGATAATGATGATGATTATGATAATGGTATGACAAGACTGTTCTGTGTGTACGATATGATGAGAATAACATATGTTTACTATGATATGTTGAAACTACTGTATAGAGCTTGCACAAATACATAGAGGATGAATAAAAATGTGAAATCAGGAAACCTTAGAAGTAGCACTAGTTGGCATTTAGTAGCAACGCTGGTTATTAGCAGCGCCTTTTATAGAGCAGCGTTATAGATAGTTAGTAGTAGCACTGGGTGGAGAAGTTTTATTACTAACGTTTCTAAGCAGTAGAGTTGGTTGGAAAAGCGCTACTACTATAAACTTAGCTGTAGCACGTTAACAGTAGCGTTGCCACCAGCGCTACTAGTAGGGGTAAAACCAGCGCTACTACTAGGATTTCTCTTAATAGTGGAGGTTCATCAGGGAGAGGCCCACCAGGAGGAGCCTCCCTTTCAAGACCTCTCGGCAACCGTCGTCATTAGGAGGGATTCACCAGCAGTGGCCTCCACCGAAGATCTTGTTCGTGCAGAAGCTGTAGTCGATGAAGCAGTGATGGTCCATGCCCCGATAGCTGATCTTTCTAGGGAAATAGATAGCCTTGCGCCACACACTCCATCGGGTATCCCACTTGCTGGCAGCTTTACTTCCCCTGCCCGCTCAATTTCTCTTAATCAACTAACTGACTTTCATTTGACAGTCGATTTCTTTTGATTACACCATCGCTGCCCAAAGAACCAGAGTTGCTGGAAGAGGTGGTTGGTATGGGGAAGGATGCTGTCGCGGAGGTGAAGAAGATTGCTTCCACAGAGGGTCATGGCTTGGATGCCAGGGAACTTTTGGAGTTCCTTAAGATAACGGCATCAAACCACGGCAGCTCAATTATCCCAGCCATAGTCATAGAGGGGAAAACCCCTCTCAGTCTCTGGGGGCCTTACGTGCGTGATATCCTCTACCATCGTCCCTGCAATCCTCCTCGAACCATTTGGCGATGGTCATCGCTCGACTATGCCCTCCACCTCTGGACCTGTCCTTCTCAATGGGCGCAGACATCGTCGAAGGAATCGATCGGGCGCTAGCGCCAATGCGTTAGAAGGTCGGAGGGTTGGTGATCCTACTGACAGCGCCAAGGCCTGGGTTTCTTGGAAGCCATTGCTGCCATGATCAAGGATATGCACAGCAGGTATGACCTCAATAGAGAGGCAATCAAAGAGCAACACGAGCAGGTCGGTCTTGTGGACGAGTAGTTGAGGGACAACAAGAAGGTCCATTCCCTTAAGAGGCAGCATGAAATGCTATCCATGGCGAAGGAAGATGTTGCAGCCCAGGAGGCCCGTCTGGTGGAGCGCAAAGTGCATCTGGACGCGAGAGAGGTGAAAGTATCATCCCGCGAAGAGGCCCTCGAACTTTCTCACCGTGACAAAGATGAGGAGTTGGAGGCTCGCACTATGCAACCCACCAAGGAGCTAGAGGACAGCCACAAAGCTGCTCTTAATGCACTCTCCTCGACTTCCGCTGCCCAGTTCAAGAAGGTGTCTAACAAGCTTGCAGCCGCGGGTTCTGCCAAGACCAATCTAGAGGCCCAGTTGAGTGCACTCACAAAGGGGCTTGCTAGAAATGGCGAGGAGACCAAGGCCCTCAAAAAAGAAGCATAGAATGTGCAAACCACGTTGGAAGAGGCGCACTCACAACTTTCTTCCAGGAGACAAAATCTCAAGGCCGCCAAAGATACCATTTTTGGTTTGCAATCCATACTTGCCTCGCTGGAGAAGAACATTGATTATGTCGGTGTTCGAGAGAAGCTGTTGCAGAGGATCTGACCAATGCCCAAACTCTCCGGAAAGATGCACAATACAAGATGAAGAACCAGGTCGAGCAGAGTGAACACTCGATGAAGAGCATGGTTTACATTGTTGAGCGCCTTACCACCCAGATTACAAGCATGAACATGAATAGTTGGGATTTCTCCGTTAGCTGGCATGAATTCCTAAGTGTTAAACTGACACTCTTCTTCGAGAGCTTGATCGAGGGGTTGAAGACGTACGAGGATGACAGGGCTACCTGCTTCACTGATGAATCCTGGAAGCTGGCTCGCGATGCCCTCTTCATGGTCTTGAGTAACCTCTCGTTCTTCCACTCGGAGCGCGACCTATCCAACGGTTTTAAGAAGCTGCCATTGGGGGCTGATGTATCTGCTGCCGCGGAGAAGGCGCGTCCTCTCGCTGACATGGTCCTCGCAGTCCCAAGGGTCTAGGGAGGCCGCCGGAGTTAGATTTGACCCACTCGTGTCGTCGTGATCTCATGTACTTAAGACACAATATGTATCTCGTATCAGACCAAGCAATACTCTTGCCTTGATGTTAAACTAGTGTCTTTATGTAATTGTATTCCATCCCCTTTTGCTTTTCTCTCGGTATTTGTATGGCTACTTTCTTTGTGCACCCTGGTTGCCAGCCAACAGCGTGCTGCCGCAATTACCTTGAGGAACAAGTCATTAGCATTCTGTTGGCAAGGACACGTTGGTAGCGAGTTTTTACTCATTGATCGTTGATGCTACCATGTGTTTTGTTGAGCAGGCTCAAAACAAAATAGGGGCGCGATCAGCAAGACAACAAGGTTCCATTTTGTACCAGATTCACCATATGAAACCTTTGGTCACTAAGGGGAATATGCAAAATTCAAGATTTAACGAAAATAGACGGTCATGTCGACTTATCTTTCGTTAAGGATTCTTCTCTCTATTCGTGTGTGTCTACCCACATTATCCGTTCCCTCCTTCCTCCATTTGTGTTTTCTTCCCTTTGCGTTCCCCATCGCATGCATGGTGTAAACTGCCGCTATTCTGGGAGGAAGAGAAAAACGAATAGATAGGAAATGGAGGTACTTGGGGAAATGTTAGTCATGAGCGTGGTCCACGGGAAGGGCTTGCCGGGCCAATGTAGGTGTTCATAACTTAGGCGAAAGGGAAGGAATAGTGAATATGATCGGTCGAACCTACCTTCTTATCCTTCTTGCCCAACGGTCCCGTAATGACCAGGATGTTGGAAACATTGGGGAATGGGACCTCGATGTGGCTCATTCGCTAGGGTCGCCGACCAATGGATTCGCTCTAGCTCTTGGCCCGAGATTTACCAACACAGGGAGAATGCAGGACCAGGCCACACGTGAGATCATCGACATCGGTGGCTCCACTGTGACGCAGAACTGGCCACAATTCGGCAAGGAGAAGAGAGGAAGGGTATCGCTGTGTACCTTTCCTTTTTTCCTTGACCATACAATCATAGTCGCACCTCCCGAGGGGTTAGGTGGACTAGCTAGATGATTGCGACAGGGATGCTGTCATCGCCTAGTCCGCCTCTTCCCTTGCGGAGGTCATCACGGGGCCGCGCTTTCCACGTCGGACACAGCAGCCACGGCATCGGCGGTACCCATTGTCATTGACGCAGCCACAAGGGTGGTGCGTGGCAAGGATCGGAGAGGAAAAGGCCCATAAAGTGATGATGTTCTTCTTCGTCGACGCTCTAGACAGAGGGGACGCTGATGAAGATCGATGAAGCGTTCGTAATCTCGGGTTTGCACGAACGATTCACGGGCCAAATGCCACGGAGAGTTATTGTCAATAGAATTGCTCTAGGGTCCTAAATCCCCTGGGTTACGAATCCTGTTCTAGGTTGCCTAGGGCCTCCTTTTATAGCTCAAGGGGCATCCAGAGTGGCAAACATGCATGATTATATAGCTAACAGTGTTATCATATCAAACTCTGGCACTCAAGACAAAATGCCATAAATGCAGCCTTAGGTGGCGAGCGGGGGTGCATCCCCGGCAAGCTCCTGCCACAGCTCAGCTTTCTATTGCTTGGTCTCTTCACACACCTCTAGACGGGTGTTCACTGGTTGTAATCAGTCTTCCAGCGCGTCACGATGTGCCGAGTGAGAGCCACTTAGCCATCTGGGAACTCGACACCTCATCGATAATTCACTGGTGTAGCAATCAGCTGGAGTTGTGGAAGATTGGCTCATGCTTGCCAGGTGGTAGCTTACAGGATCTTCTAGAGGATGCGCTTGCCTCGGTCCCCAGGAGATGTCGGGGGGTTCTTGGCGCGTCTTGGGCCCATCCTAGGCTGCTGTGTAGGTCTTGCCTACGTTGTGGGCCATCGGGGGCTACGTCTGCCGAGGTCTTGGTCTTCTCGATGCTCTCCTTGATCTCTCGTAGAATGGCTTCTCTCACCTGGGCCAGGTCTTGATGGAGGAGTAGCATTTACCGGCAGCCTTAGGCCATCGGGTCAGAGGCTTATCGTCTGTCCACAAGTCAGGGGGAAATAAACACCGTTGTTTGTGTACCACAACAAAGGGTCACATGTGCTTTACAACAAGTCTACATACTGAACCATCATTTAGTATTCTATGATTTCTAACACTCACCGCATACATATGAGGAAAACGTTTCAACCAGACACAATGAAAGATAGGGGTTTATAGTGTTGCCTCCCAACGTGTTCACCTCAAGGGTGATGTCAACAATAATAACTCATGGCCACCCACATTCAGCTAGATATATATGTTTAGATCTTTCCCCGCCACATGATGCTTACCAAAGAGAAAATAACTGAAGTAGAGGAAAATACTTTGAGTCTTACACAAAAGTGAATACATAAAGGTAAAAGATAGGCCCTTTGTAGAGTGAATGAGAGGTTGTCATGCGCTTTTTGATTGTATGCTAAATCTCTTAGTGCAAAGGAATGTTATGTTATATTGCCCCTTGCGATGGCAACTATTATTATGCAGTCCGTCGCTTTTATTATCGTCATCAAAAGTTTGTACGACACTTGATTTCCCTTAGTCTAAATTATCAAACATGTTTAGAATCAATTTTTATTGCTTTGTGCGCCGATGACAACTTACTTGAAGGATCTCACTCGATCCATAGGTAGGTATGGTGGACTCTTGAAACATAGGTTTGGGTTTATGGTTTTGGATGCACAAGTAGTATCTCTACTTAGTATGGAGTTTTCTAGCTAACAAAGATATTGGGAAAGCACCATATGTTAGAGGATCTATAACAATATAATTTCTAAGTGAATGTGAACAAGCATATATCATTACACTGTCTTCCTTGTCCAATGTCAACAATTTTGGCATATTGTAACTAATGGGGGATCACAATTATAAAACATGACAAGGATAGTGTATTTTCATGTAAATCTTTTCGTCCCTTATTAATTATTTCATGTGTTGCATCACCGATGAATGCTATGTTTGTCAACCTTCAAGAATTTTTACCACTTATACTTTTCCTTAGCTGATGTCACTACTTACTATAAGATTGGCATATGATCTTTTCCATTATTTTCCTTTCTTTTATTGTAGCAAGAAAGTAAAGAAGAAAAACTCAGACTAAACTTTATTATATAACTCTCACTCGATTACATAGATAGATAGATAAATCATGAAACTAGCACTCAAAAGAAAAAGATAGAACTAAAATTTTATTTGAATGGATTTCAAAATAGCTAAAGATTGAACTAGGATGGATAAAGATAAAGAAGAGTGATGGTGATACAGTACTGGGGTGCCTCCCCCAAACGTGGCACAAGCCAAGGGGAGTGCCCATACCCGTGTACTTAAGTCTCCTTTGGTGGTGAAGATGGTAGATTCTTGGCAATGATGCCCCTCAGGATAAGATTTTCCTCTTCGAGCTTGTTAACTAGCTGTTTGAGATCCATTATTTCATTCTATATATTCTCGGTGACAGTTAAGGCATCATCCACCCACGGATGTAACTTGGCTGCAGAGGAAAAAGCAACACTCTTTCTCAAGCTATTATAAGAGATGAACTTAGCATTAGGAGGTTTAACCGAATCTGGCAAGAGTGAGCTCGTGAATTCCTCGTTGATAGTTTCTTTCAGATCCTCCTTTTTCATCTCCATCTTCATAAGACAAGTATCTTCTTCTAAGTGGTTGGAGGACGAAGAACACATGATGCCCGACTTGATAGTTCTGAAAAAGAACAACACGAAACAAGAATAGAAGATTTCTCCATGGTACTCGGGTCAAATCATCGGGAGATATATATAGAGAATGTTTATACATGGAAATACGTGTTCCACAAGAAAACTGAGCCAGGAAGGTACCCGAGGGTCCCAGTAGACATCATGCCATGCTAGGGAGGTCTGGCACGCCCTGGTGTCTAGTGGACACCTGGGTTGCCTTCCCGTGTGTTTCTCAGTTTCCTAAAATTTCTAAAATTCCGAAACTGCCAGAAAACATTTTTGCAGATTTTGCTGAGATCATTTACTTAGAGTATCACATACCTCTTCCTTTTAAGGGTTTTGGAGTGTTCTGGAAGGTCTCCTTAATGTGCTCCTCCAGTGTCATGATTTGGATAATATTAGTTTCAACATTAAGTGGTGTACCTTAGATATAGTGATTTATTCTTTGTCCATTGACCACCTTCGGGTTAGTGCCTTCGGGATTATTGATCTTAATAGCTCCAGATCGATAAACTTCTTCGATGATATATGGTCCTTCCCATTTGGATAGAAGTTTTCCTGCAAAGAATGTAAGACGAGAATTGTACAATAGAACATATTCACCTACTTCGAATTCTGTCTTTTGGATTCTTTTTTCATGCCATGTTTTAACTTTTTCTTTTAATAGTTTGGAATTTTCATAATCTTGGGTTACCAATATATAGAAACAACTTACGAAAAGCACCATCAATAAAATGTGAATCACCATCGGTCATTAAATATCTAGGTACTCCAAAACATGTGAAAATAAATTCCTTAAGCATCTTAATAGAGGTGTTATGATCAACACTATTGGTTGGAATAGCTTCTACCCATTTCGTGACATAATCAACAACAAGCAAAATATGTGTATACCCATTGGAGGAAGGAAAAGGTCCCATATAATCCAATCCCCAAACATTAAATTGTTCAATAACAAGTGAATAATTCATAGGAATTTCCTAGTTTCTACTAATATTACCAATTCTTTGACACTCATCACAAGAGAGGACAAACTTACGAGTATCTTTGAAAAGAGTAGGCCAATAAAATCCAGACTATAATACCTTGTGTGAAGTTCTATCTCCAACATGGTGTCCTCCATAAGCCTCGGAGTGACACTTTCGAAGCATTTGTTCCTATTCATTCTCTGGTATACAACATCTAATAATACCATCTAATCCGTCTTTATAAAGATGCGGGTCATCCCAAAAGTAGTGTCCTAAATCAAAGAATGTTTTTTTCTTTTGTTGATAGATGAAACTAGGTGGTATGTATTTAGCAACAACGTAATTAGCATAATTAGCAAACCACGGTGTGTTATGAAAAACATTCACCACAACTAGTTGTTCATCAGGAAAGCTATCATCAATAGGTAGTGGGTCATCAAGAACATTTTCTAACCTAGACAAGTTATCAGCACAGGCTCCGTTCCTATCAATTATATGCAAATAAAATACTTGTAGTTAGAGAACCCACCAAATAAGCCTAGGCTTCACATATTTCTTTTCCATAAGATATTTAATAGCAGCATGATCAGTGTGAGCAATTACTTTAGAATCAACAATGTAAGATGTGAATTTATCACAAGCAAATACCACTACTAAGAATTCTTTTTCAGTGGTAGCATAATTTCTCTGGGCACTGTCTAGAGTTTTAATAGCATAATGAATGACATTAAATTTCTTATCAACTCTTTGTCCTAGAACTCCACCAACAACATAATAACTAGCATCACACATAATTTCAAAAGGAAAATTCCAATCAGGTGGTTGGACAATAACTACAGAAGTTAAGGCATTTTTAAGTGTTTCAAAGGCTTCTACACATTCATCATCAAAAAATAAAGAACATGCTTTTGTAATAAATTAGTAAGAGGCCTAGAAATTTTAGAGGAGTCTTTAGTAAACCTCCTATAGAAACTAGCATCACCAAGGATACTACGGATACCTTTATTATCTTTTGGGTATGGCATCTTCTCAATTGCATCAACTTTAGCCTTATTCACCTCAATACCCTGTTCAGAAATTTTAGGAACCAAGACAATATGTTCATTTACCATAAAGGTGGACATCTCCCAATTCAAGATAAGATTAGTTTGCTCGCATCTCTGCAAAACTCGATCAAGGTCGCTTAAGTAATCATCAAAAGAAGTTCTGTAAATGGAAAAATCATCCATGAAGACTTCAACAATCTTTTCACAAAAATCAGAGAATATAACAGTCATACATCTGTGAAAGCAGGTGCATTGCATAATCCAAAAGGCATAGTCTATTAGCAGAGGTTCCAAAATGACAAGTAAAGATGGTTTTATTTTTTGTCGGGTTGTGACAAAGGTATTTGAGAGAAACCAGAATAACCATCTAGAAAGCAAAAAATGTGTGTGCTTTCATAATCTTTCTAGCATCTGGTCTATGAATAGAGAAGTATAATGATCTTTTCTAGTAGCTTTGTTTTCTTTTCTAAAATCAATTACCATTCTATAGCCAGTCAAAATTGTTTGTGGAATGAATTCATTTTAATCATTAGGAACAATAGTAATACCTCCTTTCTTAGGGACACAATGAACGGAACTTACCATCATCTATGGGATAAATTATACCTACTTCCAAAAGCTTTAATATTTCAATTCTCACCACTTCTTTCATTTTGTGATTCAGTCTTCGTTGGTGATCAACAACGGGTTTATCATCTGGTTCCATATTAATCTTGTACTAACACGGAGTGGGACTAATGTCCTTAAGATCATCAAGAGTATACCCAATAGGAGCTTGGTGCTTCCTGAAAGATTTTAATAAGATTTCTTCTTCATGCTTTGTAAGTTGAGCACTAATAATAACAAGATATATCTTCTTTTCATCAAGATAAGCATATTTCAAAGTGTGAGGTAATTGCTTTAATTCAAACACAAGATCACTCTTGGGTGGAGTAGGATTTCCTAGAGTTTCAACACTTAAGTTGTGTTTAAGCATACGTTTTTGCTCAAAGAACATATTATCTATACCACTTCTTTCATGCATATCCATATCATTTTCATGGTCTAGCTAATATCGTTCCAATGGATCCATAGGAGGAATGGAAATGAAGCAAGACCAATTACTTCATATTTACTAGGTAATTCTTTGTCATGGGGTTGTGTACTAAACTTGGAGAAATGAAACTCATGAGACATACCACCAAACTTAACACTAACAGTTTCCTTTTTGCAATCTATTTGTGCATTCACGGTGTTCAAGAAGGGTCCACCAAATATTATGGGACAAAAGTTATCTTGATGTGAGTCAAGTACTAGAAAATAAGTAGGGTATGTTACTTTTCCACACAAGACTTCAACATCTCTAACAATGCCAAGTGGTGTGATGGTGTCTCTATTGGCAAGTTTAATAGTAACATCAGTGTCTTCTACCTCAGCGGGTGCTATCTCATGCATAATTTCTTGATATAAGGTAAAAGCAATAGCACTAACACTAGTACCCATATCACATAAACCATGATAGTAATGATCTCCTATTTTCACTTAAACAACATGCATGCGAACAAGAGGTATATTCTTGTATTAAGTATAAGGTTTTGCAATTCTAGTAGCTACATTACAGAAATAAATAACATGCCCATAAATATTGTCTAACAAGAGATCTTTAACCATAGCGGTACTAGGTTCTACCTTGATTTTCTCAGAGGGTTTGGTTGTTCAAACATAACATTTATTAGCAACAGTTGAGGCTTTAGTATGTTCCTTTATCCTAATAGGGAAAGGTGGTTTGTCAATGTAAGGAGTAGGCGCAACTTGGTCAACATTGTAAATAATAGTTTCTGCTTCAATTCTGATTGGTTCTTTAATTTTTTATTTAATAGGGGGATGATATTTAAACCATTTCTCTCTACGGATATAAACATGAGCAGCAAAGGTTCCACAAAATGAGGTTACTATCTGAGAGTCATGTCCATACTTGGTGCTAAAATCATTGAAAGCATCGGTATTAATAAAGGATTTAACAAATTAAAACTTAGGTTTTATACCTGCGTCTTTACCTTCGCCGAGCTCCCAATCTTCAGAGTTGTGTTTAATTCTTTCCAAAAGATCCCACCTGAATTCAATAGTCTTCTTCATAAAAGAACCACAATAAGAAGTATCAAGCATGGTTTGACCTATACGAAAAAGTCGAGCATAAAAATTCTGAATAATCATTTATGTCGGTAGCTCATGATTGGGGAATGAATAAAGCAATGAATTCAGCCTCCCCAAGCTAGATCTATACTTACTCCTTCACGAGGCCAACAATTATAGATAAAATTCCTATCACGATGAACAACACGCATCGGATATTTTTTTTTCGTGAAACTCCAATTGCAATTGATTCCAGTTCCAAGATCCTGAATCATCACAAAGCCTATACCATGTCAATGCTTTTACACCCAAAATATAAATGGAAAACCTTCCTCTTGACTTCATCTCCGGATAAACCTGCAAGCTTAAATAATCCAAAAACTTCATCCCCATAGATTATATGCATATCGGGATGTTTTGTTCCATTTCCTGCATAAGGATTAGCTAGTAGTTTATCTATCATACCCGAAGGAATTTAATAGTAAATATTTTCAGTAGGTTCAGTAGGTTGAGAGACAAATCTTGGTGTTCTCGGTCGAGGTGAAGATACCCCAAACAAGCCCCTCAAAGGATTACTTTCCATAGTGACAAGTAATAGTAAATTTCAACACGTAATATAAAAGAGTCTTAATGACCCAGAAGTATAGGGGGACAATCGTATTCCTTTCGATAAGAAAGAGTTTCAAACCCAACAAGGAGCGCAAGAAAATGAAAAGCGGTCTTCAGCATGGTAATTTCTACAAGCACTAAAATAGTGATAACAAGTTGTTTGATAGCAAGATAATTGTAACAAGTGACAAGTAGAGATAGTAACAATAGGTACAGAAAGGTAGCCCAATCCTTATGTGGAAAAAGATAGGCCAATACAATTTATTATAATAGGCAAAGCATTCTTGAGGGCACAGGAGAATTTCATCTAGTTACTTTCCTCAGGTTGGGTTAATTCGCGTTCGGCATTTTAGTAATTTGATATCTGGGTGGACCCATGCTTCGGTGTTGTTCTTAGTTTCAAAAACCTCCCAGTTATGAACAAACCTCCCACAAGCATCCGCAACTATGCAAAAAGTATTAAGGATAAATTTTAACCATAACATTAAACATACGGATCCAAACAGCCCCTTACGAAGTAGTGCATAGACTGGGGTTTAAGCTTCTATCACTCTCACAACCCACCCTCTAATTAGTACTCCACAATGTATTCCCTTAGGCCCAAACTATTGTGAAGTGTTATGTAGTCGACGTTCACATAACACCACTAAGGGAATCAGAATATTCATATCATCAAAATATCAAATGAATATCAACTTCACATGACTACTTGTAACATGATTTCTCTCGTGGCCTCAAGAACAAAAGTAACTACTCACAAATGATAAACATGTTCATGATCAGAGAGGTATTATATAGAATAGTGAATGTGAACATATGATGTTCCACAAAATACACCATAAAGCATCAACCAGAAGATGTAATGAACACGACTAGACACTCCCCAGGTACCAATCCGAGGTTCTGGTACAAGATTGAGTACAAGAGGTGAAATAGGGTGTTGATAGGAGATTGTGCTGATGAAGATGTTGATGAATATTGGCCTCCCCAAGATGAGAGGATTGTTGGTGATGACGATGGCAATGATATCCTCCTCCGGCAGGGAAGTTCCTCCGGCGGGATCGCTTTGTCGGAGGGCAAAAGTGTTGTTGCCCAGGTTCTAACTCAAGACAGTGGCGCTTCGTCCCGAAAGTCCTCTCCTTAATCTTTTAAATGGAAGGATAATTTATACCACAAGATGGGCACCAAAGGTGGGCTAGGTGGCCCACTAGACATCAGGCTGCGCCACGGGTGCTTGGCGCTCCCTAGGGTCTAGTGGTCGCCTAGTGGGTCCCCTCCGTCACTTCTTTGTTAAAGTATTTTTTCATTTATTATAAAATAAATCTCCATAAATTTTCATCCCAATTGGAGGTGTGCATAATAGGTATCTCTGATGTAGCTTTTTCAGGTTCAAAATTTCATCCGCCGACATTGTAAACCTAGCATATTATGAGAGAAAAGGCATTATGATTACTCCACCAAGTGGCAAAATGCATGAAAACACTATACATAACAGTAACAAAAAATGATGCAAAATGGACTTATGAGTATTCTATTTATTCACTTGATATATGTTATGTCATCAACTTGCGGATTCTGGTGACCTTGGGGATCTATGCAAAGGGGTCGATTGTAGGTTTACATACTATGTTGTTCGATAGAAATATTGGGGTACTCCTTGAAGTTTTTTGTGTTGGATTTAATATGAAGAATCTTAAATTGTTTGATGCATGTTGTATAATTAGCTGACGGATACTTGAGGTGACGTTCGAGTATCTAGGTAACATTAGGGTTGATTGATATGTATCATGGGTGTTATTCTATTACGAACTTTAGGGTTGTGTGTGTCACTTATACGAATAGCTCAAAAGATTGATCAGAAAGAATAATTTTGAGGTTCTTTGCTGCCTAGAATAACTTCTTATTATGTTCTCCACTAATAGGAACTTTGCAGTGATTCTTTGTTAGCATTGTTGAGAGATTGCACTAGGGAAAGTATGAACCCTAGGCCTTATTTCCAAGAATTTATACAAATTTTTGCTTGTTGTTATATACTTTCTACCTTGTCGTTCTTATATTTTCAGATTACAAAAACATATATTTATTATCTATACTACACTTGTATCAGCATCTCTTCACCGAACTAGTGCACCTATAGAATTTACCATTGTATTGGGTGTGTTGGGGACACAAGGGATTTTTTGTATTTTATTGCAAGGTTGTTTGAGAGACCATCTTAATCCTGCACCTCCCATGAATTGATAAACCTTAGCTCATCCACTTGAGGGAAAATTGCTACTATCCTACAAAACTCTATGGCGTTGTTGCCGGGGAGGTGCGTGCTTGAAGGTATATATTCAGATCTTGCAACTAAATCTTTTAGTTCCTTGTTTTCACTACTTTGGATTTATAAAATAAAACTACAAAAAATGGAATTTAGGTTGCCTCATTTGCTTCGTCTCTATAATGTCTTCTATGAAAATGATGGCTCGAAAAATTGTGCTCAATTGCTAGAGAAAGAATGATAGAAATATTGTTGGTAAAAATTCTCTAGATATCCATGATGCTAATGATATGCAAAGCGACAAGCTTGGGGATGGTATGTTTGATGAAGATGTTATTTATAGTCCCCCAAGTTTCGATGAGCAAATTTTTTATGATGAAATCATGCCTCCTGTCTATGATGATTATTTTGAAGACATTTATTCCATAAAGAATAAGGATAACCATGAAACTTGTCATCATAATTTTATTTTTCACATGGATTATATCAATCAAGTATCTCATGATAGTTATTTGTTGTGTTTGCTCCCACTACTATGAATGATAAGAATATTTCTTGTGTGGGTTGTAATAAAAATTCTATGCTTGTGCATCATGAAAAGAATGCTATATGTGATAGTTATATTTTTGAATTCCTTCATTATACTACTGAAAATTGTTATGAGGGAGTAACATATGCTTGTCCGAATTGCAATAATATGAAGTTTCCTCCCTATTTGTTCAAAGTTTTGAAGTCATGCTTGTTTTTCCTTCCTATGAAAGTTGATTTTTCCTAAATAAATTGTTTGCTTGCAAAAAACCTCTAAATAGTAAATGGGTTAGACTTAATTTTTCTTGTCATGTGATTCATGACGCTCTCTTGCATGCCTCAATTACTACTTTTTATAGGAGCATCATTGAAATCATCAAGCCAGCTAAAAGGAATTAGAAAAGAACTTATTGGGAGACAACCCAACACTTTTAATTTTTGTTTTTGTGTGGCCAAGTGATTAAGCTACTATGGTAATCTTGTTTTATAGCTTTTATTTCAATAAAGTTCCAAGTAAAGCCTTTGCGATAGTAAGGATACTTGTTTGTTTGGTTCTGTGCAAAAACAGAAACTTTTACGTCGAGTATATGAATTATCTTATTTTACTGGAGCGTCAAAAAATTCTAACTTTTTTTCACAGTTTTGTTATGAAAATGTTCTCCGATTTCCTAATTTTTCAGAATTATTACAGTCAGGAAAGTATGGTATTGGTGTAGATCTTCACAGACTAATCAGCTTTGGACAGATTCTGTTTTGCATGCATAGTTTTCTTATTTTAGTGTTTCCATAGCTTATATTGAGTAGTATAAATTATGGGAATGATAGAATACATTAGGTATTATGTGAGAACAATTATGAATCTCGTCTTGACAGTACCTAAGTGAATGATCTATCTTTATTACACTAACCCATCTCACGAAGTTCCGTTAAGTTTTGTGTGATTGAAGTTTTCAAGTTTTGGGTGAGATGCCAATATGAGGTGAATAAGGAGAAGCAATAACCTAAGGTTGGGGATTACCAAGTCACCCCAAGTTAATATCGAAGGAAGACTCAAACGTCTAAGCTTGGGGATGCCCCGGTAGACATCCACTCTTTCGTCTCCAACATTGTCGGTATATCTTACTTGGAGCTGAATTCTATTAATCAAATGATATGTGTTTTTCTTGGAGCATCTTTTTTCTTTGTTAGATGTTATTTATAATCTTGTTTTTAAACAAAAGTTCCAAGAATTGCCTTCTGAATGCTTGAATTGTATGTGTGATGTGTGTTGTTCAAAAACACAAACTTTTTCTCTAGTATTTGAATTATCAGAATATACTGGAACATTGAAAGTTTCTGAAAATTTTGCACAGTACTTTCATACAAATTATTTATCATGACCTAAAGTTACATAAATTTTCAAGTTACATAAGTACATTGTTTTAATAGATTCCTACAAACTGTTCTTTCTTAATAGATTGCTTTCATTGTTTTGTTATCTACTTATCTAGAGTTTTCATGGCTTATATTGGTAGATATAAATTGTGGAGATGATAGTAAATAATAGATAATGGTTGAAAATTATCATGCAAGTTGGATTGGCAGTACACAAAGAGTTGATTTATTCTTATGTGCACTAACCTATCTGACGAGTTCTTTTCAAGTTTTGTGTGAATGAAGTTTTTGAGATTTAGGTGAAACCAGGATATGAGAGGATTGAACGAGATACAAAATATCAAGCTTGGGGATTCACAAGGCAACCCAAGTAAATATAACTAGAAGTATCAAGCATCTAAGCTTGGGGATGCCACACATCCCACCTCTCTTCGTCAACAAATATCGGTTAGCCTATGTTGAGCCTAATATTTTATTTGTTCACATGATATGTGCTATTCTTTGAGTGTATTTTTATTTTCTTTGTTGCTTGAAATAAAATGTCGAATCTGAAAATTTTATTGGGAGAAAGTCCTCACATAGCTACTTATGTTTGACTACTCATTGATCTTCACTTATCTTTTAAAAGTAGTTTGTTGTTTACTCGTGTGCTTCACTTATACCCTAAGATTAAATTGTGAATGAATTGAATATCACAAATCTGAAATTATCAATGTGCATTATACGTAGGATTAGTTTCACTTTTCGTTTAGATAGTAAAATCTATTGAAGTTTGACAATCAGAATATTGGTCATACAAGCAATTCATGAATGATTAGTATAAGAAAGAGCACTTGCACATACAAATATATTATGTAAGAAAGAGAACTTCCACATACAAATATATTATGTTGGACATCTTTTATGATTGTGAATACTCATTAGTTATTTTCAACTTTGATCAAACGGTTGAACTTGGACAAGGAAGACAACATAATGGTTATGTTTGGGTATATTTCCATAGAAGTTATATTGTTATGGATCCTCCAACACGTGGTGCTTGTTTAGAACCTTCTGCTAGCCAAAACTTCGTACTAAGTAGAATTACTAATTGTGTATCCAAGTCCTTGAGCCAAGTTTCTTCCATGAGGGTCCACCATACCTACCTATATATGTTATTTCAATGTCATTCCAAGTAAATTTTCTTGTGTCACCTCTAAAACCTTCAAATAAACATCCGTTTTGTGTGCCCGTACCACTCATGGAGCGATCGTGGTCATTATCTTCCATGCTAAGCGATTTATTCTCATGATTAGTGTTTATTCACTTGTCATTGCACGAGAGAGGTTGGTAAAAAGGATTCCAAGTCCTCCATAATACAAAAATAAGTAAACAAGAACTCCCCCTAGAAAGTTAATTGTTTGGAGGGCACCCGTGCATACGGCTAGCCATGGAAAGTGTTTGAATGGGTGAGGGGGAGTAAAATTTCAATTCTATTTGGGAACCAACTATAATGTGATTATTATGGAAGATGATGAAAACTCTTGTTGTAACATTGAAAGGAAAGGGACACCACCAAAAATTACATATTCATCTCTGTTTTAAAACAATGGGCTCTGGCACCTCTGCAAATCCCTGCTTCCCATTGCGAAGGGCAGTCTATTTACTTTCAAGTTACCTCCCCCTCTGCGAAACTTTAAGCACCTATCTTTATTTTTGTTATTTGTTCTAAAAATATGCCTCAAGTATTAGCCATCGTAGAAGATTATATGATAATTGAGTATGTGGACCTCCAACTTAGACTTGATGATACATTGAAGTTGCTTTATGACTTAGAGTATATGTTGTTAAGTTTCGAGAGAATGCATTGTTTGAACCATGACATGTGAATTGATTGCTACTCAACCATGACAATTTTTATGTAAAACGTTGATGATATGATGCTAGAAAAAGGGACTGGTATTATCATTGATCGAACTTATATACCATGCTAGCATTCACACCTCAAACATTATATTTTGTTATCACATACCTACTAGCAGACGGGCAGGAATTAAGTTTGGGGATGCTGATACGTCCCAAACGTACCCATACTTTGTGATGCCATGCTTGTTTTTTACCATTTGTCCTATGCTTTTAATATGGTTTTATGATTTATTGGGACTAACCTATTAATTGTTGCAAAAATTCATAAGTTCTTTTTTTACACTTTGATGTGTAGGAAATAATTGGAAACTGATGAAAAAATGCAAAAGGACCCTTGGTGGAGGAGGACTTTGACTTCCCTAAAATCTGTCCACCAACAATTTTTAGAGATCGTCTGTTTTATCCCGAAGACAACGTCAATGGAAAATGTCAAACTAAAGAAGTGTGGAGAATTTTATGGCATTGATTTTGGACTACAAATTTGTCTGAAATGGAGTTCGGATGTGATCCCTGGTCCCGTTTTAATCGAGGAAATTATGTGATTACGAGATTACGAGAATTGATGACGTGCTTGAATCCAACTCTTATTATATTTTATATATTCTGCTAAGCCACAACTTTGAGGAATCATTGGGCTGTGAGGAGTCCCTAGGAGGGTTTTATAGGTGCGCAAGAGACATTGGATCAAGGGTCCATCCATCGCAGGGCCATAGAACACCACGGATGCACATATAAGGAGAGGAAAACCCTAATTTCGGGGCAACCACCAAAAACAACGAATTTGCCTCTCCCTTGGAGGCCACCAAGAGGGGGAGAGTCTACTACATTGCAGCACCCAGACCAAGGAAGAAGGGGAGCTAAGGGTCCGCCGCCCATCGCCAGCATCGTGGCCGCTACCGCCGCCTCCTGTCACGATATAGTGGCTGCCATCGCCTTCATTTCTTCAGGGTTGCATCTCTTCATCAAGAACTCTCTCTTTATTTCCATTATAATGTGTGAGTAATCATCTTAGGGGTTGACGGTATGTACCAGTAACTATGTTTATGTGTTGGATTTTGCTTGTAGGCTTTTGGCCCAAAGCTCAACTAAAAGTCTGAATATTTGTGTGGTGTGAATGGGACTAAAGTTTAGTCCCATACCGCTAGTTGGGAGAGAGCTACACCTCCTTATAAGGTGAGCTCTTGTAGCACTTATAAGAGACTAAGAAGGGAACAAGCCCTCGCACACTTCTCCTCCTTGCTCGCCTCGCCACGCCTAGTCACGACGCGCCGCAGGTAGCGGGATTGAGCTAAGCTCATACCTATATGCTTATTTTTGCTAGTCAGGAACGGGGAGTCCGTAACACACAGTACACAATCTGAGACATCGAATTGTGGGCGGTAACAGACTCGAACGTGGGTCCAGTCCACGTCTCTCCACCCTACCATATATACACACACACGCACGCGCGCGAGAGGTCCATGCCAACCCTAGCAGCCATCACAACATATGGTTTCGCACCATTGCAGATCATTGCGCCGCCATCCTAGTCTTCTTTATCCCTCCTTCCGGCGTGCACCACGAGAAGGGACATCAGGACTCCGGAAACCCCGTGTAACGACCCGACTCAACGGGTCAAGCCTCTGGTGTTTCTGTACCATCCCAAGATCATGCTGGTACACACACAGTACATAATGTATATATTCAAGAGTGCAATCACACAGCTTTATTAATCGAAATCTCATAAAGAGTACTTTATTAAAATAACGGAGTACCATAAAGTGGCTGAAGGCCAAACTCATGAGATTATCTAACGAAGACTAAGCGGAAGCATCAGGTAGATGAGTCCATCCGACTCCAAGGGCATGTCGCTGAGCGTAGAACCGTAGCCTCACTCCTGGTCGGAAAAGTACTCTGCAACATGATACGTTGCAGCCGTGTAGGTCAGCATATTGAATATGCTGGCAAATCATCAAGAGAGGGAGTAAAATAATAATCACTATCTCTACATGCATATTTGGCCGGTGGAGCTAAGTTTTTGCATAAAGCTAGTTTTATCCTACAACAAAAGGGTTTGAAAGCAAAATATTACTACATAGTTTGTTGTTAACGAGATGGTTCCGCCAACCAGTTCTCGTACCCGAATAGTTGTTAACACCCACATCATTATTAAGTTGTGTCGAGAGTTCAGGGGAAATTCAATGCCTTCGGCTCAAGTTGTCCATGACCGTGGACCCGGCTAATCGATTAGGTTGAGTACTCTGCAGAGTTTTGCACACGTTCCCCACAAGATTTGATCGCCTCCGGGTTTGTCCTCGCACTTCAGGGTGTTTGAAGACCGGATGATCAAAACATGGTCTTTCAACGGGTCCCTCTGAATCCCTGTCGGTGCCCATCCATTCCTACCGTTCGTCTACATCTGCTAGCACCGCCTGTCCAGAGTCGCCGCGTTGTCCAACCAAGCCAGAGCCCATAATGACTTGTGGCTGTGCAGGTAAGCCTTGAGTCTTGAAGTCTCCGTCCGTCCCTTTGAGCCTGGGTGAAGCTTTCCGCAGGATGACATGGCCTCTCCAGCATCCCGGGCATCCACTGGGTATTCCAGGGAGCCGATCAACCGTCCTTCACCCAGTGTTGCATTGTGTCCGAGGTCTTGAAAATATTGTCTTAGTCCGGTCTTGGTTATTATATCAATCTCGCATCTCTCGTGGCATACACTCAACCGATAACCCGTCTACTTAAGCATAGCATATATATAACTTTGTCGTCCCGGGGCCAAGTATCGGGGTGTTGGTGTTCCTACCACATGATACTACACCTATGACTAAAGTTTCCAAGTACCTAGGCAGCATGCAAATAGGGCAAAGAAGGTGATCTACTATGCATTGAAAACATAGGTAAAATAACATGATCAAAGATGACTTGCCTTGATGATAGTTGTCCTGCTCGAGCGTCTCTAAGTAACACGCTTCGCACTCCGGATGATCTAGCGATACAAACACAAAGCACACCATAAGCAATTCAATCATGCCACGAGTAAAATAACATCACATGCAATGATTGGCAAACGACTACGCAAAAGAATTTTATCGCGCGTCGGTAGGACAGAAACTTGTTTCTGTTGAAAACACTAGTAAAAATACTTGGAAAATTCTGAAAATTCTACTACAGTAAGGTTTTATCACTAGAAAACAGTAGCAAAACGAATCAACTCAATATCATTTTTCAAACTCCTCGAATAGGCAAAACAGTGTTTAAACTAAATCTGCTCTAACTTATATTTAAAAATTCCAAACACAGAACAATTATATATTTTTACAAACTACTGGAAATTTGTGAGCTACTGGAAAAAGAATCAATGTCATTGGAGGTAGGGATAAAAAGTTGTGATCAAAACAAGATTGAAAGTTTCTGTTTTCGAAATCTGGACAGAAAATTACAAAACTGCTAGTGCTAAAGAGAGGCACACGTGGCAAGTTCTATTGGCTGTAGTGGCTGTGTGTTTTCTTGGTTTGGAGCAAACGTCCCATGGCTTTCAAAACCACTGGCTAAATCTTAAGTGACCAAAAGAACCGTTGGTTTTCTGGACTAAACCGAAGGGGTATAGGTGATCTAATCCTAGCCATTGCATGGTGTTGCATGCGATCTAAGGGCCGAGATTGAGTGCATGCAAATAGAGAGAGAGAGATGGATAGCTACCTGCTGGCTGTAGCTTGCACCGGCAAGAAAGGAGATGACCGGCGAGGAAGGAGGGAGTAGCTCCGAGCGGTGGGGCCTCGGGCGGCGGCGGTGAGGTTCCTCCTCCGCGGGGAAGAGGCGGCGGTGGAGAGAGAGTTCGGGGAGGGCTCCTCCTCCGGGCGAGGCCGAGGTGCAGCAGCTTTTGGGCTGCTGCCGCTGCTCGCGGCGGCGGCTAGGGCGGCGGTGTGGTGAGGCGCCGGCGGTGGCTTGTGGAGGCGGCGGTGGAGACGGCGGCTAGGGTTGGGGAGAGGTGTCGGTGGGGGGGGGGGTTATATAGGCTTAGGGGAGGAGAGTAGAAAGGAAAGAGAGGGAGAACTTTGGGAAGGAGCTCACGGGAGAGAAAATAGGAAAGAGAGGGAGAGGTGGCGGTGGAGACAAAAGGAAAAGGAGGGAGGAGAAATAGGAAAGAGAGAATAAGGAAAGGGGAGGAAGGAGAACGTGGGGAGGGAGTTGCATGCATGGAAGGTGCATGCGTGCATGCATGGGGGCGGCTGGGCTGAGCCCTTGTGGCTCGGCCTGGCAGTTTCTATTCTTTTTTTTAAACAAACTAACAGCAGCAAAAAAGAAAAGAAAGAAAATCAAAACAGTAAAAAAAAAATATATATATATATTCCTAGCTAACAAAAAGTAGGAACTAATATACATATATGCACTAGAACTTAGGAGAAAACAAAATAACATATACAACTAATATATATATATAATATATATAGGAATCCTAGTTCCACCTAATGCAACTTTTAAAAAAAAAGTTTTATGCAATAGGTCACACAACTCAATCGAAAAACTCAACAAAAAAAATACTTCGGAGTTTAGAAAATTTGCAAAACCAAAATGGTGACTTTAACTCACACGGGAGAAGTCATATTATCTCCACTCCGATAAATTGCCCGCAGTCACATAACGATAAAATTTTTCAGGGGAACGCAATGATGCATAAAATGTGGGATGCAAATGAATGATCTATTAACATCCGAATTTACGAAAATTGGGATGTTACAAACCTACCCACCTTAAGATGAATCTCGCCCTCGAGATTCGGGTTGGCTAGAAAATAGGTGCGGGTGGTCTCGACGAAGGTCCTCTTCTCATTCCCAGGTGGCTTCTTCCTCGGTGTGGTGGCTCCACAACACCTTGCAGAACTTGATGATCTTGCTGCGGGTAAGTCTGTTGGCGGTCTCGAGAATCCGGACGGGTTTCTCCTCATACGTCAGATCGCTGTCAAGCTGTATGGCCTCTAGGGGCACTGTATCTCTCAACGGAACATCGACCATCTCAGCGTGGCATTTCTTCAATTGGGAAACATGGAAGACATCATGAACTCCGGACAATCCTTCCGGAAGTTCCAGTTTGTATGCAACTTCGCCTCTACGTTCAAGAATTTTGTAGGGGCCAATGAAACGTGGTGCTAGTTTTCCTTTCACACCGAATCTCTTGATTCCTCGAAGTGGAGACACCCGAAGATATGCTCGGTCTCCCACTTCGTACGTTACTTCCTTGCGTTTGCTGTCGGCATAACTCTTCTGCCTGGACTGAGCTATCTTGAGTCGGTCACGAATAAGCTTGACCTTCTCTTCAGAATCTCGGATGAGGTCGGGACCAAAAAGTTGTCGGTCTCCAACTCCATCCCACATCAACGGTGTTCTGCACCTCCTTCCGTATAGAGCTTCGAAAGGGGCCATCTTCAGACTGGTCTGGTAGCTGTTGTTGTACGAGAACTCGGCATACGGTAAATTGTCATCCCAACTAGACCCATAGTCTAGTGCGCAAGCTCTCAACATGTCTTCCAGAATCTGATTAACTCTCTCGGTCTGTCCATGTGTCTGCGGGTGAAATGCCGTGCTGAACTCCAATCTTGTTCCCAAGGTTTCGTGCAGTTGGTGCCAAAATTTTGATGTGAACTGAGTCCCTCTATCAGACACAATGCTCTTTGGTACTCCGTGCAGACATACGATCCTTGTCATATAAATCTTGGCCAGCTTGGCACTAGTGTAGGTAGTCTTCACCGGAATGAAGTGAGCTACCTTGGTCAACCGATCGACCACAACCCAAATAGAATCATAGCCAGAACGGGTCCGAGGTAATCCTGTGATGAAGTCCATACCAAGCTTTTCCCATTTCCATTCGGGTATCGGCAGAGGTTGGAGCAAACCTGCTGGCTTCTGATGCTCGGCTTTTACTCGCTGACAAACATCGCATATAGCTACGTACTCGGCAATGTCTTTCTTCAATCCTGTCCACCAGAAACTTTCTTTGAGATCCAGATACATCTTGGTGTTACCGGGGTGTATCGAGTACGGGGAATCATGAGCTTCCTGAAGTATCAACTTCCTGAGTTCGGGATCATTGGGCACATAGATGTGATCCTCAAACCATAAAGTTCCATGTTCATCCTCACGAAAACCTTTAGCTTTCCCGTCTTCCATTTTCTGCTTAATCTCGGCTATCTCTTTGTCAGCTTTCTGTGCTTCACGGATCTTTTCAGTCAAAGTAGACTGAATTTCCAGTGTGGCAACAAATCCTCTTGGAACTATCTCCAATTTGAGATCTCGGAGATCATCGACTAACTCCTGGGGTAATCCTCCCGCTGTGAGCGTGTTCACATAACTCTTGCGGCTCAACGCATCGGCTACAACATTTGCCTTGCCTGGGTGATAATGCAATCTCATGTCGTAGTCCTTGATCAACTCTAGCCATCGCCTCTGTCTGAGGTTCAACTCTTTCTGCGTGAAGATATATTTCAGGCTCTTGTGATTAGTGTAAACATCACAACTATTTCCGATCAGGAAATGTCTCCAGGTCTTGAGAGCGTGCACTACGGCTGCTAGTTCCAAGTCATGTGTGGCATAATTCAACTCATGAGGTCTGAGCTGTCTGGATGCATAGGCTACAACTTTGCCTTCTTGCATGAGCACTCCTCCAAGTCCTTGACGAGAAGCGTCACAATAAACCTGGAAATCCTTCTGAATGTTCGGCAATATCAGCACTGGGGCTGTCACAAGACGTTTCTTCAGCTCTTGAAAACTGGTTTCACAATCCTCAGTCCAGACATACTTGGATTCCTTCTTTAATAACTCTGTCATGGGCTTGGCAATCTTTGAGAAATTCTCAATGAACCTCCGGTAATATCCGGCAAGTCCGAGGAAACTGCGGATCTCCTTGACTGAAGTGGGTGCTACCCATTCGGTGACAGCTGCGACCTTGGCAGGGTCCACTGCTATTCCTTCTCCTGAGATGACGTGTCCGAGAAATCCGACTTCCTTCAACCAAAACTCACATTTGCTGAACTTTGCATATAACTTATGCTCTCGAAGCTTCTCCAGAACTAAACGCAGATGTTCCTTGTGTTCCTCTTCGTTCTTGGAGAATATCAGTATGTCATCGATGAACACCACGACAAAATTGTCCAAGTACTCCATAAACACCTTGTTCATCAGATTCATAAAATATGCCGGAGCATTAGTCAGTCCAAATGACATGACCGTGTACTCATACAAGCCATACCGAGTGGTAAAGGCTGTCTTGGGTATATCCTGTTCACGAATCTTCAACTGATGATACCCGGATCGAAGATCGATCTTTGAGAATATGCGAGCTCCAACTAACTGATCAAACAAATCATTGATCATCGGCAAGGGGTACTTGTTCTTGATGGTCACATCGTTCAATGCACGATAATCGACAACCATTCTCAGGGACTTGTCCTTCTTTTCAACCAAGAGCACTTGGGCTCCCCAAGGTGAAGAACTTGGGCGAATATACCCGTTGTCCAATAACTCTTTAATTTGCTTCTTGATTTCTATCAAGTCGTTAGCGGGCAACCGATAAGGTCTCTTGGATATCGGTGTTGTTCCGGGTAATAGCTCAATCAAGAACTCAATCTCTCTATCGGGTGGCATGCCCGGCATTTCTTCCGGAAATACATCTGGGTACTCCTATACAATCGGTACTTCCTCCTGGACTACTCCCGTGAGAGAGTTTACTCGCTTACTCCGGGTCGGGCGCTGAGACACGTACTTAATCCGCTTCTGCTCGGGGGTGGTGAGCAAAATAGACTTAAGGGCACAATCGATATTACCTTCATACTTGGCCATCCAATCCATGCCTAGGATTACATCCAATCCCTGGGACTCTAATACGATGAGGTCGGTGGGAAAATTATGGTTCCCGATGTTGAGACTCAAAGCATGGCATCCTATCCCGCCTGTCATCATGCCTCCTGGGGAACTGACCTTAATGGGTTGGCTGAGGGTTCTAGTTGGCAAACTATACTTTTCCACAACTACCCTTGATATGAATGAATGCGTTGCACCAGAATCAAAAAGTACCAATACTGGATGTGAATTTAGCAAAAACTTACCAACCACAGTATCGGGGTGATCATAGACCTCTTCAACATCAATGTGGTTCACCTGAGCTCGAGGAAAAGGATTGGGCTTCTTAGCTGCAGAGTTGCCGTTGCCGTTGCCGTTTCCATTCCCTTGCTTGTTCTGGGGACAATCAGTGGCATAGTGTCCCTTCTTCTGACACTTGAAGCAGGTGATGTGGGTCAGATCCTTCTGAGCTGGAGCTGAATTCTGCTGAGTGCGAGTACCGCCATTCTTGAAGTTGATGTTGTTGCGGTGATTCCCATTTCCTCCATGGTTGTGGCCTCCATGGTTGTGCACAGGGTGGTTATGCTGAACATGTCCACCAAACTTACCGGATCCAGTCCCGGCATTCCTTGGATAAGGGGTGTAGCGAGGCTTCTGCTGAGTGCCGGAGTTGAACTTTCCAACCCCATACTTTCGCTTGCGGTTCTCCATTTGCTGATGTTTCCCCTCCAAGATGAGGGCCTTATCAACCAGCTCCTGGTAGTTGTTGAAGGTGGCTACCGTCAACTGAATGCTCAGCTGATCATTCAGTCCTTCCAAGAACTTTTCCTGCTTGGCCGCATCATCGGCCACATCTCCAGGTGCATAACGGGCGAGCATGCTGAAATCATCAACGTACTGGGCCACAGTGCGATTCCCCTGGCGTAAGTTGCGAAACTCACGCTTCTTCCGACTCATTGCACCAGCTGAGACATGTGCGGTGCGGAAGGCTTGCTTGAATTGCTCCCAAGTGACTCTAGCAATGGGGTAAGTGGTGGTGTAGTTCTCCCACCAAGCAGCTGCAGGGCCTCCAAGTTGATGCGCGGCAAAACGCACCTTCTCAGCTTCAGAACAACCAGCGGTGATGAGCTCACGCTCCATCTTGCGAAGCCAATCATCTGCCACAATGGGCTCAATGCTGCTGGAGAAAGTTGGAGGGTTCAACCTCAGAAAACGGGTAAGGTTGTCGGCCTGGGGTGGATGATGGTTGTTGTTGTTCTGGTTCTGGATGATCAGCTGCATCAGGGTGTTTTGTTGCTGGATCAACTGGGTGAGTTCCGGCGGAAAGTTGGAGGTAGGGGCGCGTCTTGGAGGCATCTGATGTTTGTAGAGAGGTGAGATTAGCATAGAACAATGGTCTAAGAGGAATTACACTACCCATATGAATGCAACACACAATTATCACACCAAAAATTTATTCAATCATCACAAAGGTTCACACGAGGATACAAAATCGATAATCCTAAACATCGGCCTAAAACGTAAAACGATAAGTAAATTTGGTGGTCTAGTCTAAGTGTCCTCCTCAGAATAGCATGGTGTCGGGTCCTTCGGTGGAGCTTTCTTCATAGTCCTCGTCGTTGCTGATCACGGGGGCTACGTCTCCTTCGGGATGAAGGTTCTCGCCCATGTCCAGTTCCTCCTCGAGGTATGCAACTCGAGTCTTCAGCTTCTTGATCTGCTCCAGAAAATCATTCACTTCCAGCTCATGCTCATAGTGGGCTTCCCGGGCTGCATCTTCAAGTTCAAGCTCGCGGAGTGACAGTTGCTTGATCTTCCTGGCGTCCTTGATCGCGTGATACTCCAGAGTTCCGTTGTGCTTCTCCAAGGTCTGGGCATAAGACAAGAGAGCGTCATTGGTCTTGTTTGAGATGATGTCTCCGTCTTCATTTCTCCGGGATATAGCGAACAGGTCCGGAGAAATAGGGCAGCCTTTGTATTCATCCTTGATACATCCGAGTGCACAATGAATCGCCATGTCCCTTCCGAGAATCCAGTTGGGTGCGATGAACTTGAAATCCATCGGCTCAGTGCGCGGCTCGAATGTCCTTCCGGGAATATGCACCTCGATCCTGTAGCATGAATCCTCTGGGTAAGACGAAGTTGGCTTCCCTGTGATAGTCGGCACAGCAATCCTCAAGTCCTTGGTGATCTGCACCAGCTCTTTTCCGAACGGCATAGTGGTGTTGGGCTGGCAAAACTCCGTGAACTTAACAGGGACGAAGGTGGCCATCTAAACATTGGAAAATTGGAGAGAAGTCAGAAATGATCAGAGGGGGAAATAGAAGATATAAGAGAAAATAGTTTTCTTCCTAAGGCTTTTCCATTCCTAGAGGTTACGTCCTAAGGTCAGCGTGTGCTCTGATACCATTTCTGTAACGACCCGACTCAACGAGTCAAGCCTCTGGTGTTTCTGTACCATCCCAAGATCATGCTGGTACACACACAGTACATAATGTATATATTCAAGAGTGCAATCACACAGCTTTATTAATCGAAATCTCATAAAGAGTACTTTATTACAATAACGGAGTACCATAAAGTGGCTGAAGGCCAAACTCATGACATTATCTAAGGAAGACTAAGCGGAAGCATCAGGTAGACGAGTCCATCCGACTCCAAGGGCATGTCGCTGAGCATAGAACCGTAGCCTCACTCCTGGTCGGAAAAGTACTCTGCAACATGGTACGTTGCAGCCGTGTAGGTCAGCATATTGAATATGCTGGCAAATCATCAAGAGAGGGAGTAAAATAATAAGCACTATCTCTACATGCATATTTGGCCGGTGGAGCTAAGTTTTTGCATAAAGCTAGTTTTATCCTACAACAAAAGGGTTTGAAAGCAAAATATTACTACATAGTTTGTTGTTAACGAGATGGTTCCGCCAACCAGTTCTCGTACCCGAATAGTTGTTAACACCCACATCATTATTAAGTTGTGTCGATAGTTCAGGGGAATTCAATGCCTTCGGCTCAAGTTGTCCATGACCGTGGACACGGCTAATCGATTAGGTTGAGTACTCTGCAGAGTTTTGCACACGTTCCCCACAAGATTTGATCGCCTCCGGGTTTGTCCTCGCACTTTAGGGTGTTTGAAGACGGGATGATCAAAACATGGTCTTTCAACGGGTCCCTCTGAATCCCTGTCGGTGCCCATCCATTCCTACCGTTCGTCTACATCTGCTAGCACCGCCTGTCCAGAGTCGCCGCGTTGTCCAACCAAGCCAGAGCCCATAATGACTTGTGGCTGTGCAGGTAAGCCTTGAGTCTTGAAGTCTCCGTCCGTCCCTTTGAGCCTGGGTGAAGCTTTCCGCAGGATGACATGGCCTCTCCAACATCCCGGGCATCCACTTCGTTTTCCAGGGAGCCGATCAACCGTCCTTCACCCAGTGTTGCATTGCGTCCGAGGTCTTGAAAATATTGTCTTAGTCCGGTCTTGGTTATTATATCAATCTCGCATCTCTCGTGGCATACACTCAACCGATAACCCGTCTACTTAAGCATAGCATATATATAACTTTGTCGTCCCGGGGCCAAGTATCGGGGTGTTGGTGTTCCTACCACATGATACTACACCTATGACTACAGTTTCGAAGTACCTAGGCAGCATGCAAATAGGGCAAAGAAGGTGATCTACTATGCATTGAAAACATAGGTAAAATAACATGATCAAAGATGACTTGCCTTGATGATAGTTGTCCTGCTCGAGCGTCTCTAAGTAACACGCTTCGCACTCCGGATGATCTACCGATACAAACACAAAGCACACCATAAGCAATTCAATCATGCCACGAGTAAAATAACATCACATGCAATGATTGGCAAACGACTACGCAAAAGAATTTTATCGCGCGTCGGTAGGACAGAAACTTGTTTCTGTTGAACACACTAGTAAAAATACTTGGAAAATTCCGAAAATTCTACTACAGTAAGGTTTTATCACTAGAAAACAGTAGCAAAAAGGATCAACTCAATATCATTTTCAAACTCCTGGAATAGGCAAAACAGTGTTTAAACTAAATCTGCTCTAACTTATATTTAAAAATTCCAAACACATAAAAATTATATATTTTTAAAAACTACAGGAAATTTGTGAGCTACTGGAAAAAGAATCAATGTCATTGGACGTAAGGATAAAACGTGGTGATCAAAACAAGATTGAAAGTTTCTGTTTTCGAAATCTGGACAGAAAATTACAAAACTGCTAGTGCTAAAGAGAGGCACACGTGGCAAGTTCTATTGGCTGTAGTGGCTGTGTGTTTTCTTGGTTTGGAGGAAACGTCCCATGGCTTGCAAAACCACTGGCTAAATCTTAAGTGACCAAAAGAACCGTTGGTTTTCTGGACTAAACCGAAGGGGTATAGGTGATCTAATCCTAGCCATTGCATGGTGTTGCATGGGATCTAAGGGCCGAGATTGAGTGCATGCAAATAGAGAGAGAGAGATGGATAGCTACCTGCTGGCTGTAGCTTGCACCGGCAAGAAAGGAGATGACCGGCGAGGAAGGAGGGAGTAGCTCCGGGCGGTGGGGCGTCGGGCGGCGGCGGTGAGGTTCCTCCTCCGCGGGGAAGAGGCGGCGATGGAGAGAGAGTTCGGGGAGGGCTCCTCCTCCGGGCGAGGCCGAGGTGCACCAGCTTTCGGGCTGCTGCCGCTGCTCGCGGCGGCGGCTAGGGCGTCGGTGGGGTGAGGCGCCGGCGGCGGCTTGTGGAGGCGGCGGTGGAGACGGCGGCTAGGGTTGGGGAGAGGTGACGGTGGGGGGGTGTTATATAGGCTTAGGGGAGGAGAGTAGAAAGGAAAGAGAGGGAGAACTTTGGGAAGGAGATCACGGGAGAGAAAATAGGAAAGAGAGGGAGAGGTGGCGGTGGAGACAAAAGGAAAAGGAGGGAGGAGAAATAGGAAAGAGAGAATAAGGAAAGGGGAGGGAGGAGAACGTGGGGAGGGAGTTGCATGCATTGAAGGTGCATGCGTGCATGCATGGGGGCGGCTGGGCTGAGCCCTTGTGGCTCGGCCTGGCAGTTTCTATTTTTTTTTAAAAACAAACTAACAGCAGAAAAAAAGAAAAGAAAGAAAATCGAAACAGTAAAAATATATATATATATATATATATATATATATTCCTAGCTAACAAAAAGTAGGAACTAATGTACATATATGCACTAGAACTTAGGAGAAAACAAAATAACATATACAACTAATATATATATAATATATATATAGGAATCCTAGTTCCACCTAATGCAACTTTAAAAAAACAGTTTCATGCAATAGGTCACACAACTCAATCGAAAAACTCAACAAAAAAAATACTTCGGAGTTTAGAAAATTTGCAAAACCAAAATGGTGACTTTAACTCACACGGGAGAAGTCATATTATCTCCACTTCGATAAATTTCCCGCAGTCACATAACGATAAAATTTTTCAGGGGAACGCAATGATGCATAAAATGTGGGATGCAAATGAATGATCTATTAACATCGGAATTTACGAAAATTGGGATGTTACACCCCGCCTCTCGTGATCTTGTATGAGAGAGGGGCGATGAGGTTTTTGAAGAGCGCACTCACGCGACTGCTGGCAGCCACGACTTCTTCAATGCCGATTTCTTACATTGGGAGTCCCTTCCTCGATGACATGGGAGACAAAATCAACGCTAGCAGTTCTACTCCCGCTTCACCGTGTGCAATCTTGTCCTCTCTGTTTGAGATCATGCTAGAATTTATGTCTGTAGTTTTTGCCATAGATTTGATCTACTTGTTTACTATGCTGGTCTGCATGATTAGTATAGTCTATGCTATTTTTTTCATGATTTATTTACTATTTATTTGGATTTAATCTTGTAGTAATTTGCTCATATATTCAATAATCCAGAAACCTGATTATAGGCAATTTATTCCAAGTGGTTTTGTTGTGCATCTGAAGACGCTCACCTTCAAGGGGTGCAATATAAGAGGTCGCGCACGAGAGGAGTTTACTAGCTTCAAACCATGCACTGAGATGATGCCACCATGGGAAATCCTGCGATCTTGATCCTGAACATCAGAAAACTTTTGAGAAGATCGATACCCTCTTCAAGAGCGCCACTCTGAGTGTTCTTGACTATTGCATTATGGATTCGTATATGTTGTTTGACAGCAGAAAGGATATGTGGGCTGCGCTCAAGGCAAACTTTGGGGCCGCAAACACTGGCATCAAGTTGTACGTCATGGAACAATTCTATGACTACAAGAGAACTCATGAGCGCTCTGTTGTTAAACAAGCTCATCAGATATTGTCTCTCACGAAGGAGGTTGATTACTTCAAGTGTGTGTTGTCGAACAAGTTTCTGGCCAGAGGCATCATTGCCAAGCTTCCACCTTCGTGGAATTTTTTGCCAATTCTCTAGAACACAAGAGACGACAGTTTTCCGTCTCAGACATCATTGGATATCTTGATGTTGAAGAGAAGGCGAGAGCAAAAGACACACGTGCTCGAGCTGTGCCCACATGGTACAGAAGAAGATCTTCCATCTCAACAAGCCCCAAAACAACAAGAACAAAACTCAGGGCAAAGGCATGTTTGTTGCCAAGAACAAGCCGTCACAAACTACCAACTTCAAGAAGAATTCTTATAAGAAAGGGAAGGGACTACGCCATGTCTGCAGTTATCCGAATCACCGGGGTCCGAGATGTCCTAACTGCTATAAGGAGCGCAAACTTGAGAAGAACGGCAGGCTCCTCACGTTGTCATCTGTGATACTGATATGAAGGATTCTGGGTACGATATTTTTCCAACCATCCTTTCAGTATGTCACACTCTAGATTGGTTAATTGATACCAGTGAAAATGTACATGTTTGTACTGATGCCTCCACATTTTCTTCTTATCAGGTCATAGGGACTTGCCCCATGCTGATGGTGAATGGTTCTCCTGTTACTGCTCATGTTGTCGGAACGGTCGATCTCAAGTTTACTTTGTGAAGATCGGGCGCGTGAAGAATGTTCATCATGTGTCGTCCATCAATAAAAATCTCATCAGCGGTTCCCATGTATGTCAATATGATTTGAAGTTCGTTTTCGAGTCCAATAAAGTTGAAATTTCGAAGTAAGGACAATTTGTTGGAAAATTCTATGAGTGCGGAGGCTTGTTTGCCACGATAATGAGTCTAATACTTGGCATTCACGGCTTTGACATATTAACATTCGTTTCATGACGTGGATAGCCGATGTGAGTATATTTTGAAATTCACTATTGTGAAGATCTCCAAGTGCCAAGTGTGTGTGCAAGCTAAGCAACCTCACAAGTCTCATAAGATTATAAAGGTGCGAGACTTGGCGCCACTAGAGCTTATACATTCTGATCTTTGTGAGATAAATGGCGTGTTGACAAAAGGTGGAAAGAAATATTTCATGGCATCGATTGATGACTCCTCTTGATATTGTTATGTGTATCTTATGAAATCAAAAGATGAGGCTTTAAAATTCTTCAAAAACTATAAAGCTAAAGTAGAGAACCAACTTGATAAAAAATTAAACAACTTAGGTCTGATCATGGTGGAGAGTATTTTTCTAGTGAATTTGATTAATTTTATGCGCAACATGGTATAATCCATGAGAGAACGCCTCCCTACTTACCTCAATGAAATGGGGTAGCTGAAACAAAGAACCAAACTCTAACTAATTTGGTTAACTCAATGTTAGACACTTCAGATCTATCCAAGTCATGGTGGGGGGTGCTAATGATTGCATGTCATGTCCTAAGCCGAGTTCCCACAAAGAATATCCATTACTTCATTTGAGGGATGGGAAAGGAAAAGGCTGAAACTCTCTTATCAACGTACTTGCGGTTGTTTGGCGAAAGTCAATATACCAATTCCCAAGAAGCGCATGCTTGGACCAAAAACATTGGTTTGCATTCTTCTGGGCAATGCTTTTTATATCATTTGCTATAGGTTTTTGATAATAAAATCGGAGGTACCTGACATGCATGTTGGTATGATCATGGTGTCGAATGATGCGACTTTCTTTGAGGACATATTTCGTATGAAGGATATGCCTAACTCATCAAATCAGGAGGTACCTACCTTATCTACTCAAGAATTTTCTATAATTCTTGAACCCACCATTGCGATGGAACACATTGAGAATCCTGAGGAGGATGACAATGAAACTCTTGTAAGGACTAAGAGAGAAGGAGTACAAAGTCCTTCAGTGATGATTTCATTATGTACCTCGTGGATGACACACCTAGGAAACTTCCAGAAGGCTATGCATCTTCTGATGCTGACTACTGGAAGGAAGTTGTGTGTAGCGAGATGGACTCCATCTTAGCTAAGGGAACTTTGAAAGTCACTGATCGTTCATATGGGTGCAAACCCGTGGGATGTAAGTGGGTGTTCAAGAAAAAGCTTAGACCTGATGGTACAATTGAAAAGTACAAGGCATGGCTTGTGGCCAAGGGTTATACCTAGAAAGAAGTTGAAGACTTCTTTGATACTTACTCACCTTTGGCTAGATTAACTACTATTAATTTTCTACTATCGTTGAGTGCCTCACATGGTCTTCTTGTTCATGAAATGGACGTTAAGATGTCTTTCCTCAATGGAGAGTTGGATGAGGAAATTTACATGGATCAGCCCGATTGTTTTGTAGTTCCTGGTCAGGAAGAAAAGGTGTGAAGGTTATTGAAGTCCTTATATGGCCTTAGACAAGCTCCTAAGCAGTGGGATGAGAAGTATGAAAAAAACATTAACTGTTGTAGGATTTGTTGTAAACAAAGCTCGCGAGTGTGTGTACCATCGCCATGGTGGGGACGAAGGAGTTGTTCTTTGTCTTTATGTCGATAACATACTGATCTTTGGAACCAACCTTGATTTAATCAAGGAGGCTAAGGATTTCTTGGCTCATTGTTTTAAGATGAAGAATCTTGGAGTAGCTGATGTTATTCTGAACATTAAGCTGCTAAAAGATGAGAATGGTGGGATTACACCTCTTCAATTTCACTATGTGGATAAGGTCTTGAGTTGTTTTGGGTATAGCGACTTCAAGCCTTCTCCAAGTCCATATGATGCTAGTGTGTTATACCTGGTACTGGAGACGCTATTTGAATGGCACTCCAAGCTATGGGATTCACTACACCAGGTACCCAAGGGTATTGGACGGTTATAGTAACTCAAACTTGATATCTGATGCTTATGAGATTAAGGCCACAAGTGGTTATGTTTTTAGACTTGGTGGTGACGCTGTTTCTTAGAAGTTTTGCAAGTAGACCATCTTAACGAGTTCAACTATGGACGCAGAATGCACAACATTAGACACAACCACTATTGAAGTAGAGTGGCTTCGTTAGCTCTTGATGGACTTACCTGTGGTTGAAAAACCAACACCCGCTATCTTGAGGAACTATAATAATCAAACTGTGATCATAAAGATAATCAGTTCTAAGGATAGTTTGAAGTCCTCAAGTCATGCGAAGATGAGATTGAAATTTGTGGGAAAATTGAAGAACTCCGGAGTTATTGCGTTGGTTTATATCAAAATGTCTGAAACTTGGCAGATCCCTTCACAAAGGGTTTATCACGTAATCTGATAGATAATGCATCGATGGAGATGGATTTGAGACCCACAGTATGAGTTGTCCATAGTGGTTACCCTCTCTATGTGATCGGAGATCTCGTGAAGTAGAAGCTGGAGACAAGCTGTTGGGCAGCTCGAAGGAGAGTATCCCTATACTTTCTATCCCACTCCGTGAAGATGCAATACTCTCAAAATCTGCATGGCCGGTTGATACTTATCTTAATGTGTTCTAAGTGACCTATTTGGGTAAGTGGAGATGTTGTCCTGCAAAGCATCTCAAGAGGAACATACCTATATGAATTTGACTGTTAAATGTGGGAGTCTATGAGAATTGGGTGTTCTCTAATAAATTTATGAAAGGCCCTGGAGTATGACGTTTAAGCTCCATCCGTGGGGAAGCCTCGCGGCAACCCAGTATTGGTTTAGGATTTGTGTGAAACTAGTCTCACAGAAAGCTTGTAGTTCAAGGCATAGTCCACTATTCAAGTTGTGATCTAGTCTAGCATAAAATTCTAAATGGAAGTTCAACGTAACAGTCGACATCAAGAACCGGTATATAAACGATGTGTTGGAACAAATGATGAAATGTGCCATTGAGACTTTGTGAGGGATTGTTGGATTTTTCTTGTAGGCTTTTGGCCCAAAGGCCAACTAAAAATCTAAAATTCTCATGGCCCATTAGAGTTGGCTATTTGTGTGGTGTGAGTAGGACTAATTTTAGTCCCATACCGCTAGTTGGGAGAGAGGTACACCTCCCTATAATGTGAGCACTTATAGCACTTGTAATAGAGTGAGAAGAGAAGAGGCCCTCGCACACTCCTCCTTCTCGCTCGCCTCGTCACGACATGCCATGTCATGACGCGCCGCGGGTTGCAGGATGGAGCCAAGCCAAGCTCATATCTACGCGCTTATTTTTGACGGTTAGTAACGAAGCGTCTGTAACAGACACGCCATGATCTAAGACGTTGGGTCCTTGGCTATAACCGACTCAGACGTGGGTCCAGTCCACATCTCTCCACCCTACCGTGCATCTATATATACGCGAGGTCCCTGCCAACCCAAGCTTCCATAAAAACATATGGTTTCAGACCATTCCATATAATTGAGCCGCCATCCGAGTCTTCTCCATCCCTCCTTCCGTTGTGAATCGGAAGAAGGGATAGGAGGCCTCCAGAACCCCGCCTCTCGTGATCTTGTACGGGAGATGGGCGATTAGGTTTGTGGGGATAGAACTCGCATGCCTTCTGGCAGTGTTGACTTCCTCAGCGATGATTTCTTCCCCAACCTCGGCAACCTCTTCCTCAATGACATGTCCGACTACATCAAAGCTTGTCGTTTTACTCCCGCTGCACTATATGCAATCTTGTCCTTTGTCTCTCAGATCATGCTAGAATTTATGTGTCTATTTTTTCCATAGATTTTATCTAATCATTTACTATGTTAGTTGGAATGATTAGTGTGGTCTATGATATTTATGTCATGATATATTTATTGTTTATTTGGATTAAATCTTGTAGTACTTTGCTCATATATTCAATAGTTTGATCTCTCTCTCGTGTTCTTGAGCTGACACGATCTTTGTGTATCACGGACTTTGTTAATTAAGTTGGATCATACGGTGTTCTTCCCTTGAAATCTTTCGTGATGAATTTAATATTTACCTTTGAGATCTCGTTATCTTGGATTGAATATTGGATTTTAGAACACTTGATGTATGTCTTGCATGCGGATACCCGTAGTGGCATTGGGGTATTCTATTGATTCAGTTGATATATGTTGTGGTGTCAACTTGCGGATTCCGGTGACCTTGGGCATATATGCCTAGGGGTTGATTCCATGTTTTCACACTAAATCTTGGGGTACTGCTTGAAGTTCTTTGTGTTCGATTGAATATGATGGATCTGAAATTGTTTGATGCATGTCGTATAATTAGCCCATAGATACTTGAGGTGGCATTGGAGTATCTAGGTGACATTAGGGTTGACTGATATGTATTATGGGTGTTATTATAGTACGAACTCTAGGAGTATTTGTGTCACTTATAGGAATAGCTCAAAGGATTGATCAGATATAATAACTTTGAGGTTGTTTGTTGCCTATAACAACTTCTTATTTTCTTCGCCACTAATAGGAACTTTGGAATGATTGTTTGTTTCTTGTTGAGGGATGACCATTGATTCTACTATGTTAGCATTGTTGAGAGATTGCACTAGTGAAACTATGAACCCGAGGCCTTATTTCCAAGCATGTATACAACATTTTTCTAGCTATTTTATACTTGCTACCTTGCTTCTTTTACATTTTCATATTACAAAAACATATATCTACAATCCATACTACAATTGTATCACCATCTCTTTGCTGAACTAGTGGACCTATACAATTTGCCATTGTTGAGGGTGTGTTTGGGACAGAAGAGATTTTTTGTATTTGATTGCAGGGATGTTTCAGAGACCATCGTCTTCCTACACCTCCTACGTATTGATAAACCTTAGGTCATCCACTTGAGGAAAAATGGCTACTTTCCTACAAAACTCTGCGCTTGGAGGCCCGACATAGTCTATAGGAATAAATTTTTGTAGTAGACATCATGCATCGCTACAAGAACACCATGGATATGCCACCTTACAATATGGTTTATGGGAAGGAATGCCATTTTACCTTAGAATTAGAGCATAAATTAAAAATATTGTTGGATAAACATGCCTTAGGGGAGCTTCAAGATAGTGCTTAGAAGAGTGCACAATATTTTAAACAAAAAAGTTAAGATGTGTCAAGATCGTAAGATATTGAAATGTGCATTTGCTAAGGGGAAAAATCTACTCCTATCTAACTCTAGTACTAGGTTGTTTCGAGGGAAACTCAGGTCATGGTGAGAAAGAACATATGAGATTGAAGAAGATTATAATTCTGGAGCTATTCGGTTAAAAGGGGGAAAAGATGGGTCATGGATTATTTAGGGACAACGTTTGAAGCTATACATTTCTGATGAAGAAAAGAAGTATCAGGAAGTAGATAAGGTAAGTTTTATCACGATCGAGAATGTCGAATCCCTTTGAAGGAATCAGAAGGTATGAAAAAGTGGTATTGTCACATAGATGAGGATATTTGTGTAAGGGTTATTTTATTTGAGTTATACCTATTTAATCTAATGGCCGGGTCATTGAAGTTTTCCTCCATAGTTCGGAGTTTTCCTCACTAACCTTCCATGGATATACAAATTTATAAGGAAGAAAATGACAAAAAGGCCATCACATCAAAAGATGATGTGTCATACGACCGTCACTAGTTGTATTGTCAGTCTCCCGGATAGAAGACATTAACAACGAAGAGCACAAGGAAAACAATGACGTTCATATGATCGCCTACGGACGGACGAACGACAGCAAGAATGCTCTTCAGTGAAGGGTTCATCGACAGATTCGAATGACAACCTACTATGTAATTAGTGGGGATCGTAGTCGCATGGACTTATCACTACAACAATTTAGTGTGAAAAATATAAAGAAAGGGCTTGGGCGCAGGCCATACGATCAGCCATGCAAGTGCACCCACTTCCATGAACAATTCCTCATCGAGTTGTGCTTTGATAACCCACAAGTGTAGGGGCGTTTCTAGACATTTTTGATATGTAGGAGTGCCGAACCAAATGAGGAGCTAAAGGTAGAATTAATATTATCTCAAGTTCTATTGACCAATGATACAACTTTACGCACGACAACACTTACTTTACCTAGAACAAGAAATAAACTACTCTGCAGGAATAAAAATGGAAGTACTTTATAGGTGTAGTAAGATAGTTCCGCAAGAAAATAAAGAACACATAACTAAAACTAGGGTTTGTTTAGAGAAATATTAATTACGTTAGTTGTTTTAGTAGAAAGCTTATGTAACACAAGAGAAGGATTTGTCCCTTGGCTATCAATAACTAGACCGGTAAACATTATTGCAGTTTTATATGAGGGAGAGGCAGAGCTAACATACTTCCCATTCTCGGGTCATATGCACTTATGATTGGAACTCTAGCAAGCATCCGCAACTACTAAAGATCATTAAGGTCAAATCGGACCATAGCATTAAGTAACAAGTCCTCTTTACTACCCTACGCAAC